>NC_140587.1:673892617-675092617 GCF_964204655.1 Triturus cristatus
TTCAGATGACTAAACTTGAGGGCTGTACTATGTCCCAAGCACATGGTTAGAGACACACTGGTGGCAGAAAGGTGAGCTGTGAGGATTTTCTCCACAGTGTCAACACTTATTCTCCCTCTGTATCTCCCCCTTTCTGTCACTCACACTCTTTCTCTCTCTCACTCTCTATCTCTTCCTTTCTCTCTCTCATACTCTTTCTCTCTTTCTCTGTCTCTTCCTCTCTCTCTCATTCTTTCTCTTCATCTCTCTCTTCCTCTCTGTCTCACTCTTTCTCTCTTTCTCTCTCTTACACTGCTTATCTCTTTCTCTCTCTCTTCCTTGTATCTCACTCTTTCTCTCTCTCTTCCTCTCTCTCACTCTTTCTCTCTTTTGTCTTCCTCTCTCTCTCTCTCTCTCTCTCACTCTTTCTCTTTCTTTCTCACTCTCTTCCTCTCTCTCACTCTTCCTCTCTTTCTCTCTCTCTCTCTCTTTCCTTTGATTGATGCATGCCGCACAATCTTATTTCGCTTTTTGTCTTGCAGGCTGTGATTCACAAATGGTCCAGGGATGACACGCCGTGGCTGTACCTAGTTTTATTTGTTGTTGTTTTGTTTAAATAAAATGTTTCATATGTAAATCCATACATGACTGTGATTCTTATTTGTCCAACCTCACATGCAACTTCTTAATTTATAATTGTGCGACATCAGCCAATTTGTTACGTTCCATATTTCCCAAGGTTGCTGTCACATTTGTTTGTGGGGGGGCTGAGGAGGGATGGCGGACAAGGGGCTGGCGGCGGGGGGTGTCAGAGCAGTGTTGGGCGTCCGAACTGCATGATCGTTGGCTGCATTGCATCTGTTGTTGTTCAGGTGTGGCTCTGGGCTGGGCTCCCTTTCATCTTTTAGGTTGTAGTCCGACTTTACACCAGCTCAGTGCTACAAACGCAACATATCACCTGTTTTGTACTCTCTTTGATGATCTTGCTCATGGTTGAGAAACTTGCAAAGTGATATTCTCGCTGCTCTTTGCACGGGAACGCCTACTCTCCATCTCATTAGCAAAATTTGCCAGGGTCATCCATGACGATGCTTTTTTGAGGCTGCTATCACCAGTAAACTGGGGATATGGCTGTTTGCTCCAGCTTGTGAATGGTGCGTTAAATTTATCACCATATTGGTTGCAAAAAAGTGCAGTTAAAGCGGCAATGTGTCCTTGAGAATATACCCCTCGGTGTTTGAAAGAGTTAAGAAGTACTTGAGTGCCACGCTGAGAGCCGTGCACCCATCGCTTTCACATGGGGAGCCGCACTGAGAGCCGTGCTAGAGTGGTGACTAAAAAAAACCGTCCACTTTAATTATTTACATTCGCCTCGGGGACCCCATCCCCCGAAGCATGCCGACATGTTCATTTTTTTTTTTTTAAACGAGAATAGGACCTCATCGGCCCCCCTCCCGTGGCCCATTCCAGCCCGAGGACCCCATTCCCCGGGGCCTGGCCTCACCGTTGGGTACCGATGGGGGAGCCCCAATGCCCCCAAGGTCCCGCCAGCTCCCCGTGTCCTACGGGAGCCGGCATTGCTTTTCCACACGGGGAGCTGCTGACATGCACCCTCCCGTGTGGAAAAGCAATCAGCTTTGGGTTTTGGAAGCGACAGCAAGTTCCTCAGCTCTTGCTTCCAAAATCCAAAGCAAGTTTGCTATGACAGGGCGGAAGCCACGCGGCTCCCGCCCTGTCATAGCAAACAGCACTAACCCTGGATTGGGCACCCCGGGTCACAGCAGGAGCAGGCCCTGGGGGGGTGGCGGTTCGCAGGGCCATCACGGGCTCCAGGAGGAGGGTCGCGCACCCCCCTCCCAACATGAGTGAAGCCCCACGGACGTGGTGGTCCCCGGGCCCCCGCTAATATTTTTTAAGAAATGCCCTGACGCCCTAGCCCAGCCAGGGGCCTCATTAAAATAAATCGCGGGAACCCACACTTCATTGTTTTTTAACAATTTTGGCGAAATTCGCGACCCCAGCACGAATTGCGCCATAATTTTTTTTTAAACAAAATGTTTTTTTTGGCCCTGGGGTCCTTCTAGGACCCCCTGAACAGGCCTAGTGGGTCAGGGGGTTTCTACCCTGCCCCCTTCTCTTGTTTTATATATTTGTTTCTCTGTTTTCTGTTGACTCACTTCTACCGAGTCACAAGATGACTGCCAACACTTACTGGTTTGGAGTGCTAACAGCCAATTACAATGAAGCTCATGGTCGTGGCAGCCAATTAGAATGAAGCGCATGGTCGCCACTCCAACGCTGCCCTAGATATCGAAACTTTTGTTTTTGAATTCCTCAGCAACTACTAAACGGATTTACACCATTTAAAAAAAAGGTTGCTATCTGAACTAAGCACTACCTTTTTGTCAAATTTGGGGTAATTCCATTCAGCAGTTTCGGCTGTAGCCTTGCCCAAGTTTTCCTAAGGGAAATTGTTTTTTTGATTCTTATCTTTTGAATTTCTCAAAAACTACTGAACGGATTTACCTCATTTAAAAAAAAGGTCGCTTTATGAACTAAGCTCTACCTTTTTGCAAAATTTGGGGTAATTCCGTTCAGCAGTTCAGGCTGTAGCCCGTCTCAAAATTTCCCATGGAAATTAACATTAACATTAAAACGTGTTTTGGGACCCCCCTTTTTTCTAAGCCCCTGCTTGACAAATCCCCCCCAAACTTTCAGGATAGGAGCTGACCTGGATAGACTTTCTTTTTGGAGAATTTCGCGAAGATTCGTCAAACGACGCCAAAGTTATTAGCAAATCAAAAAATGTTTTTCCTATGGAAACTAGGTTCTAACTATACCTACTGGCGACCGCCAGTAGGTAATGTGTGTGTGTGTATATATATGTATATGTATGTATATGTATGTGTATATATATGTATATGTATGTATATGTATGTTTATATATATATATATATTCACTGAAAAAACCATAGGTTTCAGGGGCGTTATAGTTAGCTAGACATTTCCCTCATACAAAACCCTAGAAATTCTCACGTTATAGTTAGTTCAGCTAACTATAAATCGCGCCTCCGCAATGCACTGCTGATGACGTCACATATTACATCACTCATGACATGGCCAGTGACATCACTGATGACATCATTGCTGACATCTCAAATGACATCACTGATGACATCACTGATGACGTCATCCATTTGATAAATTAGTGCATCTTCTCACACCCTAATATAACCTTTGATACACCGACTCAAAATTTCAGACAGCCATTTTGAAAACCATAGATACTCCAATACCAATAACTACATACCCACTCATGGACTCTTAGGTCTACATACATCTCCACTCACTCACCTGTACAGTCACTCATACTTACAGTCACTCCGTACAGGACTATCATATGCATTTATACACCTTTATAGACACTCACACACCGCCAATCATCAATTGAGGTAGTGACACACATAGTCAGTCATGCAAATAATTAATCACAGTCCAATTTACTCACCTATACAGTTAATCACACTCAAGTTCACTTACTCATAAAAATACTAACAAATTCTGATGCTCTTATACAAGTACTGATACAAGCACACACTCATCCATACAGCCACTCCCGCAATCACACACTCTCACATATAGATAGTTATATACTCTTACACACATATACACTGCGTTTCACATATGTAGTTACTGACAAATGTACAACTGAGATATACATTCACTCACTAACACACCCATACATACACTCACCCAACCATACAGTCCATCACAGTTGCACTCTTAAAACCAGGCACCCATAGAAACACCCTCTCACACATCTATGCACAGAGTCACACACACCTTACCCACACAAACACTCAGGCACCCATACAGATACTCAGACAACCAATCAATAACCCATATAGACACTCATATAGCTATTCACAAAACCATGCAGCAACTTATACACCAACACACAGACACATACAGACATTCACACAGTTTAGTCACTAGTCTGCAGTAAGATACATTTAATGACTCACTTATAGAGTCAGTTAGGCACCTAGAAAATCATCCATTCACACACTTGTACACCCACTCATTCTTCAACAGGCCTTTCCCTATATATATTAAACATATTAAAACTTTACAGAAACACAGACTCACTGGATGACGTCATCAGTGATGTCATCAGTGATGTCATTTGAGATGTCATCAGTGATGTCACAGTGATTTCCCTGACCATGCCACGAGTGATGTAATATGTGACGTCATCAGCAGTGCATTGCAGGGGTGCGAGTTATAGTTAGCTGAACTATCTATAACATGGGAATTTCTAGGGTTTTGTACAAGGGAAATGCCCAGCTAACTATAACGCCCCTGAAACCTATGGTTTTTTCAGTGAATTTCAAAGGTTTTTTAAATGCTAATTCCTAACTATATCAGGCCTGAAACCCATAATTTTTTCAGTGAATTTCAAAGGTTTTGTAAATGACAATTTTTAATGTATTAATTGTTATACTGATTTTTTTGATACTGATTTACTACATTTTTAAAACTATTTAATTTTAGATATATTTTTTAATTACATTATAATTACATTATACATTACAATACAAAATATACTTTTTCTCAGAATGAATTACTTTAGTTTAAATACTTGGCAAATAGGCAACAGACTTTTAAGTACAGTAGTTACAGTTGTTGCAATGGGCAACACAATTTCAAACACAAAGCAACATTGAGCTCAATGTGAATTTCTAATGAAATGGAATTAGTTACTTTATGGATTACTTTTCTAACCACAGGACTGGATCCTCGATTCAGTCCTTGCACATCTCCTGTAAACAGTTGAGTAAAAGCTCTTTGGTTACAGTAGTAATTTTTAAAGAATATTATTGTATTTTAAAAGTTGACCCTTAGAAACTTTTTCCCATAGAATCACCAATGTTATCCTATGGCAGAAAATTCACTTAGCAGGTAAGTAGTGTTATCGTTACTTTTTCTTACTCAGTGGTGGATCCTGGATCCAGCACTGGCCAACCTCCTGTAAACAGTTGTAAGAATGTGTTTTAAGTCATACAGACAATTTTTTAGGAATATTTTTAGTTTGTGAAAATAGACACAGAAACTTTTCTGGTGAAAACCAAACAATGGATTCCTATGGAAGGAAATACAAGTTACTGGTAAGTACGCTTAGAATTACATTTCAGAGTCAGTGCTGGGCTAATAGATGCAGCCCTGGGTTCCCTCCTGATAACAGGTGAGTAAATCGGAATTCGTAGTTTGGCTGATTTTAGAGGAATATTTGTATGTTTCAAAAACGGACACTTAGAACATTTTCTGCTGAAAACCACACAATGGATTCCTATGGAAGGAAATACAAGTTACTGGTAAGTACGCTTAGAATAACTTTTCAGGGTCAGTGCTGGGCTAAAAGATGCAGCACTGGTTTCTCTCCTGATTACAGGTGAGTAAATCAGAATTCGTAGTTCGGCTGATTTTAGAGGAATATTTGTACAATGGTGAAGGAAGGGGGCGGGGCCTGAGGTGACGTGTGCAAACACGCCCTGTGGCGCGTTTTAAGTTGGGGAATTAATTCCTCTTCAATCCTGAGGTCCCCTGGGGGCCAACTAGCCCACCAGGTACCTCCAGTATGCGCCAGGGAGCTGCATTGCAGAGAGATGTTCAGAGGCCACGCCCCTTTCTACAACACTCTGCAACGCAGCTCGGTGGCGCTTACTGGAGGTACCTGGTGGGCTAGATGGTCCCCAGGGACCCTCAGGATTGAAGAGGAATTAATTCCCCAACGTAAAACGCGCCACAGGGTGTGTTTGCACACATATCACCTCAGGCCCCGCCCCCTACCTTCATCACTATGCAAACGCGCCCCTTGGGGTGTTTTAAGTTAGGGGATTAAGTCCGCTTGAATCCTGAGGTCCCCTGGCGTCCAACTAGCCCACCAGGTACCTCCAGTGTGCACCAGAGAGCTGTGTTGCAGAGAGGTGTTCGGAGGCCACACCCCTTAGTACAACACTCTGCAACGCAGCTCCGTGGTGCTTAGTGGAGGTACCTGGTGGGCTAGTTGTCCCCTAGGAGACCTCTGAATTGAAGAGGAATGAATTCCCCAACTTAAAACGCGCCACAGGGCGTGTTTGTACAGTATCACCTCAGGCCCGCCCCCTGCCTTCACCACTGTGCAAACGCGCCCGTGGCACGTTTTAAGTTGGGAGATTAAGTCCCCTTGAATCCTGAGGTCCCCTGGGGTCCAACTAGCCCACCAGGTACCTCCATTAAGCGCCACAGAGCTGCGTTGCAGAGAGGTGTAAAAAGGGGCGTGGCCTCAGAACACCTCTCTGCAACGCAACCCCCTGGTGCATACTGGAGGTTCCTGGTGGGCTAGTTGGCCCCCAGGGACCCCCAGTATTGAAGGGGAATTCGTTCCCCCTCTGCAGAGTGATGAAAGGAGGGGGCGTGGCCTCCTCCCGATCCCGTTTTTTCTTTTTTCTTTTTAAGAAGGGGGGCTGTGTAGCTCCCCTTCTTTTGCTTATTTTTTGGCCCTGGGGACCCCATTCCCCAGGGCCTCTCCCTAATTTTTATTTATTTTTTTAAAGCGTGGAGGGGGGCCGCGTGGCCTTAATCTGCCCCGGGGACCCCATCCCCCGGGGCATGGGCCTTTTTTTAACATAAAATCTATATTTTTAGAGAAGGGGGCTGCATAGCCCCCCTCCTGTGGACACTAAAGGCCCTGGGGACCCCATCCCCCGGGGCCATTTTTCTTTTTAAAACTTTTTAGGAGCGGGGCCACGTGGCCCCCCTCCTGGGCCACCACTGGCCCCAGGGACCCCATCCCCCGGGGCCTGGCCATCTCGTTGGGGACCGTGGGGGGGTCCCAATCCCCTCATGGTCCCAGCCGGCTCCCGCTTCCTGCGGGAGCCGGCATTGCTTTTCCACATGGGGAGCAGCTAACATGCTGCTCCCCATGTGGAAAAGCAATTGTCTTTGCTTCATTGAAGCGAGAGCAGGTTTCCCTGCTCTCGCTTCAATGAAGCAAAGCAGTTTGCAATGACAGGGCGGGAGCCACGAGGCTCCCGCCCTGTCATTGCAAGCAGCAGTGTCCCGGGGTTGGGCACCCCGGGACACTGCAGGAGCTGGCCCTGGGGGGTGGCGGTCCCCAGGGCCATCATTGGCTCCAGAGGGGGGCCGCGAGGCCCCCCTCCCACTTAATTTAAAGCCCCGGGCGGTGGTGGTCCCCCGGGCTTTGGGGTTCGTAAGGGACCCCCTATTTTAAATATTTAGTGCCCCGGGGGGGTGGCGGTCCCCGGGGCTGCGGGGGGCCATGAGCCCCCCTGCATATTCAATCTTGGAGCCCCGGGGAGTGGCGATCTCCGGGGCAGTGTGGGGGGGATTGGGACCCCCCCCACACTTTTTTTTTAAATTATGCCCCCAGGATTTGGCCCCCAGGGGCAAAATAGAATATTCGGCGCGAGTCCGCGCTGAGTTTTTTTTTCTTTTTTCGGCCGAAATTCGCGCTGGGTGCGCGAATCTCGCCGATTTTTATAAAAAAAATCTTTTTTTGGCCCTGGGGGTCCTTGTGGGACCCCCTGAGCAGGCCTAGGGGGTCAGGGTGTTTCTGCCCTGCCCCCTTGTCTCGTTTTCCGCATTTGTTTTTTAGGTTAGTTGTGGCTCGGTTCTACCGAGGCACAAGATGGCTGCCAATACTTCCTGATCTGGAGTGTTGACAGCCAATTAACATTCAGCTTGTGCACGGCAGGGTGCGCGCTGGGTGCGGGGAGGATGCGCGGATCCTCCGAGGCCATAGATATCACTAACTTTTTTACCCTAATTTTCTCAGGAACTACTGAACGGATTTACACCATTTAAGCAAAAGGCACGAGTCTGAACTGAGGACTACCTCTTTGCCAAATATGGTGTAATTCCGTTCAGCAGTTCGGGCTGTAGCTCCGACAACAGATCCTATGGGAAATTGCATGGGGAAAACGCGTTTTGGGACCCCCTTTTTTCTCGGCCCCCGCTTGATGAATCACCACGAAACTTTCAGGGTAGGAGCGGAGCAGAGCTGGCCAAAAGTTTGGAAAATTTCGCGAAGATTCGTCAATCGCCGCCAGACTTATTGGGAATAGAATATTGCGGATTTCCTATGGAAAATAGGTCCTAACTATAACTATCTACTGGCAACCGCCAGTAGATAATATTATATATATATTCACTAAAAAACACATAGGTTTCAGGGGTGTTATAGTTAGCTGGACGTTTCCCTCGTACAAAACCCTAGAAATTCCCCTGTTATAGTTAGTTCAGCTAACTATAACTCGCGCCCCCGCAATGCACTGCTGATGACGTCACATATTACATCACTCATGACATGGTCAGTGACATCACTGATGACATCACTGATGACATCTCAAATGACATCACTGATGGCATCACTGATGACATCATCCATTGAGTATGTGTTTCTGAACAGTTTTATTATGTTTAATATATATAGGGAAAGGCCTGTTGAAGAATAAGTGGGTGTACAAGGGTGTGAATGGATGATTTTCTAGGTGCGTAACTGACTCTATAAGTGAGTCATTAAATGTATCTTACTGCAGACTAGTGACTAAACTGTGTGAATGTCTGTATGTGTCTGTGTGTTGGTGTATAAGTGGCTGCATGGTTTTGTGAATAGCTATATGAGTGTCTATATGGGTTATTGATTGGTTGTCTTAGTATCTGTATGGGTGCCTGAGTGTTTGTGTGGGTAGGGTGTGTGTTTCTCTGTGACTAGATGTGTGAGTGGGTGATTCACTGGGTGCATGGTTTTAAGAGTGCATCTGTGATGGACTGTATGGTTGGGTGAGTGTATGTATGGGTGTGTTAGTGAGTGAATGTATATCTCAGTTGTACATGTGTCAGTAACTACATATGTGAAACGCAGTGTATATGTGTGTAAGAGTATATAACTATCTATATGTGAGAGTGTGTGATTTTGGAAGTGGCTCTATGCGCCATAGTGCAAGGAGATCTGTGTCATGTGCTGTTTGTTTTTTCTGCAGAAAGACACAGAATTTGTTAGTATTTTTATAGTAAGTGAACTTGAGTGTGTTTAACTGTATAGGTGAGTAAATTGGACTGTGATTAATTATTTGCATGACTGACTAGATGTGTCAGTACCTCAATGGATGATTGGCGGTGTGTGAGTGTCTATATAGGTGTATAAATGCACAGAGTGACTGTAAGTATGAGTGACTGTAGAGGTGAGTGAGTGGACATGTATGTAGACCTAAAAGTCATTGAGTGGGTGAGTAGTTATTGGTATTGGAGTATCTATGGTTGTCAAAATGGTCGTCTGAAATTTTGAGTCGGTGTATCAAAGATTATATTAGGGTGTGAGAAGATGCACTAATTTATCACATGCATGACGTCATCAGTGATGTCATCAGTGATGTCATTTGAGATGTCATCAGTGATGTCATCAGTGATGTCACAGACCATGTCATGAGTGATGTAATATGTGACGTCATCAGCAGTGCATTGCGGGGGCGCGAGTTATAGTTAGCTGAAATAACTATAACAGGGGAATTTCTAGGGTTTTGTATGAGGGAAATATCCAGCTAACTATAACACCCCTGAAACCTATGGTTTTTTAGTGAATTTCTAAGGTTTTTTAAATGCCAATTCCTAACTATAACGTGCCTGAAACCTATGGTTTTTTCAGTGAATTTCAAAGGTTTTTTAAATGCTAATTTCTAACTATGCCTACAGAGATAGGACATGTGAAGAAAGAAGAAAAAACGCACAGAAAGAAAAAAAAGAAATGCAGAAAGAAGCAACAGAAGTCCTGACTAATTTAATCAACGCATAAGCAAAGACTGGCTTCTAATGCTACTAAAACTTGACAACATGACAGGTTAATAAAACAGTTATCTGTCAGCAAATACACGATGTTACCAAACGCTTCTCTCACAGTGGTTCCCAAATGCACACAGACTCAGAGTGTGATTCTAGACAAGCACCACTATCCCTAGGAGTTTACCAAAACTCATTCACTACCGTGGAAGAGGTAAGGGAACTGCAAACAATCTACATATTTCACGACTACACTTTAGTGTCAATGCCTGACTTATTTAATCAACGCATAAGCAATGACTGGCTTCTAATGCTACTAAAACTTGACAACATGACAGGTTTAAAAAAAGGTTTTTTTGTCAGAAAATACAAGATGTTACTAAATGCTTCTCTCACAGTGGTTCCCAAATGCACACAGGCTCTCTATGTGATTCTAGACAAACAACACTATTCCTTGCACTATACCAAAACACATTTCTTCATCTACAAGGAGTACTACATTTTACTGCAGAAACATATCTCATTTCACAAATTCATAAATAATGACTGGTTTCTAATTCTACCAAAATATAAAAACTGCATAGTTATCTCTCTACAAACACATGAAAAAACAAATCCTTATCACAAAATGGTTTCTACATGCACACACACACTGTCAATAAGATTGTAGAGAAAAAAAAGTACTCCCTACACTTTAGCAGAAGAAATACATTACTCTGATTAAAATAAAAATAGTCTACATACATCCCCTCACAATTAAATAACTCACCTTTCAAGATGTTTTGTAGATTAAGAAGTATATCAGTCACACACCAGATATCAGTCACACACCAGATTTTCTTATACAGAATCTCTGCACTGTGCATCTGTCAGCAGAACCAAAGAATGGCAAAGTTTCCCTCTCATTTTCCACACATATACATGTAAACATCAAATCACATTCCTTCCCACATAAATTCAAAAGCAAACACACATTCCTATTGGTGAACCATTTCAACCCTTTCCAAATGGCATAAACGTCAACCCTTCCCTCAATCTGCCTTCTGCCCGTTACCATAGAAACAGGTCATGGAACACTGTACTGAGCACACAGGTCACAAGTTCAGCACACACAATGTTGCTAATCAAAACAGCAAGTGTGCTTGACTTCTCAACATATCAGCTTATCATATATAATGTTCCTTACAATCAGTTTTTGTTAACCAATAAGAATCATGCGTTTAAAAAACAGAAATATGCACCCTACCTTTCAGTGTAAACGTTGTTAAACAACCAATGATTTCTTGTATTTTTTCAAAATTTCATCTTAGCCACCATTTTAGAAACATCTTCCTTTCCAAACTGCCATTTCATTTACAGAGACCATCTGAGTGCATCCAGACCTCCTTACAAGATGCTTACAGTGTGGATTGTGGGACACAGCTACATTTTCTGGAGCCAAAGGTATGCATAAAACAAAGGCATTCACAAAGACCTAGGTTTGCCAAATGTATTCATTAAATGGATTGGACAGAGAGGGTTAAAGTGGCACCAATTGATGCCATTGGTGAAATCCTTCATGCTAATCCAACACCCTGACCTCATAATAGTGCACTGTGGTGGCAATGACCTAGGCACTTTGACTGGGGTAGGTCTGGAAATGCTTATGAAGGACACCTTTGCAGAACTGATTTCACTTTTCCCTAAAACTGCCTATGTGTACTCTAACATATGCCAAAGGCAAAAATGGAACTGGTCCGATCATTTTTGTCCACAGATTGAGAAAGCTAGGAAACATGTGAATAAATCTGTTTCTGCTTTTCTCCGAGACTACAGAATGGGGTCCATTTACAATAACAATCTGCGCTTTCATATGAAAGAGATGTATAGGAGAGATGGAGTACACTTTACTGATGAAGGAAACAGAGTCTTCCTCAACAACTTTAGACTCTGTATAGGTACTTACTTATAAGTACCAAAAACTCTCAATGAACACAACGGCTCTTTATAGAGCCACTCAAGAACAAAACATTTAAGCTTAATCTTTATCTCCCAACAATTTAATTTTTTTTACCTTGGATCCGCGAACCCACCGCGAGAGGATCCGTGCATCCAACGCGATAGAATGCGCGCATTTTGCCGTTTTTTTTTTTTTTAAAGGGGGCCCCAGGGGGTCCTTCTGGGACCCCCTAAGCACCTCTAGAGGTCAGAGTATTTCCACTCTGCCCCCTTTATATGTTTTACACACTTATTCCCCTTGCTTCTTCAGCCTCGATTCTTCCGAGGCAGAAAATGGCTGCCAACAGTTCCTGGATTCGAATGTAGAGTGACACTCGAAAGCCAATTAGCATTCAGCGCGCGATCGGGAGGGTGCGCGCTTGGTTCGGGGAGGGTGCGCTTACGGTGCGTGTAAGGTCCGCGGATCATCCGCGGCCATAGATATCACTAACTTTTTTACCTTAATTTTCTCAGAAACTACTAGACAGATTCACACCATTTATGCAAAAGGCACGAGTCTGAACTGAGGACTACCTCTTTACCAAATTTGGTGTCATTCCGTTCAGCGGTTCGGGCTGTAGCTGCGACAACAGGTCCTATGGGAAATTGCATGGAGAAAACGCGTTTTGGGACCCCCTTTTTTCTTGGCCCCCGCTTGACGAATCACCACAAAACTTTCAGGGTAGGAGCGGAGCGGAGCTGGCCAAAAGTTTGGAAAATTTTGCGAAGATTCGTCAATCGGCGCCAGACTTATTGGGATCAAAATGTTGCGGATTTCCTATGGAAAATAGGTCCTAACTGTAACTATCTACTGGCGACCGCCAGTAGATAATATATATATATTACATATTTTTTGTTTTGCTTATAACTTTGGCGTCGTTTGATGAATCTTCATGAAATTTTCAATTCTTTATTCATATCAGCTCCTATGTGGGAAGTTTGAGGGTGATTCGTTAAGGGGGGGGGCGAGAAAAAAGGGGGGTCCCAAAACGTGTTTTCTCCATGTTAATTTCCATAAGAAACTTTAGAAAAGGCTACAGGTCGAACGGGTGAACGGAATTACCCCAAATTTGGCATGGAGAAGGGTCTTGGTCTAGAAAGCACGCTTTTGTTTATTTGGTGTAAATCTGTTCAGTAGTTTTTGAGAAATATCGATATTTACAGATATCGATATTTGGGAATTCTGCAATCTGATTGGCTGAGGCGTTACGAGCACGAGCTTGCTGCTTATTGGTTGGGAGCGCTGCGAGCGGTTGAAACTAGGAGGTGTTGGCTGCCATTTTGCGATTCCGTCAAAGCGAGTAAGGGGAAAAAGGGAGAAAATAGTAGGAAAGAGGACGTAGGAGCACTGTAACCTTTGTGGGGGTGTTTAGTCGTGTGCTATAGAGGGGGTGCAAAGTGAACTACTCATGGCTACCGGTCTGAAAGTACTGGGTACGGAAATTAAGTGAGGTATTGCATAGAGTCTGATGCTGCTAAGGTGAGCTGGTGCTGGAGTCGGGGATGAAAGCGTGAGCCTAAACTGTGTGTCTTATGGTGTGAAGTCATGTGCCCTGGCCGCTGTGCCACACCTGTCTAAGTAGTGTCAGTAATATTTTATACGTAGTAGGAGGAAGTTTTGTTTGGAACATGGTAAATTTGTATATGGTGCTTAGGTGGTGTTATACAGGTAGTGCAAAGGTAAATCAATACAGTATTTGTAAAGTGCAAACTACACAGAAAACGATAATTGCTTGGAAGATAAGAAGCATTGGATACTAAAAACTAGGGTGCATATTAGTTGCGTGAAAAATCATGTTTGTCATTGGTTAATGAAAAGCAGTCTAAACGTGGAGTACATACGATAGGATGAAATGTGCAAAGTTCAACCAGACGTGATACTTGCATTTGGAAGGATCATTTGTAACTTAAAACAATGGTGAACTTTTAACCCGCAGGTGGTGTTAAATGTTTGCGAATATGCTGAAAAAGAAAAGGGTACGTTTAAAAAAATCATGAACTTTTAACCTGCAGGTGTGGTAGAATGTTCCACAAAGTGTGGTGATAAAATAGGTTGAACTTCTGACCTGTGTGTGGCTCGGAATATTAAGTAGCTTTTCAGATGCAAAATTCAAAAATAACCAATGGAGATACGTTTTGGAATGTCGATGAAGGAATTAAGTATTCTGATTTGTTGTTTACATGTATTTATATGTGGAGCGACAGAGAAATTGTGGCATTACTGGTTTCATTCTTGGTGAAAGCGGTGCATTACATGTACTGTGTGAGGAAGAAAGAATTGCATGCGTGTGTGACATTTGAAATCTGCATACCAAGTACAAAGGTGAGGTAGAAATGAACAAGGTGTGTTATGTGTTCTCTAGTAGTGATTAAGTATTTGAGGTGATATTTTTAAGTTTGAAAGTATTTTTTATTTCAAAACAATATCCTGTTAGTAAAGTGTGGTGTTTCATATTAGTTATAAAATATTCATAAACTGTGACCTGTTGTTATATAAGTACTTTATATATGTTTAGGAATTTTCCACAAAGAAGAAATGTAGTTTGTCATCTTTAAAGGACTGTATGGTTTTGAAAATGAGGTACAGCGTTAATTTGGGTTTGTTAATGTACTCAGGTGAGATAAACAAAATGGCCACGTTTGCAAATTATACTTTTTGTGGAAGTAGTGGGGAAGGGGGGAGATAGGAGATGTATGTGTTATTAAGTTTAAAGCGATAAAACCAAACCCAGAAATGTTATGTGGACAGGCTGCGGTCTCATTTTTGACAGTGAGAGGTAAATTTGAATATAAGTCTAGGTAGGTTGTTGTACTGTGAGGCCGTCTACAGTGCTTGGAGATTACATGGAGAGGAGATGGAGATAGTAATAGTGATACGTTCCTTTTATATGTACGCATAGTTTGAATCATTTGAATATAGGTTGAGATATAATATGAACTTGGTTTCTGGTTTGCAGTTGGGTATAGTTAATAGTTTTAGTAGTTTGTGACTAGCGAATAATAAAAAGGTAGATATACTAAAATATATGCTAGTAAACATATGAATTATTGTCTGTTCTTATGAAATAGAAGTGGTTGGGGAGTGTTTCTTCAGAAGAGATGTTTTATAAATGTGTGAGAGATAAAAAAGAAATGAAAATGTTCGGTATATTTTCTGTATGACTTTCTTGACATTAGTAAAGTACATGTCATTACAAGTGATAGTAATTGTCAGGCTGTGTTTCTGTGCTGAATATACATAGGTGTTTAAGTAGTCCGGGTTTTACCGGTTTTCTGTTTCACTATCTCTTTTGAGACACCCGTCAATTTTTTCATTCAATTTAATGTCCTTAATATACATACAGTAAAGGGACGGTATATCAAAAGTTTGGGAATTACAACTTTTTTTACGCTCCCCATCCTCTGCTACACAGTCTACAGAGTTTTTAAAGGACTTTATTAACATACAGATGTATAGCTAGTAAAGGTGGTGTAGTGCCACTGGGTCCATTTATAAACCGGGTTATGGGATGGTTTATGTTTTACCCGCCAATTTGCATGCTTGCATACTTTTGGATGATAAGCGTTAGGGAAGACACCTTTAAAAATTTAGCCCGAGTTTGGGTATAGTGGCACTACTAGGAATGGTGGCGGTTTCTGTTTGATTTCGTACAGTTAAGCAATGGCGGGGTGGGAGAGATGGGTATGTTGGTGATTAAAACACAGACTTTAGTAACGTGCAGATGTCTAGCTACTAAAGGTGATGTTGTACCACTGGGACCATTTATAAAGCGCCCTATGCCATGGTATATGTTTTACCCGCAAATTTGCATGTTTTAATACGTTTTGCTGATGAGTTTTTCGGGAGATATCTGTTGAAATTAAGTCTCAGTATGGCTACAGTGGCGCTTCCAGGTTTGCTGGGGCTCTTTGTTTTATTGCGTAAAGTTAAGCAAGGGCGGGTGTGGAGGTGGTATAGTGGTACTGGTCTCTTTATGAACCGCCTTATGGTATGGTGTATGTTTTACTTGGAAAATTGCAGGTTTCAATACCTTTTGCTGATGAGTGTTCCGGCACACACCTGTTGAAATTAAGGCTATGTATGGCTATAGTGGCGCTAATGAGTGTGCTGGGGCTTGTTGTTTTGATTTCATAAGGTTAAGCAAGGGAAGGGGGGGGTGGGAGAGGTGAGTATGTTGCTGATTATAACATGGACATTTGTGACGTGCATATGTGTAGCTAGTAAAGGTGATGTAGTGCCACTGGGTCTATTTATAAAGCGCTCTATGGCATTGTATATGTTTTATCTGGAAATTTGCATGTTTTAATACCTTTTGTTGCTGGGCGATCTGCCAGAGACTTGTTCAAATTAAGTCCCTGTATTGCTATAGTGGCTCTACCAGGTTTGCTGGGGTCTTTCTTTGATTTCGTAAGGTTAAGCAAGAATGGGGATGAGGGTGGTGTAGTGGCACTGGGCCCATTTATGAAGCGGTTTATGGTATGGTATATGTTTTTTTCGCAAATTTGCATGTTTTAATATCTTTTGGTGGTGAGTGTTCCAGCAGACAGCTATGCAAATCACACAACATTTCTGTGAATAACAAACCTTCGTGCTGATAGACACTCTTGCACTGTGGTAGAAGACTGCCAGCGTTGATGGCAAATTATGAAACTTGGTGCCATTGTACATTTAAATGGAAGCTTGGACCATTTCTTTGCTACTATGGTGGAGTGAGGGCCTTAAGTGGGAAAAATACTGGGGGTGCTCTAAAAGGGGCGGGGCAAACCTGTTAAAGGGGTGTGGGCTATCCAAGTAGGGGCGTGGTCTACATGAAGATAACTAGCATTGTGTGCTTAAGAAAATTCCCTCGAATTATCCTATGTTCGGGAAACACGCTCTTTAAAGGATTGCCCTTCCTCGTACAACGTGGCTCACGTAGCATGATGTCTCGACTTCTCAGTAGTGAGCAAAATGAGCATGCACACATCGATGTGCATGCTCTGACTGCAGTCCAATAAAATAAAAAAAAGAAACTTGACTACCTTTGCGAAATAGAGCCCAATAGAGACCCGTTTTGAGTTTTTCTGAAAATAACTGCCAGTGCTCAGAGCCAGCCCACTTAAAGCCCTGCATCCATTCATCCTAAGCACTGCGCCATCCAACCATCTTTCAATTCATTCAGACATTCCTACCTACATACATACATACATACATCTGTCCCTGCAGTTATTCTAAGTATCTATCAGCCCACTCGCCTATGGTAAGCACTGTGCCATCCATCCAGTTATACGCCCATATATTCATACATACATCTGTCCCAGAACCAATCCTACGCATCTATCAGCCCACACATGTATCCTAAGTACTGGTTCATGCATCCATTTATCATTCCATTCATCCATATATCCATTCATCCATCCATTTAGCTATCCATTCATCCATCTGGCCATTCATCCAGTCGCCCTTTATTCAACAATCCGTCCTTATTTTCGTGCACTCTCCGCCACCGAACCTAAATACTGCCTATTATACTCATCCATCCAGCCCCTTAAGGGGCCGAAAAGGCAGGTGATAATCATTGAGAGGCAGATGAAGTTTCTGATAAAGAACAAGAAAGCGTTGAGTTGCTCTTTGTGGACCAGAGTTCACCACCCTTCTCTGGTGGTGTTTTAAACAAAGGTTGATGTAGGGAAAGAAATGTAAAGCAGCTTTTCAATGTAAGACGTTAATTTAGAAAGATAACAGGGCATATTATCAAGAACGGCATTAAAATTATTACCGCTTCAGCAGCAGGAAATTGCCGCTAAAGCGGCAATAATGGGCTTGATAATATGCCCTTGTCAATTCCCATAGGTTGTGGTGTGAAGCTGGGCTTCTATGGGAATTCACAAGGGCATATTATCAAGCTCATTATCGCTGCTTTAGTGGCAGTTTCCTGCCGCTAAAGCGGTGATAATTTTAACACCGTTCTGGATAATATTCCCCTAAGTGAGCCAGGCAAAACGTGTGTTTTCGTAGCACTACAATATCACCCTGTGAAAGGTGAGAGCAGGGTTGTGTTGGAGTTGGCTGCGTGTGGTCGTCTCCAAAGGTGCAACCAGAGTGAAATTTCGGGGGAGGCTAGTTCTTTCAGAAATAGGCAGAGTGGGGATGTAGGGGCTCTAAAAAGGGGTGGAAAAAAACAGAGCATCATTTACAAGCAAATGGTCTTTTGAAGACCTGTGAAGTACTCGGGTGCAGCTCTGTGTGTGCTATTGGGAAGCTGTCTCAGGGAGTCCAGGGCAATGGGCGTTGTGCGCCTGGTGGTCTCTCTGCTAATCATGCCACGATGATGTTTCTCCTACGCTGCAAAAAGAGAAGGGAAATCGTGAGAGAAAATGGCACTCTTTAAAGGATTTCTTTTCTCCTACAACGTGACTCTCCTGGGTTGATGTCTCCACTTTTTAGTAGTGAGCAATGTGCATGGTCTCACTGTCTCACTACAGTCCAATAAAATAAAAACAGACTACCTTTGCGAGGCCCGAAAATAAAGCCCCATAGAGATCCGTTTCGAGGCCCCTAAAAATAAACTGCCGGTGCTCAGACTCCCTCCCCTCCAATTAAAGCTTTGGGTGCAGCGTTCTGTTTGCGAAGTTGTAGATAAAATTGTTAGGCTAATAATGGTCATTTTTCTGTGTGCCGTTTGGTTGATAATATCATCCTGAGTATATAGATTACAATTTTAAAAAATATTATCTATAAAGTTGTCTGCGGTGGGTTGCAGAGGGAGTGTGTGGGGTGGTGGGGTGCGGTGGAGAGGTAAAAAGTACGAGGTAGTGCAGTTACATGTAAATTGTAAGGGTGTATGTAAATAATCAAATAAATACTTGCTGTATGTTCTATGGCACTACCCGTCATCCTACTACTCCCCTGCCGTGCTCCATCACGTTGCAGTACTGTCTCTGGAAGCCGTCAGTAGAATTTATGTAATTGTATCTTATTATTGTAATATATTGAACTGATGTAAAAAATATTTGAATCTAATTTTTTTTTTTTCTTCAAATTTTTTTTTCGTTTGGATAAAAATTTGAAAATGCCTAGAAGAACTGAGAAAAAAGACAAGAAAAGAAGCATTTATATTTGCAGAAAAGAAAAGATTATGAATTACAAAAGCACTACACAAACAGTTTCTTCTGGTAAAAACACTAGACACTTTCTGGAAAAAACTATTACGAACATTTAATGAAAATAACATCACACAAAGGAAAAAGAAGAATTTTTCAAGTAAGGAGAAGGAGATTTCAATTTCAAATACAAGGAAAAGAAAACTTGATAAAGAAACAGTATCTGTTACCCGGAGACAAAAACAATTTCAAGAAATTCGTCAGAGACTTTTTCGAACTAGAGTGATTCAGAATTTAATGACAACATGCTGCAAATATAAAAAGAAAGTGCTGCAATTCAAACAGAAGCAGCGTATCGAAAGTATAGTGGATACTGCTTTTACTTTGAAACAGAAGTTATTCATTGTGATTTTGAAGAGGATCAAAGTAATCAAAGTGTTGGGGGGCGTGGCTTGCTGAGCTGCGAAATGGCCGCTAACTAGGCGAGCTCCGCCGGCTGGGACACTATCCTTGAATTATCCTGGTATTTGGTGAGCGCAAATTGTGCATAATTACCCCTGGTCTAAAGCCCGACAACTGCAGCTTTTGCGGAAACAACGGTGGCTGCTGGATGTGCCTCTGCAGCAGACTGCCGCGCTCCGAAGCAGCCTGGTGAGATTCGGTGACACGCGCGTGAGGTGGGCAGCACAGAAATCGAGACCGCGGCTTGTGCTTCCTGTAAGCCGTGACCTTCATACTCGGCGGCGGTGGATCGGCTGCCTCTAGGGAGAGAGAGGGACCCGTTCGGATTACCGGAGGTAGAGTGGCAAACACTCCAGACATTATCTGCACTGTAATTACCCCCGGACAGCGTAGAGCGGACACGAGCAGATGGGCCCTCGCAGCTCTCATGGAAGGTAGGGCTGCATATTACCGAGAGCACCTGCGTCCTGACGCCGGATGTGGGCCATGTTAGATAATACACTGGGGGAATACCAGGCACATTGAGACACTGGGGGACTTGGGTGGCTGGTGCTCAGCGTAGCAGCTCTTGGACTGCGCTGCTCTGGGTGAGTCCTTAGCCCTGCGCAGATTGAGGAATGGTGGCTGCATGTGGCGTTGGGACACAGATGTGAGCGCCGGGCCGCTGAGCCTTCCACTGGAGCCCTTGCAGGGAGATAGGCGACAACTCCTCGGCTATAGTACCGGGCACTCCTAGCTGAGGTGGCTTGACAGCCTAGGGAGGGGCGCTCCTCGCTCTGCCTGGACTTGACGCTGCACATCTCCCTCCTGGCACCGTTGCCCCAGGGAAGACGTGAGGGCGGCGGTGCGGCGATCCGGCATAATGGATTTAGGCGGTAGATTGGGCGGTGACTTAGACAGATTCTGTCACCTATTGGATAGGGAATAGCGCAGTACAACATATATAGTGAGCCTGAATCAGCTGATAACTGAAACATGGGCAAGCCAAATTTGAACTTTGAGCAGAGGAGGAACACAAGACTAGCGGAGCAAGAATCGGAGGCAGGAATGGAAAAGCAGCTGGACCAACAGATGGAAGACCAGGGACAGGATTTACGTACCTTGATGCTTGAGATGAGGACTAGCCTTCGCAATATAGACTCCAAACTGGATGCGCTGACCTCCCAATTGAATGCTGTCAAAACGCAGGTGGAAACGCATAAGACTAGGCTGGACGTGCTTGAAAACAGAGCCTCAGACTATCATGAGTTTCAAGTAGAGACGAAAGAGCAACTCCTCCAGATGGACAAGGTGATTGGCATAATACGCGCTAAAAACAAAGATTTGGAGGCTTGGTCTCGCCGAAGTAACCTCCGCATTACTGGTGTTCTAGAGACGACAGCCATTGCGAAGATGGAGACATACGTGTCAGACCTCCTCCACGAGCTATTTGACCCACATCTCTCCCCGGTGTTTGCCGTGGAAAAGGCGCATCGTGCTCTGGGTCCTCGACTACTGGTAGGCGCCACTCCCAGACCCATCTTAGCCAAGATGCTGAATTAACAAGATCGGGACGCAGTCCTGCTCCTAGCTAGGGGTAAAGGGAAGATCACACATGGAGGCAACGCGATTTCCTTCTATCCGGACTTCACCCCCGCAGTGCAGGTGGCGAGGCGGGAATTCCTCCCAGCTAAGAGTCTATTGCTGCAGGCCCAGATCCCGTATGCACTCCTTTATCCTGCAAAACTAAAAGTAACTTATGCTGGGACTGCTCATTTTTTTACAGATGCTAAGTCCGCCCTCAAATTTGCAAAGCATAGCAGAGGGAAGGCTTCTAAACACCGTTCCAAGGGGTTTGCCACCGAGTTTAAGCGACAATGACTGATGCGGATGGTGCGCATGGGAGCCCTTGGTAGACATGAAGAAGGCGTATGAAGACATGGTTTGCTTTGTGATTGATGTGGGAGAATAGCTGCATTTCACTATATATTTTAATTATTGATTTTTGATACACAATGATGTCATAACTACTTGTTGGTTCTGCGGGATATACATATGCTAGTGCCGATTTCTGGGGCTACTGGTGAATTGTTTATTTGATATAGATTAGGATTTGATGGGGTAAATATACGCCGACTGCATTTGTTCTAGACGAGTTGAAAAATAGGATTTTTTACTATTGTAAAAGTTAGGAATGTCTCACCGACATATTCTTGGCCACCCTGAGAAATCGGGGGAGTATGCCGGCGATACAACGCCTGCGCGGGAGAGCTCCCACTAGTAGGTGTACTGTTAGTAATGTTTGGGATGGGTATTCTGCAACCTGATTGGGGGCTTGGAGTGGGTAGTGGGTTGGGGGTAGGGGATGTTTTATGGTTAGCCAGATCTATGCTTTCTACTGTTATTACTATCTGTCATGTGGAAACATACAGGGTATTGTGCTCTGCTCCTGATGGTTCATTGCAATCTGTCACATAGTAGCCCTATGACCTTTTTACATTTTCTTACCTGGAACATTCGTGGGCTCAATGATAGTAGGAAAGCTAGGTTGGTACACTCTTATTTACTTAGACATAAGATTGATATTTGTCTGCTGCAGGAGACGCATTTGAGTAGTTCCGCTTCACCGAAATTGCGTCACAACAGATGGGGTCCGATATACTCCTCTACCTATTCCAATTATTCTAGGGGAGTCACTGTATTGATTAGACGTGGTCTAGACTGGAAAGATGGTGTACAACTACTCGACCCAGAAGGCAGATATTTACTGATACAAGGCACACTAGCTGGTGCTCCAATGGTGATTGTTGCGATTTATGGCCCCAACACTGATACACCGGATTTTTTCCAAACTGTATGGGCTAAAGTGAAAGTGACCAATTGCGACACTATTATATGGGGAGGGGATTTTAATGCTATTCTTGATGATGCACTAGATAGAAAAGATGTATCACGCACAATGCATCCATTGGCTAGCACCACTCTGAATGCAATACTATCAGATGGAGACTTGGTTGACATCTGGAGAAGGCTCCATCCGGGGGTTAGGGAGGGGACTTGTATTTCCAAATACCATAAGGCATGGTCCAGGCTAGATTATTGGTTAGTTTCCAGAGATGTGGCTACTTGGACTAGGGAGGCCCTACATGTTCCCAGGTCCTTATCAGATCATGCACCTAGTCTGTTACGCCAAGAACCACCACATTCCATACCACAGATGTATACTTGGAGATTGCCCCGAGGCGCCCTACTAGATGATACTTTTAATGAAGAAATTAGAGGAGACATAAATTATTATTTTTCCCTAAACACTGGCTCTGTAGACACAGTCGCTACGCTATGGGAATGTTTTTAAAGAAACTGGCTCATCTATAGCCCCCTGCTCTTGCCGTTTGATAGATATCTACCTGTGGCTGCTCTGGGAATCCTTTTCTGGCGCTTGCTGGAATGAAAAGTCGATGCAAATATATGCGGATAATCACTGGTGGGTATGGTTGCCTTCATCTAGGATCTCTGTGCTGTCTTGCATATCCTATGTTTTGAGAAAGTGCCTGCTTACCTCCTTCCATATTGGTAATGCCATCGTCTGATTCCTACCCCAGATCCCTTGCTGGATTGGAGCCAGTTATCTTATTCCCTGCTTGCTCTCCTGGGGATCCTTATTTATTCTTCCTGCCCAGGTAGCGTTCTTTTTAGAGTCTCCAGATAGATCTTTTCGCTCTACCATTGCTTGCTGGGTTTTCGATCTATTTATCACTTCCTATCTATCTCTCTTTCTCTTCCTCACCATTTTACACGGTCTACCCCTCTGCACCATTTTGTATCTGGTTGTTCGGTAATCATTTCCTGCCTATTTCTAAAAATACACAAATGCTTCAATTTATCGTTTTTGGTCTGACTATGTGTCATTCTTTCAGTTTTTGCTTTTTCTCCTCTATCCTCAAGGTGTCGGTGCACCCTATTCCGGATATTCTAGCCATATTGGCTCTGTTAATTTAAAACTTATTTAATACATTGAATTATCAGATCTCTCTGGGCCTGACTTTTGTTTTCAGACCATTTAATCTTTACAATCAATTGATGGTACCACCATGTGTTACCATATCCACTGATTATGTATTTCTCTGTGATCCTAGGTTTGTTTGTCTGTCCCATTTTGCTTGACCATCTTCGCCCTGATGAAGGTGTGGCCCCGGCAAGGGCTAGACACCGAAACACGCGTTGGCGTTTAATTTGTGTCGGGTAGCTGGACTGTAACTACCCTCACCCTTTGGATGATAAATGAAATCTTGTCATTCTACCATCATGTGGCATCTGTATTACTCCGATGCTGTTTCGGATTTTTGTTTTAGAATGTGAATGTGTGTTTTGATTTGAGTGCATGTTAGTATGACTGATCATTTTGATTGAGTTTTGTGGGACATTGCATTGCTGTTGCACCAATTTTGGATGTAATTTTTGTATGTTTTTGTTTTTTAATTGCCTCATCAACTGATCTTGACCATTGGAAAATAAAACTGAATAATAGTTTTTGATTAAAGCAGTTGATCATTGGATTATTTGTTGCAATTGTAGGTCCCGGCCCTGTTGTCCCTATTATGGGATCCTCTTTGAGGACCCCATAGAAGTAGTTAGGCAGGTAACCCTTCCTTTGATTGGTTTACTATATTTTCCCTGCTTTACCTGCCTGTTATTAGCCGTCAGGGGTCCCCCTTCTTAGTGGATGCTACGCTATTGGAAGCCTTAAAAGCTGTAATAATGGGGAACTGTATTGCAAGACAGGCTGGGGTATTGAAGGCCATTCGGGGAACATTAGACTCACTTGAGAAATTATGAATACGGCGAGTCCACTATCCTGGCTCTGCTGAAAGAAAAACTACTTGCATTTGAGGAAGAGGCACATAGAGAGGTAAAGTTCCTTGGTAAACATGCCCAGTCTAGGCGCTATGGGGAGGGAGATAGACCAGGGAGGACGCTAGCGGCAATGCTACGACCCCCACGTTCCTCTGCATTCGTCACTGAGTTAAAAACTGGAGGCCACCATATAGTTAGGGATCAGAGAGCTATACTGGATCAATACTCCGGATTCTATGCCAAGCTTTATTCCACCTCACAGAGCACAAGTCCGGAAGGCCTATTGCCCTTCCTGGACTCGATTGGTCTGCTTGGCTATAGGTATAGGGAGTATTTGGATTTTCCCTTTACAGTAGAAGATGTGGCAAAGGTTATAAATAGCTTACTGTGAAACAAAGCCCCCGGCTCAGATGGCCTAACCACTGCTTTTTATAAAGCATATGTTGAAGAATTAGCGCCACGCCACTTTGAGCTACTTGAGGAAGCCCGTGAGACGGGTGTCCCGCCTCCGTCAATGTGGGAAGCCATTATAATTACCCTCTTAAAACCAGGAAAACCAGCCAACGAATTGGACTCCGATAGGCCACTCTCGCAAATAAATGTTGACATCAAAATATTGGCGAAACTCATTGCTAATAGGCTGCAGCCTTTGCTCCCTTTGGTGGCTCTCCCAGACCAGTCGGGGTTCATCCTGGGAAGATCGACATCACAAAATCTCAGGACTTTATTCTCGGTGTTACATTATTTACATCCAGACCTACAGGCAGCTGCTGTTTTTTTAGATTCCACAAAAAGCATTCGATACTTTGGAGTGGCATTACCTATTTACAATTCTTGGCCCTATGGGGTTCCGTCCGTTATTTACCGATCTAATACGCATGTTGTACACCCAACCGTTGGCATGTGTAAGAGTGAACAGGCTCATTTCGGCACCAATCAGCATCTCACAAGGCACCAGACAGGGGTGCCCGCTCTCCACTTTGCTCTTCGCGATTGCGATGGAGCCGTTAGCGGTGCGTATTCAGAAGCACCATACTGCCAAGGGAATTGGATTTAGTGCCCGTAGCCTGTTAATTTTGCTCTATGCGAATGATGTCACCGTATAAGTGTCCGATCCAGAAGTAAATTTAGATCCATTATTGAGGAAATTTACTAAATTCGGTGGCCTATCCGGTATTTCAATCAACTGGACCAAGTCGGTGATTTTCCCTTTAACTGACACTACTGTTCAGGCGCCCTCTGAATTCCCCCTTACATGGATAACGGAACCTGTGAAATATTTAGGCATATGGGTTAGCAGAGAAATGCAGGTCTTATGGAACATGAATTATGGCCGGGCCATACACTGGCTGGAGGAGAAGGTCAGTGCTTGGGCTGGGCTCCCACTCTCACTGGCCAGGAGGATAGCAGTGGTCAAGATGGTGGTACTTCCCAAATTTCTTTATTTATTTGTTAATGTTCCACTGCCGCTCACACAAACCTTTTTTAGGACCCTGCGATCCTTGCTGCTTTCCTTGATTTGGGCATGTAAACAAGCTAGAATTTCATGGGAACTGTTGACTCTTCCTTTACGACAGGTCTTGGTGCTCCAGACATACAATTATATGCTTGGAGTGCACAGGCGCAGTTTTTACATTACTGGACACACCCCACTCCTTTTCAACCACATGTGGCAGTGGAGGCTGCTGTTGTGGTGCCCCTTCCCCTACAGGCTGCCCTATATAAGGCCTACAAACACCCCAGGGAAGACATTGACACAGTTGAGACCATGAGATGGGCCTCAAATGAGTTGAGGAAGAGAGCAGGCTACTCCATTCTATATGCCCCTACAATACCTATAGCCAACAACCCGATGCTGTTCCCAATGGGGGAAGGTCTCGGACGAGATTTAGCACATACTATGAAATTGCATACTTTTGCTGACCTTTACCCAGAAGGGTCTTTCTGACCACCTCCGTCAACCACGGAAGAACGGAAAGTGCTGTTCTCTGAATTATTTGCCTATCATAAACTTAAGACTACATGCCGATCTGTACATGATACTTTCCCAGAAGCCCCACCTACTCTTAGTGCCTTGGAAAACGTTATCAAGTCAGCCTCCCCCCGCCGACTAATTACCAGAATATACAATAACATGCAGAATTCGAACCCCTTGACGACACCACTAGCAATAGAGGCTTGGAATGAAGACCTACAATCCCAACTCACAGACGACCAGTGGCTCTATTGTTGCAGTCAACTCACAGCACTTTCCCCAAACTATAAGCTTTGTTTAGTCCACCTCAAATTCCTGCATAGATTTTATAGGACAAGGACATCTACTAGTTTACATCATATAGGTCTTAAAGAGGACGACAGTTGCTGGAAATGTGGGAGTGCCCCTGCTGGGTTTCTACATGTCGCATGGGACTGCCCTAGGTTGAGGAAATATTGAGCTGATGCGTTCCATATCATTCATCAAATAACTGGGTTGGCTGGGGACCCCACTCCTTTGCAGGGATTGTTGGGATATGTCAAGGACACTACTGCCAAACTCAGGAAACTACATGCTTTACTGCTACTTTTTGCCAAGCAACGAGTTGCTATGCATTGGGGAAGTAAAAGGGTTCCATCCAAAACTGACTGGATGACAGACATAACATTTGGGCACTCGCAATTGACCACTTTTTGGGAACTCATGCCCTCCACCTCTAGACCCAAGGATATATGGGAGCCTTTTGTGGTGTGGGCCGTGAACATCAAGGGACCGTGGAAGCCATGGGATCGCAAGAATAGTTTTGAAGGGGGTCTGAGGGAAAATGTGAACTGCAGTCTAGCGATATGGCGACAATGTAAATGAGCCTACCTATATTATATGCATTTTGTATTTTATAATTTTGGATGTATCGTACCCTGATTTGACTTCTCGTGTTGCAGGCGCTGCTGCGTCTCTTACGCTAACTATACGTAACATTTAAGTGGGACTATGCATCAGAGCGAGTATGTATATCAATGTGACCAGAGTACACATGACTTTGTTTCGGAATGGTTACCCTGTCTTTATAAGCAATAGACTGGCTGGTTTTTTTTCTCATTGTATCTACTGTTGGTTTTGAAATGCCAATACATTTTTTTTTAAATGGGTATAGAGAACCCCCTTGGATATAATCAACCAACTCATTTGAATCCCTAGCCTGGCCCCCAAGTATCAAGTCTCCCAAACTTTGGTGATAAAAAGATGGCAAGCAACAGCGATGTATGTCATCCACAAACAATGACTGAAACAACTATAAATAACGGGGTAGTGTCTATGCCACATGTTCTTCAGAGAACGCCAGGGTCTATGTTGTCTAATGAAAATAGTTCTGGAGCTAATCATAGATCATTTTCCCCTAAAGGATATTGGAATAGCTTTTAACCCTTCCTCTGGTATTGAATCTGGCCCAGCTATATCTATAGCGGTCACGTTAGAAAATCAATCTTCTAATGTCTTGAAACTAGTTCCACTCCTTATATGAATCCACGGGTATACATGATGGTTTGAATCTGGAATCAATTCTAAAACTTATCTAAACAATTTCTGAATTATCATTCATTAAGTCTAAGGACCTTTTATCTGTTCAATTCAAGCAAGGTCACCCAAATTTAGCCCATGAATCCACTATTACAACCTGGTCTACTAATAAAATAACAAACAAAATTCTTGAATTCAGTTTTTATTATGTGAAGTGGGATATTGAGATTAAAAAACTCACCCCTACAAATTCTCCCTCTAAACTGGAAGTAGTAGTTCGAAAAATCGAAAAAAAGGCGATTGCAAAAAGTCAACTCCATTACTTAGAGGTGCGATTGGGCACTGTATAACCCAGTTAATATCACAGGACTTTCAGTTAGAAATACATTAAAGAGT
This sequence comes from Triturus cristatus, assembly GCF_964204655.1. Taxonomy (NCBI): domain Eukaryota; kingdom Metazoa; phylum Chordata; class Amphibia; order Caudata; family Salamandridae; genus Triturus; species Triturus cristatus. Next base: position 673,920,678 of record NC_140587.1, read on the forward strand.
ACGTACCTGTGAATTATTAACTAAAAATAAAATGTCATATGAAGATGGGGCATGGCTCTAAGCAATTCTTACAAATACGTCCTCTGGTGATGGGGACTGACCTTTACATAACACTAGTGGAAGTGATAAACAACTGAGTATACGTTCCTGGAATGTCCATGGTTTAGCTCATTTGTTGGTCGACCCTGATACACTTTACTTTTAAAAAGCTGTTTTGATGTTTCAGGAAACATGGAGAGAACAAGATACTCCATTGCTTTTTTTTAATGAATTTAATCTCCCAGCTATGTGCACTATAAATCAAGGTCGCGCAAAGGGTGGTGTTTCATTTTATATCACGACAGAGTGGAGTGTAAAGGAAGAAGGAGTTGATTTGCATTTGGCATAGATTCACTGCGTTTTATTACAGTTTGATTTTTATATGATAATATTGAATGTCTACCTAAGTATGAGGAAAAGTAATGCTGATTCAGTTGTTTACCTTGTGGGGTATTGCAAAATTGTTAGCACTCTGCTATTCAATTGCTGGTTTAATCATGTCTGGTGATTTCAATATGCATTTGGTTGCATTCAAATCTTTAGACTGGCAAAAAAAAAAAAAGTCATCAAAGTGTTGAAAGAGAAAAGTAGAAAAAAAAGACTTGGGAACAGAACCAACTTTTGCAAAATCTTTAGTGGACATTGGAAACATACTTCTAGTAGTGAGCCTTTTTTTAATGAGGAAAGTTACTTCCAGGAAAATAGTTTACCATTTGCAGTTGATACTGGAGATCGTTGCTACGAAGTTCAGGATGGTTGTCCCCTTCCAAAAGAGGAATTGGTTGGTAAAAGTGCAGAAGAGTTAATAGTTGAAGAAGTGCAAGGGAAACGTACACAAGCTCTTGTGTATAAGTAGGGTTGTAGCAGTATTTGAGGTATTCGACAGGAATCTAATGATATAATGCGAAATTTGCTTCGAGAATATACACAGAAAAGTATTAAACAGAAGATTAAGTTGTTGCAAGGACTAGATCCATGTAATGTAAGAAAATATACTGAGACACATGGGCATTATCCTGCTTGTCTTTCAAGAAAAGTGTGTAAAAGTGTTTTTCATTACTTGAGGATGTTAGCAGTACACCATTCAGAAATGTGGAAGTTTGTAAGGAAACTGTACTATGTAAAAAGTCCTGCATTATGTTTAAGTGAACTGAATACAGCTCTTTTATATGGTTCTTTATTAGATGTTCCAAAAAAGTGTGATGATATTGAAATGCGATATTTTGGTTCAGAAGAGCAGTCAATAGAAAGTGAAAGTTTGACAATTACAGATGTTGAAGGAGATGGGAAAGTGATTAGCACTGATCAGTTTTAAGAAGAAATTGGAAGGTTTAATGTAGTGTGCTCTGAAATAACAAACTATGTTTGTGTTTGTTGTCGACGTACTCATTATAAAAGTCAAACTAGGAATGTTAATTTGCATTTGAAAAGTGAAAAGGAGAACAATAGTAAGTTGGAAGAATTTGAAACTTACTTGTTGGTGGAAGGTCGATTGGAGTTAGGTAGTGATCAACGTATATGTAAATATTGTTACAACAAATTAGAAGAGAACAAAATGCCTGCTAGAGCAGTATATAATAACTTAGAATTAGTAGCTATTCCGGAGGAACTGGCAGAATTGAATACATATGAGTCAGTTCTAATTCAATCCGTTCATCCTTTTCAAACTATAATTCGGATGGAGCCTAAAACAGGTAAACTGCCACCAACAGACTTGCAAAGAGGGCTGAAAGGAAGAGTGGTGTACTTACCTTTGGATTTTAAGAAAAATATTGAAACTATTGCTGGAGCGAAAGAGGAAAATGAGGCAGTAGTCATTCTAGTAAATGGTGTACCAACAAAGAGTCGGAAAATATGGCAAGAATTTGTGGATGTTAATAAAGTTGGAAAGGCTACCTTATATCTTATAGAGAACAATATTTATTACAAAACTGTAAATGTGGATGAGCAGGTAATAAGTTTAGAAGATGAATGTGAAATTTCAAGTGGTCAAATAGAGAAAGTGGAAAAGCCAAGGACTGAAGAGATTTATGAACATTACACAATATGTTCTTTGCATTCAAAAGAAGTAATAGAAAGCAGCATTGTGTTATTGCAAATGAAAATAGCACAGGGAACTCCAATGAGCGTATGGGAGAAGAGCTTGGAAGCTCGTTGTTTTTCCACAGCTATTTCCTACTGGAGAAGAAGGACGATATGATGACCGACCTGTACGTATTCCAGCTTCAGAATACCGGTCAACAATATTAAATTCTGAAGATCCTAGATTTCGACAGTGCGTTCCATACATATTTCACCTTTTGTTTGAAAGTGATTTATCTTCTCTGTCGTATGCAGTGAACCACATACTTAAAATTGGAGTTCATCAATCACTTCTTTCTGCAAAAGAATTTGTGGAGAAAGTTGAAAAAACAGAAGAAAATTTAGAAGCACAGTTAATCAATTTGATGGCATGTCAACATGGAACAAATGAGTATTGGTATCGTCATCATGGAAAACTCAAGTGTATGTTACGGAACTTAGGTACACCAACATGGTTTGTCACACTTAGCTGTGCAGAGTATGCATGAGAAGATTTGCTTGAGTTTCTAAGAGAAGTGAATTCCAATATTAAAAATGTTGAAATAAAGACTTCTGGTGAACTGTGTTCATTGGATCCTGTAAATGTGTGCAGATATTTTAATCATAGGTTCCAAGCTATGATGTCTTTTATCTGCAATAAAAAGAATCCACCTCTTGGAGAAGTTACCGATTTCTTTTGGAGAAAGGAGTACCAAGCAAGAGGTGCACCTCATATACATATGATACTATGGGTCAAGGATGCACCTAAATTTGGAACTGATTCTGATGAAACAGTATTGTCTTTCATCGAACAGTATGTGACATGTGAGATTCTGAGAGAAGAAGGAGATAGAAGCTTGAGACAGCAAGTTTTACGCTTCCAAAGTCACCGTTGTGGAAAGTACTGCCGAAGAAAATGCAAGTCTAAAGGAAAACTTTACACCAAATGTCGGTTTGGTTTTCCACGTCCAGTCATTTGTAAAGAAAGAGTAAATTCTTTTTTTCTTCTGTAAGGCACACAATAACTCGGAAATCTCCAAAGAATACATACAACTTAAAAAGAAAAGAACTGTCAAAGTATATCAATGACTACAATCCAGTCATTTTAAAAATGTGGAATGCGAACATTGACATCCAGTATGTTGCAGATAACTCAATTGCTGTTGCCCGTTATGTTACATCGTACATAACAAAATCAGAAAAAACAGAGATGAAACAAATGTGGGAAGAAATTGCACAAGAGAAAAGCGTTAGCAAAAAATTGTACAGCTTTACTTTGAAAATGCTTTCCCACCGAGAAATTGGATCCTATAAATGTTCATACCGCTTGTGCTCTTCAAGTTTATATTCAAAGTCTCGAGGAATCATTTGGGTAAGTTTAGGTCTTGCCTGCTCACGGAATAGAGTGTTGAAATCATTAGAAGAAATGTAATACTTAGCAGCAAATGAACCAGACAGTACAGAAATTCTTAAAACTAATATGTTGGATACATACTATCCGAAAAGGAGTCGACATCTGGAACACCTATGTCTGTATGAAGTACTTCAACATTACAGCTTCAAAAGAAATGTTAAACAGAATTTAAAAGAAGGAAAATATGCAGTAGTTGGATGTCATGGTTGTTTAGTAAAACATGCAAAGGGTAATCTTATAAACCACAAGAAACTCAGTTGTGAAACTCCAGATAAGCAAGAATTTTACTATTTAGCACTTCTCCAACTCTTTGAACCATGGCGTAGCGAAAGTGAATTACTTGGAGACTTTGCCTGCTATGAAGATTCTTTTAATGCATGTAAAGATAGCATTGCATGCACAATTTTCCCTACATATTTGAAAATGTTGAATGATGAAGTTGAACAGAAAAGACTATTACAGCTGAAATAGCTAATGAAAGTTCTCAAGATAGTCAAAGTAGTGGTCAATGTAGTCAAGATCCTCTTGGACAACCAATACTGGAAAATGAAGGAGCGATTGCTATGCATGAAGTCGAAATTGCAATGCAACAAGCACACAAGGAGAATATTACATTGGAAAAGTTAGAAGAACAACTAAATGTTGAACAGAAAGAAATATATACAAGTGAGAGAACAGATAGAACATGGTTTGTTGCATGAAAAAAAGAATGTGTGTGTTCATCTTTTAAACCTCTTGTGATGTACATCAGTGGTCAAGCTGGGACAGGTAAACGTTTTTTAATTAAAGTTTTGACCAGTTATCTTTAAAAAACTGCTGGTTCACATTTATGTTCTGTGGTAACAGCTCCAACTGGATTAGCTGCACATAATGTTAAAGGAGTTACTTTCCATAAATTACTGATGTTACCAGTTGAGCATGATAGTAAATTACAATATCAGAAGTTGTCTGGAGAAGCTTCTCATGAAGTGTCAAGCGTGCTGAAGAAAATGAAACTATTAATTGATGATGAGGTGAGCATGGTCTCAAACTTGATGCTTGCTTTTTTACACTTAAGATTGCAACAGGTATTAAAAACAGATTATGACGTTCTCTTTGTAGGAAAACATTTAATTGTATTTGGAGATCTGCTATAACTAAAACCTGTAAAAGGAGAACCAGTGTTTAAAACTCTTCTACAGGAAGACACAAAGAAATCTCTGGGAAGTATTGTAAATGTGAATCTTTGGTTAAATTTTGGATATAAAGAACTCACTCAGAATATGCGACAAGCAAGAGATGAAGATTATGGAAATATTCTAAAAGATGTAAGAATTGGTGTTCTAAGAAAACATGGTAAAGAAGCTTTTCAAAGTCGTCTACTAATGAACTTGTTTACAAATGAAAACACACCAGCAGAAGTAATGTACAAGAAAAAGAAAAAATTCTAGGGTTTGCTTAATGCCTACAGTGGAAGAGAGTTATACATTTAATAGAGGGCTTATGTTTTTTTAAATGCAAATTTCTAACTATAACGTCTGTAAAACCTATGGTTTTTTTCAGTGAAAATATATATATATATGTGTTGTTACTTGGTACACTCCAGTTGTATATACATTCCTATTTTAAATAATCCTCTCTACCCTTTACCCATACAGTGCCCGGCTGGGCCCTATATGAGTATCCCTAACTACCCTTCATTCACACAGGTGCTCACCACACTAACTGTCAGTCATCTACAGGTATGATACCTATTTTGGTTGTGGAATTCAGGTAGAGTCTGTCCTTCGCCTACATTGCTTCACACTTACACATTGATTATCATTTTTTAGGTGTCCCTACATTGATAGGTCCTGATGAGACCCCAAACTGTTAGAGGGGTCGAAACGCCGTCGACAACTTGAGGCGAACCAATCCTCAGTTCCTACTATTACACTTGGAGGCTGTTGTAATTTATTGTGTATCCATTGAATGGTCGTTTCTGTATAAAAATATAGAAACCTTGTTTTTATGCCACTAAAAGTCACGATCCAATGTGATAGGTTTCACTTTTCACTTGGGACACTTCGCACTGAGAATTCTTTAACGTATGTGAATTTGTCTTAAAAATACCTTGTCTCTCTACACACTCTGTGTTACATGTTATTTCTTTCTCTGACATTCATTTATCTCCATTCTACTGCGATAGCGCTGATATGTATATATTAAGATTAATCATTAAGTGTCCACAGGAACCTTTTTTTTTATTTAACTTTTAGAAAGCTGGCTTTTTCTTGCTTTAGCCATATGGTGCCTGTAGCCCGTCTCTGATCACATGACTGGGTGTAGCTGCTATTTAGACTTTGTGTATTCCTCCTTGATAGCCACACACAATGGGAGCTTAGGTGTGTCTTAATGGGCCATCTCTAGCAGACTGTGAGAGTGCGAGCTGGACACAGCTTCATTTATACCCGTATAGGCTGTTTCCTGTCCACTAAGTAAAGGCAGATTTTAAATTGCATTCTGAAAATGACCCTTTTAGAAAGCTGGCTTTTTCTTGCTTTAGCCATTTGGTGCCTGTAGCCTGTCTCTGATCTCATGATTGGGTGTAGTTGCTAGTTGGGCTTTGGGTATTCCTCCTTGATAGCCACATACAATGGGAGCTTAGGTGTGTCTCAATGGACCACCTCTAGCAGACTGTGAGAGTGAGAGCTGGGCACAGCTTCACTTATACATGTATAGGCTGTGTCCTGTCCACAAACAAAGGACTGCATATCCCCCTGCAGTGATTCTGAAGCCATGGCAAGAAGGGAGGACATCTGTGCACTTCAAAGACAGGTCCTTGAAATCTCAACCACTTCAAAGGCACTAATGGGTATAAGTACTGGACCTCAGACACCACCACTTCAGTACACTTGTGGACCTGTGAATGCTCTGCCAGGGAGAAGGAGTGCTGTGCTGCTGAAGGACGGCCACTCTGCTGAACTAAACTATACCGGACTTCTGCTTCCCTGTACTGATCTCTTTCCTGCTGCCCTTTTGCCTGGGTGAGAAGGACTGGACCTGCATCACATGATCCCAAAACCCAGTGTGACTCAAAGGGCTAGCTGGCTGACCTCCTGAACTGAAGCCTCAGGGACATAATAGGCTTCCAACCCCTGCTCCTGGACTTTGCCATCTGTGAGTCTGTCCTGCCAGGTGGTGCCACCCCAGTCCTGTATCCTTGGATGTGGGCCTAAGGAGCTTGCCAGTGGGACTGTCACATCTTCTTTGCTGATTTTCGCATCCCCTAGCAGAACTGACACATCTCTTTGGTTGAGCGGCACGTTCATCTCCAAGCAGAACTGACGCATCACCACTGCTGTATGGATAGGACCCAATGCGAAAGACTCACACCACTGCTGCCTCCGACATCTTGGGACCGGCACATCACATTCAGAACCACTGCTGCGTGACGCTTTTCTCTGTGCAAGCTCATCACATCCCTTTTTGACGGCAGCCTTGACAATGACATTGAAACTCCACATCACAGCATCATGATCATCAGAATCAATACATTGCCTACACTGCTCCTTGCATCGTCGACACTGGACTTTGCATGGTAAGCCCTGTCTTCATCGCAGCATCAGGACCTCGCACCGCAGACTCGCTGCATCTTGGAATTGATGCTTTGACTTTGCGGTGGGAAGCATCTTCAACGAGGATCCACCGAATCCTCCACAACCAGAAATTAAGGTACTTCTGTTCAGCGGGCCTAACTGAATCCCTGTAGCCGGCCCATGCTCCATCATGGTTGGCCTGAACTTGTGACTTTGTCCCAGTCCGGAGAAACCAGATATCCTTAATAGTGCTCTGTGCTATTAAGCGCTGTTTTGCATTATAAATTTTAAAAACCAATATCTCCGGGTCTACTAATTAGATTTTTGCCATTTTGGTCTTGTTTTATTCATTAAAATCACAGCACTTTTCGAAGCTTGTATGGAATCATTTTGTGTTGTGTGATCACTGTTTTACTGTTTGAGGTGTTACACAAACATTTTACACACAGCCTCTAAGTTAATCCTGACTGCTCTGTGTCAAGCTACCAGAGGTAAGCACATGTTAATTTTGGCATTGCCTGCCTCTTAGCCTCACTAGAAATGTGGTTGCTGCTTGATCAGGGCTCATACCCCAGATAGCCAGTAACCCAACTTCTAACATTCATGTGTTATTGCCAATAAGATTTCTTTACATTTGTGGCTTCCAAATGTATATCAGTGTGCAAGAAAGAAGACATTTTGCAAAATGCCCTCTGAATCACGCTAGTATGGGTAATCACAAATTCAGAGCTGTACGAGTAACAACTGTTCCTAAACTGTATATTTTGTGTATATTTCAGAAATACATAGGTTTCTTTCATACCCATTTTTCATTCTTTATATTTTATCATATGAATTGCTGAATAGTCTGTACACAATGAAAAATCATTGAGAGGTGCAGTTCAGTTATAGGCTCTGAGTATAGCGTGTTCCTGGAAAGCCAACAAACCCTACATATTGCAGTGACCAGAAGGGTCTGTCAGGGGTAATAGTGTATTGCTTTTGTAAATCAGCTATTGTGACAAGTTACAGATGTCACAAATGACCGTTTTTTCTACTCATTTCCAATTTATTCATTTCAACAATTAGTGGGCCAGATGAACGACCTGCAAAATAGTGCCTCGCAAATTGCGACTCGCAATTTGCGAGGTGCTATTTGGCATGTACCACAGTGTGTTTAACATTGTTTGCAATTCACAATGGGGTCGCAAACTGCGAGACTCATGAATATTAATGAGCCTCTCGCACTTTGCAAGCCCATTGGGAATGACAGGTCCTCCCAGGGAAGGTGGCCTGCTGGGCTCAGCAGACCACCATGTCTGGGACTCCTTTTAAATGAAGCAGTTTTTTTTTAATGCAGCACGTTTTCCTTAAACGAAAACGGGATGCATTTTTTTTTTTTTATGTTTTTGTTTCCTTTTTTAAGGGCAGCTAGTGGTCCCTGAGACAGTCACAAAGTGGAAAGGGTCCCCTGGGGACTCCTTCCAAACTGCGGCTGCAGTAACACCCTCTTGCGGTCACAAAACTTTCATACATTGCTTTGCGGATGCAATTAGGAAGGGAACGCCTATATGTTTTTGCGTGCTCTTATTGTTCTTGTGAGAATTTGGCTTGTTGGTTGGCTGTGGTGTGAGCCCTGGTCAAGCACCAACTACAATGTTTTTCAGGGTGAGGCACAAGCCAACCCTAAATTAACATGTGCTCAACCCTCTGGTATCTTTGCACAGAGCAGTCAGGCTTAACTTAGAGGCAACGTGTAAATTAATTGTGCAACACTTCAAACAGTAATAAAGTGAAAAACCCCACACAAAATTGTCCCACACCATTTTAGATAAATAGAAATGTATTTAACAAATAAAATAAGACCAAAATGACAAAACTCCAATTAGTAGAACCCGAGATAAGCAATTTTAAAGGTTTTAGTGAAATAGTGCCGAATAAAGCACAAAGTGCCAACTGTGGTTCCGGCAGACACGGACAAAGTCACAAGTTCAGGCCAACAGTGAGAAAGCTCGGGCCGTCTGCAGGGACCCAGTTAGGCCCGCTGAACAGACTACCTTAAATTCTTGCTTGAAGAGCGCGGTGAGGATCCACATCAAAGATGCGTCACGCACCCAAAGCAGTGTGTTGGCTCTGAGGTGCCATTGACGGGCTTGTGCTTGTGATGCAAAGTTCAACGTCAAGGATGCTGTGTGCAGTCAGGGCAGTGGGCAAACCCGATGAGCTGCAAAGCTGCAATGCAGATTTCATCGTCATCCTTGAGGCTGCTGTTGACGAAGGATGCAATGGCCATGCACAGAGGATGCGTTAAGTAGCAGTTGTTCCAATTGACTAAAATCCGATGCAAGCCTTTGCGACGGGTCCCATCTACGCAGCAGCAGCGATGAGTTGGTTCTGCTCAGATTTGAGCCATGCAACAGAGGATATACACCACTTTTGCTTGATCCGCAGAGGCTGACAGAGCATCTTAAGCCCACCTCCAAGGGTCCAAGATTGGAGTTGCACCACTTGGCAGGGTAGGATCAAACTTGGCAGAGTCCAGGTGCAGATACAAGTTTGTTGGAAGACTGTGGTGTCCCTGAGGCTTCAGATCAGAAGGCCAGCCACCTAGCCCTTGGAGTCACTCTGGGTTCTGGATTCAAAAGATGCAGGTTCAATTCATCTCACTGAGGCAAAAGGTCAGCAGACAGCCGGTCACACAGCAGGGCAGCAGTCCTTCAGAGTAGCAGTCCAGTAGAGTGCCAGCCCTTTCAGCAGCAAAGCTATCCTTCTTTTTCACAGAGTATCTACAGGTACTGAACAGTTCATGTCTCAGATTCAGTATTTATACCCAGTTGTGACTTTGAAGTTTGGAGAATTTACCAAAGGCATGCTTTTGAAATGAATATGTGCCCTGTCTTCCTGGCCCCAGACTTATAACAGGGAGTATGCAGCCCCTTTGTGTGGCAACAGGACACGGCCTACTGCAGCGTAAGTGGGGATGAGCCTAGCTACTTCCTCCCATCCTGCCAGTGATAGCCCATCCAGTCAAAGTCAAAGTCAAACAAAACTTTATTCGGTGCAGAGTATGACACCATAAAAGCATTCTAATTGTAGGGATCGGTTACCGTTTTTCTTTTAAAAATGAGAGCATACAGTCAATTTTAAAAACAACAAAATATCATCTCAATCGATACATCAAATTACAATACATATTATATGATGCATAGTGCAAGGCAAAATTACCTATGTCATATAGGTACTAAAAAAGTGCAAAGTACTTTAATGTTAAAATACGCAATAAAAACAATCAAAGTGACCTGTGTTGGTAGGTACGTAAAGTGCATTGTGCTATTAAATAAATGTCTCTATAAAACTACAAAAGGATAACGATAATAGTGCAGCATAGATTGGGGAGGCTTTCCATCGCATAAAGTGCATTTGTACTATTTTATGTCCCAGACTGCTATTGTATTTCCCACAATGCGGTACATATCATATCTACATACACTCGTCTGGATTTTCATATACCAATTCATTCAAATGTGAATACATTTTCCTTCTTCTTATTGCCATTAATATGAACGAGATGATTGCATTCGTAGTTTTCTCGTTTTCCAGATCACATACCAATTTAAAAGCATCTTTGTAATGGAAAAGCATATTAGATAAAAATAAAGGTTTTTTGAAAAAAAATTGAATATCCTTATAAAAACTACAAAAGAGTAAAAGATGCAGCGTAGATTGGGGGTACTTTCCATCACACGGACAGTTTGGCAGTTTATAACACCACTTTTCCATTTTAGGGAATGCAATAATATAGTGAAGTGTGCCAAGCCTAAGCCTTGTTAAATAAAATCTGGGTTGGATATTTCTTACCTGCGTAAGATATAATTATATGCCCCTTACAAATGGGCATTCGCAATAACATTGTGTTTTTGGCTAACTACAACCCCTCTTATGCATTCCCTAGCATTCATATATCTTAGCTTCAGTTCACTTTTGCTATAATTCTGGATAAATGCAGGGTTCTTTCTATCAGTATCTATCTTACAGCATATTAAAATGGAAAAAATGTGCTCTAACCAGGGGATTTTCCTGCTATGGTTGAGGGCCAGACAGTCCAAGATCAAATCCTTTGTAAATTTACTCTTGTCTTTGGCCCATATTCCTTGCCAAAGAGTGATCCCCACCATATTTATTAAATCACTTAATTATGGTACGGATAACTCTTTGTGTACTATGTAGTTTGCTGTGCTGCCAGGGACTGCCAACAATGTTTTCAAGAATTTATTTTCTTGGATTTGAAGGGCAGCGGTATTGACTCTCCCCCATATGGCAGCCCCATAACATACTCCTGTAACACACATACTTCGGTATAGAGCAAGAATTTCCTGTATGGGTTTATTTCCTATTTTTGCATAAAATATATGAATAGCTTCAGTTGACCTTAAAAATTTCATTTTACAAGATTCTAAATGTGTATTCCAAGTCCCACTCCTATTACAAATCAGACCTAACTATGAAAAAGTTAAAACTCTATTTATAACTACCCCTCCTACATGATTTTGTCTATTGTTCAGCCTATTGCTCTCGCATGTCATCACAAAGGTTTTTTTAAAGTTTAATTTGAGGTCTTTTTCAGACATGTACAGGGCAAAGTTATCTATTAGGCATTGCAGACCATTAGCTGTCCTTGATAGCAGGACAGCGTCGTCTGCAAATGGGAGTACCAGGGTTGGACGTGCCCCTACTTTAGGGGCATCAGCAGCTTGGTTTTGTAGAAAAGTATCTACATTATTGATATATAGGGAGAATAGGAGCTAAAATGCAGCCTTGTCAAATTCCACGCCTTACACGGAAATCCGGGGTGCATTCCCCTGATGCGCCAAACCGAACTCTAGATGTTAGGAAATTGTAAATCTGGGTTAAGTATACAATTATATCAATAGGGGAGCCTAACTGTTAGACCTGGCACCATTGGCGTGAGTCTCCCTTCCATTTTTCGCTGTGTCTCCTCTGTTTTTTGCTGGTTATAGATGCTCTGGGCCCTGTGCCACTGCCATTCAGTGCCACAGCGCGAATGCTCCCTTTGTAAAGATGACATGTGAATTGGTACATCCATGATTGGCTTATTTGGTTTACCTGTTAGTCCCTAGTAGCGTGGCCCGTGTGTGCCCAGGGCTGGTAAACCGAATGCTGCTGGTGGGCCTGCAGCACTGGTTTGTGCCACCCACAGAAGCAGCTTGTAAAGTGTGTCTCAGACCTGCCACTGCAGTGTCTGCGTGGAGTCCAGAACTGCCATCTTGGCTGTGAAGTGCACCCACTTCCCAGCCCCTGAACCTTCCCTTGGCATCCCGTAAGCCACCCTTATGCTAGGGTGCATTGTATGTGTAAGGTAGGACATGCTCTGATGTGTGTAGCATGTCCTAGTAGTGAATTACACCCAGTTTCATTTTTCACTACTGTGAGGATACCTGTTCTCCATAGGCCAGAATGGGAGGTTTTGGCTATTACATTCTATAGTCCTAACTGACCCACAGAACATGGTAGAAAAACGAATTTAGTATGCCTGAGCTCAGAATATTAAAATACATCTTTTAGTGAAGGTTATTTTTATATTCTGTGTTTGAAACTACCACTTTTAGAGTATAGGTACTTTCTTGCCTAAGCCTTCCAGTGTGCTCTGCTATTATGTGTATTGGCTGTCTGGTTTTGAAAGGACAGGGCAGGCTGAGTCAGACCTAGGTTGAATAGAGAGATCTGCCTTGGTTTGAGGGTAGGGGTAGCTCCTGCACTTGAATAGGGCTGTGCCTGGCAAGGTGAATGCTGGCTCCACCTCCCACTGTGCGTCTGAAGGCAGACCCCCTCTTTCTGAAAGGAAAGATGCAGCCTGGTAAACAAAGGGCTCCAGGGCTGGGCAGAACTGGTTCTGGCTGGGTTCAGAGACCTGTGACTCCTAAGAACAAAGACTTTGGGGGTATAAATATTTGCACCCAAACCCCTACAATTTGTATTGCTCCTGGATAACAAGAAGAACCTCTGTCCGTGTAACTACAGGAATCTGCAGGAGAAGGACTGTCCTTGTGCTTGTGTGCTGTTTCTTGGACTGGCCTGCAGTGGTTACTACTGGACTTGGAAGAAGAGGAAAAGGACTTTGAAGGAACTTTTATTTTGTGGCTACAGCAATCACCCAAGGGCTAGAAGAGAGCAAGCCTCCTGCAGGAGTCTCAGGCACATCAGACTCCACCACCAGCCTCCTGTTTCCTCCCAGCGAGGATTTCTATCTGCAGGTGAGGCTTCTGTGAGTTCCAGGGCCTCTAGTTCTACTGCTGAGAAAAGAGTGCTGAAAATCATTGCTAACCCCCGTTAGCGAGCCGCTGCAGCTGGTGAGCGTGAGAAAAATCGGCGCTCTGCTGTCGCCGAGCGCTCGCTAACCCCGAAGATTATCGCATCACCCGTCAGCAGGCCTGAAAACGCCCGCTATCCCGAAGATCGTCTCATCACCTGTCTGCGGGCTTGAAAATGCCCGCTATCCCGAAGATTGTCGCATTGCTTGTTAGCGGGCCCCAAAGCGCTCGCTAACCCCAAATCATCGCATCACGCTCATTGCAGCGCGGACGCCGAGCGTTCGCCATTTTCCCCGCATCGCATCAGCATCGTCGCTCCATCGCGGAGCGCCATTTTCTTTCATCGCAGCAAGATCGCATACGCAACAGGCTTGGTGCATCATCCTCCCTTAGCGGCAAGGATTTGAATGCATCACCGGCTTAGCGTGAAGAAGTTTGTCACTTTGTCCTGCCCGCAACCCAGCACATCATCCTCCCTTGCAGTAAGGATTCAACGCATCGCTGGTTAGCGTGAGGAAATTTATCGCTACAACTCCTTAGCGACATTTTTGTTGCTTTGCTACAGAATCCAGATACCTTGTGAGTAAAAGGGTCGCAGAGACCACTGCATTGAACTGAACATCATTTTGTGCACCTTGAACTATTTTTGCAGCATTTTTAAAGTAACCATATTTTTCTAGTATTGTGGATTTTTACTGTTATTGGTCTTGTGATTAAGTCTATATAAATATACCTTTGTTATAACTACTTGAGTGGTGTCCATTTGTAGTGTTCCTCATTGTATTACTGTGTATGGTCATAAATGCTTCACACACTGCCTCTGAGATAAGCCTAGCTGCTCGTGCTACGTTACCACAGGGTTGAGCAGGTGTTGTCAAAGGGTGTAGGCTGCTTACTCTGACTTAGGAAGAAGGGTCCCTACGTGGACAGTGGCCAGCCATTGCCAACTAGAGACCCCCATTTCTAACATTGTTGGTCAGCAGTGAGGATCTGGACTTGCATTTATGATTGCATATAGTATTTATAGTGTACACTACTAGTGAGTGCAGACCATAACATAACCACGTACGTTTTTGAGATTTTTGATTCTATTTTTGATTGTTATTGCCAGTTATTGCTACAATGGGCAAGCCCAGATCCAATGCCTCTGAGGATCTCCCCTGGGAAGAAGAGAAAATAGAAACCTACAATGCCAAGCAGCTCCAATATTTTTGCAAACGCTTTACAGTCCCTATCACAGGTCTCGCTAGAAGGGAAGAGTATTACAAGGTGCTGAAGGCCTGGTTAGAAGACAGGGATGCCCCTAGGAATATGGAAGAGCCTGTGGAGGGGGGAGAGAATGCAGGAGAGCAGCAGGAAGAAATTGTAGATTTGGTAGGGGATAAAGCAGTTTCCAGCCCGGGCACTAGTGTGTCCTCAAGGGGTTTGACTCCAGAAGAGATGGAGGACAGGGAGAGTGAGAGGCGGCATAATATGGAGATGGCTAAGCTTAAATTGGATGGTCAGAGAGACCTAGAGAATAAGAAGTTAGAATTTGAGATGATGAAGGTGAAATTTGAACATGAGAGAATTTTGAGGGAGTTGGAGATTAAAGCAAAGAGTATAGAGATCTCCCCCTCTGGTGGCAGCATACCAGTAGTGCATACTGAGAGTAGAGTGTATATACCTAAAGAGGTTATTAAGGATTTCCATAAAAGTGAAGATATTGGGCAATGGTTTGCCGCTTATGAATTAGCTATGGTGTCCCACCGGGTCCCTGAGAAGGATTGGGGAGCGGGGTTTGGGGATGCTTTGTGAGTGAGGGGAGGGATACCTTGTTGGACCTACCCCCAGAAAGTAGGATGGTTTATGCCCACATGAAGGAAGCTTTGATTACGCGCTATGGTTTGACCCCTGAGATGTACAGGCAGAGATTTAGAACCTGCAAGAAGTTAGAGGGTCCCACGTGGGTTGAATATGTGTCTTTTTTATTGCAGAGCAATGGAGCGCTGGGTAAAAGGCAGCAAAGTAGAAACTTTTGAGCAACTGTATGATTTGATTGCATGGGAGCATTTATCTAGTAATTGTTTTCCTGAGCTATGCCAGCATCTGATAGATTGCAAGCTAACTTACCCTAGGAAGCTTGCTGAGGAGGCAGACCTCTGGGTGAGCACCCGGGTTCGCAAGGGTCCAGTGGGAGACTTTGCCAAAGGTGGTCAGGGTCCCCAGCAGAGAGGTGGGGGGGACAGGGGTAAACCAAGGGAGTTCCACAAAGGGCCCCAAAGTAATTCCCAAGGGAACCAAGCAGTGGTGTCCCAGCCTCCCCAGGATAGGAAGCCAGTGCCCCCAACAGGTAGGCCTGTTCAGAGGGGGCCCCTTACTTGTTTTAAGTGTGGTATAGTGGGCCACGGGTACTTTGATCCACAGTGTCCTCAAAGGGATGCTCCTGCACCACCCCGTGCACCACCCCGCCAGTTTGCTGGTGTAGCCCTGGGAGGGGAGGAGATGGATGCCCAAGGTGGGTGGGGCCCCGTAGAATTGACCCTTGTCTCACTAGGAGACTTTGAGATGGTTCCTAAGCCTGCACTGCCAGATAACACTAAAAAGTACAGGCAGTGGGTAACCATCAATGGCCATAGAGTGGAGGCTCTGAGGGACACAGGAGCCAGTGTACCTGCTGTCAGCTCCCGGTTGGTGTCCAAAGAGCAGGTTGTTCCCCATGCATTCTACCCAGTAGTGTCTGCAGACAACACAGAGAGCCAATGTGAGGTAGCTCAGGTTCCCTTTGAGTGGGGGGGGGGGTCTCAGGAACTCTTCAGGTGGCTGTGAGGCCCGCCATGCCTGTAGACTGTTTGTTGGGCAATGATTTAGAGAACTCCCCGTGGGCTACGGTGGAGAGGAAATCTCACTTGGAAATGTTGGGTCTGCCTGAGTGGGCGTGTGCTACCACCCGGTCCATGGCAAGCCAAAGAGGGTGTTGAGAAAGACCTGGAGCCTGAGAGTATGGCCCAGGTCCCTGCCTTAGAGAGAAGGGGCAGGGGGCGCGGGAAGCCGGCTCCCTTGGTTCCCACGGCCCAGAAGGGAGCAGACCCTGAGGGGATGCCCTGGAGCCTACCGGGGAGCAGAGTACCGACCTGGGGGACCTGCCTGAGCTGACCCAGTGGCAGCAGGAAGGGGGGCCCACCAGGGAGGAGTTTTGTGAGCAGCAGAGAACTTGCCCTTCTCTTGAGGGTATGCGGCAACAGGCTGCAGCCCAGGCAGCAGGTGATATGTCCGGTTCACATCTGATTTATTGGGAGAAGAGTCTCCTGTATAGCGAGTCTAAGGCTGCTGAGCAGTGGTCAGCCCGTGTGCTGGTGGTACCCGAGTGCTTCAGAGCCTACCTACTGGGGTTGGCTCATGACATTCCATTGGCAGGACATCTGGGACAGACCAAGACCTTTGAGAGGCTGATCACCCACTTTTATTGGCCCCAGATGCGCAAGAGTTCAGATACGTATTGTAGGACCAGCAAGACTTGCCAGGCAAGTGGGAAGAGTGGGGGTAAGATCAAAGCCCCACTCCAGCCCTTTCCTGTTGTTAGTACCCCATTCGAGCGAGTGGGCATTGACATTGTGGGGCCTCTGGACCCCAAGACAGCCATGGGCAACAGGTACATCCTGGTCTTGGTGGAACATGCCACCCGGTACCCTGAAGCCATCCCGCTCAGGACAGTGACGGCCCCCGTGGTGGGATGTGCACTGATGGGGATCTTCTCCCGTGTGGGGTTCTCCAGAGAGGTGGTGAGTGACAGGGGGACCAACTTCATCTCCCAGTATATGAAGTCTCTGTGGAAGGAGTGTGGGGTGACTTACAAGTTCACCACTCCTTACCACCCCCAAGGTAACGGTCTGGTTGAAAGGTTCAACCGGACCTTGAAGGGCATGATCATGGGCCTAGAAGAGCCCCTGAGGCGTAAGTGGGACGTCCTCTTGCCATGCCTGTTGTCTGCATACCGTGAAGTGCCACAGAAGTCCTTAGGGTTCAGTCCCTTTGAACTGCTCTATGGCCATCCGATAAGAAGGCCTCTGAGTCTGGTCAAGGAAGGCTGGGAGCAATCTCCCAGGAAACCTCCCCAGGATGTATTTAGCTACATCCTGGCCTTCAGGAACCAGACTCGGCGATCCAGAAAAATTGCTGAGGCAAATCTGGAAGCCAGCCAGGAGGAGATGAAACGTTGGCACGACCAGAATGCCACTCTGGTCGAGTTTTAACCTGGTCAGAAGGTTTGGGTACTGGCCCCAGTGGAGCCTTGTGCGCTCCAAGATAAGTGGACCGGTCCATTTGAGGTGGTGGAGCGAAAAAGTCAAGTTACCTATTTGGTGGAATTTAAATCTCCCAGGAACCCTCTGCGGGTCCTGCATGTGAATCGCCTAAAGCCCCACTTTGAGAGGTCTGAAGTGGGCATGCTTCTTGCCACAGATGCAGGGATGGAGGAGGAGAGTGAGCCTCTTCCTGACCTCCTGTGTGCAGGAGAGAAGGATGGGTCAGTGGAGGGTGTGGTCCTCTCCACCACACTGACCCGAGAGCAGCAGAGAGATTGCCACCAGCTGTTGGGGCAATTTTCGGATTTATTTTCCCTGGTGCCTGGTGTCACTGATTGGTGCGTCCATGAGGTAGACACCGGGGACAGTCCTCCTGTCAAGCACAAGGCTTACAGAGTGACTGACAGGGTAAGGGCCTGCATTAAGGAGGAGGTCTCCAAAATGTTTGCCCTGGGGGTGATTGAGTCCTCTGGCAGCCCTTGGTCCAGCCCCGTGGTCTTGGTATCAAAAGCTGCAGCGCCTGGTGACACCCCCGAACTTAGGTTCTGTGTGGACTACCGAGGTCTCAATTTGGTCAAGAGGACCGACGCGCACCCCATCCCCAGAGCTGATGAGCTCATAGATCGGCTAGGGGCTGCCCGGTATCTCAGCACGTTTGATCTAACGTCTGGGTACTGGCAGATCGCCTTAACTGATGGGGCAAAGGAGAGGTCAGCATTCTCCACACCAGATGGGCACTACCAGTTCCGTGTGATGCCCTTTGGAATGAAGAATGCCCCAGCCACCTTTCAGAGGTTGGTAAACCAGGTGTTGGCTGGGCTGGAGGATTTCATTGCTGCCTACCTGGATGACATTGCAGTGTTTAGTTCCTCGTGGGAGGACCACTTACACCACCTCTGGGAAGTGTTGATGGCGCTGCGCAGAGCAGGCCTCACAATCAAGGCCAGTAAGTGCCAGATTGGGCAGGGTTCTGTGGTGTACTTAGGACACCAGGTAGGGAGTGGCCAGGTGGCACCTCTACAGCCCAAGATTGAAACCATCCTGGCTTGGGAGCCCCCAAGGACCCAAACCCAAGTGAGGGCCTTCTTAGGACTCACGGGTTATTACAGGAGGTTTGTCAAGGGGCATGGCAACATTGTTGCACCCTTGACTGAGCTGACTTCCAAGAAGCAGCCAAAGATTGTGAACTGGACTTACACCTGTCAGAAAGCTTTTGATGCCCTCAAGACTGCCATGTGTACAGCACCCGTACTCCAGGCACCCAACTTTGCTAAGGAATTTATTGTCCAGACAGACGCTTCAGAGCATGGGGTGGGGCTGTTCTGTCACAGATGAATGAGGAGGGACTAGACCAACCTGCAGCCTTCATCAGTAGGAGGTTACTTCCACGGCAACAAAGGTGGAGTGCAATTGAGCGTGAGGCATTTGCTGTGGTCTGGGCACAGAAGAAGCTGAGACCATACCTGTTTGGGACTCACTTCCGGGTTCAGACAGACCACAGGCCCCTCAGATGGTTGATGCAGATGAGGGGTGAGAATCCCAAGTTGTTAAGGTGGTCCATTTCCCTACAGGGTATGGACTTTACGGTGGAACATCGCCCTGGTACAGAACACGCCAATGCTGATGGTCTGTCCAGATTTTTCCACCTTAGTGATGAGAACTTCCAAGGGGATGGGTAGTTATCCCTACATTTCAGCTGGAGGGGACGCGTGTTAGACCTGGCACCATGGGCATGAGTCTCCCTTCCATTTTTCACTGTGTCTCCTCTGTTTTTTGCTGGTTATAGATGCTCTGGGCACTGTGCCACTGCCATTCAGTGCCACAGCGCGAATGCTCCCTTTGTAAAGATGACATGTGAATTGGTACATCCATGATTGGCTTATTTGGTTTACCTGTTAGTCCCTAGTAGCGTGGCCCGTGTGTGCCCAGGGCTGGTAAACCGAATGCTGCTGGTGGGCCTGCAGCACTAGTTTGTGCCACCCACAGAAGCAGCTTGTAAAGTGTGTCTCAGACCTGCCACTGCAGTGTCTGCGTGCAGTCCAGAACTGCCATCTTGGCTGTGAAGTGCACCCACTTACCAGCCCCTGAACCTTCCCTTGGCATCCTGTAAGCCACCCTTATGTTAGGGTGCATTGTATGTGTAAGGTAGGACATGCTCTGATGTGTGTAGCGTGTACTAGTAGTGAATTACACCCAATTTCGTTTTTTACTACTGTAAGGCTACCTGTTCTCCATAGGCCAGAATGGGAGGTTTTGGCTATTACATTCTATAGTCCTAACTGACCCACAGAACATGGTAGAAAAACGAATTTAGTATGCCTGAGCTCAGAATATTAAAATACTTCTTTTAGTGAAGGTTATTTTTATATTCTGTGTTTGAAACTACCACTTTTAGAGTATAGGTACTTTCTTGCCTAAGCCTTCCAGTGTGCTCTGGTATTATGTGTATTGGCTGTCTGGTTTTGGAGGGACAGGGCAGGCGGAGTCAGACCTAGGTTGAATAGAGAGATTTGCCTTGGTGTGAGGGGAGGGGTAGCTCCTACACTTGAATAGGGCTGTGCCTGGCAAGGTGAATGCTGGCTCCACCTCCCACTGTGCGTCTGAGGCAGACCCCCTCCTTCTGAAAGGAAGGATGCAGCCTGGTAAACAAAGTGCTCCAGGCCTGGGCAGAACTGGTTCTGGCTGGGTTCAGAGACTTGTGACTCCTAAGAACAAAGACTATGGGGGTATAAATATTTGTGCCCAAACCCCTACAATTTGTATTGCTCCTGGACAACAAGAAGAACCTCTGTCCGTGTAACTACAGGAATCTGCAAGAGAAGGACTGTCCTTGTGCTTGTGTGCTGTTTCTTGGACTGGCCTGCAGTGGTTACTACTGGACTTGGAAGAAGGGGAAAAGGACTTTGAAGAAACTTTTATTTTGTGGCTACAGCAATCACCCAAGGGCTAGAAGAGAGCTAGCCTCCTGCAGGAGTCTCAGGCACATCAGACTCCACCACCAGCCTCCTGTTTCCTCCCAGCGAGGATTTCTATCTGCAGGTGAGGCTCCTGTGAGTTCCAGGGCCTCTAGTTCTACTGCTGAGAAAAGAGTGCTGAAAATCATCGCTAACCCCCGTTCGCGAGCCGCTGCAGCTGGTGAGCGTGAGAAAAATCGTTGCTCTGCTATCGCCGAGCGCTCGCTAACCCCAAAGATTATCGCATCACCCATCAGCGGGCCTGAAAACGCCCGCTATCCCAAAGATCGTCGCATCACCCGTCAGCGGGCCTGAAAACACCCGCTATCCCGAAGATCGTCGCATCACCTGTCTGCGGGCCTGAAAACGCCCGCTATCCTGAAGATTGTCGCATTGCTTGTTAGCGGGCCCCAAAGCGCTCGCTAACCCCAAATCATCGCATCACGCTCATCACAGCGCGGACGCCGAGCGTTCGCCATTTTCCCCGCATCGCATAAGGATCGTCGCTCCCTCGCAGAGCGCCATTTTCTTTCATCGCAGCAAGATCGCACACGCAACAGGCTCGGTGCATCATCCTCCCTTAGCGGCAAGGATTTTATCGCATCACCGGCTTAGCGTGAAGAAGTTTGTCGCTTTGTCCTGCCCGCAACCCAGCGCATCATCCTCCCTTGCGGTAAGGATTCAACGCATCGCCGGTTAGCGTGAGGAAATTTATCGCTACAACTCCTTAGCGACATTTTTGTTGCTTTGCGACAGAATCCAGATACTTTGTGAGTAAAAGGGTCGCAGAGACCACTGCATTGAACTGAACATCATTTTGTGCACCTTGAACTATTTTTGCAGCATTTTTAAAGTAACCATATTTTTCTAGTATTGTGGATTTTTACTATTATTGGTCTTGTGATTAAGTCTATATAAATATAACCATTTTTTATAACTACTTGAGTGGTGTCCATTTGTAGTGTTCCTCATTGTATTACTGTGTATGGTCATAAATGCCTCACACACTGCCTCTGAGGTAAGCCTAGCTGCTCGTGCTACGTTACCACAGGGTTGAGCAGGGGTTGTCAAAGGGTGTAGGCTGCTTACTCTGACTTAGGAAGAAGGGTCCCTACTTGGACAGTGGCCAGCCATTGCCAACTAGAGACCCCCATTTCTAACACTAACCCTTTCAATGTCTGCCATAACTTGGTGTGATTCATGAGGTCAAATGCGCTAGTGAGGTCGACAAAGCAGAGGTGTAAGACCCCTTCCAGGGCTAATGTATACTTCCCTATCAGAAGTTCCAGATTTACACCTTGTTTCACCGTCCCAATACCCCTTCCAAAAACCATATTGGACCTATGTTAAGATGTTATTCTCAGAGGCCCAATTTTCTAACCTCCCCAACATTATTCTTCCCATCAATTTAGAGGAGGAGTCGAGAAGGGATATGGGATGATAGCAGTTGGCCTTCCCTCTATCCCCCATCCAGTCACACCTAATCTCCTCATTCTGTGTGGCTGTCAAGGAGAAATACACAATGCCTAACAGTCAACTCTATCCAATCATGTGACCAGGCACCAAATGGCTATGGCAGGAAAATACTAGCTTTCCATAAGAGGCATTTTCAGAATTGTAATTTAAAATCAGAAAGAAAATACCAATTTTCTAAAAGTGGCGCTTTCAGAATTGTAATTTAAAATCGAACTTCACCATAAATAAGGATTTCAAATTTCTCTTCCAAAAACACCAAACATGAGCTGGGCACCTACTACCATTTGGAAGTTACACTTATAAAATATAATATGGTAACTCCAATGTTATTCAATGGGATAGGTAGGACTTGCAGTAGTGATTAAAAATTAGGTGTTTTAACTACCAGGATATGTAAAACTTAAAAGTGCATGTTCTACTTTTTAAATACACTGCACCCTGCACCCTGGGTTGTCCAGGGCATACCCTAGGTGTGATATATGTATAAATAGGAAAGGTTTGTGCCTGGCAAAAGGGTTTACTTTGCCAGGTTGAAAAGGCAGTGCAAAACTGTACACACACACAGGCCGCAATGGAAGTTCTGAGACATGTTTAAAGTTCTACATAAGTGGGTGGCACAATCAGTGCTGAACATCCACTAGAGCTAAAAGAACAATTGGTGGACAGAATGCAGAACGATGTCATACATTCACCCCAGTACAGAGATCTGGGCCTAAATCCATTGTTTTGTTGCTCCCCATGCCATTCCAGTTTGGACCCAACCATATGCAAATCAGTCTTGACGCTGCACCCAATGGGAACAGTCCAGCCCGAACTGCCAGGCCAGGTCCTCTCTGGACTGGAATCAAGCATCCTAGGACCGGTTTCGGGGTTTCACCCCTCATCAGCCAGGATAGTTTGACTCCAGTGGTATGGAGAGCACGGGACCCACGTCTGGGCATACCTCTCCCACTAGGGGTGACAAATGCAAAAAGAACAATTGGTGGACAGAATGCAGAACGATGTCATACATTCACCCCAGTACAGAGATCTGGGCCTAAATCCATTGTTTTGTTGCTCCCCATGCCATTCCAGTTTGGACCCAGCCAAATGCAAATCAGTCTTGATCCTGCACCCAATGGGAACAGTCCAGCCCGAACTTCCAAGCCAGGTCCTCCCTGGACTGGAAACAAGCATCCTAGGACCTGTTTCGGGATTTTACCGCTCATCAGTCAGGATAGCTTGACTCCAGTAGCAGCACTTAATTTACAGGCCCTGGATACATGTAGTACCACTTTACTAGGGACTTACATGTAAATTAAATATGCCAATTGGGTATAAGTCAATCCAACATAAGTAGAGAGCACAAGCCCTTTAGCATTGGTTAGCAGTAGTAAAGTGTGAGGAGTCCTAAGGCCAGCAAAAATGAAGTCAGCAAAACATAAGGTCTGAAGGTAAAATGTTAGAGGGGAAAAACCACACCAAGGATGTCAGGTCTAACACGTATGTTCTCATGGGCCTTTTTAAGGTACTGTAAATAGACACCTTGTTTTTCAGTGTGCTCTGTCACACAGTGCAAGTGCAAAACTTTAGTAAATATACCCCTTAGTTGTAAAAATGCTTTAGGGAAGAACCCATCACTTCTAAATATCTTTGAGAATTGTGTGCTAAATTGATATGATCTCTCTCAGTTCAATAAAGTGTTGATATTATCATGTTTTCATGAGCTTATTGTGTCTTCCCCTCCTGTTCAGGGGCATCACTTCATCCATCCCAGAATGGAGGACTGGTAAACTGGTAAACAATAAACAAAATTGGATTGGCTACAGAGCCCAGTTTGCAAATGAACTGACTAATAACGTAGACCTCGAAGTATAATGAACTTTGAGCTGGAACCTAAAAAAAACATAATGATGCTTTATACATATTTACTTGTTTCTCGTTTTCATAAAGTGCTGTCGTGAGTGACCCTATTCAAAGATGTCAGAATGCTTTACAAGAGATGGTGATAAACAGGATTAAAAGAATAAGAAAGAAACGCATATGAAAGAAAATAAAGGTTACACACATCACGCAACAGTCAGCAACATAATAAGACATATCATTTTGAGGTGTGAATTACAAATCGTCAATGGAAGGCGTTGTTAGTTAATAGTATTTTTGCGAGAATGTCTTTGGCTGGGTTTGAATACCACACAGGAGGAGCATAGGCAAAGTCTTTTTGGGAGATAATTTCATAATATGGGGCACTGTTGACCTGATTATATGATTGCTCAAAGTCTAACTCTGGCTTTATTAGACAACCTTCGGCATTTTCATTTTAAGAACATGTATATAGATGAATTTCTCTAAAATGAGGTACTGTTAAAAAAAAAGGCATCATACAAAGCTCTCCGAGTCAGGAGTGGCATTACATGAAGTGGATTGTTTGGTGACAGGAATGGCTGCGTGACTGATGTCATGTGTGAGGTCATGAGATCGCCATTCATGAGGGCTTGCATCGCTCACAACTTGGGACGCTCCATGGCTTTTATTCGATGCTAATCATAATCATAAATTCTCTTTACATTTTTGACGAAATATTTATGTTTTTTGTAACATAGATTAGCCTGGGATCTGAGGAGCTAAAAAATAAAGTCCCTTTTGCAAAGTTTGTTTGTCGAAGAGATAAAATTAAACACTTTAAAGCCAATGGCAACATGATGATTAAAGACGTCTGCGTGTGGCCTTTGTTTATTGTTATGCAATCCGTGCTTTAAAGCGTACCTTATCCGCCAACACTGCAGCATCCTCATAGACCAAGGCTAATTAGCATGATTTTGCGGCGACGTCTTTTATTTGTTTACCAGTGGAATATGTCTTTCTCCACAATATATTACGCTCACATTTTAAATAAATCGGGGCTACTCTTTAGTGTTTGTGGTAGCCACTCAGTATCCGCGAATCGTCGTAGTTTCAAATAATCTGTAAACCAGGCATCCTCTTTCATGAACTCGGCCTGGGGCGTTACCTGGCTGCTGTCACTTTCCAACGAGCAGCCTATCTATCTACCCTTCACGTGTCGGATACTGTCTGCTTGTCACTGCGCTCCTGTCAAGGCCTCATTTGTAGTATCTGCGCGGGTCACCACTTCCGGTCGGATGAAATCTCCATCACAAGACAGACGTGTCCATACCTGCCAACTTGAACAACAATCTCACGTGTGAGGAGGGGGTGGGGCCTTGAAGGGGGTGGGCCTCGTGCCGAGAAGTGCCTACGAGGTACTTTTGAATCCCAACACCCTCTCACAAAAAAACAAAAAAGCTTGCCGAGGCTGGTGCGTGTCCTCGGGTGTTTTCACTCCCCTGAATGGACCTCGGAAAACCAAAGCCTAGAAAATGAGCTGAAAGCCACTGTTTACAGTAAGCTCGTTTTCCTCTAACTCGTCGAGATACCGTGTGATGGGAGCTGATATGTGCGTGTCAGACGGTGGCACCACATCGTGTGACTTGGCAGATATGCGTGTCGCAGCACTTGAGCAGTTTAAACGGCACTTTGCTGTTCAAAATGACCGTTGTTCGGCCGTTGAGCCCTCGTAAATGACGGATGATGCATGCGGACAGCTTTTTATCAGTCCGGTAGGTGGGAAAGAGACGAATTCTCACTGCTAGCTGGTCTGTGGCCTGCCTCCTGTCACCTCGGTGGCTCGCCCACTCCACGCCGGTATTGATGCCTAGTATTCTGATCGCTTTAATAACTGACATGGGGGCATAAGTGGAATTGCAGGGGAGGCTGATGCCTGGGAAGGGACTACCCCCTCGGAGCCGGTAACTGCAGGTTGCTACCACCGCGCACCTGATCTGCAGGGAAATCACATCTCGCCAATAGACGCGCGTCGCTCTAATTGACGGCTCTCAATTGCCATCCACCGGGAATAGGGGAGGGGGTGCCGGTGAGAGCAGGGGTGAGTCGAAGAGTGAATTACCGAATATGTCTTCACCGCTTGCCACCCACCTAAAGTCGATAGTCTTACACTCTAGCTCGAGGTGAACATATATATACGACAAGTGCGTGGACTGCGAAGCGCAGCACACCAATTGGCCGAGCGCGTCCTGGGTGCAGACTGGAGGGACCGGAGCATCTGCTGCCTCTGACGACCGCCCTAGAAAGTTTCGCGGATTTTCAGAAGTAACAAAAGTTCCTCATCGGATCATCTTTTCATTAAGGTGAGTTCCGCAAGCGTCGGCGGTCAGAGAGCCAACGACAGGGGGGAACTTGAAAAGAGAGAGCAGGCTGGTAGGGATGGGGTTAGGAGCGCGGTGAGGGGAAAGGGGAAGAATGAAGGGGGAAAGGGAGGGGCGAGGAGTACTGCAGAAGAGGGATATGGATAAAGGAAGGAAGAAAGGATCGAGTAGGGGAAGGAAGAGGTGGACGACTGGGAGGGGAAGAGAAACAACGGGACGAAGCACAGACGATTAAGGAGGGATAATATAGATGGAAGGGCAGAAGGAAGTTAAGAAAAGGCCGAATAATAATGAAGGTGAAAAGAAAGAAAGCAAAATGAGCGGATCATAAGGAGTATGAGTGGATGGGGAAGGATGAGAAGGTGGGTGGAGGCGCTTATTGAAGGAAGGAGGTGATGGGATGAAGAGCCGGAGAAAAAGGGAAGAATTGAAAAAAGAATGGAGGAAATGAAAGGACTAAAGATGGCTGAGAGGAGGGAGAGAAAAGGGCAAAGTGGGGAAGGAAGGAAGGAAGGAAGGAAGGAAGGAAGGAAGGAAGGAAGGAAGGAAGGAAGGAAGTTAGTTGGGAGGGGAAAGTTAAGCGAGGGACTTCTGGGGAGTTAAGAACTGAGGGGTGAAATAATGAGAGAAAAGAGAAAGGAAGGTAGAAAGGAAGAAAGAAAGGGCGTGGAAAAGGGAGAAGATGAGAACTGAAGGGGAGGAAGAGAACAATAATGGAACGAAAAAAAGAACTAAAGAAGAAATGAATGTTTGGGCTCAGCTTCAATACTCAAAAATCTGTAGGAATGCTTACATCGTGAAACCTGACTCAGGGGTACTTACAATAGATACCAGAAAGGTAACCGTAAAAGCCATAGGAGTTTACATGTATTCACAGTACTGTAAGTGAATCATTTGCGTTCTGTTTCGTTTAATTGTGAAATCAAGCCCCCATCACTGTAGATATGTTATCAGCATCTGCCTGAGGCGAGAGAGCCGTGATTTGTGGCTCAGGCAGCTCCAGGTGTCAACTCCCAGCGGAGTTTAGGGTGTCAGGGTGGGATGAGCGGCTTTGAATTGCCGCTTTCTGGGTGTGCTCAGGGAACAGCCGTCAACTTTGCTTCTTGGCGAAGAGAAAAGAGGGATGCTGTGAACACACCCAGACAAAGCCCGGCTTGTTATCACTGCCGCCCGTAATACCTTTTCTAATCCGAGCGCTCTCTGCCCGGGGGCTCTAGTTTCGCTGGGTGGGAGGCAGCGGCAGTCCGGTGGGTGGAGAGTGCGCCCAGTCAATCAGGCGCGGCCAGTCCCCGGCAGGCCACTACAGCCTTTAATAAAGTAGAGGCTCCCATTTGATGGACTCAGAGGAGAGGCGAGAGGGAGTTTTGATTTAGGAGACTTGCACTCTCTGAAAACTCATTTTTCTACGCGCATCAACGGAAGCGCCGACATTCTGCTCCCGGCAGCACCCTTCACTCACTGTTTATTCTCAGATCCAGTTCTGTTTCAGGACAGGGGTCGGCGGGCCCCCAAGAATGAGGAGAGGGCTGGGGGCTGGCATGGCCATCAGCTAGCTCGCCAATAACTGCCGCTCTCTCGCCTCTTTCCCAGGAAAACAGGGAGAGGAATGCTGGGGGCAAGGAAATGGCCCTCTCTGCTGGCCATCCTCCTGCTCCTGCTGCCCACCCCGGCGCAGGGCACCCCGAGCAGGGAAGAGGAGCTGGAGGACAAGAAGAGGGATCTGCTGGAGCTCATCAAGCGTGTGACGGGGGAGCGCGGCAGCGGCAGAGCGGCTTCGAGGCGCTACAGCGGACGGGAGGCACCTGAGCAGCAGCAACGGGTCCGGCCCACGGAGCTGGCTGAGCCCATCCTGAGGCAGAACAACCGGAGGGCCGTTGGTAAGTGCTGTTACAAGTTACTTTTCATGAACTGGTGTGGGGGTATTTTGGGTTTCCATTATCTCATAGCTATTTGTCCCCACTGTGGGCGCTCATCTTAAATGCCGAACGATAGATTATCTTCGAGAAGAAGCGCAAAACCGATAATCCAGACTGAGCTGACATGTCGTCTGTCCTGATAGGATGACTCAAGCGGCTTGATCCCGGTGCCGCTGGCTGCTAAGAGGGTTAGACCAGTGAGCCCCCTCAGAGTGCGTGCGCCAGGCGCGACCGGCCACAGATAACACAATGCGTCCGAGTGTGCGCAGCGCAGAAAGTTTATGTGCCTGCTACGTGAACTCCACTGCTATAGTCTGCGTGAGCGATGGTTGGAGGGATGGCAGCAAAGACCGGGCGCCGGACTGACAGCACAGGGGGCGAAGGAAATCTCCTAAAAGTGTAAGAGAGGTAGTAGCAGGGCGCTAAGTGGGCCGGGCCCTGCCGGTGCCGGACGGGTCCTTATCGGGCTCTCCATTTTTGCTCTCAGGGTGAAAAAAATGTGAACTTTGCAGCAGGACCACACTTCAATGCCTGTGATGAAACTTTAAAGAGACTCCTTATAGTTCTTTTAGAGCCTTATCGTGTCAGAACTGAAGCATTTTCAATCTTATATACAGTAAAGCCCTAGCTGGTACTTAAATATTATATGCAACTAACAAACGATTGATAACACCAATAGTTCTAGCTTGTTGCAGGTGTAATCTTACTTGTTGTCTTATACATCTGGATGCAATGACAAAAGCAGCAAAATAACAATCGGACGGCACGATATGCTAAACAGATTTTTAGTGAATGTGTTTTCAAGCCACTCCCTTAATTACATTGGCCACGCCCCTCTGTTTTTTCATCCCACTGAAAGCCCTGGGTAGTAGCCCAGTATCTGTCGTTAGCTGATCACAGCATATTCTGTGCTAAATGAAGCGGAGTGTCACATGGGCGTCACATTTACTGGAGTGATTTATTTCTGTGGAAGAAAGCAGTGATTTAATGGCCCGGCACCGTCAGACAGCGAGCAGCACCTGCACTTGCTCGTTTCGACAGTGAGTGAGTGCCCTGCTTCACTAGCAGAAGCTTAGATACCCGCTGCTGACAGGATGTGGCTCCCTCACGAGGTCTGAAGCACGTGGTTGTCTAACCTCGCAGATGGGGAGCAGGGGGGTAGGCCCCAGCTCTGGGAACACCCGGGGGTCTCCGCGGAGTCCCGAGCACATAGAGCGCCGCTTCATTACAGCCAGTTCTCATGTTCTACCCCAGAAGGGATAAGATGCCTCTGAGGGCTGAAGCTTCCCGCGCGTGACACGCTGGAGTGATGCAGAGCCGGAGTGGATGCGCGCGGTGCTGCTGAGGCAAATGCAACCTCACGAGGGGTGAGTGGCGAACCAGTCAGAGGCGCTTCAGGACCAAAGCTTCACCAGATGACAGGGAGGGTGGAACCGCTGCCTCTCCAGAACTCTACAGTGGGCGCGCAGGGGTGAGCGGCGATCCAGTCAGAGGCGCTTCAGGAAGCTTCACCGGATGACAGGCAGGGTTGAACCGCTGCCTATCCAGAACTTTACAGTGGGGGCTCAGCTGGTGCTGCTGAGACAAATGCTACCTCACGAGGGGAGAGCGGCGATCCAGTCAGACGCTCTAGCTTCACCGGATAACAGGGAGGGTGGGACTCCTCGCACTGAAGCGCCGCTGCCCACCCAGAACTTCACAGTGGGCGCGCAGCGGGGCTGGCTGCCGCGCTCCACGCCTGGAGCCCAGACGAGCTTCAAACTCCTCCTCGAAGTATAGGGGAGATGCAAACGCGAACAGCAGAAACAGAGTTGATGCTGCGCTGACAGTGTGCTGCCAAATCCCACAGCAGAAGCTTTAGCGGCGCCAGTCATCAGTATACAAGCCTAGGGGAGGTGCCAAACACCACATTAGCGGTGAGAGTCGCTTTTCCATACCACAGTGTGGTCGAAGCCCGAAGTCGCCACCAGTCACAGCAAATAAATCTCGGGGATGCCCAAAAGCAATACAAAAAGCATTCATATACCGCTGTTAAACACAGGAGTTAGAATTAGTGGGGCAGCCATCTCAGTGTCAGCCAAGGAGTGCTACCAAACACCAGGGCCGGCTTTAGCGGTGGGGGTGCCCTGTGCCACAATGTTTGTTTGCGCCCCCCCCATCCATGGTGGAGGTGGTGACCACCTCCCACATGGATTCCCTCACCAGCACCTTTCAACAGTGCCCCTCAAGACTCCAGAACCACTCTCTTTCAGATGCATTTAATTAGTTACATAGTGCCACTCATACAAGTGTAGGGCGTCAGAGCACTTTGCATGACACACACACATTACACAGAGCCAATCAATCATACCTGTGCAAATCAGCGTATAACAAATGTTACATAAGCCAGAGGACTACAAGGTGGGGGAGTGACATGTCATCCATACTGGTAGGCAGTATAGTTTAAGAGTGCTTGGTCTGGAGAAGCACAAACTCAGAATTGAAAACGGAACACCATAGTTGTGAGTTATTCTTAATAATAAGAATCGATTTTTATCCACATAAACCATTTTTGCAACATTAATCTATACTCTAATGTATACTTTGCAGTGTGCATGCAGTGTTTTGATGACAGTTAATAATCCACTGTACTATATTGCGATTTTAACTTATAAACTGCAAGTTTATAAGTTTCCTCTTAGAAAAGCAGTAACCCTCTGACCTATTTACATTATATGCACTTTGTGATTTGCATGATACACGTTCATTGCAGCAGGCATATTAACCCTCTGTGCTATTTTTATGATCAGTGAAAACCTCTCTCTCCCGGAAGAACATTAATCGTCGGGGTTATCTTGACAATTTTATTGTTGCCTGGAAATCGCTGGAGGCAAGAAACACAGCAGCATGTGCTTTTAAAACGTAAATAAACTTGCCAACACTGCACTCCCTGAAGTCAGCAGTGGCACTGGTCGCACCACCCTCGAGCCTGCCAAACACCACAGTAGCAGTTCAAGGGTGCATTCAAACACCGGGGACCCTATTACACATGACTGCGCCGGCGCTAGTTGTCGCTGTGCTCCAGAGTATGCGCCCAGTGGCCTTACATAGGATCGGTTTGTGATGCGTCGTGATGTAGGTGCAGTCTTTGAGCTCTGTGTTTATGTGCATTTGCTTCTATGCGCATATTGCATTAGTGCACAGACGCAAATGCATATAAACACAAACATACTATGGCGCACAGCGACAACAAGCGCCGGCGCAGCAGCCAAAAGTAGTGGTTTTAGCAGAAGGAAGGTGTGCTGTAGAACACCACAGAGATTTCCAGAGGTCCTGTGTGAAACAACAGTAGAAACCCACTCACGCTGCCACTCACCCTGGGCAGCACAAGCAAGATGTCAAACAGGGCAAGCGTAGGAGCGCTGCCGATCACCTCAGATGAGGCCAGGGAATGCTAATAACCCAAACTCCAGAAGCTCAAGAATGCTGCTGAAAACCACAGTAACAGCAGAAGGTGCTACCAGACACCACAATAGATGCCCGGGTAGACTCCCAGTCACCACCACAGTAGAAGCCCAATGTTCCTGCCACATCCACGGCGAGGCGCTGGCGCCCATAGATGCTGCAAACTAACCAGCAGCAACCGCGGAGTGCTACCAGAGGATATAACAGAAGCACACAAAGCGCCTGTTGCATTTTTTTAAGGTTTCAAATGTAACTTTTGTATTTAACGTAGGTGATGACTCACTACAGACTTTGGAACTAGGGAGGCAGGTTCGAGTCCCAGCCTTCGTTGAACATCCTGTTATTCTGGGCAAATCACTTAATCTCATCGTGTTTAAAACATAAAATGTGACCTGATGTGGTGTATTTGGAGCTTAAAGCGTAGTAATGCCCTTGGTCCAAGATCCCACTATATAAAAACTACAGAAAAAAAGTCCTCAGGTAGGAAGTACTGTGCATATCGAGATGTGCACTGTTCTCCGACCAGTGGCAACAGAACTTACTACCTACAAGAGCAAACATTGCCCCAGGATTCTAAGTAGCCTGCAACCCAATGTACTGAGTGAGCACCTTTATAAACACCCTCCGATGGAACAAAGGAAGTATTGGAAACATAGTCGCTGCAATAAATGATTGATGTACGTGCACTCGTATACAAACTTAGAGATATCAATTCCAAAATATAAAGAGGGCCGATAGTGACACAACCGAGACAAATAAAAAATAAGGATGTCCCATTTTGGGAGAGCCAGCACTGAGGTGATTTCGGTTCTTTCCACCCCCTTTCTGTTGTGATGACTCTCCGCATCTCTCTGGTCCATGATGAGAATGTGCGGGCCCTGGGGCTTGTGTTTGTCTCACTGACAGCTGCATAGGTTGGAAGCTAGTGCAGCCAGTTATTCTTATTATTATTTAACACTTATATGGCGCAACGAATCATCCCCAGGGGGATCTCTTGGCGCCTTGGTAAGACACTAGCAGGAACCACGACCCACACAAACCCCTAAAACAACCAGGTTTTTAGGCATTTCTTGAAGTGTCCCAGAGAGGTACAGCGGCGTATCTCTTCCGCTAACCTGTTCCAGTGAAAGGGGGCAAGATAGGAAAAAGCACGTCCTCCCATTCTAGATTTATTGATCTTACAAGGAACTAGAAGGTTTTGATTGCTTGACCTCAGATGGCGACCGGGGACGTAAGGCCTCATCTTCTTCCTTAAGAATGCTGGCCCCAGGCCTTGTCTTGCCTTAAACACCAGTGAGAGGAGTTTGAAGACTGCTCTTTTTCTGATGGGCAGCCAGTGTAAGGCTTGCAGCAAGGGTCAAGAAGGGAAACGTCTAGGCTTATTCAAGGCCATTCTTGCTGCAGTGTTTTGCAGTACTTGGAGCCTAGAGAATAGCTCTTCTCTGGCTCCTACCAGTAGTGCGTTGCCATAGTCTAACCTGCTTACAATCAGCCCCTGAATCAGGGTCTTTCTTGCATCCACGGGGATCCAAGGAAATACCTTGCTTTGCATTTTCAGGATACCAAAACAGGTGTCCGAGAGTGTTTTTACATGGTCTTCGGACGATAGTTTGTTGTATAACAGAACTCCCAGATTCCTGACCTGCTTTCTGGGGGAAGGAGACTCCCCCAGTTCAGTGGGCCATCAATCTGGCGTCCACAGTTCCTCCGCCTTCCCGAACAGGAGAATCTCCGTTTTATTGGAGAGGGAGACAGAGACGGAGTGAGAGGGAGATAGAGACAGAGTGAGAGGGAGACAGAGACAGAGTGAGAGGGAGACGGAGTGAGACAGTCGGAGGGAGAGGGAGGGAGACAGTCAGAGTGAGGGAGACCGAATGAGGGAGACCGAATGAGGGAGACCGAGTGAGGGAGACCGACCAAGAGAGGGAGACAGAGACTGAGTGTGAGGGAGACAGAGACTGAGTGAGAGGGAGACAGAGACTGAGTGAGAGGGAGACAGACTGAGTGAGAGGGAGACAGAGGGAGACAGAGTGAGAGGGAGACAGAGACAGAGTGAGAGGGAGATGGAGTGAGACAGTCAGAGTGAGGGAGACCGAATGAGGGAGACCGAATGAGGGAGACCGAGTGAGGGAGACCGACCAAGAGAGGGAGACAGAGACTGAGTGTGAGGGAGACAGAGACTGAGTGTGAGGGAGACAGAGACTGAGTGAGAGGGAGACAGAGACTGAGTGAGAGGGAGACAGACTGAGTGAGAGGGAGACAGAGGGAGACAGAGTGAGAGGGAGACAGAGACAGAGTGAGAGGGAGATGGAGTGAGACAGTCAGAGTGAGGGAGACCGAGGGAGGGAGACGGAGGGAGGGAGGGGGACGGACAGAGGGAGGGAGACAGACGGAGGGAGGGAGACAGATAGAGGGAGGTAGACAGACAGAAGGAGGTACACAGACAGAGGGAGGGAGACAGACAGAGGGAGGGAGGGAGGGAGAGAGAGAGAGAGATGTGTGTATGCCGGGTCTGGTGGCTCAGTGGACGAAGGCGTCCGCTGCAGGGACCTGTGTTCAATCTCATGGTCACAGGTTTTTTGTGGCTCTAGCCCCGCCCCCCTCCCCCACTGACCCCGCCCCCACCAGTGCGGCCCTCTGACACAAACCACACTGTGAATTTGGCCCCAGAGAGAAAGTTTGTGAGTACCCATGTCCTAATGGCATTGATTTGTATGTTTATGCTAAATATTCATCTGTTAATGGCAACACCCCGATTTGGCACAACAAATAAGGTATTTATTGGCGATTCTCTAAGACTGGCAACATTTGGTGCAGTTTTCCTCTGGTTATACATGAATTTCACTAAAGCGCAGTGCGTTTTATGAAGCATCAGAGATCTGGATCATTCTAGGGCACTATTCATATAATGCCTTTGATTGCACAGACTGAAGCAGAATTATTTGGTATTGCAGTGGACGCGGCCACAATATTGAAATGTTCCTGTAATATCCTAATGTATTTAGCACACTACAAAGTCAGAATTTCTCTTGTGATGTCATGGATTTCCCACACTACTTTAAAAAACTGATATGGTAAAGCCAGCAATCGGACACACTTTTGTCTTCTGATGGGACAGATTTGGTTGTGATTCTGAACAGCCAGGGATTTTTGTTAGTACTGTCTTGGGTTTCACAAACGTTAGTGTACTCGAGACATCCTACAGTAATATATCATAGATGTTTGGCACACGACTGCTGCATTGATGTGTAAACCCGTTGACGCGGTGCACCAGAATGACTAAAGTCCAATTGTAATAAAGCATTGATCAAACAATGAGCATGGAGCAGTAAGAAAAGCAGATATTGGATAGATGTATGCATTTCTTTTCTTTCTGAAAATCTTACTTCATTTAAATTAAATTGACATGACATCACTCACATCTCCAGTCTCTCACATGATGTCAATCAAGATACAAGCCAATCACTGTTGGTCGCTTATGAAGCCATGGCCATAAGTGAGAGGCAAGGCAGTTATTGGCCTGTTGGAGCCTGAATCTAGAAGGCTGTACCTTGTGTGCTCACCCCCATGCCCACAGGATATGCCAGTGCCTGTCACCCTCATTAGTCAGTCAGTGCAGGCTGCCTGTCTGGACAGAAGGCATGAGGGGTCTATGATTCTAAAAGTTCAGCAGTTCAATGAGGCTCACTGCTTGGCCTTCCTATTGCAAGAACTGCTAATCTAAATAATCCCAAAAATCTAGGCCTACAGCACTGAATCACGATTACGAGTCAGGCAGAGAGTCACCAGTGGCTGCTGGCAACAGTAATTAATGGTGGGCAACTCACCATAAATGCTGCAGGCCGCCGGGTATTCCAAACAGAGGCTCCTCTCTCCGCTCTGATCCTGGGGGTGATGAGGACCAGGAAGGAAAGGGAGGGACGGTCCACCTTGTGTCCCAAAAATCCAACCAATCTACGATTGTTTGTCGCAGGCTTACCCAGCACTCATTTTGAGGGGGGCTTTGCCTGCAATCCCTCAACTGTTTTACAGCGCTGGGATTGCTGGCTTTGAGTGCGCATGTCAGATTGGCCAGCTGTATGCAGCCGGCCAATCTGACATGCGTACTTGAACACCTAACACATCATCCTGTAATCTGCAGGAATGTTTCCCATCTCCACAATTCACTTGCTATGCCCGGCAGCACACAGAATAATAAAATGGAAATTACCATTTTATTATTCTTTGTTTACCGCTTTGCAAGCCCACGAAGAGAAACTGCCCCAAGCAGGACAACTGGATTCTGGTCATGCGGACAGTGTGGTAGTAGCACTTGTACTAGCAGGAAGGGAGTGCACCAGGTTTCTGCCCTCCCTCGCCTAAATAAGCAGATAGGATGGAGGATACCACAAGGGGTCTGCTTGGGGGCACAGTGGATTGGCACTGCCTGCTAAGAGAGGCAGATGGTTCTCTGACCCTTTAGAAGTTCACTTGCTGCTGAAGGCAGGCATGTGAAATCCTGAATGATCCTTCCCATGAAAAAACGTTTGTCTCAGATTTACAAAGATTTTGCGTCGGTTACTAATGACTTTTTTGAGGCAGACCTGATGTAAAATTCAGGTTGGTATTTAGAAATCAACATAAGTGGTGATTTGTGTTGGTTTGTAACCAAAAGTAATCCAATGCACTGCCTTGCATTAATTTGTTTCGAGGAGGAATTCCATGGGTTGTGCATGAGCGTTCCCATGTATCCACCCTTGGATTTTGATGCAAATCTCAATGTTAAGAATTGTAGACATGGGCTTGTTTCAAAATTCTGTGCCTCTGAGAGGCTGGCGTAACATAGAGAAATAATTTCATTTCTTCACGTTCTTTACTCTTTGCATGTGTGCTACATTCTACAGCATACATGCAACGAAGAAATTGCTTTACATCACAGTTTTGTGCAGGAAGGGACCCCTCTCTTCACAAAAACTATGTTGACCACAACACCGACACCCATTCACTATGGAGCAAGGGTGCCTGCATTGGTGCATGGCTGTTGAAAGTGCACCAATGTAGGAAGAGAGCAGAACAGCATCACTTCTTTGTAATTATAGTGCAGTTCTGATGTCTCCAGTTCATGTAGCGCAGCACAGCATAGCACCATTGCTTGCTGCTCTGCGTTGCCGGAACTCTTTGCAAATCTGGGTGTAGATATTTTTTTGTTCGTGGGTAACAGCATTGCAGACTGCACTGCCAAATCTGAACTCTGTTGAGCTAGTCCTGTTCAATGAAGGGAACACCGCCCAAATTAACTATTGGAGTTGTCTCATAACTCATAGTTCTACCAAAAACACTGAAGTGAAAGGAAGGGAACATTTCAAGGAGGCTTCATTAGTTTACTACTTATTGATTGATTTGTTAGCTAAAGAATGTCATGTAATGTGCATTATAATTGGTGTCAGGCTATTTACAACACAGTGGGTAGGCAGACAACAGTATCATGACCTGGAGAATCCTACATATAGCATAATTCACAGGCAGCTATTTTATAGTGTTTGGAGAGAACAACTTGTGTATATATTAGTGCTCTGGTGGGCATTCTAGGTGATCAATCACAAGCTCTTTCACATTGGATCTAGCTTTGGGACAGATATCCCCGCATCTGGCTGTAAAAAAGTAAAAAAGGCTATTAAATGACTAAAAATATCAAACTGAACCCAATGATCACAAATAGACTTTATCTAAATCAACTAGAATTTACTCTAGATAATTTCGGATTTCCAACCATAAAGCACAGGACAGCAGCCAGGTCAAGTAGAAATCCTGTGCAACTGTTGGCCCAGAAGTTCCAACAAGTTGACAACTATCTGGATTGTGGAGCTGTGGAGCTAGGTGTAATGTGAGATTTTTGTTGTTGTATTTAACAGGTTTCCATTTGTATAATGGTTACCAGATGGTCATTTTCATCATGTTCCTCAGACAGCGTTTTTTACTCATGATTCCCTTGCAGCTATTTGTATTATGATTGGTGGCAGTCCATTTTGATCACAGTTGAGTACATCTTTTTGTGCCATGACAGCAGTGCACCCCTTTGTATTTTGATGAGAGGGGTGGCATTTGAGAAAGTGAGATGCACGATGAAGTAAGCCTGTAGAAAATAATTAGACAAAGATAAATTGGTTTGATTATCTGCATGGTGGCTTATTAAAATATATATTAGTACATGAGAGATTAAATAGATTGAAATAATTCAGAAAAATAGATGAAACGATCCAACATATTCTTCGTCTTGGCTTACCGTTTAATGGATAGTGGCTGTTTGGTGACTAAACCTATGAGATTTTTCCAGACAGTGGGAAGTATGACTGCTCCCTGATCATATATTGCATGCAGCATAATAAATAATGTACCACTGGCTCTAATGTGTTGCCTTAAATTTGTCGAGATTACAGAAAGAAACAAATCCAGTCTCCTTACCGACTGGTTTTGTTTAAAAAGAAGTTTGAATTGGATTATGTGTTTTAGTTTTATTCAACTCCATTTATGTTATACCCTGTTGATGAGCATTACAGTCTGATAAACTTTGGTAGAGAGTCAGAACGTGCTAATAAATTCTAGTAATTTTGGAAAATATTTTGTCAGGTGCTTAAATATCACCTTGTGGCCTCACTGTTGCAATTGTATGTCAAGACCACAACACAAACAGGCAACTCTTTGCTGACCAGAAGACAACCGAATAACCCTCAGCGTGGTTTTGTGGTTAGTTTTTGGTTGAGTAGCGGCTTTTGTGGTCCTATACAAGGGTCCTTAGTCCCAGACTCGTCTTCGATAGTGAGGATTATGTCGCAATGTCTGCATTGTGGTGAAAGGCCAATTTGA
Source organism: Triturus cristatus (assembly GCF_964204655.1). Taxonomy (NCBI): domain Eukaryota; kingdom Metazoa; phylum Chordata; class Amphibia; order Caudata; family Salamandridae; genus Triturus; species Triturus cristatus. The sequence continues at coordinate 673,959,175 of NC_140587.1, forward strand.
GAAAGGTTGTTTTCAGAACCTTCTTGAAGAAGGGAAATACTTAAGAGGATATCAGGATGTGTCTTAGGAGGGATGGTATCCCTTTATTCATTTTCCTGCGTGCTCCTTCCTTTGAAATGTAGTTTGTTTGTTGATGATGGCATACCTACGCCAGGATAAAGTGGTTACATTTCTCTCAGGACTATGTCAGCGCTGGCAATATGTTAAAGGTGTGATTACATGCTTAACCTTCTTTTTACATCATAATGTCTTTTCCGGACTTTTGAAAAATATGCATATTTTTCCAATTTTTTTTAAATCACAGCACAGAAGTGTTTTTCTCTATTATAGGCTTTATGGGTTTAATGTAATTAGTATAAATGAAAAGTAATTGATTTTTACTGCACTTAAGGCCAGATGTACAAAGATTTTTATGGCCACAAATGACCCGTTTCACAGAATCGGACCGTTTGTAACCGGAAAAATGTTTTTTCTGATGTACAAAATGCGATTGTGTAACTAGTTACCAGATCGCATTTTGCATTTGCTATTCGGGTTTTTGGAAGAGGCGTGTTTAGGACGTACCTTTCAAATACCAAATTGAAATGGTATGTACTAATGTTTTACAACCGAAATCCTGTCGCAAAATAGTAATACTTTACCACCAGTTAAAAACTGGTGGTAACCCATTCACAAAGGGGAAAGGGTCCCCAAGGAACCGCTTCCCCTTTGAGAATGTAAATGATAATATTTTTTAACAGACCACTTCCTACTCTTATAAAATGAAACTGCAAAGTTTCACTTTTTCTTTTTAAAACCTTCCTGTTTTTTTGAAAGGAAAATGGGCTGCATTTTTAAAAAAATGCTTAATTAAACAACACTCACAGACCTGGTGGTCTTCTGACCTAAGCAGGTCACCATCCCTGTGATGGGAGATATTCGTAATGGGTCGCAAATTGCAACCTACCTCATAATATGCATGAGGTAGGTCTATTTGTGACTCCCCCCCCCCCCACCCCTAGAAATCGCTAATGAAACTCAAAAGAGTTTTTCATAAATTAGGCATACCAGTTACCTAATTGCGATTTGGAGAGAATCACAATTAGGAAACCGACCTTCCTAATGTTAGTGCACCTGGCCAGAACTGTTTAGAAATACAACTCTAAGGAGTTTTTAAGGTTTACTAAAAACAAAGACCCCCTCATTAAATTTGAACTCGAGGTCTTGTATTTTTCCTAGGGTTGGCTTTAGTGATGTTTCCACTCAGGTCACAGCATATATATTGTCAGTAAAAATATTTGTGAGGGAAGAGGAGGAGAGACTTTCAGCAATGAGAGCCAAGTGCATTTTTCCTTTGGTCCATTGCGCTGTGGCTTTCTGAGTAATGGTACTGGCTAACCACAGACTGTTAAAAAGATGCTATAATAAAGTTACTTCTGGGTAGCCTAGTGACATTCTGTGATAAAAAGCGGCTGAACTGCACAGGCATTAAAAACACATAAGTGGCGTATTTTTTGTCAACAGAAATAAATAATTATGTTCGTGTTTAGGATGTCATCGATTTTTATTATGCATTTTTTAAAACATATTTTAAGAATGGTGTATATCTTCCATTCTCGCACGGGCAGCTTTATTTCCGTAACAACACAGTTTTAATTTTGGCCTCCACGTCAGTATTTAAAAGTACATTTCTTATGTCACTGTGAGTCTTGAATGCCTGTCGAGGCTGTGCAGCGTGCCTCTCGCAGTCCTGCACGCTGTGCACACGAGGTATTGATGAAGTGCCTATGAGGGCCCAGCTTTAGTTTACAAGGTGGCTGTGATGGGGGAGCTACCGCATCAAATGTGTCTTGCACACCAGACCTTTAGGAATGTATTCATATCTAGTGCTGGTAATAAGATGGAATGTAAATACCTACAGTGAAGTGACCCTGAAACAGCAGGGCACCAGCCCATAAGCTTCTTAAGCAGCCACGACCCAGCATTAGCCTGCTGCTTAGGTCAATGGTCAGTCCACCAATGATTGATCGTTTAGCAAACACCCACATAACAATTAAGGTTACACTTCGAAACAAAATAGCCTCTCTTTCCAACTATTTGCTCCCCGTTTTCAAACAATCAAGTATCCATATATACTGAATGAGGATCACCTGAAAGCAGCCTTCATATGTCTCTGTTAAACATTCTAACACACAATCTCGTTTAGTTGAGAGTTTTGAATTAAAGGAGTGGGCAATTTATTCCCAAGAATATTACCTGAAATTCTAGGGCACATCACGTGTTCTAACACAGTATTCTCTTAGCAAGAACATGTAACACTTGTAATATTTTTATTGGGACTATTTCAGTCGTTTCTTTTATGTTGAAATGTAGATAATAATTGGGATTTGATTAGAAACATTAGAGCATGAGTACTCACAAAGATTTGCCATGGGGCCGCAAAGTACAGTCTGTGGGTGGTGTGACCGAGGGCCACACTGATGACAGCAGGGTGGCGGTAGGCGACAGCCCAATGGGATTCTGTGCAATTTTTTGTAATTTTAAAAATGCCTATCCAAATGACAAAGCTAATCACAAAATGAAGAAGTTTTTTGGCTGGAACTGGGCACAATCAAATAACATTGCAATACGCATTGTTCACTGTACACGCAGAAGTACGTTTAAACGAAATTACGTATTGGGCCTTATTCACAAATTGCATTTTGTGGTACAAAAAGTATCACTATCCTAGTGGTACTTACTAAGTGAAAATTGCAATTCACAAACTTCCTACATGCATAGATCTGAGCCTCCGCCTCTTCTGTCTTTCTATGGCAAGACAAATGTGGAAACCTCCACACATGAAGGCCTAGTTTTTGGCAGAAAATGTGACAGGGACAGGTGAGGAGATGGAAAATGGGGAATACATACTACTAAGGGACCGATTCCAATCCGGGTCGAAAGGGCACAAAACGCGATCCGGCCGGAAAAACTACGCGCCGTACGCGGGTTTTCCACCCGACTCGTAGAACTGTACGAGCGAGCAAGTACAATGTGAGCTACATGCAATTCACCGACCGACTCGTTTCCGGGTTCGAACTGCTCCATACATCTCGGTTGTAAGCTAATCGTGGCGTGCAATGGATGCGTTTCACGACCGAGCCAGTACGATGCACGCTTCGGACAGCCTGTGCGAGCCAGAGTGTCCGGCTCGCAAATCGTCCGGGTGGTTGCCTTTGGGGGTCCGCGTCGGATCCCCTGTCACCCGCAGCCCTACGATTCGGACACAGGGGGAGATCCATGGGTCTCCCCAACACAGGCGTGTACGGTGCGGATGGCACTGATGCATACTCACTGTAGGGGGTGCACTTGTCCGCGACGTACCCATTCAGTCAATTGGAGCCCATGTACACGTCGTACGACCAGCTCCCATTGACTTCTATGGGAGTCCGACCGAGCAGAGTCCGACAGCATACGGACGCATCGTACTCGCTTGGTCGGACTGCAGGACTCCGGCTCGGTTTGACAGCACTCCGGATCCGGCTTGGTCGGAGTGCTTTCCGACCCGGATCGGAATCGGCCCCTAAGTGGGATGAGATTCAAGGAAGAGTAAGGAGAAGTTTAGAGAGGGACATGAAACAGCAAAACAGCCATCTAAACAAAAGTAAGCTCATTACTAGTCACAAACTGTACTTTTAACGGTACAAGACCAAGCTTGGAGTAACTCCAGCACCGTATATGGCCACTCACACGTTCTCCAACAAGGTCCAATAGAAAATACTGGAGACATGGATGTAAAGGAAAGAATATGAAAGTAAATAAAGGTATTTCGACTTTTAAAAATAAATATATACATAATGTTTACTTGAAAACATATATAACATTAACAATTAATGATGATATTATTTAAAAATGTAATAATGAATTAATTTTGATATTAAACTGATAATAAACTTTAAACATTTTGTTACATAATGATTAGTATTCAAAATGAATTCTATATATAACATCTAGTAAGTTTTAATAAATATTGTATAACAGTAAATATTTGTATGGAGGTGGGATTTAAAAAAAAATATTTTTATGGAAATAACATTCAAATTAAATATAATTTTAAAAAAGAATTAATATAGATTAACATTATTGCATTGTGGCATTTTATTTTATTATTTCTAGATTAAAAAGAAATATATAGCATTAATTTCCAATTTGTATTTCTAATAAAAAGTATTGTCATTTTATATACATTATAATACATTTTAATGTATTTTCTTATCCTTTGCCATCAGGAGATCTCCACATGGTGGTGGATACCTCCTTCTATCTGTGAGCATTTATGAGTAGTAATATACAACCTTAAATCCTATTGTAAGAGGCTCCACCTGGGGATGGAGAAATGTAAGTCTACATCTTGGGTAACTTTACACTTAGAAATAGTGATTAGCAAAGACGTGTAAAGTTACTCTTAGGTGCAGAAGTAGATTTATAAGTGAGAAAATGTAAATGTGTTTACTTGTAAATCATACCCATTGTGTTTGTGAAAATCCAATTTATACAATTTCTAGACGTATGTTCATTTATTGTTTGAATTACTAACTGTACGATTACTAGATATTCTGAAGTTTAAAACATATTTTTGAGTTATCTTCATACTTTGATTTTTAACTTCAGTTGCGTTTAAGGACCTTTACCAAGTTACACTCCTGGGGTCCAACTCATTGACTTATCATGGGGTTTGCATTTTGCAAGTTTATGAGTCCAGAGCACTTTTGTAATCATCAATATTTGTTTTCACAGTAAATTGGATTTACTCCAACAATGTTCTAAATCTATGAGCAGTGGAGGAGGGTGGAAAGGGAGTGTGTGTTTTAGAGAGCACAAATGCCTTGTAACTGTGTGAACAGCCATCAAAATACATGTGTGCTTGTATCTGCAAAATTGATTATGAAATCTTCATAACTTGAACAATTCAGACACTTAGGGTCTCATTACGAGGGCGGAAGGCCTGCCACCGACTACCAGTCAGTGGAGGGCCTTCCACCATCATACTGCTTTTCCCCCGCCATATTATGATGGCAGGGGGAATTGTTGGGTAAGCGTGGCGGTCGTAATGAACATCTGCCACGGTTATGACAGGTGGTCCTTTTCTGACCACCTGTCGGAACAGAAACATAGCACAACATTGTGAGGATTATGATATCCCACAGCATAACAAATGGCGGAAACGGATTTGGGGGCCCCCTTAATCATCGGGGCAGGGAGATGTACCCTAGGGGGATATCCCTGCATCATGTGGCAGGCACCGCAAGGTGCCTGCCACGTAGTGCAGGGATGTGTCTGCACCCTATATTTTGAATTGTGGCAGGGGCTGCTGACTGCATCCCTGCCACAATGCAAAATATAGGTAATGCGACTGCCGTGGTAGCGGTCACATCGTGATTCAGATTGTAGGGAGGCCGCCTCTTAGGCGACCGGTCCCAAATCCGTAACGATGGCAGACGGACTGAAGTCCGTCCGCCATCGTAATGAGCCCCTAAGTTTTGAACAGGGGAGAGGTAAATCCTGTTACAGGGTTGACAGGTAAATAGAACACTCAAAAAATGGTGGGAGTCTAAGCAAAGGGATTTCTGCAGAGGCTGGTAAATTGTGAAAGTGGTGGGGCTAGGAGCTAGTCCGAAACTAGACTGTGTGAGCGAATGTAGCATGCAGGTGTAACTGTCACCAAAGGACTTTATGTGTGGAGGTCTTAATGCATGTAGATTTAGAATTAAGGGTAGTAAATTTATACTTACCTATTTATACTTACCTGAAGTATATTTTGGCAGGTAGTATCCTGGGTGAATGTATGACATTGTTCTGCATTCTGTCCATCAAGTGTTGTTTTTGCATATGATATTTCTGTAGCACAATATTTTTGTGAAAGGTATTCAGAAATGAAATCCCTTCTTTTGTGCCCTCAATGCCTGTAATTTTCCTTTCTTCCCTTCATGACTCTCTTCCTCTTTCTATAACCTGCCACACATAGTTAGCTAATTCCACCTCCTCGTCCTCCATATCTTTACCCTTTCTCTAGCCTTCACTTCCCTTCCCTTCCTTTATTTTACTTAGAGAGTTTCATAAGGCAGACCCATGGATATCAGAGCAGTGTATGAAGAAATGACTTACCTTTGTTCGCCCAATCTGTATAATTTTCCATCCAGTCCTCATGTTTGCCATTTACATGTCCTCGCTCGTCCCTCCCTTCATCTTTCCTAAAAGAGTTCACCTTATCCCGTGTCAGCCGTAACTCCTGTATTCTTCGGTACATTTCCTCTATCTAGTCCCATTTAGTTTTTCTGTCTCCCTTCCCTCAATATATTCATTTCTCCTTCTTTTTTTACATCACACTTTATTCCTCCTCTACTCTCCTTGCCCTGCATTATCTCCATCACTCTTTCTCTCTTTTTCTTACTGCCTATTCCTATAAAGTCCTTCCCTTTCTCTCTAACCTTTTGACTCTCCTTCCCACTGTCTCTCGGTGAAGATTTGAAAATTGCTCTATGTGAGGAGTAAGTAGCTCATCCAGTCCTGTTTCCTTTGTGCTTTAATATTTGAAATTTAAATGCAAAACATGAGTATCAAAATTCTAAGGAAAAACCAAAAATTATTGGAGCCAGTGACTAGGGTCAAATTTGTCTATGTATTCCTCAGATGTCCCAAACTTCCTTACAGTTATTTTCTAGCTCCATTCTTACCCTGATTTCCACGCCTTTCTCTCCTTTCCCCTCTTTTACAGTTCACTTGTTTCTATGTCACTGCATCTTCCTTATGCCTCCATCAGTCTCCTTTCCAACTTCTCCCACTCCTTACCTGTATTCCTCATGCTTCTATCACCATGCTGCTCCTTCTCCATGATGAGCTCTCAGACCTGGGCTCCAAGTAAGGAGTGCAGATGAAACATTACCTTGCAATGTCTACACAATGAAAAAGAACACAGGTGCCAAACTAGCATAATGGGATCCGGCTGAGTTGGGTTTATCAATGTTCTAAAGAACAGACGTTTAAAGTAGTTACCTCCCATCTGTAACATGGATTAAAGCAAACATTTCATGTGCAAGCTGCACATGTCAGATACAGTTTGCACTTGATTTTAAAGTTAAAATTGTTCTAGTTAAAACGTAGCCAACATGGCCATTTCTGATATGATTGACAACAGAATCGTGCAAATTAACTGTTTCTTGCGCTTTTCTCCCTTACCTAATGGTACCAGTGTTCTGCTTTATATTATAACACCCATACCTCTGCCTTATCTGAGCTTAATAGATGTCATTAATTCATTCATCCTCTAGGACACGACAGCTGCAGGCCAAGGTCAGCAGATAGTGAGCTGCCAATTCTTTGTCTGAATTTGGGAATGAAAACAATTCCACTGCTCTGAGATGAGACACTCTGTTTGTAGCCTCTGCCCGCCACCTGCCATTCCAGGAGTCTGTCAGGCTAAGCACCGGTAAAGGAGTATGCAGTGTGCACGGTTCTGTGAACATGAAACATGCACGCTGCATCTGTATGAATGAGTGTGATAGAGAGGCATCCGGTTCAGTTTGATCCATAGAAGTGAACAAAGACAACCCTCCCCCGACACCCCCTCCCCCACCCCCAGAGTATTACTGCATTAAACCCCATCAGTAGCCGAACACAGCACTCTTAGGGACATTAGGTTGTCCTAAAGTTGTATTTCTACAGTAGAAAGCCATCATGTGCACTCTCAGCCACCCTTAGATTAAAGCACTTTTACAATTTGTATAATGTTTGTGGTCACCAAAGAAACCAGATTTAATAAAACAAACAATAATTAACTTGAACTACTTACTGTATTAAAACAAATAATTGTTGGGAACAATGTCTCTTAAATAAAATAGTTAAAGGGATATTGTACAACTTTTTAAAATAAACTTTAGTGAGGACTGAAGAAAGTTTGGTATTTAACAGAATTGTATATGACTAACCCAAGCATAAAAATGTTTGTCTAGGTAACTGTTATAGGCGGCACATTCGAGAAACCTAAAGGTACTTCAGCTCTGAAACATATATACAGCTTTCAAGCCGAAAACGTAAACAAAGAAAGTCAGTCAGGTCTGAAACACGCAGCAAATATAGAATACTGTTCACCAGTTCTGTATTCCTAATTAATACCTGTGGTAGGCAAAGGTCACATACTGAGAAGCAATGTACTTTTCAAGACATGTACATGCTAGGCTGCCGTGGTGCACATGAAAAATTAGATCCTGATACAGAAGTAGTTCTGCATTCCAGGTTGTGCTGCTGCTTTGAAAACATGAATAACTCAAAGCATTTCAGCTGAATGTTACCACTTCCAACTCTATTCTGTTCTCACCAAGAGTCGCCAAACAAAAACTGGCCTCCTTCCCCCCTCCCCCACCATCTACTTTAGCTGCAGGCGAAATAAATATAATAGAGGCAGCCCTGGGCCCAACCCGACACCCAGACTGGAGACAGCTCACGTTGCACAGAGGACTGGAGACAAACTCCCTGCAGGGACCCGAGCTGAACTTGCAGCAGCGTTACTCGGCTCGGTGTGTCTCATTCAGCAAACCTTGTTTGCTCCCTATCCTGAGTGCTCCCCCTTGTTTCCAGCATCATCACTAACTTCTGCGTCCACTACTACCACTTGTTCCCATCTCATCACCAGGACCGGGGCTAGCCATGGACAGTGTGGGCAGCTGCCCAGGGCCTTGCTCTCAGCCCACCAGCATGGGGCCCGCACTGGGGGTGTGCCCTCTTGTTTCCCTGCCCATCAAACTGAAAGAAAGGTGTCTCCTTGCAATTAGGGTGCATGGAGAGGCCCCCTTCCTGGGCCTCTCAGGGATGGTGTTGGGAGGCCAATTGCAAGGAGACCATTCAGAGACACTGTGAGGGATGCCCATTGTCCAGCATTTGAACGCCCCCGCACTTTTTAACTTTCAGCCCCCAAGCAATACTCACACGTTCAGCCTGATAGGAGCTGTACAAGAGGTGCATGTAGGAGGCTGGGAGGAGGAGCTGCGGCTCAGGAGGAGTCTGCACAAAGCAGCTTATGGAGCTATGTCATTCATGTGAATTAGAGGGGCCTCGCAGATTCTCTTTTGGCCTGAGGCTCCGTAAATCCTAGAACCTGACCTGCTCGCCACAGTGGGGTGGGGTCAGTGAGGCTTGCTGATCCACCCAATGCTGTGACAAGCTGGGAAAGGTGAACCTTCGGTGATTGACACACACTCTTGGGAATCACAGGCTGCACCCTGAAGCATCCAAGATGCAGTCAGTCAGCGAGGGTAGGGTACGTGAAGCAGGAGGAGTAGCACTACATTCTGGCACATGCGCAGTAAGTGCTTCTGCCTGTCTGCTGCGACTGCCTGACCCTCGTACAGAGCGAGGCTCAGAAAGTATGCTGGATGATTGGTTCTGCAGTAGGTAGGAGACATTTATTTAATTACAATAATAATGGAGCCAAAAAAGGGGCTAGGGGTGCAGTCCCCCGCTCCTATTAAGAGACCGCCCCAGTCTACAAGGGAAAAATATCTATGGAGAAAAAAGGAAAAACTAGAAAGTGCCTTTGCACATATGCTGAAGATGTTTCTAGGTGAAAATATGAATGTGCGCATCTTTGTCAGAAAAAGAAAATTCACAAAAGTTTTCTAAGCTCATGTTTGGTCACAGGTGTCCATGGAACACTTTGTGAATTCCTTAAAGCTGTAAATCTGCACCTATGTAATGACCAGACCTGCAGAGGCTGACCTATGATTTTAATTTAGAAACAAATCACTGGTGTTACCACACTTTTGGTGGAAGGTCCAGTCTTGCACTTCAGAAGTCAATTATTGTGTTGACATAATATCTTGGTGACATGACGTTACATTGAGTGTCCTAATATTGAAGCCCCTATTCGTAGACTGGTGAAAATTTTGAATCAATAATTCTTCACCCAGAATTGCAGATACCACAGGGATGAGTAATTATCATCGAATTACTTAGATATTACACCTCTTTTCTTATGGACTGGTTAGACATGTAGAAAGCCATGTTTCCACATGTAAGTCTAAAAATCAGGTTTTGTGGGACATACTCTGTCCGGTTATACCTGGGAAAAGTTTAATTAACAAATTGATGTGTTGTAATATAATATGTACCATCGGCAGGAATGTCAGAATGAGGGTCTTATAATGAAGAACTCTTTGTAATTATTTTTGTCAGAGACACCCAGAATGCAGGGTCTTATGGAAGGCGAAATTAAGTAAAGCTATTTGCAAAATTGCTCAATCCAATGTACACATATTAGTCAGTAAAAGATAATGTTAAAAGTAGAGCCTCTACAATACTGGATATGTCATCATTTTGATATCATAGTAAACACGTTTAGGGTCAGATTTATCAAGGGTTTGCGTCGCCCTTGCGCTATGCAAGGGAGTGCAAGGGCTCCACAAAACCCCAGTGAGATTTATCAAGCCACACGAGGCCACCTTGCATGGCCCTGCATGGCTTGATAAATCTGAAGTAATACAAGGCAGCAGAAAACGCAGCCTTGCATTTCTCTGCCCCAGGGAGCTGTTCTATGGGTGGAGCATGGGTGTTCCTACGCATCCACTGAAGGATTTTGCCGCATTCCCAGATTTACTATTAGTGGTAGGCCTGGGAATACATAAAAATGTTACGCCTCCCCAGGTAAGGCAAAACGAGGAGGAATATCTTTATTTCACCTAATGTTTTCCACTTTTAACATGCGCTTCATTCTGCAGCACACATAGAAAGAGGAAAATGCCTCTGAGAATTGTTTGTGCAGGAAAGTATACCTTTCTGCACAACAATTATACTGCCCATAAAACAGGGACCCTTCCACTATGGTTTTATTCCACAAGTCAGTGCTGTTGTTAAGGTACCCCAGTGTATATACATCGTAAGCACCTTCTCTACATAATGGTCCCCAAATTACACTTTTGCATGTTATATATCAATGTCAAGGACAAAATATTTCAGGCCAGATTTATGAAGATGTGATGTAGCACAATGCTGCAAGACAATTTGCTGCACTGCATCACACGGAGAGGGTGGGAATGCTCCATATCTACTAAGATGTGGCATATTCCTACTGTCACCCTTGCACAATGGTGCAAGGGTGCCTGCATTGCAGGCAGGAATGTTTTTGTGCAGCAAGGGACACCACTCTTCACAAAAACATTCCTTAGATGCATTTTCCTTGTACAGGCAGAAAGAGGAAAATGTGAGGAGACAAATAGTTATTTCTCATTATTGTGCCTACCCTTGGAAGGCATTCCTTTTTAATGCAGTCCCAGGTTTACTACTGGTAGTAAATCTGGGAATGCACCAAAATCCATGGGTCGATGCGTGGAAACACCCACGATCCACCCATGGAACAACTTCACAGGGAAGAGTAATGCAAGGCAGCGACTTGTGCTGCCTTTTGTTACTCCAGATATACTAGGCCATACAGAGCTATGCAAGATGGCTCTGCATGGCATAGCAAATCTCACTTAAGGCTTTTTTTGCCCTTGCATCACTATGCATGATGCAAGGGCAACACACTCCTTTCATAAATCTGGCCCTAAATGACCATGCATCTTCAGTAAATTCTGATTTGCTACACAATCTGGACATAAAACGTATCCATATATTATTAGGCTGAAAAAGGTAAACATATCTCAGAATTCTAAGAGTTATAGTGCAGGTTAACAAATGAGAAGCAGGTGCTGTGCTTAATTTGTGCAAAAATAAGCGCCAGTGCCTTTTTTCAGAAGTCACTGCAGCTTGCACTTTCCATTGCACCAGTCAAGGCCGCCAATGACGGTACCAACACAGCTACTAACGATTACACTTCCACAAATGTAACAATTCAGACTATTCCAGCCCCTCAACGTTGTAGAAATGGCTTGGGGGCAGGTATTTCCCATTTGTAACGTACATTGAATTGACAAACAACTGTACAAATTAAATAAACAGTGCCACCTTGTGGCAGACCATCATAAGTGCAGGTGTTGACAATTAAGTGCTGGTGCCGAACACCGGAATCCACCGCCTCAAATTAAGCACTGCAGGTGTAGTTGTGAGCGTTAACCATTGACTACAACTCTGCGCATTGAGTATTGTGGAACATACAGTTGAAAAACATATCCAACCTATGGGAGAAAGGCCTTTGAATGACTTCAGCATTTAGCAGAGTGAGGCAATGCGGCCGCCAAAGCTGCAAGTTTTCTGTAGTACTTATTTATGTGTGAATGTGCAGTGGTGTTAAGCAAAAGGATGGTGTCACCCTGCAGAATGTGATGAGAGGCATCTGAGTCTCCTATATCTCACAGATATTCATTGGTTTTGGGCTCAATGAGACCCCCTGAAGTGTTGAGGAAGGCAATAGAGGGTTGTGGGCCCCCCTGCACCACAGACACCGCAGGGGCCTGTGCTATACCCCTGTGGATATGGTATTTCTATTACTCGAACCGAGCTAAATGGCAGGGTACCAAAGACGAGCATAAAGTCATGAATTAATAGGAGAGGTCGCTGGTTTGTAAACAGTTAATGCATTGTGACATAGTGCTCTATAAGAGGGTAGTTTTCCTAAACATCCGACAGTATACAGTAGGAAACATGATTTGTTCATCATGTTAATGTTTGGTTAATGTTTGCGTTTGGCTTCATTATTCTTTTTACCATTATCATAAGTGTGTGCTGTTTGTGAATATATGTATGCAAACCGAGTTTACCTTGTATAAAAGATGCAGAATAGAAAAATCTCAAATAATCCCAGTGAGAGTTTGGGCTGTAACACACACACACACACACATACACACACACACTCGCTCACATAGCAAAAGAAAGCATGATGACACGACTTAAGAATTCACAGTTGTTGCAGCTTTTTCCTTACTGACATATTTCTTCCAGTTTCTGAAATCTAATCGTCATTGGTTCCGTTTAATGTTGCGTGTAGAGTTCATGCAAAAAATCTCTTCCTATGGCGCATCACTAAACGTGTGGGAATGTCTGCAATCGATATGGCATATCACCATCTCTTCCCTTGTCACCTTAAATACAGCTGGAATATTGGACTAAGTGTTGTTCCTCACTAACCACTGCACAGCGCAGGCACATGTAAAAACATCCAGGGTGAAGATTGCTCTTGCTTTTGCGCACCCAGCCGCCCTCTGTTTTGGGTTGGCAAGTTTTACACACGACCCCCTCATGACCCCTAGCATCAGGTGCCTAATAGGTTACATTTCAGGGAAGGTGTAACCTAATCCTGCACACATTCCACACCTTGGTTACGGAGGGCAAGATGGAGGATTTACAAATAAGAGCTGGAAGTGTAAAACATATATTAATTAATGCAAATAAATAAGTACAACCGTTGGAAAAATAATGATTTCAGTTAAACAGAAAAGTCAAGGTTTAGGAGGAAATTCCATAACCTAAAAGAGCTCGTAGTGGGAGAGGCGAGCGAGGGCATAGCTTGAGGTATCAGAAGAACGCATCGTCTATAATCTTCTCCTTCGATCCGGCAGTCTGCTGGATAGGGAATTGCTTGTACTTGTAAATAAAGGGACCCCCTCAAGGATAAGTAAGGTCTAGGAGTAAGAGGGGAAGGTAAACAATATAACACAGCAATAACTCCTCTCTGACCTATATTTCTTTTTCCTCAGATTAAATCTGTGCATGGGTTATCCATTACTAATGTTGCATAGTCATTTTACATTTAAATCGATTAATACATAAACTTTTTGTTTTTAGATAAAAATGTTCATTTTATTTTGAATATTCATTCTCAAAATTTAAAGGTTTCTTACAATTGTTCATCAGATAAATTCATTTACTGATGCCAAACATTTCATTTCCTAAATTAATGAACGTACAATTTTTTAGACAGAAGAAATTTTTTTTTTATAACTGTTATCTAAAATACAAAACAAACCTACTCAGCCAAGACTCAAACAGCACTCATAAACACACTCATAACTCAGTTATACTTTCATTCATACATAACACTTATACTATGTGGGTGTCAGGAGTATCAGAATAATAAAGATATCTCCAATAGTTGATGATGATGACACAACTCTTAATGGGTTTGGGCGCACGTGGTCTACGCGCGTTTCGGTGGGATAGTATGGAATGAAACCACCTTTATCAGGACCTCGCCCACTTAGGATATGGTGACAACAGACTTGTGCTGGGTAGGGATACTGTTCAAAAGGTCAAACAGAGTGTTCCTAATCGAAATTTCATCCGCAGCAATGTGGCCCGTTCTGTCTAGAGCGGCAATGACAAACGTCAATGCTAAACGAGTTGCAAGGCTTGATGTCGATTAGGCTGGTATACTTTCATAAAAAGACCAAGAATTTGTTGTACATCAGCACAGGATTGATTCAAGTGTGTCAGGTGCCTTCCGTTTTTTACGGCCGATACGGAACCCCCGGTTCAAATTAATGATGGAGCGTTGATAAAGTATTCACTTGAAAAGTTCGCAAGATAAGGCCTCCTCGCAGTCGGGCCGGATTGTTTCTCCTAGTTTAACGAACGTCTCTCACGGCAGTCCGGGATGTACGTTCATTAATTTAGGAAATGAAATGTTTGGCATCTGTAAATGAATTTATCTGATGAACAATTGTAAGAAACCTTTAAATTTTGAGAATGAATATTCAAAATAAAATGAACATTTTTATATAAAAACAAAAAGTTTATGTATTAATCGATTTAAATGTAAAATGACTATGCAACATTAGTAATGGATAACCCATGCACAGATTTAATCTGAGGAAAAAGAAATATAGGTCAGAGAGGAGTTATTGCTGTGTTATAGGGAATTGCTTGTGTCTGTGTAGTGGTCTGAGGGAGGCTTTTTTAAATCACCCAATGTGTGTAAATACCGGAAGTAAAAGTATTCAGTAATCCATGATCGAGTTAGCAGCCATATTGGAAAGGTGAGGAGGCCCTGAAGTTAGATGATTAGATGTGTATCATCGGTCCTTCTAAAGACTGTTTCAAAAATGCATGACAGGTGCATTCTAGGTTTTGGAAATAAGAGAATTCAGTATATGATTTGATATGTTGGCATTCTCTTATAGTGGTGCCAATTACGATCCGGTAAAAAAAAATCCCGTACGACTCGTATCCGGTCTTTTTACCGTACGAATCGTACAAGTGCCGTACAAACTGGCAATCACGATTCGCATGGTAAAAAGCCCATACGAGTCGCATTGGGAATAATTCCCCACACGTCCTCGGGTCGGAAAAAGTGTCCGACACGTCCTCGGACGATTTACCGTACAAACGTGAAAAGCGAAGTCCGACCGGGGAATCACGATCCGTCCCGGGCGTCCGAATGTACAACTGTATGGTTAAAAGACCGTCCGCACCGAACTCCTATAGCAACCATGGAGACGTCCAAACAGGTGCCCGGTACGCGCCGTACCCCCCCCAGCCCCCGCATGTACGCGCCGTACCCCCCCCAGCCCCCGCATGTACGCGCCGTACCCCCCCCAGCCCCCGCATATACGCGCCGTACCCCCCCAGCCCCCGCATGTACGCACCGTACCCCCCCAGCCCCCGCAAGTACGCGCCGTACCCCCCCCAGCCCCCGCATGTACGCGCTGTACCCCCCCCAGCCCCCGCATGTACGCGCCGTACCTCCCCCCAGCCCCCGCATGTACGCGCCGTACCTCCCCCCCAGCCCCCGCATGTACGCGCCGTACCCCCCCCAGCCCCCGCATGTACGCGCGTACCCCCCCAGCCCCCGCATGTACGCGCCGTACCCCCCGTGTATGTACACCCGAGTACGTGTCGAACTGTACGTGTCGAACCCCCCCGTGTATGTACACCCGAGTACGTGTCGAACTGTACGTGTCGAACCCCCCCGTGTATGTACACCCGAGTACGTGTCGAACCCCCCGTGTATGTACACCCGTGTACGTTCGAGTCGTACCCCCACCCGTGTATGTACGGTGCGTACGCGCTGGGGGTACGCACCGTACATACACGGGTGGGGGTACGACTCGAACGTACACGGGTGTACATACACGGGGGGTTCGACACGTACAGTTCGACACGTACTCGGGTGTACATACACTTGGGGGTTCGACACGTACTCGGGTGTACATACCCGGGGGGTTCGACACGTACAGTTCGACACGTACTCGGGTGTACATACACGGGGGGGTTCGACACGTACTCCGGTGTACATACACGGGGGGTTCGACACGTACTCGGGTGTACATACACGGGGGGTACGGCGCGTACATGCGGGGGCTGGGGGGGGGTACGGCGCTTACCGGGCCACCTACTCTGGTCGTTTCGCGCCGTACTTCGCATTTCCGGCACTTTTTGGGTGCCGTAAAAATATTGCCGTCCGGACTGCTGTCGGTTCGAATCGTACTTCCTGGGTCGTGAAACGCTGCCTGGAAGCGTCCTGACGTCACGTCGCAGCATTCCCGGATCACATTCGTATGCATATTTTCGTCGGTCGGTGTTTTTTACGATTCGTACGGAAATGGTGTTTCCGTGCGAATCGTAATTCCATGTTTGTAATGTTTTACAACCGGTTACGAGTCGGCCGGAGAATACGCTCCGACTGACGGTTCGTACCCGGTTTTTACCGGATCGTAATCGGCACCAAAATGTCTACATCACATACGACAGGCATTTTTCATTTCGGTTTAGGTCCCAGATTTTATGTGTGGTCATTATGGTGGCCAAATTGGAGTTGTTATTTGGCACCAAAGTCAGCTGTAAGCAGAAGTGGGTCGTCAGTCCATCTCTAGAATACATTCAAAACTAGGTGGAGAATACATTCTCGTTTTGGTAATAAAAGGTTCCGGTATAGTAGTAAAATTGATTGTACTTTCCATACTCCTTTGGAATTTTGTTTCGTGTACGCTGCCATGTGGTGTGTGGCTTTTGGTCCCAGATATCATGTGAGGTTGACTTTAGTGATGCCATGGCTAAAGCGTTGGGGTTAATACTTATACCAGACTAGAATGCCGATTGATCGCTTAATCATTCTAGTGGACCATCAAAGAGAACCAAGTTAATGTATGTATTAGATGGGACATATTTGCTTGTGGATTTGTACAGTTAAGACAATTATCACATCTAATTGTCCTAAGTGCAAAATCATTAATTGGAGTTTGGATTATAATGGGCTCGATTGACATATAAGACTGCATTGTGTATTAAGTTTGTATAATTGTGACATACACCACAACCAATATCATAACAACAAAAACATATATGACAGGACAGATTACAATGTGTTCAAGTGACATCGACAAGACTATATTATGTACAAGGCATGTAGGTGTCCATTTGTATCAGTGGGATTGTTGGTGCCATAGTCAAGTACACAGAGTGCAGACATGTTATTGTTATATAATATTACAATAAGTAGGGTTGTTAATAGTCATTGTCTTTGGAAGCAATAAGGTACTGCGTACCCGGTACCTTATCACTTCCAAATTGGAGTACTATAGGCAAGTTTAAAAATTGCAATATTATGTAGAGTGTATATTCTCGTTATGGTGATAAAAGTTTCTGGCACACTAGTATTATTGGTTGTGTTTTCCATGCGTCTTTGGAATTGAGGAACGCACCAATTGTTACTAAAACACTTTTTTATATAGCAACAAAATATATCAAGTTTTCAGCTTGTTGTACACGAGTTGTCTGACACAGTTGATTTAGAAATCCCAAGAGCATATCTGAGAGGAATGCAAAGTTTCGCTCAATTGTTACCATATTTCCACATACTCCTAATAACCAACCAATGTTTGACAGCCTTAAAAAGGCCCAGGCCTGCGAGCCTCAAGGGGGTGAAACACGTGTTGGCTGTGGCTTTCGTGTTCAAAAGAACACAAATAAAACAATTCCAGCAAGAAACCCTGCTGTTTATTTGTATTAACTAATATATAATATTGTTTTTTTAATTGAATTGGTTTCTTCACCTTACAAGGACATATTGCTGCAAAAAGGTAACAAATTACTGCAAGTACCCCCAATCTCAAGAAAACCTATTGCAACTTAACCTGTGGAGTTGGGCCATACCCAGTACGGGATGTAAGGGCACACACCACAAGATACTACACCTATACAAGGTTAACAATGGGACTACTATATTCGGAGTCCGTTCTCCTTTTTCCTGTGCTCAGAGAAAAGACATTATCACATTTTGAGAACAAAAGTCCGTCCCGGAAGGGTTGTCACTGTGGCTGCGGCCAATGAACCAAAAACTGGATGTCTGAAGCAGGCTGGTCCTGCTAGCACTCTAACGCTTTGGACATTTCGTGCTGAAAAATGTCCAAGTCCCAGCGCAGGATGGGACTTCATCATTTTTAGTAGGTGCAGGGATTTTTGAGTGGGATGTAGCTGAAATACAATCTGATGCCTTGGAAATGCTGGTGGAATCCTTTTTTTGGTGGATCCTATTGAAAACCTAGAACTCTTAAGGAAAAACTTTCAAATGTTTCCAAACTTTCATATGGTTCCTTAACAGCCACAGGAGTACACTTTTAAGGCTTCAGGGTAAGGCATATATAGACTCCTAGGGTGTCAAGCAGAGGCCAACAGCAGGGCCCAGTCCAGGTCCAGTTGCTACTGGTCAGCTGGCCAGTTCCGGAAAAAGGCATTACAGGATGTTGTATCCCTCAAGCCACAGAGGAGGCAAGCCAACTTACATTTGAAGCCTAGTACGTTGTGTGGGGTCGGAGGAGCAGTCCAGCCCTTCAGGTCTCCTCATAGGTCTCAAACAGCAGGTGCAGTCCTTTTTCCTTTCTTTCATAGGTCCAGAAAGATTTCTGAGAAGAGCGCCTTGGGGTGCCAAATTATGCCTAGCACCAGCTAGTGGGTGGAGGTTGACTCCTCGCTCTTCCCTAATCAATGGGGTAAAAGTTCCCAGGAACAACCCTACCCATTTTTGCAGTAGTTCCTGTTTATCCTACAGCAAACAATCCCACAGTGAACTATATTGCCAAAATGCAGGATGGGGAAATTTTTCTCCCGTCATGCAAAACATTTTGTTCCCACTCAGAAGTGTGACAACGGTAATGAGCAGTCCACTTCATTTCTCTGTGGTCACTCAAACCCAGTTCTGGGGGTAGCTTTAATCTTACTGGGTTTGGTGCCAGTGTGACTATGAGGACAAAGGTTGGGTCTTTACAGGTGTTACCTGACATTTACTTAGGGCCCCTGCAATGGATACTACATTTCACCATTGGACATGAGTGTCAAGAAGGAGTTATTTGAAACCATTGTGAAATTACAGATATTGGAAAGCACAGCTGGGTTAGTTTAACTCCTAGGTACAGTTGAGTTGTGTGGTAAGTTATTCAAAAGGTTCTTAGTGAAAACCACCACCATGCAAGGGTTAGCCATGGAATTTATTTAGAATGACAGCTAACCCTTTTGAGCACGTTAATTAGGTTTTGGCTGCTCACAACATCAGAATGTCCATTTATTCCAAAAGTGTAATTACATGTCTCAACCAAACTGATGGGCCTGTGGCTACTCGCAAACTTCAAAAGCTACTCACAAAAGTAAATGACACTTTTGATTAAGTAACTTAAACGTGCAATTTACACTTACACTTTTAATTAACTTTGCTCTCAAATTATGTGAATAGCCTAAAATAGTAAAGTTGGAGTTGAAGTACAAAAACGGAGTTAAGTTTGTTTCTCAAATAATGCAGTCATTTTGTAATGGGACCGGCGTCAAGGATAAGAGGTGTGTTCTATATCACATAGAAGGCAATGATTTTGTTGAGCACACCAGTAGAGTTGTGGTGACTGTGCACGATGTGCTATAGCATGTGGGGTCACATTAATGGGAGCTACGTGATCCATGTAGTGATCCTACTGCAGTATGCCTCAATCATGACAGGTTGATTGCCCTTTATGGTTTTCAAAAGAATTTAATACATGGCTAAAAAAGTGCAGGGAAAGTGCAGTGTCCGATGAATTTAAAGCCGAGTTGCTGCAGAGAAGAGCCCAAGAAGAGTACAGATGTTTCAGGAGAAAAGCAAGGACAGATATCAGGAGCTGAATAGTGAATATGTCACACAAGCTTTTGAGGCGAAAGAAGATTTAGTTGTAGTCTAGCTACCTGGAGTGGTGAAGAACAAGGCTGTTTAAATGTTGCCCTGAGTTTGCTATTCTAGTAGGGAAAGGAAGTGCTGTTTGATTAGAACCCAGTTATGATGAAATGACAAGCGTGTACAACAGAATTAAACAACTAAGGGGCATATTTACAAGCCCCTATCGCCATCACAACGCCGCTTTCAGGGATGGTATGATGGCGATAAGGGCCTCACCTTATCATACATTATGTGCAGGAAGGGGGACCTTCCTGTACCAAAACAATATTCTCCTGCACACAGATACCCTTGCACTATGGTGCAAGGGTGCCTGCATTGTTGCTTAGCAGCTAAACTTAGCGCCAGCACAGGGGGAAACGCAGGGCTGCACCATATTCTAGTATATATGGTGCCGCCTTGCATTTCAGAAGTGGTGGAGAGAGGCGTTCAGCCAATGAGGCTAAGGCCTCACTCCGCCACTTCTTTTGTAAATAAGCCCCTAAGTTTTACAGAGATTGTCACTAGCTGTCAAGTGAGCTTATCTGGTTGTCAAGGATTTACGTTGCTGAAACGTACTTTGGGGATAGTAACGTTTTTCTTCTTGGAAACGGTGTGGAGATCATCGTTATTTCCAAATTCTCTGTTGAAATTTATATATTTAGTTTGGATGTTTTTGTGAATATTCTTTAATCCATCATTTTAGTGTCCTCTCTGCTATTTTGGTGTCTGTATTCTCAGTTTTGTTTTTATTTGTATAGAAAGGAAGATCTGCTTCGTCCTATGTAAGTGTGTTTTCTTGTTTATGTTCTGTGTTGGATGAGAAACATTGCTGTAAGGTCACATTAACAATGGTACTACAACCCTTATCGCTTTAAGACTAATAAGAAGGAGGGCCCCCTCAAAACGAGAAATTCGCATCCCGGTTGGGAAGGAAAGATATATTTATATGGATCCAATTTGTGACGCATGCCATTGATGGATAAAGTGCTTCACTGAGCTTTTCTCTGTGAGTAAACATCTGAGTAAATATGTCTTACGTTTGTGAAAACATGAGCATCAAAGCAGAAAATGCTTGGTGAATCAGGTAAGGTCATACAAGTGTTACTACTTTGCCCTGGTGCACTATTCCTACCTGGCCCTGAGATGGTGCAAAGGAATGTAAATCTGACAGGGGACAGAAACGTCCAAGCGGTGCTAGTTGCCTGGCCCTCAAGTTCACATCTGCAATGGGCATTTCCCCTTTGCAAAGTCCAGACGTATTTATGTGAATCCTGCCCAAACCATCTTTTATAGAAAGTCACAATGGTGATCGTTTAAACCTTTATACCAACCATTCTGAGGCAGTGTTCTCCTTAAGATGACATGAAATGATACAACAGAGTATAAATAAGTAAGCCCATGAGAGATCTCTGTAGATAATAAACATGAGCTGAAATAGAAATAGAAGCTATTATCATAGTTGTCTGTCATTTTGTTTTTATGTGTTTAGATGTGCGTCCCCCTAATGTATACAATAACTGAGAAAAGGCTGGAAAAATCAAGAGTTTAAAAGTTAAATGAAAAGCTGGGTTGGGAATTTAACATAGACTAAGGATGATACCCCTATCATACAATTACACAAAACAACGTCAAACAGTTATTAGTAACTATGGGCCTGATTTAATCCTTGATGTAGAGGGAACGCCATAGCAATGGCGATGGAGTTCCCTCTCCTTCAAGACTATGTTCTGCCCATCCAATTTAAATGCGAGCGGACTATAGTTTGATGAGAGCAGCGCCTTGATACCCTCACGGGTGAGTAGTGCGCTTTATAAATCCCTGATTGATTGACTGATTGATTGATTGATTGAGAGCAGAGTCTACTCCATCTCTGCTGTGGTCAAACTCCTCCACCGACTTAGTAAGGGTCATAGGTGGTTTGGCAATATGTCAACCCACCTAATTTAATTGGTGAACAGATAGCTGTTTCGATGCCTGCCACCACCAGGAAAAAACCTGGCAGGAAGGGGCATTGACAAGTGCTTAATGCCCTTGCATATGGCAAGAGGGCATTTCTTTTCTCCAAAAAGAAAATACCCCTTAAGGATTACAAATAAATAAAAATCACTTTATAATGCATTAACCGTAACTGCAGTGACGGTGGTTCCTGCCAGTGATAGAAATGTCTGCTGAACCAGTGGACATTTCTAAATTTGGCCGCCAGCACCTCCGCCATAGCGGCAGGGTAAATTACTATGTCGCCCTAGTGGGGGACGGACAGCTCACCGACATTTAATTAGGCCCCTTGTCCGCAATCGCTCGGATCACATTATAAACACATCCTTTCACTAGAAGAAACAAATATCGAAATAAAAAAAGAGAGAACTTAATTGTACATGGTTGCACACAAAAAAGAGTCTACTTCATGAATAGTCCAACAGTTTAAGAAAATAATCATATTTAATACGTCTTTAAACATATTAATGAAGTGATTGTTCGTAGAATACTACTATAAGAGGAGGATTTCATCAAAGATAATACAAATACTGTTGTTAAAAACAGTGTTAACAGATTTAACCCTGAGGTTTGACACTATAAACAAAGAAGCACTGTTCTGTATTGTACAAGGTAATAGTAGCAGACCTGTCAGAAAGGAAAAGCGCTTGAGATTGTCAGGACATTTATTAAATGTGTGTGTTTATGCAGTGCTTAATTTGAGCCGGTGGTTTCCGGTGCTCAGCACCAGCACCTAATCATCAACACCGGTGCTATAGTTTCAAGAGCACCAGTTTTGGACTCACTCATTTTTGGTAGGCACGGGATTAAGTTATTTGCGGTGAATGACAGAATGTTGAGTTGATGCATGACTCGAAACTTGTTCCCCAGCTCCAAAGTCAGCAGCTCTGGTCATTACGCCACTTCCTCTCCCCACTTCCTGATTAGTAGTTGGCTCTGTTGTAGGCGGTGTTACAGAAGAAATGGGCTGGTGCAAACTGCCTCCTGACGAGAGCCCCAGCACTTATTTTGTTTTACAAATTAACCTCTGTGTTTATGCATCAACAAGGGAGTCAGATGAGTTGTATGCTATAGGAAACAACCTTTGCCACACTCCAGAACGAGTTCCGGAGTCATGCAAACCGAAAAATGACTTGCCTGAACAATGACTCAGCCTTAACCATGCATGTGCGTGGTTAAGGTTGATTTGGTCTAGTGTTTGGGCAGGGCGGAATTCGGAGGAACGTCACACAGGAACAGATAAGAGGGGTTTGTGGTTAGTTTTTAGGGTGTGTGGGGTTTGGGGGGATCGGGGTAGGAGTTGGTAAACATTTTTTATCACACATTCCTTTAGAACAAAAAATTGTGGTAAAGGAATGCGTGGTAAAATAAATTGTGGTTTAGACGAGGTCGTGGTAGCGCCCTAGTTGTTAGGGAAGTCGAGGTTGTGGAACTCATTGTTCCAACATATAGCCGTATACTATTGTAAGTTTTATGATTGGTGCTTGGCAAAGAAGGAATAAAGTTTAGCCTGTTGCACTAATATCAGTGCAGGAAATGAAAGTCTGCTAATATTGAGCTGGGACCGGGATCCAGGCTAGACCCAGTGAAATATATTGAATTTCTCCCAGTGTAGTTTGCTGTCACTGGGACACAGTCAACAAATTCCCGCACAATGTCTGCCTTTCTTTCTGTTCATGAAGCTTGGTTGTTTTTAATTCCAAGTTCCCCATAAAAAAGGCTGAATGTAAGGGGCCACCTCAGCCCTCTTTTTGCTCCAGAATGGTCCTGGTTTGGAGCTATTTGGAGTCTATGCTTTTCAGGAGAACCATTGACTCTCTATGCGACTTTGAGTCAAAACAGACTAAACAAAACACAAATTTCTCCAGCAAGTGCATTACCTAACAGAGTTATCATAGCCATAATTTCCCCCCCTGATATTTGCTGGGCACACAAAGACCTCTGCATCAGGTGCCTTAACATCATAAGATATTTCATAAAGCAGCCTCTGCGACCAATTAAGCTAGACCATATTTTACCTGGGCCCTGCGGCAGAGTTAAAAAAGAAATAAGGGCCTCATTTACAAGGCCCCTTGTTTCCTCATACTGCAATGGGGAGGTGTGGCATGAGTGTTATTGTGGGTGATTCCATGTAATACCCACGGAATCTGACACATTCCCAGATTTGCAATGTTCTGTAAACCTGGGAATGCGTCAAAAGCCTACACCTCCCCAGGGAAGATGTATGGGAGGCGCAACAGGGACAAATAACTTTATTTCTCCTCATTTTTTTCTCTTTCTTTAAATGCTGATTTTGCCACACACATTGAAGGAGGAAATCGCCTCCTTTGTCTTTCTGCAGGAGAGCAGGAGTGGCCCCTCCACTAAGGCGGAGGAACATCATCCCACTGCTTTCAGAGCAGGAGAAAGGAAAAATTAAATTATAATAACCTCATTATTATCATTTTATTTTTTACTATGGGCTGGGTTGGGTGGAGCAGGGCTGGGCTGGAGGCACAGGGGGAAGAGTAGTTTGCACACTCCAAGTGCACATGATGGTTTGGCAGTCCGCCTTGGGCTGACCAAACAGTCATGCACACTTTGCATGCTCCTCACCAGGCTGTAATGCACTGCCTCAAGAGGAACATATGCAGGCTCCCTGTCACTGTCTGAGCGCCAAACCACGGTGCTCAGACCAATCACAATGCTGCATTGCAGCGTTGTGATTGGCTGAGGGGAGGGAGCCTGAATGCTTCTTCTTTCCTCAACTGAAGCTGAGGAGAGACGGCGGCACCAGAAGTGACAGAAGCTGAAGAGAGACAGCAGCGGGCAGAAAGTAAGTGTTCTTTTTTTTGTCCCCCCACCCTGCCGTTATTACACAAAAACAATAATTCCCACAATGCAGACATCTTTGTACCATGGTGCAAGGGAGCCTGTGTTGACGCATGGTGGCCAATTGAGCACCAGTGCAGGGAAAGCGGACATCAATCATCGTTTCTGATAGACACGGCGCACTCTTGAATTTTTCTTTTGCCATAGGGCAACGCAGTAGGAAGAAATATTGTAAATTAGGCCCTCAATTTACACATTGATTGTCAGACTACTTTTCATGGCTCTACCCCTCATGACTTCCCCTTCATTGCCACACCTTAGCCTCCAGTTGATGGATTACCAGGGTAAATTTTATCCAATTCCAACACAGACTATTATTAGATTTCCGTTTCTAACGGTAGCTTAAAAACGATTCTTGTCCTAAAAATGACCATGATGTATTTTATAGCATGGCTGACGGAATGTAGATCAGTGAAAGTTTTTCTCTTCCAAACGTGCAGAACAGAAATGTCTCTGAATTAAGCTAAGCTGTTTTTCTCACTAACTGTCATCTTCTTTTCATCACATAAAACAGATTAGTGGTATGTTTGCACAGCAGGATGTTCACACATAGCAGAATATACACAGTTGCCTATTACATTGATAACCACTGTAAACTCTATAGTCATGTCTCTATAGTCATGTCTCACTATAGGAAATACAATCCATTCAACAAAATTAGAATAATACTGTTAACATTGCGACTATGAAATGTATGTTTTTATCATCCATCTATCCAGCCATCATTTAATCTATCCATCTACCAATCTGTCATCTGCGGGCCAGAGGATGTCCACTCAGTTACTGCCCGCGCTTTTCATCACTAGTGCTCCTCATTTTATGTGCATGTGAAGGTGTGGATGTGCTAACATTACCCCTTTTCAGTATCCTACTGCTTTCCCTGCCTGTGATAATCTCTGTGGTGCCCCACCTTAAACTAGTACACCTGCCTCACTTCTCCTTATTGGGGTGAAACATTTGTATACAGGGATGAAGACTAGAATACTGTCAAAGATATCATGTTAGACAGTTTTAATAATTATTTGCATTAATAATCATATGTCATTAAGCAGAATGAAACCAATTCCTTCAGGGTATGGTGGGTTCATATTTTAATGCGCTTAGAACAATTTGAACAAATTATAGTCTAAGATGTGCATTTATGCATGGTCACTACCTTGAGTTTAAAAAAGTGCTGGCAAAGCCGATGTATTTCATGGTTGAGAGCGGTTGACTTTGCCAAAGCTTGTTTTCAGCTTAATGACCCTGGTAGGCTACTTATCTGCATGAAACTCATGTTGGATTACCGCATACAATCCCTCCCTCTGGTGAAGTTTTTGATCTAGAAAAGAGTCTAAGGGACTTATTTATGAAAGCCCTGTGTCACTTTACACCACGTAAAGTAAAACATGCGTTACGTAGGGCTCTCATTTCGATTTATGAAGCCACGCAAAGCCACCCAGTGTGGCTTTGAGTGGCCTCTTAAGTCATGAGTAAGGGGCCACAGCTTATATTGCTGCATCATCTTACGCTTCGCCGGGAGTTGTTCCATGGGTGCTGTGGTGGGTTTTCCCACCAATACCCATGAAATTTGATGCTGCCCCAGATTTACAAAGTTATGTAAACTTGAGAAAGCACCAAACCCGTATGCCTCCCGAGGTGATGCCTAACTAGGAGAACTATGTTTATTTTGCCTCATTATTTCCTCTTTCTATGTCAACTGCAGTCTGTAGTACACATAGAAAGAGAAAAATGCCTTTTAGGATTGTTTCTGTGCAGGAATGTGTGCCTTCCTATACAAAAACAATCCTGCATGCAACAAAGGCATCCTTGCACCATTTTGCAAGGGTACCTACGTTGACACTAGGCTGCCGAAATGGTGCCTGCCCAAGGAGAAAGGACTGGAAAGCACTGTGTTGCTTAAATACGATGCAATCCTGCCCTTTAACCTTGGCGTGGGGTAGTGCAGCAAGATGCCTTGCAGCACTGCTCTACGCCAAAATCCACTAAATGGGCCCCTTTGTGTCTGATTTACAGCTTGACTGAGTTGGAGAAAGAGCTATGTTTCGGACAATGGAAACCATTGATTAATGGCGTATGTTCTGACATACAATTTTCCTGTTTGGGATCGCCAAGGAAAACCTGATGGTCTTGAATAGGAAAGCAAAGAAATGACTCCACCTGCTGGGAGAAATTCCATCATGTACCAGGGAAATGTAATTTTTATTTTTCAGTAAAAAACTCCCTCTTTGGGACTTTGTTTTTCAAAAACATAAAGCTTTGCTGAGATGTTGCATTAAAAAAGATTCTCGCTCAACAAACATTTGGTGCCTCCAGTGGAGCCATATCCAGGGTGGCTCTGCTGAAGGCACAGAGATGTCCGCTGCCCTTGCAGAGATCTCTAAGTCTGGTGGGTGATAAGCGGAGGGCCTCACTTTGCTGACCTGGCAGATCAGAATACTATCTGCCATACTCTCAATGATGCCCTGATGGCCATAGTTTGTTATATGCACCATCCTCCAAACTCATACCCAATACTAGACATGATGTCAAGGACTAATTGCTGAGTAGGTCTGTTGCATTTCCTTCTTGATTTCCAGAGGAAGGGTGACTCCTCTTAGTAAACACAGTGCCACCATACACTTAATACACTTGAAAGGTATTAAGTGTTCTAATTAGAAGGAGAAAACACATAGGGGTAAAACCATCATTGCCAAATCTGTTAGTCTTGACTAAAAATTACCGTAAATGCAACTCCCCCTGATATCAGAGACCAGAAAAGAGTCAAACAAGAACATCGAGAACTAGGTCCAGTAGAAGTTCCACCGATAGGACGCCATAATCGGAGCCAAAAATAGTTGCCAGTGGGCGAAGAATGAAAAACATTTTAAGATATATGTGTTTCAATAAATCTGTCTCCCGTAGTTGCTTTTACTTACATGATTCAAACAGGGACTGACATCACAGGACAAGGCTGTAATACATACTAGTAAAAAAAATTGATTATTTGTTGAATGGGTAGGAAGAGTCTTCTTCAAACAACAATCACAGTCCTTGTCATGGTGAACCACACAAGTCACTCAACAAACCTGTGCTTGTCCATCTGGTAGCTTGGCACTAAAGCAATCGGGCTTAAATTAGAGACAATGTGTGAGAGAGTCATGCAGCACTCAAATAGAAATAAAGTGAAAACACAACAAAAGAAAAGTCTCAAACCAATTTAGAAAAACAGAGAACATTTTAATACATAAAATGACACCAAAATGCCAAAAAACAATGAGGAGTACTGGCTTTATGAATTGTTGAAGTTTTAGAGAAAAATAGCGGCAAAAGACACAAACCACCAACTGCGGGTATATGGCCGTTCTTGCATGGAACAAAGTCACAAGTTGTGGAACCCTAAAACTGTTTCTGCTCAGTTTTTCCCTTTCCCCCAGATTTGTCTCCAGTCTGTCTAGTGAAAAAAGGACAATCAGGCAGGCCCAGGTGTAAGTTGCATGTGCCAGTGACAGGGTAGGCATCTTTTGAAGTCGGGAAGGGGCAGGGAACATCCATTGACTTCCCCATTGAAGCTCAGAAAGAGCATTGAAACGACCCCCAGGCGATCCCGCTCTGGAGAGAAACACCCTACTACGCACCCAGGTCCTTTGTCCACTGTCTGGAAGGTATACACCTCCCACCACAGCAGACTCATTAACAGTAGGCCTGGGTGGAGCCCGTGGAGTTGCACTCCGGGGAACTACGCGGAGTTACCAACAAACTCTGTCCAATTCTGCGGAGTTCCGCGCGCAAGGGGAGTAATTAATTATGTACCGGCGGGCAGTCTAAATGTTCGGCATTGAGTTACTGCTTCCCCCTGCTAAATGGTTTCCTGCAGCATCCCGGCACCTGTGACTTTCGCTGCCTTAATTTGGTAAACCCGGTAATCTGGTGCAGGTATAAATAGGTATTCCGCTGTGCACAGTAAATGGAGGTGGATTTCCATCTCTTACCGCAGTCCTCATTTACTTTTTAACAGCTGCATCCCTGAAGCAGAGACTTCTCAGGGTCAGCGCTTTGGTCTGCTGGTCTCTACGGCAGCCAGACATGGACCAGCTTCTCAGCTGATTTCCATTTAGAGTCAGACTGGGAGTTAGCTCAGCTTAGGGGTATGCAGCAGCTCCTAGGGCCTAGAAACTTGAGGATGGTGGGGGAGTAGGGAGGGTAATGGGGTACAGGATGATTCGTGTTGCTGATCGTGTCCCGACCGTAAGTTCCACATGCACACATCCGAATCAAATCCACAGAGTCTCACCGCAGGCTTGAAGTCCAGGGCTGGCTTTAGCCCTCGTGACACAGGGTCAGACTGATTTGCATATGGCCATGTCTGAACTGGGGTGGCAGAGTGGGCTAAAGAACGGTGATGGATCAAACCCAGATCTGTTGACTGGGTGTGAGTGTTTGATTGGTTCTGACGCTCCGTCCATCACCACCCCCTTTGGTACCGCTTTGTTCGCCATAAGTTGGCAGGGTATGCTCAAATTTGAGTCCCTTACTAACTTTGCCACTGGATTCAAGCAAGCCTGGCTGAAGACGGCTGAAATGCCAGAAACCGGTCCTAGGAAGCTTGTTTCCGGTCCAGGGAAGGCATGGCTTGGCAGTTCGGGCTGGACTGTTCCCATGAGGCACAGGGTCAGACTGATTTGCATATGGCCATGTCTGAACTGGGGTGGCAGAGTGGGCTAAAGAACGGTGATGGATCAAACCCAGATCTGTTGACTGGGTGTAAGTGTTTGATTGGTTCTGACGCTCCGTCCATCACCACCCCCTTTGGTATGGCTTTAGCCCTCGTGACGCCTGGTGCGACAATCACTTTTGGCACCCTCATGTCCCACGATCGCCTCCTCAGATTCTCTCACTACCAGCTGCAAAAGTGCCCCTCATATCTCCTATCATAAAATATAGCCAAACGCAGAGCCCCACTGAGGTCACAGCGCCCCCCCCCCCCCCCCCCGCCACAGGTCAGCGCCCAGTGAGGCCGCACCAGTCGCACTGCCCTAAAGCCGGCCCTGTTGAAGTCTGATGTTCAAAAATAGTAAATAACCGCAGTGGGCAACTACTGCAAATACTCTTTTCCAAGTCCCTTGCCTAAAGTCTGCACGCAGCGAGGAAGGATCTCCAGCTGGTAATTCTTTTACGAGTCCTTTAGGCAACCTACAAATAAATACGTTTAAGTTCTAATTGCTGACAGTGCCAGAGCAGTTGATTATTTTTAGCTAGTAAATTATATCAGCGTTAAAGTGTCAGTAGTTTCCATCGTATCCAGGCATTTCAGACAGTACTCGCTTGCGTGCAAAAGCAAATGAAAAACAAAACAAACTGAACTTGTGTGTTGGAGGAAAGTTAAGTTGTAGATAAGCTTAGAAAATACACCAAAACAAATATAAAGCTCCCACTTAGCAAACCTACTGCACCAGTTCAACCTTCCAGAAACGGCAAGTTACTGTAAAATTCCTTTCAATAGCCAAGAACACAAGTAAGAAATCCACCCCGTGATGGGACTTTAGGAAATATGATACATTGCTCTGGTTATTTTTTCGTAGGTCTGACGATCTCTTACCCATTTTGAAGGCTCCACACAGGGCATATCACTAGGGTCCATGATGCGCTAACAGGTCACTACAAGGAAATTGTGTAGGTGTTGTCTGGCCTCGGTGCAGCACCACTATCATTTGGCTTTTTCTTAACAGTTTTTTAAGAGTACAAGTGATGGGAATTAAGCACGTGCATGACAAAGAAGCATACACCGAAAAAAAGCCCAACTGCCTTTATGGAAAAATCTAAAGCACGTAACAATAACGATTACCCGCAAAATTAAAACAACGACTGCCCCACTTCGACTTGACTCAGTGCTGATTTGAATCTGGTGATTAGAGACGCCACACCTAGGCCCAGGGCTAACTTACTTGGGTGCCGGTAAACTCTGCTATGTGATGGTTTGAGAAGTTTTTTTGCTGAACTTCGTGCTCTGAGCAGAGCGCAGATTGGCAAAGCTGCAAACTCTGCCAGCAGAGCGGAGATTACCGCCCATAACTAATTAATAGTCATGTGACCCTGGACACTGGCAGAAAGGCATATTTGGGAAGATAGGGTGGTGGGGGCAAAAATCTCTGGATTAGCATGCTAAAGATGGTCATTTCCAACAATACTGGACTGCGAACATCAGATAGAATTTTCTAGACAGACCATTAAGTTGAATAGGGCAGTTTATAAGTCCCTTTCCAGAAAATCATGTTTTTGGTTTGGTATAGAAAGAAGCAGCACATATTTGACATCCTTTGCCCAACGCTAAAGTCTACAGTGCCACTACCACCCTTCTTGCTCATTTCTCAATGCAATCTAGATAGTATATGTGCTAAACCATTCTCTGAGTTTGCAGTTTTTAGTAAACTCTCAGCACAGATTTAACACTTGGTAATGCTGAACCCAGAGATACTGAGCCTGGTTTGACCAGACGGGGATAAAGTTGTACACCCAGTGAAACCCCGGCAGTGATAAGGTTAGAGGCTGATACAGCTCTGCCACCACCAGACTCCTGTAGCACCATGAAGGATCATGCAACATCTCCCCTGCACTTGGACTTCCCTGATCCCTGCCCTCACCAACCCACACACAGGCATGTTCTACCTGTTACTAGCAGATGGAAAATGTGCATCGGTTTGTCCCCTGTATCAGGGGAAATCAACTAGAAGAGGACCTGGTTTTCTGGGGTCCCAGTTGTCATTCCCATTCCTTTAACAAGTCATGTAATTGTTGGATTTGTGTTTTCGGCCCCTCAACAGCCCACCAACATGCAACAAGATTAAAGTGAGGCCTTAAATTGTGGTTTACTTTATGCAATTGATCTGCTTGGATTCCTATAAAATACCATGATATTGGCTGCTCCTGGTGCGTTTGAATGGAGTGGTCAAAGTGTGTTTTCTCTGGGTTTCCTTAATCAAATGCTGACTTGTAAAGAAATACTGAAATTCAGCAGTTATAGTTTACCGAGATAACAAGAACCTGTGCCACCAACATGCTTAGTGCTGTCATCAATGATGTATTTCAAATGTTGCCAGTGATGTCCTCAAAGATGTAATTGAACATGTCTTGAGTGATGCAGTCTGTGACTGCATATACACAACATGATGGGAACACAAGTTTACCATAACTGATGAACTTCCATGGGTTTTTAACTTATAATTTTGTTTTAATTGAGAATTTTACCAAACTATAACATCACATTCCAGTTGTTTTTTCTGTGAATATTTGAGGTTTTTAAAATGCAAAGTAAGATATGTATACCACACATAACTATAATGTTACTTTACCCTTTGTTTTTTTGTCAGTGAATTTCTAGAGTTTCTTTAACTTAAAGTAAGATTGTATTACTATATCCAGCCCCCAGCCTTTGGCCGTGCATGATGTGGAGTCGGACGCAGGGTCTGGCCCAAGGCCATGCCCTGCAGCCACCCCCACCCAAATGGACAGGCACATCTTTTTTATTTTTCGAATTAATTTGTTCAGTCCCTCAGGAATCCCCCTTCAAACCCTTGGAAGTCCCTGTGGGATTGGAGCGAACCCCCTAATATTTTTCGGGATGGTACCACTGGGACCTCGCCACAAGGGCTGTCCTCTTATGTCCTTTCAAAACCCTTATCAGGACAGGGGACCAAGTCCGCAACTCCTGTTATGGTTGTGGCCAGTCAATCACAGCTCTTGCTCTGAAAAAATCCCATCAGCCAATCAGAGGCCTTGAATTTTTGTAATGTCAGCCCAACAGTAAAGATCTAGATTCCTGCCAAATTTGGTATACTTTCAATCAGCCAATTTGGCTGTAGCCCTGTCTAATATTACCTATGGAAATAGCATGGGTAAATTGGATTTTGGACTCCCCTCTTTTTTCGACCCCGTGATTGATGGATCACCCCATAAAATTCTAGGAAGGAGCTGAAGTGGATGAACATTTTTGTTTGGATATTTTCATAAAGATTCATCAAATAGCACAAAAGTTATTAGCGAAACAAAAAATCAATTTCCTATGTTAACTAGGTCCTAACTTTAACTATAATATATATATTACTCCTAACAGATAACTGTGATATGCTTCTGCATTGCTACTGGGGGGGCTGTTGTCACATTTACAAACGACAACCCTGAAGGCAGAGTGGTTTATAAATGTCAGATTGTAATATAGGACGTTACTGGTTATGCATTTTATCTAATACATGCTTTATTAACTGGTTTGAGTACTTTCTATATATTTGGAGCAACCTATGTTTCATTGAGATTGTAGACGTGTCTGTCAATATTTTGAGAAATGTGTGCTTTTGTTGGAAAAAATGTGCTAATGTTTAAAATGTGTTTTATGCAACAATGCGTGTTATGAATACAATTTAAAATGGAAAGCACATTGCAAGGAAATTAAAAACATGCACCATAAATGTGCTTTGGCTGATGAGCCCATAACTAAGGCGAAACTGGTCCTAGGTTGCTTATGGCAGGACCTGGCCTGGCAGTTCGGGCTGTCCTGTTCCCATGAGGAGCAGGTTTAAGACTGATTTCCATATGGCCAAGTCCAAACTAAGGTTGCTTGGTGAGCAAAAGGTTTGAAATGCTGCCCCAAGCAGTTGGAGGTGGGCAGACAATTTGCAAGCATTCTTCCCCTCACCTTTTGTGTGTGTTCATGGAAGAAAAATAATTCCTTAAAATTCGACATTTCTCATTCTTGTTCCATTTAAACATTAATGCCTTTGGCATTGACGCTTCAAGAAGCAGCCACAAAGCCATCAGTGTTTCCACTGAAATATCACAGCTTAATGATATACCTATAAAAACACCTTCTTCTATAGTTTCTTTATATATGATAGACCTATAAAAGCCTCCTCTCAATTTTTCTATAGTTTCTTTATATATGTGCAGGGTGAAATCATGTTGATGATGCAGTCTAGCTTTTCTGAGTTTGCTGGCTGTTTTGCAGTTTTAATATCTCCTCACTTTCAAAAGTCTTGTTCATTCGCCCAATTGGTTAAGGAGCCGTGAAACATTTTCGGATTGACGAATGGAGGCGCGTCTGTTTATTTGGTGGAAATGTGAACACTGTTGTCTACAGGTTACTGACAGGCTTTGGTGCTCACTTCAAAATTCACATGCTTGATGCAATCCATTCTTTTAACTTATCTACCCAAAAGCTCTTTTTACTTGTGAACATCATTATTCTTACTTTCAAAACCTTTCGTTTTTTTCATTGTATTAAGAAATACAACATAATCATTTTACTGTTATTTACATTCATGGACGTCAACTCACCAAAATGGCATGGGTAGCGGAAGTGACATCATATGCCATTTGATCTTAATGGCACCGGGTGGCGGAAGTGACATCATATGCCATTTGATCTCAATGGCACCACAGAAAGTGATGATAAATTACCTTTGACCCCAATTCACCGTCCACAGCTGTCTGTTTCTCATATGTTAGTATTTATTATCTCTCTCTCCTGTTGTCGCTTTCTCTCCCCTCCTGTCTGCTTCTCCATCTAAACTGTCTTTCTCACTGTTCTCTTTATAATGTCTCTCGTCTTCACCTCTCTCGTCTGACTTTCTCACCTGTTCTGTTTATTGTTCACATATATTTGACCTGTCTCCCACCCCTCTCTTCCTTGTCTATCTCTTTCTCACCTGCCTCTTTCTCAATATCCCCTCCATATCGCCCCACATTTAGTTTGTTTCTAACTCCTCTATCTTATCACCAATTTCTTTCTCTCCCTCTGCTTCCCTTTGCCACTCAGTTGTTTATTACCAGCTTCTCTTTCTGTCTAATCTTGCTATCTTTTTCTCTATCTGTATCACACCTCTCGTGCAGTTATCGCCTCTCAGGGGTTGTTGTCATCTCTCGCTGCCTCTTGGCTGTTTCTTTGTCACTCGCAAGACAGTAAACAAGGCTTATTAGAGCCTAGTTTAACTTCTGTTTCTCACACTGCTCTTACCACCTCTGAAGCCAAGAGTTGCAAGTAATTTGCCTGGGGTCGCAGGAAGCAAGCCAGAGGTCGGATCTGCGACCCCTGGCAACTCGTAAATGACATCCATGTTTACAATATAATTTGTAGATACATTTTGGTTTCCCAATTGATTGTCCACACTGAGGACTTGATTTAGAGTTTGGCAGATGGCATGCTCCTTCACAAATGTGATGGCTATCATTGCACCGTGTTACAAGTCCCATAGGCTATAATGTCCTTGTAATAAGGAGAATGGCATATCCTTCACATTTGTGATGGAGTATCCCATCTGGTGAACTCTAACTAAGGTCCTTACGTTCATATTCTCAATAACGATGAATTGTACTGAGATTTATTTTATAAATGACACTTCAATAGATTATAGTCATAAATCGTAAAAAGAAGGTTTTGCTGAGATAATAGTATTACATGCGGCTTACGGCCAAATGGTTTCCATATCCACCAGATTGCACGGGTGGATTTGGTGGACCATAAAAGGTATTTGTCTGAGCACATTATAACCTTCTTCCACCAACTAACTAGTCATTAGTAATTTAAATGGCAGTATGTTTGAGGTATGCCTTGCATATATGACTTTATGAGTACAGAGTAGCCGATTAAAAGTGCACTTTTCAAAAATCTCCTTTACTAGGAGCAAACTATCTTTGTATGGAGGATGCCGATAAAACTATATTTCCTAAAACAACGCCTGCCATTACCATTTTAGGTGACATTGTGGGCTTTTGCAAAAAAACTCTCACACCGCATATTTCTCATCCTGGGGAAAGACTACGAATTATACATTTCTAAAGTGATTTATGTAGGCCCATTCAGAATGGAGTCAAAGGCAGAATCTGAAAGGCAAGGTCTTTATTGGATGCGTTTACTCAATATTCATTATTTTCTTAGCACTTACCAAAGGTGAAGTGCTAGTATGTAGCTGAATGTTTGCAATTCCCCTTCCACCCTTATGTGGAGCAGACATAGGGCCTGATTGTAATGTCAGGTGGACTTGCGTCCGCCCGACACCGTTGCGGATTGGAACTGACCGACCATAGGGCAACGGTTCTGACCGCACAATTTGTATGGTCGGAAACATCCATGTTTCAATGGCAGCTTGTGCGCGGGAGGAAAAGGGCCGCAGCACAATTTGCCATTGAAATATTTATGTTTTTAAACATCCCTGCAGCCATGCCATGCCTGCTACACGGTGCAGGGATTTTTAGTGGTGCCCCATAGGTGCCCCCCAGCCCGATAGAGTAGGGCCAGGGTCTTGCTTGGAGCCCCCCAAAGTCACTTTCCGTCAGCCTTTCCATGCCAAAAAGGCAACATGGAAAGGCTTTGGGAAAGTGCCATCATAATCCTGACAGTGGAACCGAGGCTTGCCCTGCCATTATTATGGGATTATAATTGCTTCTGACACTCCGACGGGCTCCTTGAGCCCGTTGGAAGCACTGCAGACGGTCCCTCTGCCTGATGCCTCCGTCAGACCACA
The DNA here is from genome assembly GCF_964204655.1 of Triturus cristatus. Lineage (NCBI taxonomy): Eukaryota > Metazoa > Chordata > Amphibia > Caudata > Salamandridae > Triturus > Triturus cristatus. The sequence continues at coordinate 673,995,589 of NC_140587.1, forward strand.
GGGGCAAATATCGGGCGAACCACAATTGACAGTTGGTCAGCTGCAGTCCTCCTGACATCATAATTGGGCCATCATGTCTGGGTCATGAAATGGTTTTGCCTGGTGCTATTAAGGTCATGTTTGCTCTAAACACCTTTTCCACCATATAATGAAAACAGACTTGTAGATGTGACAATATGTGAAGACAGGCTTCTGGAGGTGATAATGTGGACCATTTTGTACTACTGGTGATTTGCTCCATTGTATTTTTTGGGCTGCTACCTTTTTGTGCTACTTTATTGCAATGGGATTTTGTTTTATTGCACTGCCTTTTTTATGCTGCTTTCTATTTTGACAGTTTTGTTGTCATGTGCATATTATGCTTTAATTGCAGTTGCCATGTTGATTTATGTATTGTTTGTGCTATGTTCTGTTGTTTACTTTAGATATGTTATCAAATGCTGCTACATTTCAAGTTAAAAGCTGTGACGAGCAGCCATTTACCATTTTCTAAGGTGTCTGGATACCCTCATGGGTGATAATCCACACTATATAAATCTACACATTTTAACTTTAAAATGCCACCCCTCCATATCTTCAACCATGAAAGACACCAGTCAGCCCAAAACTGTGGCTGTTACCAGTATTCACTTTATGTGATAAGACCCTTGGTCAAGATCTGCTGACTGAATAAAGTGTAATAAGTCACATAAACTAACAGTAGGAAAGTGTATTCTTTCAGGTTTTACTCAGATTCACAGCTCATAATTACACTTATAGATTTGAAAAGTTATGTAGCTGCCACTGTGCCCCTAAATCATCAATTCTCACTTTGGCATGTTTAAATGAACGGCTTGCATAATAGTTTCACAAAAGCAAAGAAGTTTGAAACATACCAAATGTTTTTTTATAAGCCTAATTTCAGGCATAGTTTCTAAGGCATAGAAAACATGCTTTAGTTTCTTACATCCCCGTAGTGATCGGAGATCAAATTGGGCCCACTCTTTTTTGAGACAGAGGCCAAAGGCACTGTAAAGGTTTTCATGGGAGGCATCAAGGTAGGCTACCCAGTGGAAGCTTTTTATCTTCTCTAAAGCCCTACCGCTGTAGGGGCAGTGAACTAAAAGCTCCGAATACAAGAGTGATTTACAGCAACTGCAATTTGTGCCTGTTTGCTACTTAGTAGTCCCGGAAGTTAGCCTTTGTGGGAGTCCCAAGCACACTGTCAATTTTTGCTTACAAAGCAGCATAGGTTATTGTTGGAAAATGAGCATTAGTCATGTGGCCTGGCCAAGTAACGGGTCTACATTTATCCTGCACTTGGAACCAAACAGCCCATTGTAGCACTTGACTCTCACAGGGTAGTGTTGCAGAGCAGTCTAAGGCCTTCTCAAGACTAGTGTGGGCTAGTAATCACCGTTCACAGATACACAATAATAACACTCGATAAATGATTGTCCAGTCTGTGCTTTTCTTTATAAAAAGGAAAAGTACATTTATTACACAAACACGCTAATCAGTACTATGCAACAATTTACAAATATACACAAGCTGATGGAATTCATTTTGGCTACAATTGCGTAATCATTCTTACCCCTCCCAAAGGAGGGAGGTCTAGTACCTCAACTCACATGTTTGAACATTATCTTGTCCCTGAATGCCAAGGATTGAACATAACTTGGAGTAAGAGCACTTAATACTCACCCCAAAGTGAGTGGCTGTCCACCTTATTATTTCAACCAGCATTTCACCATAGAAATAAATGCAATAATTACCTATAGGCATGACTGAGAGCACCTACAGCTGGCAATGAAGCAGGCACTTTAATCACGAGCGGCTATCAGTCTTATTATTCGCATAAAGCATTAGCAAGAATCAACATCTAAGCATGACTACGAGTGCATGTACTCATCATAACTGTCAACATGAATAACAGCAAGTTAATCACATTTATAATTACAATACTGTGCACTTATAGACTTCAGCATATATTTTGAATAACATTCAGTATACAACACTGCACATTAACTTCGCCCGTAAAGGACATCAGTGCAGCTCCCACACATCTCTTGTGCTCCTTTGGTTGTGGCCTCGCTCTCCTGTGGCCACCATAATGCCAAAATGAGTGATTTTAGCCAAGAAGTGTGGCCAGGCCCTACAGGGCATTATTGGACGCTCCTTGCACTGGTTGTGCATTTTTGAGCAGGAGCTTTCCCATTGTGCTGGGGGAGAGCTGCGTCGGTTTCCTTAACTTTTCTTTTGTGACCCAGCACTGAGCAGTACTTTTTCTCTGTGGTGCCCGGTTCCACCCAGGCACCCAGTGCCTTTTGCAACATTGGAGAGCAGCTCGGGCAGCCCACCCCCAGCCGCTCTCGCCAGCTTCTCACCTGGCCAGCGCCCTCATGGGCTGCCTTGGGAGCCGGCTCTTCACTTTAGTCTGCCCTCTCTGGCGGGCAGATGCGCATGGAGTGGCAGCCGTTCGGGTCACCTGGGGGATAGCAATGGCACCCGCCTTCCTCACTCTGGCCAGCGGGCTCCAGGGATGGTGTCCTGGGCACCCTCTCCACTTCGCAGGGCGGGTGGTTCGATGGTGCTCCCCCATTCGAGCCTCTTCATTGAGGCGCAGGGAGGGATCCTGGGACCAACTGCTCTTGGTCTTCTCTTTTGGGCCCAGGAATGGGATCCTTGGCCCTCGGGCCGCTTTGATGGGTAGCTCATCGTCTTCTTGCCAGGAGATGTGCGACAGTGATCCCTGACATATTTTGTTTTTGAGGCAGCCCCCAAGCCCTGGTTCATCATGGGAGCATGGCTGAAAATGGCAGCGGAGCCCCTCGTGCTTTGTTGCCGGTTCGGAAGCAAAGGTTAATGGTCACCTAACTTCAGGGAGGCATACCTTGGGCCCCGTCTGGTCGATTTCGATGCTTTTGGTCTCCTTTTGCTACTAGTGGCAAACCTTAACCACCTGAATCACTTTCATCAGGCCTCCTGGCCTGAAAGGGTGACAAACTTTGCAGAGGGTTCATTTCACTGGCTCTTTTGCCAGCTTTTCGCCTTGCTCTCCTTCTGGGCCTCTCACCTCCTTGTGCAGATGGCCAGTCTTCCCCCACTGGTCCTGGGGTCAATTAGAGACAGAGTCCTGAGTCCGGGGATAGTCAGGGGGTTCTTTCTTCCAACTTTCCATGTCTTCAGCCTCAAGTCCCAGTGTTCCTCAGAAAAAGCACATAATTTAGAGAGCTTCTCCCCTTCCGCAAGGTCTTTTAGGAGGGCGGGAGATGACAGCAGGAATGCACCTCTAGCCTATCCTGAGGTGCAACATCACCTCTCCGCCCCCGTTTCAAACTTCCTGCACAGGCTTCTGGGATACTTCAAGATGGTGCTACGGCAACACCCTTCCATAAAAAGTAATGGAAGCAGGGATTTAAAAAAGAACCCCATATGAAATATTATTTTTAATTTGTCCAGGTAAATAATTAGCAAAATGTTTCTCAGTTCCAGGTTTTAGTGTAAGGCATGAGGAGTAAACATTCACATCAGCCAGAGTCCAGACCTTGGAAAAAGCACTTGAGGGGGTCAAGACTCACTCCTACAGGGATTGGGGCAGGTTGTTTTCTTATCTAGTCCCTCTATTGGAACAAACTGCCACTCCACATTCAAACATGCTCTGAGCACTTTCTTTTCAGCAAAGCACTTAAGACCGCACCGTTCTAACCTAGCTGCCTCCCTTTGCCTATGACCTGTTGCTGAGCCGAGATACTCCTCCCGGGGTGATTCATGCACTTTTTAAATAATAATTATGATAACATAACAGAGGCCAGCAACAAGGTTCAGGGCAGGTCCAGTTGGAACTGGTCACCTGGGAATGTAGAAACAGGCCTCTTGAAGCTTGTTGTGTCACAGTAGCTCAAACAGGAGATCAGCCTTATAATCACTGTAGTCAATTGGGGGGTCCTGGGTACAAGGAAAGCAGGTCCAGCCTGCTGAGGTCCTTAGACAGCAGGGCATTCCCCTTCTGGATCTTCCTCAGGTCCAGCAGTGTTCTGAGGAGGGCCCTGGGGATGCCACATTTATGCCCAGTACCAGCCTATGAGTGTAGGTAACTCCCTAACCAATGATGTAAAGGTTTTGAGTGGTAATCATACCCACTGCATCACTTGCTGTGGGTTTTACTGTAGAATATCCCTCAGTGCCCCTCTCTCCCCATATCAAGCATGGCAAAACCTGTGTACCCCTTGTTAGAGCTTTCTCTGCCCACCCAGAGGTGTGGGCTAGGGAAATGAGCAAACCCTCCCCTCTGGTCTCTCTGAGACCGTTCTGGGGCAGTTTCCTTTGCTACAGGGATTGGTGACAGACTGAATAGAAGGACAATAGAGGGGCAAGACCTGATGTGAGCTATATCCGCTTGTCACAGGGTAGGCCTCCGTTGAAGTCCACCAAGTGCCTGGGCAAAGCCCCAGGTCATCCAGTCAAAAAAGGACAAGACCTCCTAAAACCCAAGCCTTTTCCCTGTCCTGGGAACAACTCACACCTCATACCTCACTACAGGTGAGATATCAGCTGCCTGGTGACAGTTGGAATAGTTATTGAAATTCCTTAGAAGGTTAAGTCATGGAAAAGGTAATTTTCTAAAATACCCTTTCCTTAATAATTCAAATTAAATGTTACCATTACATTGGATTTTGTCTAACTATTAAAAAGAGTCCATGGAATACTTCTCTAGCTTTTACCAAACCAAGCTTTGCATAATAAGGTGTACTAGGTCAATTCAGCGTTTCTCTATGGCAGAAACCATCTTTGCCACAGTGAAAATGGTGTTTAGGCTTTTTCACTGCAAGGACATGTGGAACATTAAACTATTACATGTCCTACATTTTAATACTATCCACCCTGCTTTTATGGGCACTAAGGCCTATATTTGCAGTGACTTATTAGTATTTTAAAGAAATGTTTTGGCCTGTCAAAAGGGTTTATTTTAACATGTAGAATTGGCAGTTTTACAACTGCTTTGTCAGCCTACAATGCTAAGTCTGGGGTGAGGTTTGTTGTGTTAATGTAGTGCCACAATGAGTCCTGCGACCCACTGGTGACAGTTAACTTACAGGCCCTGGGTACACTTAGTACCGTGTACACAGGACTTAAAGGAAAGTTAAAATGCAAATCAGTTGTATACCAATTTCATCATGTTTAATACAACTTACAGAAAAGCATAAAGTGCAAAGTGCACTGTACAGAGCAGCCTTCACATGAACATGGCGGTAACTTAGCAATATAATTATGACGAGTAGGATAAGCCAATAGGAAATGGACATTGGCCAACCCTAACCTTAATAGCGGGAACAAATAATGCATATTGCTAACCCAGGTGAGGTATGGCTCAATGCCATGGCTAGTGCAAATTTCAGCATATGCTAGTACTGTAACTATTTAATGAAGGATTTGCAAGAAAAACATGATATTCCACAGTTCACATCTAGAATCATTATTGGTGACTTTCCAATTATACTGCACCTTGCATGCCTGACATGTTAATAATATTATGCCAGTCATTACAGAAAATCATTAGTTTTGTGTAAAACAAAATAGAGCAATTACTGAGTTGCATGGACCTTTTTAACAAGTTCATCGGAGCCTTATCTGTTTTTAGGTCCTATTACAGACTATGTTAGGTATCTGGGTCATCAATGCTTCAAAAAAAGAACAATAAGATGCAACACCATGTGTTTTCCATGGTTTGCTAATTCTTAATTGAGCCTGTTTGTCAAACCTCCCTACCACACCTACCATATCTCACCTACCCCACCTACCATTCCAAAATGTCCATGTTTACACATCTGCCGCAGCTTTCTAGCATTTTACATTCAATCCCTACCTACCAGCCTACGGTGCCTAAACTACAATACTTGTCCTACCATTACAAACCTACCAACCATATGTGCATACCATACCTACAATAGCTACCATACATCATCTACCACACCTACTACCCTATCATACCTACCCTCCTACCAGTCATGACTACCTATCATAGATGCAAAGCCTAACCTCCTATTAAATTTGTAATATTGTTTTGCAACAGTTGTATCCTGGAATTAATAAAACCATTTGATTAAATATACATAACTCACACTAGTCACATACTTCTCATATTGTAGACTTTTGCCCTATAACAGAAACATTGATGCATTATTTCACACACTGACAGGCTCCAAGCATAACACATTACAAACGATCACATTGCACTTTCCAACAACATAAAATTGACACAAATATTAACATAATAATACAAAACAAATTAAATTACTGTTCTATCAACTTGAACACTCAGTGACATACCAACCCTACTTTAAAACTAACTAAAATTAAAAAAATACAACTAGCACATGTCTAAATGCTTTCTTCAGCTTCTCTTTCTACTACAGTAACTTTCTACTACTTTATATTTACGAGATTTCTACTATTAAACTAGACATGTACATAATCAACCCATAATTAATTTTTCAAAAATACAGTTCAATGAGCTTTCTATTCCTTTTAATGTTCTTAACATTCCATCCTATTATTATTATTATTATTATTATTAATAATAATATCAGGCCGAAATACATATATTCATCTATTTCAATTTAAATGTGTTGCTGGACTAAATAAAAATATAACAAAAGATCTTTGTCAACTTTTTCAATAAAATGAACAATTATCATCTACAACATAAATAACAAGCATGCTTATTAGCAAAGCATTGCTTATTTTTGTGGTACCGTTACATAAGTATTTCATCATACATTGCTTATTTGAAATGAGGTACTAGATTACACTGTGTATTCATAAGGAATACAGATCATGAAATATTTTACATAAGTAGCATAAATCCTCACCCTTCATATCTGTGGTATTTGTTGGCTAGTATGCAACATATAAGACACTCCCCTCTCCTCTCGACTTATCTGCTCTGTATCTATCAACTTTCCGTTCCATTCTATGAGCCACCCCTTAATATGGGCCTTTGCATCCTCACCTATCACTTATTAACTCACATTTTTATCTCTTCAACTTATCAAAATGTCTTCTGCGGGAATTTTTATCTGTTTCTCCATTATGTACTATTCCAGAAAAATGCTATATACTGACCAAGCAGAATTAAAGAAAGTCCCATGTGACCACATTGGCAGACTATATGATCTGTGTTTTATCACTGCTATTAAATTATGTCTTGCAAGAGATTCACAGGCATCATGTCTGGCATGAAGCATGAGCAAAGTTTTCAAAGATAAAAATCTCTCATATGTTTCCCATTATAATTTTCAGCAAAAGTACATGGCGCTATTTTTTCAGTCTCTGGAGGTTAATATATTCCCCTACCCCTAATCATAACTGACCTTAATATATATTTATTGATTTTTTGATTTATTAAAGGAACAGATTGAGCATGTAAAAGTAGCACAAGGCAGAAGAATGAACAAACTGTAATAAGGGCAGGTATTTCTAAAATGCTTTGCAATTTATGGCAATATAGTTCGAATATGTGTCAAATAGCACAGGTGCAATCTCTCCAAATCGTCTTCATTTGTCAGTGCTTATTTACAGCATATTGGCTGTCGACTTCCAGGGTGCTTAGACAAATCATACATGACCCATATCTTGAAGAGATCACTCATCATAACTTGGAAAAAAGAAAATCTTTTAACCGATTCCTAAGGCATAGCTACCTTGGACCAAAGACTCAGCTGCAATGGGAAAGTAAAGCACAGAACCCGGGCAAGGACCACAATGGCTCTTCCCTCTCATCATCATAGGCTTTAGAAATGAGGGACTCTAAGACAGTTCTAAGGAGTCTACGCAGTCTGAGGGATGGCATGGGCCCTTCATACCCGGCAGGTTCTTCTCAAATTACATGCCCAAACCCAATTTAAATCGACAAATGTATTTTAGCTGAACAAAATCACAAACACGTTCTCCCATAATCACATAAAGGTCTTCAGCTGTCATCTTGAATTCATTGTAGCTGAGTATAAACTGTTTTACAAACCTAAGTAAAACTTTGGTGAAGAAAAAAAGCAATGATGGGTTGTGAGGGTAAACCACCCTACCGGAAACTACCAATACTTTATGCTACTGTAACTCTGAGGTGCAGCTTTAATACTCTACGCTAATTTTCTAATGGCAAATGGAGCATTACTGCGGGCTATCGTGTTTCCGCAGGTATTTCTGCATGTTTTTTCTCCTCTGGATATTTTCCCCGCACAGATTTTGCCAAGATTTCTCTAGTGAACTGTGCAACAAAAGTGCAATTTTCCCACATCTTGTAAAACTCCAGTTAGGGTGAAACGTTGCATTTCCACTTGAATAACATACACATTCTGATGATGGCCACCAATTCCAAAAGCTTTTCCTTTGATTTTTTGTGTCTCACTCGAGAATTAGCGGTAATTTTCTTGTGTTTTTTCCAGGAGTAATGCATGCCTGCACATAGAAAAAGCGCAAATCATTGTATTAAGCCCAATTCACACGATATCTTTTTCATCTCTACGAAGCGCCTTCACTTTTCACAAATTCACAGAATTTGGATGGGCTGAATTTGACTTGGAAAGATAATTGGAGAATGCATGCTAGTATGTCTTCACGGATGTAATATGAGGAATATTTGGGCAATAGTTAATGCAAATACTGTAATCCACCGCAGAGCTATAAATATGTGGTTAGCCACAAAATGTGCTTTGCCTTTCAAATACATCCATGGACTCCTTCACTTATAACTTAACAATATATGGGTAAGTGGTGCACTAAGTGTGGAAAAGTGCTTCAAAAATTCCCATTTTCACAGGGAGGTTTAGGATGAAAAATGTGTTCATGTAAAGTGTTAGAAATGTGGTAACTAAATACATTCTCTCTGGTTAGGTCCAATTACAGTTCGAATAGAATCTTTGCTCAACCCATGGTAGCTAGAGCACAAGCAGCAGGCAATTTACATAGAGGTGTGTACTAAGTTCAAGCATCATCAACAATTTTAAAGTAACAAACACAACACAAAAAAATTCGGCGACCAAATTAAAAAATAGAAAAAAACATTTAGGGGCCGATTCCAATCCTGGGAAAAGCCTGTACAAATCGTTGTATGGAGCGTTTTTCCCATACAACTCGTACCCGGTAAACTTTTCTAACAACCTAGGAAGTACGATTCGTACAGAAAGCCTCTTTCCATACAAATAGCTAAAATAAACAGACGATTCTGATCCGGAACAGCTTGCACGCGACGTCTATGTATTTAAGCAGCGGTTTACAGCCCAGCAAGTACGATTCGTCCCTACGGCACTCCGTACGGCTCTTTTCTTACGGGAGCCAAAAACAGCTGTAAAAGCAGAGTCCCCAGGGGTATGAGTCGTACAGGCATACACCCCTGTGCGTTGTGTATGTACGGTGCATACCCCAACATCCCGTATGTACTGTGTGTACCCCCAACATCGCGTACCCCAACATCGCGTACCCCAACATCGCATAGGTACGCACCGTACATATGCGATGTTGGGGTACGCGATGTTGGGGTACGCGATGTTGGGGTACGCGATGTTGGGGTATGCAATGTTGGGGTACGCGATGTTGGGGTACACGATGTTGGGGGTACGCACCGTACATACACAATGCACGGGGGTGTATGCCTGTACGACTCGTACCCCTGTACGACTCGCACCCCGGGAACAACTTTTCCCGGGATGCGAGTCGTACAAAGTTTGCTTCGTAGCGGGTAATGACATTCCCCGTGTACGGGACGTTTTCCGTACAAATCGTAAATCGGAAAGCCGGTCCGGATCGTAGTAGTACGGTTGGACTGCATTTTTACAATTTGTATGGAAAAGTGTCCGGGTCCGTCTGGTACATCTTTTCCCGATCCGATTTGTTAGGATCGGGCCGATCCGTACAAATCGGATCGGGAAAAGTTGTATTTTTCCTGTACGAATCGTACTTCACGGGTCGGACGGGACTTGTACGATTTGTATGGAAAAATTTACCGATACGAGTCGGGCGGGAAAAAAAAATACAGGATCGGAATCGGCCCCTTAATGAGCAAGAAAACACCAAGATCATCAAAATATGTAAAGGGAAACCAGAACTATGTATTTAAAAATTTTTAGGGCACACAGTGCTGAGAAAATGCAAAGCGGCAATCAAACAGCTGTACACATGGTTGATAGGGAATGGAGCAGAGGTTAGACACACCAAGCGAGTCATTCCAGTCAGAGTTTTTATCATCACACTATATCTTTTAATGGAGTCAAAATCTTCCTTAAGGCTTCGGTCCAAGGTGGTGGCTAGCAAGTGTCCCTCAAAGTTAGATCTGTCACTGATCAAGCTTCTGCTAAAGCTGTTGATTTTTGTGCTGAAATCCCTAAGTAGTACAAACCTGGACTCTTTTGCAAGTGAGGTCCCTTTGCAGGTCAAATTGATTTACCACCTCATACTGGTTCATACTTTTACCTATTGTCTTAGTCCCTTTTTTGGAAGCCTAAATCCTCCAGTGGACTAAGGCTAGAAGCCCTAGATGGGAAAGACTCTACAAGGCCATATGCCTTTGCTGTAAGGCCCTGCTAAACTGGATTTCAGTGCAGCAAAATGTTCTGAGCAGGAAGAACTTGCGCTGCATACAACCTTCCTGGGAACACATAAGCCCCTTGCCCCAGTCCTCCAGAGGTTGTAAATATGAGTAAGTTCAACATTTCAAAGTTCTGGAAAACTCTTTCCTGGTTGGTCCTACAGTGCCAACACCTCAGGGTCATCTTCTAGATAAACATCTGTCTCCACCCAGGCCCCTGCAGTGTCCAGCTCCCAGTGGTCAGTTGGGCATTCTTCGGATCAGGAGTCCTTCTGCTTTTTGTATCCCTGAAGCAGGAAAGCAGGAGACCAGCTACTTGACCTTGGAGAGTAGTTCTAGTGCTGAGTGCCAAAGAGGGTTTAGAAGTCCTTGAGTTCTCGAGTGTTTTGTTGAGTCATCTTTTTCCAGCAGGAGAACAGAGTCTTCATTCAGCAGTGCCCTATCTTCAGATGGAGTCCTCCTAGATCAAGGAATGCTCTGAGGAGTTGGTGGTGGAGGTGCCAGATGTATCCAGTGCACTAGCCTTTGACTGGATCCATTCTACCAACCAGTCCTATTTTCTTGCTGTCTCACACCTCAATTTGGCGGGGACCCCAACTCCTTTTGGAGCCCTCCTTGACCTCTCAAAGTAAAAAAAGCACATTGCTGTTAGTTCTGCTAACTGTTCCTGTCCACAGATCTCTAACCCTGACAAGTGCTCAGCATTGAACACCCATTGGTGTAACAAGTGTAATCCTGTGTAGCTTAATCACGCAAAATTACTTAAGAATTCCTTGGCATTACATTCGAGTTATGCAAGAAGAGTAATTCAGCATTTCTTAACGCACAAATGCCCCCTTGCTTTCAATAATGTGAGGATGTGTTTTATGCAGAGAAATGCAACAGAACAAGAATAGCAAGCGCTAGCAGCCACTCACACTCACTAAATGAGCACTTAGGGTAGGATTTTCCCCTATCTTACTTTTGCCAGTTATCTCTACATTCTTAGTGCTAAATGCACCTTTGATTCCAAATGGCTGTGAGGATGAATTTTGCTCTATGAAACAGCACTAAATGCAGCAGAACACAAAAATGTGCTCTAGCTGTCAGTTCCCCAAAATTACTCTTAACTATGCGAGCAGAAGTAATTGTGCTGTAACCACTAATTCTGCATCAAAGAGTAAAGTGGGAATTACTGAAATTACGTTGCCGTAATAAAATCTCTACTCAGGCTGCATACCATTTTCCTCTGAGCCAGGGTCATTAATGTTCCTAGTCGAGTATGCGTATTCCTGCTGTGAATGTGTGATGAGTGGCTGAAGTGGTTTTAAGCCAGTTCTGTTTCAGGCAGCCTAAAATAGATCTTGAAGATGCTTCTTTTCTGAGTAAATTATCAGAATTCTGACTTCACCATTAAATCAGGTTTTAAAAACAAAGCATGAAGTGCCTTGGAAAACATTTTGTAGCAATTTCTTGATTCTAGCTAGTGAATTGAGATTTTAATTCCGCCTAAACTTACTTAGGAAAAAGGTATACACAGCCTACACAATGAGTAGTACTGTGAAGGCACACTAGCCCCAATATGCCGTGTCATGGCTGTGGAATCACTAGGGGCCTGAGGTATCATGCCATAAACAAGTAACACTGATCCTTACATTAAAGAATTGGGGCACAGTATTTGAAGTTTAACACAATTTAATAATTAATCATAAGAAATATTGACCCAATAGTATTTTACAGAAATTAAAAAGTTAAAGGTACCAGTGAGAACAAATGAGATGCACACATATTAATAAAGCATAATATAGGAGTATCATCACAAATTGATATATGCACGGCCCGTATATGTATTCATAGAAAAATTGAAGAGCTCTGTGACAAAAGTCAACAGCGTTTTATCTTTTAATGGCATATTATCATCATCAGGACTGTGATAGACGAGAGCATGATAGCAAGTCTAGTGACCAAATTGATCACAAGATAATGAGATGGTGTATTAATAATGCTTGGGAGGGACCACAATGGGCCAAATGGTACAGATGACCTAGACTGAGGAGCGGATGAATGAGGGATGCAGTGGCTCAAAGTGCCGGGGGGAAATATGCTGGCCTCAGAAGAGGTCATGGGGTGGGTATGTCCTAGTTGGGTCTAAGAGGCCATGGCAGGTTGTTAGGATGGCGAAATTGGAGAAGCAGATTGGGGAGTTCTGCATATGGTGGTGGTGGGGGGGTCTTTTAAGTATCCTGGACACTTCAAGAGAGGCCACAAGTGGGTGTGGCATTTTAAGGAGGAATGCACATAGGGGCCTCTTTACCAGCATCAATAGTGGCTGCCCTAAATGGGAGAATCCGTGAGCCTGAACGCGCCGAATGCTGTGGGTCAAGAATATAGAGTGCCTAGACCTTGGGGTCTTTCCTTGTGGCCTCCCCTCGAGAGTCTTGTATTGTGCTCCTACAAATAAACTCAATGTTGGTGTCATTGGCTTTCTTTTTAACTGTGAATCATTCCTGTCCAATGCAAATTATTTTGTTCTCAAAGTACAGTTCAAAATGCTGTAAATTGCCAGCATTAGTCTTCCAGAGGGACTAAAATTCAACATGGCATGACAGCCTACATTTTCCCTTTGACAAAAATTGAAAACCATGATTTCTGTTATGAGAAGAGCTTTCTATTCCTACATTTTCTTTCTTGTACTTCCAATTTAGGCTATTCGACTGAGCAGCAGTTGGCTAGCATGGGGTACATGGGATTTATTTCCTAGCCAGAGCTCCGCGTTTAAAAGAACTGTAGGGAAATTGCAGAGTCAGTAGTCGACAACCCAAACTATTGTTTCCTCAGCTTCCTTGCCATCAATTTTGAAATCCAGATCCATTTTAGGATGGGCAGACTCCCAATATCTTTCCTCTAAGATATCTAAATAGATCTTGCTGCTAATTTCCACAACAAGGTGCTACGTGGGAAATTTGCCTGCTCAGCTATGCTGGCGAGTGGTCACGGGCATTAGCTGCGCTATAACTGATCTACCATATGACCCAACCCAGAAGGCTCTTCAGTGGTAAACAAGTTTCAAAGGGTGTACATTTGATAGCTTGGCTTGAGGGACAAGCTACCATAAAGGAACTATCAATAGTAGGAAATGATAAACTAAAATGTCTGCACAAGGTCTAAGTGAAAGATAAGAAAAATAAATGAACAAATGATGAAAGGTTGATAAAGGTAATAGCAAAATACTGGCATTAGAGTGAATAGGTTTCAGTTAACCCATGATACGGTTCACTGATAGAATATAGACTACAAAAATATAGATGAAAAGAATATTGAACTAAAAACATAGAATGCAAAATATCAACTCCCTATTCTTTAAAAGGCAAGTAAAAAAAATTGAGAAAATAAATTGATGTAAAAATATAGTTGTACAAAATATCGATTTCTATATATATTCAATAAAATATTAAATACATAAATAATCAAATTAATTTAAAAAAAAATAGATTAGATTTAATATACATTTTAACAAATATAACAAATAAACTTAATACAAAAAGTAAAACACATACATAATAATTAATATATATATATATTTACTTTAAAACAACTATTAAAATATACATTTCAATCTATTTCATAATTTTAAAATGATATAAAACTTTACAAACAAATATATATATATATACCACCATATCGGATTAAGTTGGGGAAACAGCACCCACCTCTATGAGGCATGAACAGTGCAATGCGAAGTAATCTGGCCCCCATTGAAGTCAGTTACCAACCCATGGACTTCTGGGAGTTGCAGTCCCCTACACCGGACTACAAAGGAGAGACTATGTTTTCTCAATTGGGGTCAGCTGTACTCCAACTAATGGGAGGAGCCAAGGAGGTATAAAGAAGGGTGAAACCCAATTCCGATTTTAAAGGCATCTGAAGAAGACGAAGTGTCGAAATGTATCATGCCGTATCTATTTTCAGTAAATGATCTTCCTCTGAATCCCCGCTGTGTCCTTTGGGTTTCTTGTAAAGAAGTTGCCTATTGTTTTATTTATTTGTATATATAGATATATATATGTATATATATATATATATATATATATATATATATATATATATATATATATATATATATATATATATATATATATATATATATTAAACAAATAAAACATCTTTAAACTTACATTTTCTACAGTCAGTGCAACAGTAGGGAAAGTGTTTGATAGCAGAGGGGTAAAAATACTATTCCCACTCCAGAGAGTGCAACAGTAGGGAAAATGTTGGATAATGGAGGGGTAAAAATTACTTTTCCCACTCCAGTGAGTGTAACAGTAGGCAAAGTGTTGGATAGCCGAGGGGTAAAAATTACTATTCCCACTCCAATGAGTGCAACAGTAGTGAAAGTGTTGGATAGCCGAAGGGTAAAATTCACTATTCCCACTCCAGTGAGTGCAACAGTAGAAAAAGTGTTGGATAGCGGGGGAAGTAAAAATTACTATTTTTACTCCAGTGAGTGTAACAGTAGGGAAAGTGTTGGATAGCAGACGGATGAAATGTAATATTCCCACTCCAGTCTGTTCAAAATTAAAAACAAACAAAATATAAACTAAACTAAAAAAAATTAAAAAACAAAATACATACAAAAATACATAAATATTTTAAAAACTAAAATGCAAATATGTTTAATAATAAAAAAGCATATTATAATATTAAATACAAATGACAAATACCAACAAATATTATATTAAATAAACAAAAAAAATAATTTTGAAACAAATAAATAATTTTAAAATATTTAGAAACAAAAACATTAATTATTTTATTTCTTACCCTATAACACCACACAAATCACAACCCACATATAAATTTGAAACATAATTAATTACCAATTAAAGAAATATTATAATTTAAAAAAATAACAATTATACTCATCAAAATGAATTAACTTCCCACACACTTTACCTCTATAATCCACACAACACACAGCTAAAATTAAACTGTAAAAACATTAATGAAACAAAACTTATTTTCAATTAAAACACTAATAGTATTTAACAAATGATTAAATTTAATTCACTCCTCACCTTTTACCCCATAAAATTGAAACCCTCACACAAAACAATAAACAATTACCTTACTTAAATATAAATTAATTCATTAATATTAATGATCAACTAATTATTAATGAATTAAACGTAAATTACACCCCACCCTTTACCCCTGTAAACCCCACAACCCACACCTAAATTAATTACACAATTTCCATATTTTATTTTTTATTATATATTAAATATGAATTAACAATTAGTTATTAATTAATCAAAAATAAATTACTTCCTACACTTTACCCCTATAAACCCCACAACCCGCACCTACAACTAATCACACAATTTCCATATTTAATTTTTAGTTAATTAATATTAACAATGTATTATTAATTAATCAAAAATAAATTGCTTCCCATCCTTTACCCCTTTAAATCCCACAGCCCATACCTAAAAAAATTACACAATTGCCATAATTAATTACCAATTAGTTAAAAATAGTAATTAAAAAACAATTACTAACTAATTAATAATAAAACACTTCTCACAATTAACACTGTAAAATCTCAATTAAATAAATATTGATGAATAAAAATTTATCATGAATTTATTAAAATTAAATTACTTCCCACTCTATTCCCCTATAAACCCACAGGCTGTTACGGAACTAAAAAATGCAAAATTTAATAAAACAAAATTGATAACTACTAAAAATTGTACACATACTTTAAAAAACATAAACAATTCTTGTACAAAAATATACAGCACATACATTTAAAATATATACTGAAATACATAGCACTAATTAAAACATCGATATTTATAACAACTATGTTTTTGTAAACAATATTAATGACTTCTATATTATTAAATTCGATATTACTTACCTTCAAATCGATATTCTTGAGAACGATATTCTTGCCCTCAATATTTTCACTCCACAATATTTCCAACTCGATATTCATGTAGTTAAAAAAATTTGGCCTCGATATTCTGTCTCATTACCCTTTAGACTATAAACCAGACAGGCATTAACCAAATATGTTCAAAAGCAATAATGAAAAGCGTTTAGAGGAAGAACTTACTTGTCGTCTATGTTGAAGCTGATTCAATGATTGGTGGCATTCAGCACCACAAAATTATCTTATAAAGAGGCACAATAGTAGTGCACCTCGAGCTGAGGTATTCTGAGTCAATGGTTATTCACAAAGGATGGTATGACTGGGGAAATGTCAGTTACACTGATGCAGTGTTTAGCTATGGTGATAGTGCAGTAATTCTAAGTTGTTTTCTTCCATAAATCTTCTTGACCAGTCTCAGTATCTTATACCTCTGGATCCAAGTTCACACAGATCTTTCCAAGCACACCTGTTAACTTTTTTCCAGTAATTCGAAGGATTTTTTGTCTGGGACCCAGTCAATTCGCATACACTTCAAGAACTAAGGGGCCTATTAGGATGATGGGCGGACGCACCCGTACGGTGCTGGGACCGGCCGCCAGTGGTGCGGCGGTCACGCACCGGCAATTAGGATGCCACCGCCACGGTGGCATCCCCCATCGACATCATTGTGATGGGCGGTGCACACACCGCCTGCCATAATGCTGTGGCTGCACACTGTGCATTTGCATGCATGATCTGGTAGGCACCGCGCGGTGCCTGCTATTTTGTGCATGCAAATGCAGGTACCCCCCATGTGCCCCCCCCCACTCCCCCAACATCCTGGGGGCCCGCAACGTGCCTGCGAAATCTGCATGCATTTCCCTGGTGCCGCCACGGAAATGCTGATCCCCGCATGCATAGTAATATGGATGGGGGTGTCCCACAGACACCGCCACCATATTCAAACCTTTTCCGCCCGGTCGACTCATCCACTGGGTGGAAAAGCAGCGGAAGGTCTTCTCATCCGCCGCGGTACCCCCGCCAACATAATCAGGCGGGGGTAAGTTGCGTGTGGGCGGTGGATAATGGTGGGTGGATTGCCACCGTCATACGGGCGGTGGCGATCCGCCCGCCATTATATTAGACCCCTAAGTGTGTGTGTGCAATGGCAGCGTTGTGATTGATGGGGACGCACACCAGCCAGGCATCTATGGGGAGGCCATTTTCTCCATGTAGGTTGCATGCAGCCTACATGGAGAAAAGGGAGAGTGCGCATGACTGGTTTGGTCAGCCACAGAGGGCTGACCAAACAGTCAGGGCCAGCAGCATTGGGCAAGACACTCCTACCCTGCCCTCGAGCCAACCCACCTACCCGCTCGCCCTCTACCACACCCTTCTGCTTACTCGCAGTGCAAGAAGCAGAAACATAAAATTGTAGTTTTACCACTCCGCCCCTGTTCCCCCATCCTTTGTTTGCTGAATTAGTATTTTTGCCATTAGGACCTGCTAACCAGAGATAAAGTGCTTGTATGCTCTCCCTAAACATGGCAGAATTGGCCTTAACCCCTTCCCTGCAGGGGTAATTCCCCCGCGGTGCAGGGGGCGGTGCCACTGTGCTCGTGACGAGCTCAGCTCGTCATGACTCACAGTGGAGCTGTGCTCATGACGAGCTGAGCTCGTCATGAACCCGCCCACTGATTAATTCTCCCGCACAGGCGGGGAATTAATTGCGCGTGGGCGGGCTGTAGCAGTTAAGACGAGCTCAGCTCGTCATGAGCACAGCTCCACTGTGACTCATGGCGAGCTCAGCTCGTCATGAGCACGGAATGGGTTAACCTAACTGGCACAGTTATTTACTCATAAGTCCCTAGTAAATGGTACAACATGTACACAGGGCCTTTTAAATAAATGCTACTAGAACGATGCAACACTCATCATGCCTCCCTTTGAAGTAGCCAGGTAAAACATGTCTCAGGCCTGTAGTAGAGTTTTAGACTGCCATTTCGACCTGGCAAGATAAACTTGTTTTGCCAGGCCTAAATGTTCCTTTTTAGTATGCAAAAGACATCCCTAAGATGCATGGTATTTAAAAATTAGGACATGTATGTTTACTTTTTAAATGTTCTGGCAGAAAACCCCCTCGAGTAAAAAGCTATCTCTCCCATTGTCAAATCTAAGTTAACTTATTACGCTTAATAAGTGCTAACTTCAGTTTGGGATCAGATAGACAAATTCTGTTTACACTCAAATGAATTGATATTTAATGTGTTCTTTAAAGGTAAAGTCAGTTTTTGAGTTACTATTTTGAAAATGCCACTTTTTGAAAGTTGAGACTTCTCTGCCTAAACCAACTGTGCTTTTCTGCAGGTGCCCTGAGTCATAGGATTAAGAATGGCTCTCCTGTTGTGGGTTGTGTATTATTTCCAGACATGGGAACGATTAAGGCCTGGGCAAGTGGGGAGTGGGTCTTCCTGAAAGTATGGCTGGGGAGGAGTTGCCCTGATTGTACTTCAAAAGGCCCTGACTACAGCACACACAAAGGAATCTGACATCAGGTATGCCCTTCTCACCCTAGATAGTTTTGAACCAGAACCATGGGAAGGGGAAGAACTGACCAGAACCAGTTTTTAGAGAGGGCAAATTAATTTCCTCACACAAAGGCTGGCACCAGGTGCTAATGTTGGACCTTCAGAGCCTCTCATCACTACACTCGGGGGCCCATGGAAGATTCAGAAGGAGGACTGCTTTCCTAGAAAGGTTGGACCTTCATACTTGATCCCATGGTCTTCAGAAGTGACTCCAAAGATCAGTTGGTTGACCTCTTGTTTGAGCTACAGGGACCAAAACAGGCTTCCAGAGGCGATCCTACAACTGCCCAGCACCAGCTTGACCTGCCTGGAACTGCCTGTGCCCTGCTGCTGGTCACTGCTGGACTGAATCCTGAACCCCAAGAGGTGGCTGGCAGGTCCTGAACCCTTGACTGTTATGAGTGTACTCCTCCTGTTGAAAAGATAGAGGATTTGGGCACCCCATGACTGCAAGCTGACCTCTTCATGCAGAGAATTGACTGCCTGTGACAGCCACCAATGTGAAGCTCCAGCGGGATCTGTTTTTTGCACCAACATCGACCATCCATGATGATTGCCATCGCCAAGCTCCAGTGAGACATGCTGTTTGTGCTCACAGTGACAGCCTGTGTCGACCACCAACATGAATCTCCAGCGAGATCTGGTACTTTCGGATGACATCAGCAACACTCAAACTGCTCCTCATGCCGACAACCTCCTCCTCGAACCCCCACCTACACAAACTGCAGTCTTCAGTGGGACTTGTGAGGGTAACTCCTCCGTGGGACTAACATGGTCCCTGTATCCGACCTGTGCTCCATCGCGGGTGGCCTGAACTAGTGACTTTCACCCAGCTCAATGTGAGCAGATAATTGCACGGCGTGCTTTGTACTTTTGGCGCTATTTTCACCAAAAACTTTCAGAATTCATATCCCTGGTTCCACGGATTAGAATTTTGTTGTTCTGCTGTCGTTTTATTTATTAGAATTTGCTCTATTTCTTTAAATTGGTCAGATTTTTCTTTTTTTGCGTTTTCACTTTATTACTGTTTGAGTGATGCATGAATACTTACACATTGCCTTTACATTTTTCATTAGACAGCACCCTCCTCAAGGCATTCTGACAAGGAATGAGAATGGAAATAAAGGCAATTGCAAAGTTGATTGGGTTCTAGATCTTCCATTCGATTACTCTTATAGCCCTTCACTGATGTCTACTGGAAGTAAAGACTAGGCCTTGGCGGAATTTTAATTACGGCTCAGTAATAGGATTAATTAGTGTCATTCAGCGGTACTCTTTGATGTGGAATTATTAATAATTATGCAATTACGTCTGCTTGCGTGATTTCTGGATAAACTTCTATTGGAACAGCTCATTCAGCGAGTGGGCTCTTGCACTCGCTGTTCTTATTCTACTGCATTTAGCTGTATTTTGTAGTGCAAAAATGGACCCTCACCTTCATTTTGGATGCAGGGGTGAATTTTGCGCTAAGAAAACAGTGCTAAATGCTGGAAGTAAGTTGGGGAAAATCCTACCCCAAGAGTAGGTTTTATGCTCACACTTTCTAGTCATGTTCTGTTGCATTTAGCACTATTTCTTAGTGACAAATTCACCCCATGTACATTTTGGACTTGAAGTGTAATTGTTGTTCTAAGAAATAGCACTGAATGCAAATTTATCTTCTTGCATAATTCCGCGTAGTCTTGTGGAATTCTTAGGTAATTCCACTACATGGAATTACACTAGTTACACCCATCCCTAGTAAAAACAACTCTTTTCTCCTTGGTCACATGGCGACCTTGCGTTTTAAATCTATTCTATCAGAAAAGAAAAACTTCAATCGTCTATCTCTTCATACTCACTTTAACTCACCAGAAGGGGAGATCACATTAAATGCACATCTCTAGCAGACATACTTTGAAGAAAATTTGGAATATGCTTGATGCTTCCCTGAAAATAGTTAAACCACCATCACCCATTCCTCTTTTTTCCCAATTCCAGGTGCTTCTCCCTTACTCTCACAGCCTGTATCCGAAGGTTAGCTGTCTATGAAAATACCCACTCTCCTCCAGTAAGCTGTCAACTTTCTCTCTGCGAGTACCCTTTCTCTACAACCTTGTGTTAGCTCTTTCCTCTTTCGTTCTATCTTCATTGGTTCTCTAAAGTCAGGACTCTAATACACACAGGGTAATATTTATGGAACTGACATCTTGCAGGACCATCCCTTACATCTGTATTGATTTTTCCGTTTAACACCTACTGCATATGGATGCGGCCATTCCTAATTTGGGAATATTTGTCTACTAATAGTTTCTAAGGTATTTTAGCTTTTGCTGTTATTTAATGTTCTCTTCAGAGCTCAATACATTTACAGCTTTTTAAACTATCAGGACAGTCCTGGATTAAGATGCATCTTTTTATGTTAGCCAATAGTAAATCATTTGTAGCCTCTTCCACCGTGGAGCCCTTTCAATTCACTTATGCGTTTCTTTGCTCTACATGCAAAATGCTCAGTAGCTGCAAAAAAATGCCCAATCGCTTCCATAATTCAAGACTGGAGTTTATATGGTTCAGGCCATATGCTACCTTGATATTTTGCTGCTTGATTCAAGGCCAGAAGACATGTGTTTTGTTTTACATGCAGAGTGAAACTTCAAGCGGTGTTTGCTTTAATTTAGTATAGAAATCTATCTGTTTATCTTCTTACCTTTATGCATTCCAGCTGTTGACGGAAATCCCTCAATTCTTAGGACTGAATGTAAGCAACGGAAATGTGGCCTGATCTGTGCTAAAGCATGTGGCAGCCTAAGACCCACACACAGGTAGATGAAGGAAATACTGTTTGATGGACAGCAGTAATGAGGCTCTCCATATTGTCACAGAGCAGAAAAGACACCCTTAAGGTCTATACAGTATTACCAGCTGGGTGGCCAGCTACTGAAAAGTGCTATACTGGCCCTTGATACTTAACCTTCTTCAGCAAAATATACTTCTGCCAAATATTAGGTTTAATTAGACAGTTTAACGACGAATATCCAATATAACCATGAAGCGGAGAGAACATACAGTAACTTTATCGATAATTAACTCAGTTGAGTTTTCATATATGCATACCATGATGTTTGTGCACGCAACGATGTCATGGTGCCAAGAACAAGACAGATCCTGTTTGTAGGACCCTGAAAGTAGAACGGTAAAAGGTGAGAAGGTAAATACTTTTAAGAATATCTAACTAGCGCAAAAATGTTGTGTTTTATGCAACCTGTCTAGTTACTTTGCCTCTAATTCACAAAAAGTTTGGTGTAACTAGTTGTAGTAGTAAAACTGGCTAATATGTGGTGGGGGGTGGTGCAATTAGAGTAATCGTGCAAATGTGGTGAAACTCCATAAAGTGTGACTTTTTGAAAATTCACCAACATTTGCCATGCCTTTCACACATCTAACAAATTTACACTTAAATATGGAAGTAAGATTTACACAGAAAATAAGTTGCAGTGCCCACAAAGTTACACATTTTTCCCTGCCACATCTGTTTCTGATGGCACTTGCAGTGTTGACCATCGGTATTGGGGGCACTACATTGGAGGACATGACCTGCTGGGAGAGCACAAGCACAATGGCAAGCCTGGGCCACACCACAAGGATGGCTCGGCCAGAAAGATAAAGAGGAAGTTCATAGCCATTGAACTTGAAATATTTAATGAGTGTGTGTACAGGAGAATGACAAGTTGTTTGAGAAAACATTGCTAGCAAAGCCAGAAGCCACCAGAAAACACAAATATAGGGATGTAGGTCTGACCAACAAAACGTTCATTGACATAAACATTAGCCAAAGGGGCATAGCATAGCCACTGACACCCAGATTTGGGATTCAATTGTTCAGTGCTGGATTCTGCACATCGTTTTAAATAGCTGATGTCAATGGGGTGTTGTCTCAGGTAATAACCAGTCCTTTCCCAGATTTCCTCTTGCAAGCAGATCACTTAGAGCTGAATTGCAAAACATAGGACTGTCGTGTCTGCTCCTTAGATGATGACACTAGTTCTTTTGCAATTAGTATATTAGAAGTCTTAAAACGAGTTTTAGATTATCTGTGTGGCATAGATCCATATGTAAAGGAAATATCTTTTTAATGTGGTCAGTGAATTGATTTTACAAATATATATGTATATTTTAGCGCATCTTGTATAAATAAATTTGGAATTGACGTAATTCCTTTTGTATCTTAGATCAGTATGAACTATGTATTTTATATATGCAGTAAAACATATATTTTTATAATAAATTATTTTCGAATATATACAGAGGAAACAATATTCCGTTTGTCTATTAGACTCAGATGTATACAACGTTTTGGTACAAATTCGGATCAGGGCACTCTGTTTGATCATAGGTGACCTAGTAATGTACAGCACAAAAGGGATCCTTTTGTTTTCATTTTGTCCTCAGATGATGTGCCATCAGGTATGGGATGAGGTGCTCCGCACCACACACCATTTAAATGTAGCTGGAGTATTCCTAATTTTTATGTGTGGAAGCCAAGACTTATGGACTTGTACCACACAGGTTACCAGTTTGGGCATGATGATGCCCGGAGAATTCCCCTGTCATCAAGCAAATAAGTTGGAGACTACATTTTGGATTTCGAGGCTTATGGACTTAGACCTTTACTGTAATTTGAGCCCTAATGAAGTTCCTTAAGTGGGAACGAAACCCATTGGCTGAGCTGTATGTGGTATTGCAGATTAAAAAAGAAAAACAACATATTGAAATAAAGATTTTGAAACTACGAAAGTGTTTGGACTTCACCCCCACTTGCTTCATCATCTCACGATCTGGAACACAGAAGCACCACACAACGGCTGGTGCTGTAGAGTTAGTGCGCAGGACTTTTTATACTTACGAACAAGCTTGAGGTGCAGACCTAAATGTCCGCCATTGGGTTTCCCTTTGAAAAGATATTTCCGTTGCAGTATCTCTGATCCAGGGTTGGCGAGGGACATATCAAATGTGAGACCCATTCACACAGCCTATGGCATGAGCGAAATTGGCAATGAAATATTATGTAATCTTTGTGGCCTATATTTCTGCTTGAGTGTCAGAAACGTTAATGTATATTTTAATCTTCTGAGCAAGTTTCTTAATGTTTTATATAACACAGTCTGGGAAATATCACCAAGTACATCTATCAAGGATTGGTGTCTCTCAGGTGTCAAGCAGATCCAGAACACAAAAGACCTGAAAATGTGTTCTTTTGATTGATTAGCAGCAGCCTAAGATCATAAATAGTCTGGAATTACTTGACTTGTGATACTTCACCTTCCATACACTTCCTCCTCATCTTCTCTCATTCTTCCTCACATGCTGTCACTTCTTCTCCTTCTCTGCTGGACGTCAACAACTCAGATGTGCGTCCATGGTGCCGAGGGCACCATAATGAAAGTGTATGTTGCATTTTAGGTGTGTATGTATGTTATGTATGTGGTACTTCTGTAGCGCAAATCTAGCCAAAAGGGACCCGTGCCCTGAACATGGTCAAATACAGACATAAAGTCAATAAGCAACAGGAAAGGAAGCTGGATTGTGGATGGTAAATGCATTATGATGTAGTGTTCTTCAAAGAGGTGAGTCTTCAACTCTTTTCTGAACTGTAGCAGCTTTGTGGCAGCCCTGATGGTTACAGTGATGCTGTTCCAGATCCTAGGTGTGTACTTGGAAAAGGCCTGTTGTCTTCATTTTCTTTTCTACACTTCTTAGTCTGCAGTCTCATGGTGTCCTGGCTGTGGGTGTGCTGAAACGATCAGTGATTGTAAGTTGATTGTGAGATTAGCAGGGGTGGTGCTTGTAATCAGGTCTTAGTAAATGATGCAGCTGGTTTTGAAGATGATATGGGCTGGCAATAGGAGACACTGGAGTTTGATCAAGATGGGGGAGATGTGATCAGATTTCTTAAGGCCCTGGATGAGACATGCTGCAGCATGTAATATTCCCATAAGTGATGCCAGTGTGGAGTCCGGGACGCCATGGAATAGGGCATTACCATCATCCCGATGCAAGAGTACAGGGGCTTGAACAGCAGTTCTGAAAATAGCTTTCTGGAAGAAATGATATGACTTTCTTTATAAGAGAATGCTGGTACTAGTATTTCTTTGTCTTTTTTGCTAATATGTTTCTTGAGTGTGAGGTTGGTGTTCAGGGTGAGTCCAAGTAACTTGCCATTTGGTGAGAGTTGTGTTCATAACCGTCGATATTCTTGTCATTGAGTCAAACAACAGGAATTGTGTCTTCGCTGGATTGAGTTTCAGGTAGGTTCTGGACATGAATGTCTGGATTATGTGCAAGAAGTGATTGAGGTATTGGATGCCTGAAGCAGAGGAAGCTTTCAGGTAGAGTTGCGTATCATTGGCAAGTTGGTGAATCTTGATGCTGTTATCTGTTATTAGAGAACCAAGTAGCTAGATGTAAAGGTTGAAGAACACATCAGATAGTATGAACCCTAGGAGAATCCACAGATGATAGTGATCATTTTTGACCTGGAGGGTCTAATGTGAACAAACTGGTGTTTTTGGAAAGGTAGGTGGAGAACCAGTGAATGGCAATGCCTGTGAATCCTGTGAGATCTCCTGTTGATGAAACTGCATGTAGGGCCAGATGTATCAAGCGTTTTACCGTTCGCAAACGGGCCAATGCGCAGAATTGGCCCGTTTGCGAATGGTAAAAAGCCTTTTGGGATGTATCATCCCAACAGGCATTCGGAAAATAGGGAATAGCAATTTTTGCAATTACCTATTTTGCGAATGCATTTAGGAAATTGCAATTTCCGATTCCTCAAATGCAATGCATGCAGCAAGAAAAAATTGTGACCAGGCTTTAAGGAATCGCAAATTACCACCAACTTCAAGTTGGTGGTAACTTCCAAATTCCTAGAAAAAATGCACATTTTTGCATTTTACTAAGTGCCATGTGGAGCACACACATGCTCTTAGGGCATGTATGTGTGCCACATGTGCATACTTACCTTTTTTGGAGGTGTATCAGGGTGGCTTTTTCCCCCTTGTACCCTTGAAATTGCATGCGCAATTTGTGAGTACCTATTCGGTATTTGCAAATTGAAAATGCAATCCTATTCATTCCTATGGGCCTCTACGCCTATAAGGAACGAATATTAAGGTGTTCCTTAATAGAGAATCGAAATTTGCGATTCACTATTAAGGAATTTGTAGGAATCACAATTTTCTTTACAAATCCTACATACATTGCAGTTTTCGATTCTTAAATAGCGAATCGGTAAAATTCGCTATTTAAGAATCACGAAGCAATTCTTGATACATCTGGCGAGTAATGTCTTAAAAGCATACGTTTACAAACTATTGTCAATATAAATTGGGGTTCTTGAGGTAGCCCTAGGTCTAATCTCAAATGATTTTAAAAATTTAGCTGACTAAAATCCTAGAAGCAAAACAATTAGTCCTTCAGTTACAGTTACAGCTATCAATACACCTGCTAATGTAAGTCTATATCTATTATGGTAATTAGTTTCTATGACTTCACTAAATTTAGACTTTTAAGCAGGAAATAGCAGCCAGTGGATTTGTTCTGTATGCTTCTACTTGTGCAGATGATAAACATAGTTCATAAATTGTATGGCAAGTTTAGTTACACGGTCTTCGTGAGTATTCCACTAAGCATACTCCAATCTTCTTCTAAATGATACTCTTTTGCTCCATCTGTAGCCTCTGGCCCTGGGAATCTTCCTAATTCTTTTCAGCAAGTCCATTTAATTATCTGTAATAAAAGCACGGATCAATATTCAGTTCAGAGATCATGCAATAATAACTTGTGTCAGTCTATTCAATGGCAAAGTAAATTCAAAGCACAGTTCAGCCTCAGGCTTTAGTTGACGGAGGCTCAACTGGAACTGCACTGTTCTCCTCCAAATCCCCATATCCTCTCTCACTGTCATTTTCTGCAAAGTATGTCCGTTCAGGTGTTGAGTACCTCTGACCGGTTGCTCAAGATCTTTTTAATCTCCTGAGTGCAGTTCTTTCGTCTTCACTTTCACTTGGACCGGCATCCTCAGTATTTTCCGGGATTGTGCATGGTCTACGTTTCACAGGTAGACTTAGTGTCTCTCTCCCCTGCCTTCTCAGCCAACTGTCACCAGCTCCCACACTGTTTGCCACAGCACTAGACCCTTTGTCAAGGTCTAAATCTGTCTCAATTAGCACCAGAGGCCAAGACTCTCTCGTCTCAACCTCATCTATCGACTCATCAAGACCTCTCTCAGGGTGATTGTAAGAATGTGCTGATATGGTCACCCCCACTTTTTGCCTGGTATTTAATGTGATTTCGACTTAAAGTGCATTCGGTTCCTGTTAACCAGGTCCCTATTGCCAGATCTCCTCCCCAAAACTGTGCAATTGTTTTCTCAAATTGGGGATAGCTTTAGTGCTCTCTTTAAGTCCCTAGTAAATAGTATCCTAGTACCTAGGGCCTGAGGTACTAAAGAGGGCCCCCAAGGGCAGCAGCACAAATTGTGCCCCGCTAAGGGGCCCCTCGCCAAGCTCATGTATACTGCCACTGTAGGCTGCATGTATGTCTTGGTGCAGACAAAAGTAAAAACTAGACATGGCACACAACCTGTGTGCCCTGCCTGCTGACACTGCATGCAGTATAAGTAAGTCACCCCTACAGCAGGTTTTACCGCCCAAAGAGAGGGTGCACTATACTACTAGTGAGAACACAACGGCATGACCAGATATGCCCCTGTACTGGTCAGTTTCATTACTGCCAGTACAAGTGATCAGGAAAGCCGTTTTAAAAGCATGTGCTGGACACTTGTGAGAACGAGTTCCCAACCTACATGATGGCTTCACTGAAAATAGGGATATTTGATCTTGCATTAATAAACCCACAATGATGCCAGTGTCAGATTTAGTAATAGATGCACCCAGAGGCTACTTTAGAGGTACCGCCTTAAAACCTATCAGTGTGCTGGCTGCCTGCCACCAGAGATGGGTTTAGGACCCCTAAGGGTGAGGGCCTTTGCTCTCTGGGGCAATAAACCAAGCCTACTTGGCCAGAGGGTGCTTTGCAACCCTGCCCACAGATTGACATGTGTATCGGCACTCCAGGGCCGGGGAGCTTCAACGAGGCCCATCACCTTTGGCATGCAAATCTGGCTTCTGTCACAAGAGAAGAAACCAATCCCCTTTGTCCAGAGTCCTTTGCCACCTGGACAGGCGGGAAAATTAGCTAGGCAAGACAGGCGTGCCCACCCCACCCTCAGGTGAGTACTGTTCCTGAACTGGGCTACCTGAAGCGAATGTGACTTTTCAGAAGTGACCATCCTGTTGATGGCAAATCTCTGCTGTTCTGCCTATGGCATATTCTCCTGCAACCTTTTCAATTCCTCTCAATTGTCAGGAGTCGTTAACAAAAGGTAGTAATTGGCTCATCTACAGATTCATTTATGCATTCACTATGAAATATTTGAGCCCTGTAAGTACAATATCAAGCAAACTCATCAGCATATCGGTTACCAACTGTCACATTTTCATCTCTGCTTCTAGGGGCCAAACACTTAATGACAGCAATTTTGGTGGACAAATGCAGTCCTTCCAACAATCTCATGACATGTGCACCATTCCATGTTGTGGATCCTGACAACATCATGAATCCCCTCTGTGATAATACCTGACCAAAGTAAAGCGCTCCACCAAAGCCATACTGACTATCAGTAACAATTGTCACTTTCAGCTGTTTAGAAACACAGCAATCTTTAGTAAGACCGATCAATTTGCGCACTTGCATAGACGATAATCCTTAAAACCAGGAGGCTTTGACTACCCCTGTGACTATCAGACTGCTTAGGCAGCTCTTAAGGTTCCTCCATCATATCTCATGCAGGACCCATTAGCAAACAGTATGAGATCAGACTCAGTCAGAAGCTCATCTTCTATATCTGGTCTTGACGCATAGTTCAGTGACATCAAGGCAGTCATGTTCTACTTCTCTATCATCACCTTCAATTTCAGGCAAAGGTAAAAGGGTAGCAGGATTCAAAGTAGCACACCTTCCAGGGAAATATTCTCTTCCACAAGTATAATTTGTTCATACTTAGTCAATCAACTGTCAGTCAGCTGTTGAGTGGAAGTACGCGTCAACATAATTTCCACATAATGGGGTACAGAAACAGTAAGGAATGACCCAATGCACTGTTTGGTGCTGACACCTACTGCATCTACAGCTTTAAGGCATCCATGCAGCCCTGTGGCTACAGGATCAAGGGTTACAGAAAGATATGGCACAAGCCTTCAAGCGTGTCCATGCATTTTTGAAGCACTGAGAAAGTGCATCCCTCCCTCTCCCTGCACAAAATAGCAAACACTTTGTTATAATCAGCCATTCCCAATACTGAGCAAAGACAGAGACTTTCTCTCAGCTCTAAGAAGGCAACCAAGTATTTGTTATCCCATTGTACCAGATCCAACACATTCTTTTGTGTCAGCCTCTGTAAAGGCATGGCTACTAGGGAAAAACTGGGTATTCACTATCAACAGTAGCCCACCATCCTCAAAACATCATGACTTCTCTCTGGGTGGTTGGCAGATTAATTTTCAGAATCGTCGAGATTCTCTCTTGCAACACTTTTCTTGCTTCCTGCTCAATGTGAAGACCCAGATACAGAACTTCTTTTTGATAATACTGCAACTTACTCGGGGACACTTTATGTCCATTCTCAGCCAAGTGGTTCAACAGTGCAATGGTGCCTTGATTGCATGCTTCTTGGGTATCTGATGCGACCAACAGGCCATCAATGTACTGCACTAAAACCGAATTACAAGGCATTATTAAAGACCTAATGTTCTTTATAAGGATCTGATTAAAGATCGAGGGACTTTCTGTATACCCCTGTGAGACTCAATACCTTGCCAAAGGACTGTTCTGGAACCAGAAGGCAAAAAGGTAATGACTTTCCTCATGCAAGGGAATAGTGAAAAAGGCTTGGCACAAATTAATCACAGTAAAGCACTCAGCCTCACATGGAATCTGAAATAAAATCAAAGCTGGATTCAATACCACAGGACAACAGGGAACAACGGTGTTATTAATCTTTCTCGAGTCCTGGACGATGCAGTACATACCTCTAGGCTTCTGCAAGACCTTGGTCAGAGAGTTACATGGAAACCCCATTCTCTCCTTCAAAATGACTTGTTGTATCATTGACTGACTCACTGGAGTAATCCCAGCAATCATTTCAGGAGTCAAATTGTACTGAGGGTTTCTTGGGTACTCAGCATTAGGTTTAACATTTATGCGGGCAGGCTCAACTCCTTTTATGAGATCTATGTCCTTTCCGAGAAGTCTCATACTTCAGGCTTCACCGTATCTCTGAGATCCGGTGGCAAATTACCAGATGTCATCAAAGGGTACAGTCCAGTGTTTGACCCTCAACTTGCCAATTCGAAATCAACATCTTCATCATGAGTCTGAAACTCCTGACCTATCAATATGCAATAAATGGTTCAATTTAACTTGCACAGCTAGACTAGTCCAAAAAGATTTACAAGGCTAAAATCACACACCACAAACTGGTGGTTCTCTTCAAATGACCATATTTTAACAGGCACTCCTTTGTTATGGAATTTGTCATTTGAATAACAACTTGGATTATTTTTCCCCCGACAAGGTTAGGTTTGGAACTTCCGCTGTCATAACAGTGGAAACAGTAGCACCAATGTCGATCAAGAAATGATGCTACACAACCATTCACCTCACCTTCCACTAATGGACCACTCTGGTATACCTCTAAGACTGCCGCAAGCATGAAATCTTCTTTCCTTCTCAGGCAACTTCATTGTGACTGATTTGAACCAAACTCTCAAGTGTGTCAAAAACAGGAAATCGTTGAGATGGGTTTTGGTTCTGGAAGGAATTTTGATAAAAATTCGGAAACTGATCAAAATTAAATCTGGGACTATTTAGCTTGAGGAATTTGCATCACTGGAACGTGTTGTACATTAGGACTTTGCATTCTCTGTCCCTGCACATTTTGGGTTTGCATTGGGTTGTTATCCTGTGTCTGTACAATCCCTGAACTTTGAACTTGATTCTCATTTCTTACTCTATTGGGATTAAGACAACATTCCCTCTTCCAGTGCCCTAACTTGTTATATTAAATACATGGATTCAAATTCTTTATTGTGGCAGTATCAATTCCAGTACTCTGGTCAATCGGTACACCTTGTCCTCTGCCCTGATGAAGATAACGATTTCCACCTTGCATCGTAGGAACTCCCTGCTGATGCACACCTTGCATAGTACCAAATTCCCTGCATACGGTTGACTATGACTTCTTCTCTGTGCTGCCTTCATTTGGGCCAACATTAACTTCTCCTTCAATCACTTCTGTTTAATTTTGAATTTATCACTACAATATTTTCCGTAACTTAAGATCTCATCAATTGACTTAGTGTACCAACAAACCAAGTGCTGTTGAATCTTCATACTAACTTCAGATCTCAATCCTGTCAGGAACCAAGACACAAAACTTCCCATATCCTTAGAGGTAAGATTTTCCATTTCATTGTGTTGGTTAAACACTTGTAACAGTCTCTCATAAAAACAATGTACATTTTCTTTAGGATCCTGAGTTGTTTGTCAATCTTACCCCAATCAATATTGATACTTTTTCATCACCAAAGGCGACGGGCATGAGATATTGGACATCTCTGAGGCTCCTTTTCTGACCAGTGTATAGTCACCTTACATTTAGCCCACAAATCGCTCTGTACCAGAATGTTGAATGGGATGTTCAAATCAATCCAAAATACCAGTAAAATCTTTACACATAGATAAACCTGGGTGTACCACTCCACTGGCTTATCTCTCAATGTGGGGAAATCATTTCCAAATGACGCAAGATAATTCCTACTCCACGGTACATGAACGTAACCTCCACCAGGCACTTCTCTCAATGGGAACGTTTAATCATCTTGTCCATCTATCAAAGACAGAGCCGGCTCTCCCTCCGCTTTCTTTGGATCTTTCTTCTTTGCAAATCTACCTTCCTACTTGTCTAATTCACTCCATTTTCGATGCTACCTATTAATTCTCCAGTTTTCATTTTCATTCATGAATTTCTCATATTTATTATGTCAGTTTAATAAAAACATACACAGTAACATTTCTACAAGCATTTGGTCCTACTTAAATCTACATCATATACTCAAGCTAATTTAGATAGTTTATCATGAGCTTGTCCTGCACATTTTGTGATGTCTTTTCACACGTATATAAGTTCTTTCTCTTGATAGGTATCTATTCTGGAAAGATCAAGATTTCCTGAAATTTTCTATTTCAATTCTAATTTTCATTTGACCACATCCACTTAATTCTCCGTTCCAGGAGATTGAGGTTCTCTGCTCAATGCTGAACCCTCAGCTTCTCTATAGGACCAATTGAAAAACCGAAGAAAAAGATCAAGCTTTCATGAATTAACACCATTTTGGACTCTAGAAGTAATGGGCACTCACCCTTCTTGAGGACTACTGCTTGAAATACACTGGGTGAATTTGAGATGGACAGGTGAGAATTTTGTGACCTCTCACCTGGTTCCTCTACAGGGGTGAGTCCTGTTTGATGAATTACTGATGATACAGGAAAAACATATGGTGGTCATGCTATTCGGGACCAAGGGAGTTCTTTCCATGCCTCCCGATCTGGGTGTAACACGAACAGTAGCTGACATATTTGCTACAGTAGGAACCATCAAAGCATACGTTGTGGTCCCTTGTGTCTGGGGCATTAGAAACAGTCACTGTCACCATCTTTGCCTGATCCTTCTACACTCTCCACCTTATTCTGTTTCTCTTTTTCATTTTCTCTTTCTCCTTCTGAGGTTCTTCGCTCATTAATATACGGTATAACCTAGCTCCTTGAATCATGTCAGTTCTCTGATTTTATTGTTCTGTATCCCATCTAGCTTTTGCACCACTATGTACTTCCTTTCTGACTCTTACCTAATACTTCTCCTTCTCATTCACATGGGCTACAAGCTCCCAGGCATACAGTGCCTCGTACTCTGCTGGTCTAAAACGTGGCTTCATCTCATACACTTTCCTTCTCAGATTTTTGATAAATCTCAAACTAAATGTGCCATAGCATGGAAATATTAAATCACCTTCTTTTTCAGTGATCTTATACCATTAACTTAACCAAATACATATGTGGAACCCCACATTTAAGGACATATAATGACCTACAGTGCCTTCTTGCGGCACTTCTTCTCCCCCTCTAACAGGGACTCTCACATCTCCTCTAATCAGATCTGTTATAGTTTTGAAAACTTTAGTTGTTCAGCAAAGTGTCAACAATCACAAGTATAATTCTCATTTCAATACCAAGAAATAATTTCTTTACCCAAAATTCTTTTTCGGGATCAACACCCAATAACAGGGTGACACTCTGTGACATAATCAACCAATAACATCACAACACAAACGCCAGCCATCCAATCTCAGCACAGCACATTATGATGCATTTTTCACTCTTCACAGCGGTTCACCCTCCTTTACAATTTTCACTAGCGTACTCTTTTCTCAATACAAAGCAAGCGTAAAACAAGACATTAAGCGATTTCAACAAATAACATTTGCCTGCTCCATTAAGAAAATCAAAGTATTCAATCACACAAAAAAGGTCCAGAGTGACACTTTCCGACGTACTTCGATGCACACTCAAGTGAAACCCTGGCCAGAGGGAATCACCCAGATCAGTGCAGCTTCTTCTTTGCACGACAGGATACACTACACCAACCACACGTCACTCTCACACAAAGGTATAGGCCACTATCTCAGTTGTCTGGCTGATAATACCTCACAACTAGTACCACAAAACTTAGTAGGCAAATTAAAACACAGTGTATTCCATGCTTATATATCTCCATCCTGAGAACTTAGGCTACGTCCAGCCCGATAACAACTTCAACTTCTCAGCTTCAAGCGCATTCACATTTGTACCACAACTAGAACATCATCGCCATCGCACCATGCATGCAATCTTCACAAAATACTGCAAGCTTGACATACACAATTACAATGGGTGACCCTACTAATCTCACTCCTTCGCTGTTACTATACTTTTCCAAACCTCTGGAATGGCTCTGATCCTCCAAATCGAGACATGAGCTTTAAAAGTCTAGAATTTCTTTAGTAGAAACACTAACTCCCTTTGCTTGAGTTGCTAACCATCCTCTACTACCATCTGGACCTTGCAACATAGTCTTTTTCCAGTTGTTTAAGATTTTTCGCCATTGGCCGTATGAATCTTTGGTGGCTGATTTGAAGCACTGAAAGGGAGAAAACATCAACAATATATTTCTGACTTGTGAAGCTAATGTGACTCCACATTAAGAACCAAGAGTCACTAAATATGATTAAAGGGTTTTATGTGGATTACCATTCAATCCAGAAAATATGCAGGAAAAATGTAAGTTAGATAAGTACATCAGAACAATAGGCAAAGTGAAGGAGCTCAGTTGATTGGGACGCAATAGAATGAGATACGGAACTGTGATCACAACATTAATACAGTAACAAATATGAGTGAACAAGTGTACCATAAAGAAACTTCCCTTCTCTCTTTTAATCATAAGTCACATATAGGGTCATCTAATACGGGCCTCTAATTCGGCAGCATAGAAGGTTTCAGCATGATCAGATTTCAGTTCCAGTCTAAAAGAAAAAGTAAGTCAGTGTTTAATATAAAGCTTTACACTTCCAGGAATAAGGAAGTGGAGAGCTTTGTACCTTTCAAAGTCTAAAGGGAATCTGCTGTGACTCTAACCGCATGAACACCGATGAAAAAAGTAACAGGAGATCCAGAAATGTTCTTATCTCTCTTATACCACCAGGGACCAATGATACCATTACTTGAGTTCTTCTGCAACATTACTCTGAATTACCAGCAGATCGAACTGAGACTGTAGTCTCAGCCATGAACATCTTGCCATCCTGGTACATGATGAACAGAAAGCTTCTTTCGACCATTGTTTACTGCCATGTTTACATCCAAGCCTCTAGATCAGCAGTCTAACACAGACAATAAACCCGTCTCTAACAAAATAATAAACATGCAAGTAAAAAAAAGCATGCGGGCAAGCAAAACGCTTTTCAACTGAGGCTTGAATTAAGGCTAAATTTAGTTAGGCATTTTATCTGTACTTTGAATGCCTGCTTATAAAAGCACACATGTAACTTGAAAGATAAATGTAAAACTGGAGTAAAAGAGTACATATTTACATATGTAAGTGTAACTTAAAGTGTAGGTGAAAAAGCACTGGTAGATGCATTTGGGTTTGCCTATGTGATTACTAATAACCTTTTTTGTTGTAAGTTGTAGCTTGCTGAGTAGTTGTACTATATAAGTTACGGAAAGTCTGTTAAAGTGTTAAGACTTGTTTATGTACAAAAAGGCAATATATTGTGCTGTTACTAGTGGTATCGTGCAGGAGAGTAATAGCAACATTTAAAAAATTGAAATGAAAGAGGAAAATAGAATAGAATGTAATAGCAACATTATGGGGCCGATTCCGATCTCACCCGGAAGGGCTCCGAACGCGATCCGGCCGACTCGTACAGCTGTACGAGCAAACAGGTACGATGCAAGAAATGCGAAATCGCTGACCAAATCGTTTCCGGGTCCGAACCACTCCGTACGTCTCATCCGTAAGCAAACCGTGCCGTGCAATGGAGGCGATTTCTGACCAAGCCAGTATGATGCACGATTCAGACAGCCGGATCGAGTCGGAGCCTCCGACACGTAAACGCTCCGGGAAGCAGACTTCGGGGGTTCGTGCCGGGCCCGATGTGGGAGGGATGGGCAGAAAATAAAGCGAGAAGGTCTTATGTGGGGCTGAATGATGGCATCATTTATTGAAAATAACTTAAAGGAAAAACAAAAAAAACAATCCAACAGAAAAAAGTGCGGTATGGTAGGGACTTGGGCATCTTCCGTTTCTCTGGCGTTGATGGCGGATCTTCCTCTCCTTGTAAGGCGACGATGTGGCACAACCCCCAGGGTATAGAGCGGAAACAAAAGGAGAGAAGGCGGTCAATGCAGCTGTCCTCTAGAAGAAAGATAACGCGCGGCAAATCACGCTCCACCACCTTAGTACAAAGGAAGCATGAAGGGAGTGAAGGGAAAAAATCAAAGAAAACGTGGAGAAACAGGTGACTTAGTCCTCGGCTCCTTAGTAGGCCAGGAGTATTTTTAAGTCTTGTGAACACGCAAGTGTTTCCGACTGTTATCCAATAATGTGGTTATCGTGGACTAGTGCGGGTTCTTATGCAATTATTTTCAGGACGTAGGGGAGAGTGAAAGGGGGTGAAGGAACGGGTGAGGTGTCAGAAGAAGGACATGCCCACTATACTACCCCATGTCCCTTGAGTCCCGTAGACTCGCCTCCCCCTCCCCTGGTTGCACTATCCCCTGCCCTGTCCACGTACCGCTGTTGCCGCAGCTCTCCGGAGCTGCAGCGGCGTTGAAGCGTCCTCCGGGGGGTGTCCACCACTCTTCGGACAACTCCTCCCGCTCGGCGCTGCCTCTGCCTCTTTCCTCGTCTGGTGGGGAATACCCGTCTGCTTCTCGTCCTGGCTTGCTACGTCCTTCCGTCATCTCAGCAATGTTCTTTGCTCCTTCTTTCGACGTTCTCGTCCTGATCTCCCCCTCGTCAGCGTCTTCTGGGTTTCCAACAGGAGCCTCCGCCTCTTGAGTCCACGAGGCTTCCTGTGATTGGCAGTCGCCTGGAAGAGGGTGTTCCTGTTCCTGTTGCTGTATGCGAGAGGGGCCGAATGAGGTTAACCCTTTCCAATCTGTGTCACAGTTAGCGAAAGGTGTTCTCGCTACTTTAAGGGGTTTAAAGTGGGTCACTGGCGGGGTAATATCCTGGTCTTCCTCACACCCCCTTCACCCGTAGCCTTATGAGTCCTTCACAGGGGGGACCCAAGGGTCCCCCTACACATGCATGTACGGTGCAGGTGGCATAGACGCGTCCCCACTACAGGGGGCGCCCTTGTGCGCAACGTACCTTTTTCATCAATTAGAGCCTATGTATGTGTCGCACAACAGGCTCCCATTGACTTCAATGGGGCTCCGAGCGACCCGTGTCCTTCAGCGCTTGTTTGCATCGTACTCGGGCACTCGGAACCCCGGAGTACGAGTCGGTCAGAATGCCCCCCGGATCTGAGTCAGACAGAACCTTCTACCGGCGAGATCGGAATCAGCCCCTATGTGTTTAGAGGAGCTCTGACAACTTTTGGGCCCAGTGCCACTGCACATACTGCACCATTCATATCATGCCCCTAGTGCCTGCAGGATAACTTCATTTGTGACTGCCTGTTTAGTAGTAAAATACAGCAATATTTGGTGTTTAGAGGAGTTATGACAACTTTTGGCCCTGATGCCACTATACCTGCTGCACCATTCAAATCATGACCCTATTGCCTGTAAGGTAACTGCACTTGTGACTGCCCTTTAGTAGTAAAATATTGCAATATCTGGTGTTTAGAGGGGTTCATAGCGCTTTGGGCTCCGGTGTCCGTACACCTGCAGCACCATTGAAATAATGACTCTAGTGCCTGAAGGTAACTTTACTTGTGACTGCCTATTTAGTAGTTAAATATAGCAATATTTGCTGTTTAGAGGAGCTATGACAACTCTAGTCCCCGGCACCACTGCAACTGCAGCACCATTAAATCATGGCACTAGTGCCTGCTAGATACCTGCACTTGTGTCTGCCTGTTAGCAATTAGCATTTAGCAATATTCTACGTTTAGTGGGGTCCTTAAAGCTTTTGTCCTCGGTGCCACTGCACCTGCTGCACCATTTAAAGCAAGCCTCTTTCAACTAGTAGTAAGATATAGCAATAGTAGGTGTTTAGAGGCGTTCTGATAACTTTTTGGCCTGGTGCCGCTGCACCTGCTGCACCATTCAAATCGTAATGCTAGTGCCTAAAAGATAGCTGCAGTTGTGACTGCCTACTTAATTGTATAAGATAGCAATAATATAACAATCAGTGTTTAGTGGAGTGCCTGGAATGTTGGTCCAGGTGCCACTGCACCTGCTGCACTATTGAAATCCTGACCCTAGAACTTGCTTTATAGCTGCACTTGTGATTGCCTAAGTTGTAAAATATAGTAATATTAGGTATTTAGATGAGTTTTGGGTCCGGTGCCACTTCACCTGCTGCACCATTCTAATAATGACCCTGTTGTCTGCAAGATAGCTGCACTTGTGACTGCCTGTTTAGTAGAACAATGTAGCAATATTTGGTGCTTAGTGGAGTAATGACACATTTTGGCCACGGTGCCACTGCACCTGCTGCACCATTTAATTCAAGACCCTTTTAATTGCAAGGTAACTACGATTGTGACTGCCTGTACAGTAGTACGATATAGCAATAGTAGGTGTTTGGAGGAGTTCTGACATATTTTGGGCCCAGTGTCACTGCACCTACTGCGCATTCAAATCATGACCCTGTTCTCTGCAAGGTAACTGCACTTGTGACTGCCTGTGTAGTAGTAAAATATAACAATTATAGGTGTTTAGTGGGGTGCCCAGAGCGTTTAGTTCTGGTGCTACCCACCTGCTGCACCATTCGCGTAGTGACCCTATTGCCTGCTAGATAACTGCAATGGTGGCAGTCTTGTTTAATAGTACAATTTTGCAATAATCTGGGAGTAGTGGGATCCGTAGCGTTTTGGGCCCAGTGCTGCTAATGCACCTGCTGCACCATTCAAATATAGACCCTGTTGCCTGCAAGATAACTGCACTCGTGACTGTCTAAGTGGTAGTGAAATATAGCAATAGTTGCTGTTTAGTGGAGTTATGACAACTTTGCTGTGACGTGTAAGGATACATTCCGAATTGCACTGATTCAGTGGTATGAAAATTGCATCCTTAAATGTGGTTGGAACAGAGCACTTTTTGAAGGAAATATTCAGAAGGGAGGCAAACGGCTGCATTGAAGGCGATTCTGTTTTAATGTTCTGCCAGGTTCCAGCCTGTAAGAAGCAACCTAAGGAAATGGAGAGAGGTGCAGATAACATTGTATTGGATGTCAGTTTGTGCCTAGTGGTCATTAAGAGTCTTGCATCACACGTGTGCCTTATGACTCCTCTTGCTGCCTTTACACGTGATAAACTATGGAAAACACCTACCTGTCAGCCATAGATGTTCACTTCGAGAACTGTTAGCTCAAACCCAGTGTCCTGTTTAAAGTGCCAATCTGTAAACCACGAACCAGAATTTGAGCCCATCCCACACACCTAAGAGAAGCTGGGGAAAGGTTTGAAAAATATTCACCAGTCCATGCCATAGTTATAAGTGGAAATAATAGTTGACCAGGAGCGTAGAGGAAAAGCGTGACTTGTGTTTTTTTTTTTTTATCTCTGATGCATTGTACTGCTTCTGGCACTGTATGTCCGAAATTCAGAGAACCTATACATTTAGCCCTCTGCAAATTCTGAAAACCACGGGATGGACATTTGCTAACTGGCCTCTCCTGGTAGATTTCCCCACCCAGCCGCACTGCGTGTGATTTCGGTGTTTTCATCACAGACTGGCGTGTGAGTTTTTCTGAGGTGATATGATCTGGGTGTTGTGTTTGGTCCATCTTTGGCTGGTGGTGCTGCGATGTTGAATATGCAGTTGATGTGTGATTTTTGTATGAGAAAATTCTGCAGAGGATCATTTAGAAATGATTTAGGCTTCCCTTAGTAAGGTAGCATTCCATTGACCAGCAGCTAGAGACAGCCTATACCTAGGGTTATTTTTGGTATGCATTGTGTAAATGGTGTGGCAACGGCTGCTGGCATGAAGAGAGCTGGTCAGATTGCTTCAACCATAAACCGTGAGTTTACGGCTGAATTGGATTATGGAATGAATGACTGTGTGGGAACTAAGTGGAACACACCACTCTTGAGTTATGTGCCGTGCACATTCCACCAATAAAATTCTAGCAAAATGTGTGTGGGGCAAAAGGGAACAGAAATGAGTGAACACTCCTGCAATATATTGGAAAATTTGTCCCAGGGAGGTGCTTGCTGATTCTGGAGGTATTCTTATTTCTCTGAGGGTTTGGGGGGTATACCCATCTGGTGAACCTTGATATTGACTAGGCCTGGGCTAAAATTCCGTTCCGCTCGCGGAAATTGCGATAATTTGACATTTTCGCGTTACGCGGAGAGCACGAAAATGTCAATTTCTGCAATCCGCATTTTGCCGGAAATTTTTTGCTTGCTCGCGCTGTAAAATAATACATTCTCGCGCGCGCGTGATCGCCTTACCTGAATCCCCGCGTTCGCCGACAAGTTTTCCCGATCCGGTCGCGTTCCCCACGAGATGTTGGATTGTTGGTAGCCATTTGCGCTGTCTCGCGACAGTTCGCGCCCCCAGTAACGTCATTCGTGGCGCGATCATGCACTGCGAGACAAGTGAAGACAAGATGGCCGCGCCCGCATGGGTAAGTTGGCGAGCCGCGACCACGCAAAAAATACCGCGAACGGGCGTGAAAAAAACTTCCGCATCTTCGTGATATTTCCGCGTGTTTGCGGAGATTTTTAACATTTTCGCGATAATTTGCGAAAGTGAATTTCGCAAATTCCGCCCACCCCTAGTATTGACCCCCAATTTGGCATCTTAATAATGCATTGAAGGTATCTCTGATGCTTTGTGTTGTACTGTAGAGTGTGTGTTTGTCTTTTCAGAAAGGAGGATATTTTGGATTTCTCAATTGGATGTATCACCTAAGTGCAACTGAACCTGAGAAACAGTACTGCTCTTGTTTACACTAAAAGAAGACCTCCTGCATTCTGTCTTCTGTAAAACAGTAAGGAGCACGAGTACCAATCGCCAGAGCTCACCAGGTACCCTTTGACGAGCCAACACTCCCCTGCACAATTCTGGCTTGCTTTGCTGCATACAAAGATATTAAGACTGAAATATTAGAGACAGCTAGGTCTGACGAAGTGCATAATGCTTCCTCATGCTTCATTTTTTGAATTTTGCAAACATGGCATTTCAAACTGTGCAGAGAAGTAATGTAATTATCTCAGATTTTAGGAGCTTGGGAGCACAAGTTCTGAGAGTTCAACAATCCAAGCGGAAAGTGCGTTGGCAGTAATAGTCACTGGCGTTTAGTGAGGTGTAGGATGCACAATCAGTTTTGCAGAAAATTAAAATTGGGAAGAATTAATCGTGTATTATAAAGGGGTCGGGGGATTTTAGGGCTCTGTGGTTAAAATTTAAAGTAGAAGTTGATGTCAAATGAACTAGGGCAAGGGGCAAAGGGATACATTCATCAAATATGATGAACTATTTGTAAGTGTATATTGATATTGGTTAAGTTAATAGTAATTGTTTGAAGGAGCAATCTACAACTATGTACAATCGACTTGGGCCAACATGAGGAAAAGAGAGGTGGTAAATATTAGACTCTGAAGTGAAGTAAATCAAATCTGAAATCATTAAAGCTGTATAAAAAGACAGATGGCAACTGCTGAGGGGCACTGCTAAAATTGAGTAGCTTCAGAAGTTTTATCAATCTGTGTTTAGTGATGAATATCAGCGCGGAGGCAGCAACTGAGCCTCCATTTGTCTGTATGGATTACTTTGGTGGAAGTCTTGTTAGATGTAAAGATCTTGCCTTGCACTAAGGTCACCATGCGGATCGTATCCCAATCAGAGATCATAAAACCTTCTTTGTTTCTATGTTATGGGATCTGCTATATAGCTGGTGGTCCTTAACAGGGGAGATGAAATCCCAGCATCCTTGGATTGCAGTAACTGAAGTATTTTTCGCAAGAAGGGTGAAAAGTTGACAAGATGGCTTTATACTGTCCAATCTTGCTACTAAACATACTCTCAGATTCTGGCTCTTTTTTTTTATTTTTTATAAAAGTAGTTACATAAATTACTACAAAACTGCAGCATGAGATGGTATCTAGTGGTGATAGCACAATGCTTGTAAATATGGCATCTTTTTTGACACAGCAGAGATTTTACAAAATTATGTTGGTGTGATAATTTTCTACCTTGAAAAAACCATTGACTGGGTCTCTTGAGTGTATCATTCCTCACTCATGGAGCATAGGGGTTTTGGGCAAGTTGTGTCCATCTCATACAGGGGCCTGTAGGGGAGAAGAAGTCTGCTAAAATTATGACTATGGGCACTTCTTCCAATTTATATTCATGAGGGGTCCTTTGCTTTTTTCTTAACATCCTGAACCCTATCATAGGTGAAAAGTAGCAAATGAAAATATACAGCCTCTTAAAATTAATGGCAATAGGATCAAGGTAGTGGTATGTACTAACAAAGATGCAGAACTCACTAAAAATCTTGAAAAATTTGAACTTATTCAAGGGGGCCATTTTAATGTTTCTAAAACCCATGTTGTTAGACCTGAAATCCTTGGCGTGGACTTCCTCTAACTTGTTGCCCTCATAGCTCCTGTTTTTTCAAAGTTCATTTTTGCTGGCCTTAGGACTTTGTACACTTTACCACTGCTAACCAGGGTTAAAGTGATTAAGATCACCCCTTAAAACATGCTGAATTGGCTCCTACCCAATTGGCATATTCAATGTACTTGTAAATTCCTAGTAAAATGGTGCAACCAGTCTTCAGGACCTGTACATTAAATGCTACTGGTGGGCCTGCAGCACTGATAGAGCTACCTACTTACGTAGCACTTTAAACATGTTTCAGGCCTGCCACTGAGGTCAGTGTGTGTGCAGTTTTTAACAGCCATTTCAACCTGACAAAATAAACCTTTTGCCAGGCCCAAACCTTCCTTTTTAGATCTTGCTTAGGAAGTGCTTGCGCTGTCTCTTCCAGACATGCAATATTCAGTATATGGGCATAAAGCTCCGCCCATGTTCTGCCCATCTTTACAATTCATTCCTGTCCTTTGTAAATGATGACTTTTGATTTGTCAATAGGCTTAGTAGTCAATCCTCAGTACCTCCTTGTCTCCCTTTGTAACCTCTCATGAGGACTGGCCCTATTGTGGTGTTGCT
Source organism: Triturus cristatus (assembly GCF_964204655.1). Lineage (NCBI taxonomy): Eukaryota > Metazoa > Chordata > Amphibia > Caudata > Salamandridae > Triturus > Triturus cristatus. Next base: position 674,038,691 of record NC_140587.1, read on the forward strand.
CAGTATGTATTATTTATTTTCTGTGGGCTCTATTTTCTTAAATTACTTTCTCCTATCTCAGGCACGACATGCTTTCCTACAATCTGCAACCCTTGTTTACAATTTACTACTGAAAGACCCTCGCTTGCTCTCCTCGGCTCCTCTCCTCTCTCCTGATTCTTTTATCGACACTTTCCATTGTCTTGACACCTCCCACCCAGCATTAATTAGCACCAACGACCCTCCATCTGTTGCGTGTTTTAAATTGCTGCTGCAGAAATGTGAGTTGTAAACAGAGGGTTTGGTAATGAATGAGGGCAGAGAAAGATTAGACTTGGAAAAAGCAAATTTTTGGCAAACCCACATTAAATGTACTTTTTCCCAAAGTCACCTATTCTTTCTAGGAATGGGCCGAATTTGCGTAGTCGCGTTACGCAAAGTTCGGCAAAACGGTAAAAAATCTCCGCGAGCTGCGCTTAATTCCGCGAGCACGCGGAATTGCTTGTTCCGCCCGTTCGCAATGCGTTTTTCCTGTTCGGGGAAGCTGTTTGCGTGCTCGGGGGGAAGTATCTTGCGAACTTGCCCATGAGGTCGCCAATTGGCACGGCCATCTTGTTTCACTGGTCCCGCCCGCTCGTGATGCATGTTTCCTGTTCGCAACCGCAGATGTCTGATGGTGTGTCCGAATGACGTGTTCGCGATTGCACACTCTCGCGGGATCCCGCAACCGGCTACCAAAATCTCGTGGCACACGCGAAAGGAGAGGGAAACTCGTCGGCCAACGTAGGGATCACGGTAAGTCGCTACCGCACGTGCAAACATGCTTTTTGAAAGCGTGAACAAGGAAAAAATTCCGCTACGCCGTGGATCATGGAATTTTCGGCAATTCTGCGTTCTCCGCGGAACGCGGAATTGCCAAAATTCTGCAATTGGAGCGGAGCGGAATTTACCGTTCAGGCCTAATTCTTTCTAAAAAACGAGAGCTTTGCAGACATTCAGATGTTAAAAACAACTTCCACAAAGGCGCAGTGTGGTGTCTTTGAAAGAAAAAAAAATATTTATGAAGTGCCCACCCTCCTCTTATGTCCACAGAGACAGTTTAACAATGAATTAAAGACACATTGTGTCCAAAACGCACCGTCTCTGCAGACATAGGAGGAGAGCAAGCACTTTATAAATAATCTTGTTAGGCTTATATGTGCAGTAGCAACCCCTTGCATCTTGGCGGAAATCACATAATCTTCCATCCTTAGTGAAATCTTCTTTATTTGTACAGTGTTTTCTACCAGTTATTATATAGGAGCCCACTGCTAACCTCTGCCAATAAACATAAACAGCCCCTTGCATAGTTTCATAACACGCAGCACCATGGCATGTAAGCACTTTTAAATCCAATTTACTGTCACTTAATGCAGTTTTCTGGCTTTAGTGCAAAGGGAATGTTTTTCTTTAGCGCACTTTTCAGTTGCTAGAACAAAAGCTTTAAAAAATGCAAATGTCACTGCTGTGTGAAAGCCAGCCTTTTGTTATTCTCAAGTAGAGTTTATTGCTACTCACAAGCTTTTTTATGGGTGCTCCAGCAAGGAGACAGCCCTGATAAGATAAAGATTAGTTATCAAAGGCTATGTCTATTTTCATGAAACATGTGCTGCTTCTCTGTTAATATAATATGATACAGTGTGGAATTTTTGTCAAAATCATGCATTTATTTTTCTTTCTTTTTTTTAAACAAACATTTACGGGATAACCCCAACACTTCTAGCCTATCATAAAAATTATTCGGAATATCTTCAAAGGCTTTTTTTTCTGATGTTGGATAGTGTGCTGTATTTGTAAAAAAATTCCTTTTTTAATTTCTTTATTTTCTAAAGTGTCTACAATATAATTCAAAATCCAAGGGAACTGAGGGACTGTAAACAGGGCATATTAGATGTAACCAATACATCTTGGCTACTTGTTATAAGCAAACAACCGTAACCCACATGTTTCCACAAATGTTCTCCTCCTTTACTGGAATAAAAGAAAAAGGCTGACTCGGGAACTATAAGCAGAGCAGCTTTCTTTCTAGAAATTGTAGGAATGTTAACACTGTTTTTCTGAAGCTTTTGTGTGATGTTTTCACAGTTGTTAAAGGGAAGGCTTTTTATGTGTACTCAGCACTGCTGTGAATAGACAAAAAGCATTCAACCCCACATAAATCAACACAATTCCACACAATTCCACAACATACAATTCGGAACCACACAATTCCACACAATAATTACAATCCACATAATACCACTCAATACCACATGATTCAACTCCACCTAAATGCATGCAACTTGACACGTCAATCCACATAAATACACTTCACACCATGCTACATAATTCCATTCAACATGTGTTAACTCAACGCCACCTGCTCCATGCCACTCTAGTCAACTCCACACAAATCCATTCCACACAACATAATTCAACACAAAACCACATTATTCCACTCCACAACACAATTCCACTACACACCACATATATTAAATTTAGAACACAGAATTCAACGTCATCCCACAGAATTCAACGGCATCCCACAGAATTCAACGGCACACCACATAATTAATCTCCACTACATAACAATCCACAACACATAATGCCATTCCACATCATTCGAATACAGTCAAAACCACAAAATTACTATCCACATAATACAACTGCACACCATGTCACGTAATTCCACTACACAAATAAACGGCACACGATGCCACAACTAACAATTCCAAGCCAACCCACATAATTTCACTTCACACTCCAGCCCATAATACATAGATAAGATATTTACATTCACAACACCAATACATCTAACTCTCTTTCTTTTTTTAACATCTAAAAACATAGATCTGGAGCTTGGCTCCTACCTATTTGTTATTTTTCATCACCAAAAATGAAACGCTATTCACACCACACAATTCATCTCCACACATTTCCATTCCACACCACATAATTCGACACCAAACACATAATAAAACTCAACAACACAATTACACACACACCACATTTATGCAATCCATCCCTCACAAATCCAATACACCACACAATTACACATCATGCCACAAAATTCCAACAGTGCACCACATAATTAAACTCCACTACATACCACTTCATAACACAGAATCCCACTCCACATGAATCCAGTACACTAAATACCACATTATTACTTCCCGCATAATTCCACTACACAAATCCAATCCACACCACAAAAATCCATTCCACACATTTATATACAAATAAATAATCCAAAACAACCCACATAAATCCACTACACACCACATGCATACATACACTCCATATTAAATAGGTAAAAGACATTGCAATTTACAATGCCAATAGCTCTGACTCAAACTAATGCGAGACCGATTGCATTTTTTGTAAAAAAAAATATCCCAGCAGTAGCATAAGTAAGGGTGCAGGATCTTATGTGGCTGAAAGAGGTCCCTTTACAACTCCACAAAGACACCTAGTAACAGCCTGTGGTACTGCACCCTTTTCTTGCGTTGTGGATTTTATTTTATTACTTATGCTACTGCTGGGATATTTTTTAACAAAACCAAATTTAACAAACGTGATTTGCAACGCCAATAGCTCAAACTTTCAGTAATGTCAGACCTATTGCATTGCAAATGATTGTTAATACTTGTAAGTCACCCCCAAGGTAGGCCCCGGACAGCCCCAAGGGCATGGTGAAGTGTATTTATAAAGTAGGGTATGTACTTTTAACTTCCTGGTAGTGAAAAACTCCTACATTAGTTTTTCACTACTGCAAGGCCTACCTCTCCCGTAAGATAATATTGGAGTTACCTCATTACATTTTATAAATTTAATTTTCAAATGGGAACAGGTAACCCCTTTGGGTTTGGTGTCTCTAGAACCACAATTTAAAATCCTGACTTATGCTGAAGTTGGATTTTTAATTCCTAAAATGCCACTTTTAGAAAGTTGGCATGTTCTTGCTTTAGGGAAGTCTTTATGACCATTAGGCTTTAAGCTGTTTGGTGCCTGCAGCATGACTTGGGTCACACGACTGGGTGTGGGTGACAGTTGGGCTTTGTGTATTCATTCTAGACAGCCGCACACAATGGGGGAGCTTAGATGTGACTGGATGGGCCATCACTGGCAGAATGGAGGGAAGAGCTGGACCCAGCGCCACTTACACTTAAATAGGCTGTGTTCTGTCTCCATTTGAAGGGCTGCATACCACCTGTAGTTCGTTTGGAGCCAGGGCCAGGAAAGCATAGCACCTGTGCACTTTAAAGGCATACTTCTAGAAGCTGCTCCCCACTTCCAAAGCACAACTGGGTATAAATGCTGGACATCGGACACCACCACTTCAGTACACTCCGAATCTTTGGATACTCTGCCTGGAAGAAGAACTGCTATTCACCTGAAAGGACTGCCACTCTGATGGACTGCTGCTCTGAAGGAACTGCTGACATGTGCTAATCTGCTGCCTACTGCCCTCTTGCCTGGGTAGGACTGGACCTGCATCTCTTAAACCTAGAATCCAGAGTGACTCCAAGGACTAGTTGACTGGTCTCCTGATCTTAAGCCTCAGGGACATAACAGGCTTCCAACAAGCTTGCACCTGCACATGGACTCTCCCGTATTTGCGTCTACCATGCCAACTGGTGCCAGAACTGGACATTTGAAAGTGGGCTTTCACTACTGTGAGGCCTGCCTATCCCACAGGATAACATTAGGTTGCATTACTACATTTAGTAAGTGCTAACATTTGATTGGGAACAGGTAAGCATTTATGTTTGGTATCAATGGCATTGCAATTTAAACTACTTTAATTGTAAAGTTGGATTTTAGGATACAATTTTGAAAATGTTACCTTTGGAAAGTTGGTATTTTCCTTGCTATTTGGTGCCTGCAGCCTATCCTAGTTCTCATTGCTGGGTGCACCTGACAGTTGGACTTTGTTTATTCCTCCAAGACAGCCACACAATAGAGAGATTAGGTGTGCCTGGTTGGGCCATCAATTTGCAGGATGGGGCGCAGCTGGGTTCAGCCCCACTTGCAACTGAATAGGCTGTGCTTTGTCTTCACACAGAGGACTTATCACTAGGCCTGGGCAAAAAGTTCGTCCCGTTCGCGGAAATTGCGATAATTTGACATTATCGCGTTCCGCGGAGAGCGCGAAAATGTCAAAATTTCCGCTTTCCGCAGCTTGGCGATAATTTGTTTCTTGCTCGCGCTGTAAAATAATACATTCTCGCGCGCACGCGATCGCCTTACCTGAATCCCTGCGTTCGCCGACAAGTTTTCTTGATCCGGTCGCGTTCTCCATGAGATGTTGGATTGTTTTTAGCCCTTTGCGCTGTCTCGCGACAGTTCGCGCCCGCAGTGACGTCATGCGTCGCGCGATCACGTCTTTCTTCTCGCGATCATGCACCGCGAGACAACTCAAAACAAGATGGCCGCGCCTTCGAGCAACCACATGGGTAAGTTGGCGACCCGCAACCATGCAGAAAATCTCGCAGACATGCGTGAAAAAAAATTCCGCATCTTCGCGATATTTCCGCTTGTTTGCGATAATTTTAAACATTTTCGCGATAATTTGCGAAAGTGGATTTCGCAAATTCCGCCCACCCCTACTTATCACCTCCACATTGTCACTGCAGCCAGTTTGGAGCCAGGGGAGGGAAATCATGGACTTCAAAGAGACTTTCCAGATGTTTCTCACACCTTCTAGTGAAAAGGTATAAAAGTAGAACCCTCAGTTCACTCCTGAAACTTCAGAAGGATTCTCAGAGAATTTCCTGCTGCTGTGATCTGCTGTTGACTCTGCAAGACTTCTTCACTGTATCTGAAAAGACTGCTTTGTTGCCTGGAGCCTGCCTTGAACCCACAGAGGCCAGCCCTGCTTTTTGAGCCCTGCATCTTCATCTGTACCCAGGACTACCATCTTGAACCCACACCTGGCCCCAGCCTGAGTGAGTCCTGAACCCCCAAGTTGTGTCCCACTAGTCCTGGAACCTTGCTTGTGGTGCTAAAGATGCACAGATAGCCAAAATACAAAATGAAAGACTTAAACATGTTTTGCCAAAAAACTGCACTGAGGAACAGGAGGAGACTGGGACAAACCTGCTAGTCTGTCCACTCATGGTCCATTGCCAGTGGGCCTGACTTTGCAGCTTTTCCCATTTTGTTCTTATCCCCAGCAGCAAGCCCTGTTCAGTGGTCCTTCACCAATGGGGTATCTGAGCCCCTGGAACTGATTTTGGTTTAAGCCTTCTGCCTCATTCTTCTGGAGATTTTCAACTCAAGTCTGAACATACAAATCTTCACCTTGGGTTTGACTCAACGCTCCACAGTGACAACGCTCTTTTCCCGGATACTGCCTGCAGCCTTGCCCAGCTAAACTTTACCTTCTCAAGAAATGTTCCTCAGAATTTCTTCAAAGTTTGAAGGTAAGCACTGACCATGCCCAATCCCCTTCTTATATTTGAATCACACTCCTTCACAATCGGCCATATTTTCTGACTTTGAACTAGTTTCAAGCGACTAGATATCAGTGGTTGGTGCTTTGATCTTTTAGTCTCTAGCTTTTACTAAAAACTTTAAAAGTTCATGACTCCGGTTCTACTGATTGCATTTTTGTGGTTTTATTGTTAAATAATTTACTAAAGTTTATTCTATATTTCTACAATGGTTTGGGATTTTTCTTGTGTTGTGTTTTCAGTTTATTACTGCCTGTGCACTGCATAAATACTTTATACATTGTAAACCTGGTAGCTCTTTGTGCCAAGCTGTTGCAGGGATTCAGAACAAATACAGAACTATGCGCAGGAGTATTGGACCTTGGTGTATAGGGACTGGGTCTTCCTACTACCTAAGTACCCATGAACCCAGGACGGACTAGCTATAGTGTCTCACTTGCTCTCCTACTCACTCAGAAACAAACGATTAGACACCCCAGACCACAACACTCCCAGATCTCTCAGGAATCGTGGTAACAAGACACACCCTTTCGCTCACACTGTTGTACCTGTTCACAATAAGATCTGACAGAGACATGAAACAGTTTAAAATATTTATTTTAACTGATGTGCCCTAATATGCAGTATATGTGCCACAACAAGCAGGAAAATGCATAGTACAAATATAGTCAGTATGGCAGCCAGTCCATAGACCACGAAAGGAGATGTCATCATAGAAAGACAATAGAGAAAAGACTAGAGTGCTTAACCTCCCTCCCCTTGCTAAGAAGTAGTATTATTATATAATAGAAGATCTCTGGGCTTTGTCAAACATACCAATGCAGCTGTTGTTTGGACAGCGTACATGGGTATGACTGTTCTCCCACAAGCTTCTAAGGGATCTCAGCAGGGCGCCATACACTGGGACTCAGGTAAGCCATCTTGAATAAACAGTGTCTCGCTTCCTTTCCAGTCCTCATAACAGTGACCTACTGTATTAGTACCCACCTCCTTTCAATCCATCCATCTAGCTGTAAAGTACCCAATCATTACAGTCCCCAAACCAATTAATGGGAGAGCCGCCATATAGAGTGGGTACTGTGATGTCTTCCAGAATACTCTCTTCCAAGAACCTGTTGCTACAAAAAGGAGCTTGGAATGTTTGGGTGCACGCTTTCTATGACCAAACTCTCATCAAATCAGCAGCCGTCATACTCCAGCGCGATTTCTCTCTCACAAAGACACGCAGAGGAGGGAGTCTGAGTCAACCCCTGCAGAGACCGAGGCTGCATGCTAGTAGCAGAGGCGGCATTCTCAAGCTCCTGTGTGTGACCCTGATTTAGCGGCCATGAGCTGCATGATGTCCGATCATAAGCGGCCTTGCTAGGAGCTCCTGTGGGGGCTCTGGACAAGTCTGGCCTGCAGCAATGGTGTGACCAGGGACAGCCAGTGGCCTAAACAGTGTACTGGGACCTGCCTGTTGTCTACCTTAACACATGCTGATGGCGGGCAGAGGAGCGCACAGTGAGTCACAGGGGCTGCAGGCAGCCGGGAAGGACTCTGCCTGGCCTGGGGACACCGCGGTGCTGGGCATCGAAACACAATGAGTTAAAAAAAATGTTCCTTTGCAGGTGAGTGACTCACCTCATGATTTACTGTGACAGGGGTTGGCAAGTGGAGCAACTCCACAGTTTGTGGAACTCTGTGGAATTCCACTGAGTTTTTATGCAACTTTGTTGAAATCCGCTTAGTGCAACTCCGCAAGCTCCACACACCCCTAGTATACACTTATGGCTAAATGTAGTAGTAAATATACACATAATTGAATCTACACATGTATATGTACCTTTGTGAATAGGTTCCTAAGCTCTAGTATCTCTTTTGTTCCATTCCATTGTCATTTCCAGTTCAATTTTCCACCTGGTTGATTTAACAATTAACTAGGCCTGGGCTAAAATTCCGTTACGCTCGCGGAAATTGCGATTATTTGACATTTTCGCGTTCCACTGAGAGCACGAAAATGTCAAAATTTTCGCAATCCGCATTTTACCGGAAATTTTTTGCTTGCTCGCGCTGTAATATAATACATTCTTGTGTGTGCGCGATCGCCTTACCTGAATCCCCGCATTCGCCGACAAGTTTTCCCGATCCGGTCGCGTTCTCCATGAGATGTAGGATTGTTGGTAGCCATTTGCGCTGTCTCGCGACAGTTCGCGCCCGCAGTAACGCCATTCGTCGCGCGATCACATCTTTCTTCTCGCGATCATGCACTGAGAGACAAGTGAAAACAAGATGGCCACGCCCGAGAGCAACCGCATGGGTAAGTTGGCGATCCGCGACCACACAGAAAATACCGCGAACGGGCGGGAAAAAAACTTCCGCATCTTCGCGATATTTCCGCATGTTTGCAGAGATTTTTTAACATTTTCGCGATAATTTGCGAAAGTGAATTTCGCAAATCGCGCCCACCCCTACAATTAACACTTTTTTGGAGGTATAAGAGGAATTGGTTGTTTGTTGAATTCCTGAAACTCCACTTCGTTAAAGGGAAGGGTCACTGCCTGATTTTTACTTTTACTTCTGGACAGCTCTGGGCAAAATAACAGCCACCCTTACAATCTACATTTTGGACAATGTTGTGCCATTCATATTAAGGTATGTATCAGATATAGAGCCACAGCTTTTTTTTTAAAGATTTAGCAACCTACTATTACTATCAACAGGAATAATTAGCGATTGTGTAAACTGGGTTACGAATGTATCAGGAATGGCAAGCTATGTAATATCTCAAAATATACACTCTGCTTGGCGGGGAGCATTCTCTACTAGACATTTTGTGTAATCAAGAAAGTTTTACTTGGGTATCAATCAAACAATCAACCAAACAAGACTTGTAAAGTGCAACTAATCACCTGTGAGGCAGTGACGCGGGTGGCATGATGGGTGGGGGTGCGTGAGGGGTGGAGGTCATGAGTGAGGGTAGGGGGAAGCGGTAAAAAAATAATAATAAAAAAAACACTTACCTTGCCCTGCTGGTCCTGCATCTCTGCTCCTGCTCCCCTCGTCAGACCAAGGCACAGGAAGCTCAGAAAAAGCTCCCCTGACCAATCACAACTCTGCAATGTAGCATTGTGATTGGTTAGCACCCCAGCTCCCCTGACCAATCACAATGCAGCAATGCAGCATTGTGATTGGTTTTGAGCACCTTGGTTCGACGCTCAACCTGCGAATGAGGGCCTGGGCTTGTTCTCCGTGCAGGCTGTAATGCAGGCTGCATGGAGAAAGGGGAAAGTGTGCATGACTGGTTTGGTGGCCCGAGAGGGCCGACTAAACTGTCATTGAGCACATAGGAGTGGGCAAACCACAACTCCCCTGCCCTGCTCCAGAGCAGAGCATCACCACCCAGCCGCAAGCAGCAGGAAACGTAAAATGATATAACTCAAAGTTATTATCATTTTATGTTTCCTTTACAGTGCACTACTTAAAAGCAGTGGGGCCACACTCCTCTGCCATAGTGGAGGAGCCACCCCTGCCTTGAGGGTATCCAAGTGCTGAGGATCTTGCTGCAAGACTCATTCGAACAGCCAGGTCTTGAGTCCTTTCCTGAATTCCAGCAGCAAGGGTGAGGTCCTGAGGTGGAGATGGAGGTTGTTTCAGGCCCTGGCCACAAGGTAAGAGAAAGAGCAACCTCTGCTGTGGCGTCGACGTATGCAAGTGGTGTGAGCAAGGTGAAGGGAGGTGGAGCACATGTATCTGGAGGGTTGGTGGAAGTGGAGGCGATGGTTGATCGATGCTGGTCCTAGGTTGTGTGGATCAGCATCTTGAAGTGGCATCTCTTCCAAATGGGGAGCCAGTTGAGCTTCCACAGGTGAGGGGTGATGTGGGTCCGCATGGGTAGGTCGAGGATGAGTTTGGCCAAAAAGTTCCTTCTGGTCTGTAGTCTCTTCAGGGGGATCACAATGATTCCTGCATAGAGTGCATTGCCATAGTCCAGCAGGCTGGTGACGAGGGCTTGAGTGATGGTATGCCTTGCGTTGATAGGGAGCCATTTGGCAGTGAGTGAGGAAGTAGGCGGAGGAAACTGTGTGTATCTGGTTTTTCATGGTTAGCTTGCTGGCAAGTATCATGCTGAGGTTACTGGCACAGTCTGTTGGTGTGGGACCTAGTTCTGAGGGCCCCCAGAAGTTTTTCCACTGTTGTGTAGTTTCCATCATAAGGTAGGAACTGCGCATTTGTGGAAGGCATAACCTTCCGGATGGTGCCAGACTGATTTTATTCACCCCCTCAGTATATGTTGTCTTATAGGCCAGGTAGCTAACAGTGCCCCCATGAGCACCCCTGAATTTCAGTGGGAAGCAAGTGGTTCTGGCAACCACTGAACATGACAACCCTGATCCCCCCAGGAATCGTGGTAAGAGATCTGGAACCCTTTTGCACAGTCAATTGTGCTCTCTTTTTCTCGGAGAATTGACAAGAAATGCACAGTGGGACATTTGCAAGGTGCATTGAACCAAAGGGATTCTTGTATAAAATATATGTGCTGCAATAATCAGTAGACAGAAGCAGCTGAAAGTGATTAGAAGCACCGAGACAGTGAACAGAATAAAAAGCTCCACCATCGTACTAATATAATACATATTAACAGTATAAAACAATATAAAAATCTGGTGTATTCCTACCATTCAGTCCCTAACCTAAGTTTCTAGGGTGTGTGTGTGTGTAAGCATCCTTACATGTCCAGTGCAATCTGAGCATTGTTATGGTTTATAGATTGCCATGTCGCCACATGGATAAAAAATACAACAAAATTTGCACAATGTGTGTAAAGGCCTTGTACTTAGAGTTCAAGGAGTCGTGATAATGTTAAGCAAAGCAGAATTTGTAAGCAGAGCATTTTCAGCTAAACGAATCCAACATTGTCATGCACGCAAATGTGTGTGAAAGGTTATTCAGTGAAAGGGAAGGCAATGTAAGAATCATATTCAAAGTAAAAGATGGCAGTGTTGGTACATAGACCTAACTAGGACACATAACACCACGGTGAGATGTTGTTTCTGAAGATTAGTACTTCCATTTTTCCTGTGTTGAGTTTCAGGCAGTTGTCTTTCATCCAATCGGTGATGTTAGTCATTCATCTATGGAAGTTTGCTCTCGTGGCTGAGGGTTCTTCTGATAGTGAGAGGATGAGCTGGGGGTCAACAGCATAGGAAATTATGTTAAGTCCATGGGTTCTGATGTCGGCCAAGGGTGTCATTTAGGTGTTTAACAGAGTGGGTCTGAGGAATGAGCTTTGAGGGATGCCGCAGAAGATGCTCTTGTGTTCAGATGTCCAGGACAGAGGCAGATTCTCTGGGTGCTTCCGGTGAGGAAGGGGGCAATCCATCTTCGGGCATCTCCTTGGATTCTGATGTGGTGGAGTCTCTTGATAAGGGTTTGGTGGGACATGGGGTCAACAGCTGCTGAGAGGTCAAGGAGGATCAGGGCTGCCATTTCCCCTCTGTAGAGGAGGGCTCCAATGTTGTCTGTGGTGGTGATGAGGGTGGTTTTGGTACTTTGGTTGGCACAGAATGAGAATTGGGAGATGTTCAGAAGGTTGTTGTTCTCTAAGAGTTCAGTGAGTTGGATGTTGATGGCTTTATCGAGGACCTTCGGGGGTAAGGGGAGCAGAGAGATGGGGTTGAAGTCCTTGAGTTTGCTGGGGTTGGTGGACGGTTTTTTGAGAAGCAGTTTGACTTCCGAAGAACCACTTCCCAGGAACTCTACAACACCCTGGTGGACCCCTTTCGGAACAAGACCTCTGACATCTAAAAAACATTGAGCCCCAACCTACTTCCACTGACATCCTCAACCTCATCCCTCCCACAGAGGCAAACCCAGATGGCTAACTACCTGGATTCAAAGAATGTCTGAAGCTGATCTCTACGTGGATGTATGGTAATTGTTTGAAACTGATTGTGGATAAGACTGAGGTCTTGTTCTTAAACCAGGGCTCCCCACCACCATCTAATCTTTGGTGGCCCACAGAATTGAACCCCCCTCCAAAGCCAGCAGAGTCCACGAGAAACTTGGGTATCCGATTTGATACCGATCTCTCTTTTATGGCTCACATCCGTCAGATTTCCGCCTCATGTTTCTGGAAGTTACGATCCTTGAGGAAATTCTTACGATTTCTGCTGGAAGAGAGCAGTAAGATTATTGTACATGTCTTGGTAACCCCCCAGTTGGAATTTTGCTTACAGCCTTTATATTGGGCTCCCAGCATATCTGGTTCACAGGCTACAGATTGTTCGGAATACAGCAGCATGCTGATCTGCCAGGTGCCCTATTGACATCACATTTCCCCTCATTTACCATGGTTACACTGGCTCCCGGTGGTCAGGAGTATTGAGTTCAGGGATCTGACTGTGGCCTTTAGAGCCACAAGAGGCCTTAGCCCCCGTTATCTCAAGCAGAGGCTCAGCCTTTATCATCATGATCGCTTACTAAGATCTAAGCACTCGTGTCTGCTTCGTGTTCCACGATATGTCAAAGAGCATCAAAGGGGAAGGTCTTTTTCTGGAAGGGCAGCTAAACTCTCCATCTGCTTCTGATCAAGTCAGAACAAGAGTTTAGGAAGACCTTAAGGACTTTGCTCTTTTCTCAGATGTAGTATTGTCGCGCTGATTTTACTGTCAGTCCACATTAGCACCGGGACACCTCTGCTGAGGTAGCTGTGTGCTCTACAAATGCACACTGATTGATTGATTGATTGTAGACAAGTGTGCCTCTGATGGTGGTTTTGCCATTGGTGAGTACTTGGAAGTTGGGGTGCTCCATGATCGGTGTAGTGTCATCTGTGATGGTGGTAAATGAAGAAAACATTTAGGAAATGCAAAATAACATGAAGTGGACCTATGAATATACAAGACAAATATGCAATCAACCAAGTGAGTATCAAAAATATATATGTTTTATTTGTGTAACAATGTTATCTCGGGGGATAGAAAAATTAGAATCTGAGAGCATTCTAAAATGACATAGTACATGCTGGTCCATCACTGCTCTTTTGTTGCGCAGACATACTCATTCATTCATTTTATACTGCGACTGTTTATGCACTATTAATTCAAATGCTATCAAAATAAACAGTAAAGAGCATGAATTACATATTATTTTCAAATTGCACATGGACTATAGTTTGAAATGATTACAACTCAGTATACAAATACATTAATGTAGTAATCTCTGCTCATAAATGAGTAAGAACATAGATATAAAACAAACCTATATTGGGCAGTTGCAAGTGGGGAGAAAAAAGAGAAAGGAAAGAATTAACCAAGATTAAATACAAATAGTGAATCTCTTAGATACCCTATCACCAAAATTTAGTGCTAACATAATAATTTCTTGGTGATGACGCAAGCAAATACAAAAGGCGAGAAAATGAAATCGGAACCCAGAAGAATAGAAGAATAAGTGCATATCATGTGTCTTATTAAAGAGAAAAATGATGATCATGCAAGGGGAATCGGAAGTGGTTCACCCCATCCTCTATATAAGCCTAGATGATAATGATGAACATAGTTACCTTCTTTAGATTAGAATGGAGTTCTCTAATGTTTGAGATGTGTAGATTGTGGTATCGAAGGAGCAATAGATACCTAACAGAAAAGTTGTTTAAAAAAAAGGAAGCTCTGAGTAACCTGTGTGTTGTGTCAATAAGCAAACACAAGTTCAAAGAAGAACCTTACCCATGCAAGGGAACTAGGATGTTATAGTTCCGCTGCGTCAGGATGGTGGCCGCATAACTGGATATTAAACAGGGTGGGGCATGGGGCTAATGTGTCCCTCGAGTGCTGTTATCCACATAGCAGACATTAGAACTTGCACTATAGTGTGGAATAGAGTGGAATCAGAATAAGGGAACTCAAGTTGATAAAACAGTAATAGCCCATGATACTCAATAACGCTCAGACTGCAAGTAGCTTATCTAACAGCGACTCATAATTATGGACCTAAGAGGCTTACCCGTGTGGAAATTAATCCTGAACTATCCGGAAGTATATGAAAAAATACAGTGTGGTCACTGTTTAAAAGGAAGCACTTTAAGGTTTCGCCTTATTGTAGGGATCCACCAACGGCGTGAATTCAAATATCGCGGGTGTGTCCGTGGTGGACTACATATGGGGCAAAGCAGAAAAAGAGATGTCAGAGGGGAGGAAGCGGCCGTTTAATAGCGAAAATTGTAACATTCCCTAGTCTTGTATGGGCATATCATAATATGAAGTGTGAACCCGGGAACCCCATTGTACAATGCCTGTGGAGCTTACCAGTACACTGCATCGCATGCCTTTATCTATGGAAGCTGCAGCATGGAACCAAATAGTCTCAAGCTGTCGGCTAAGGTCCCCAACTCTTTCACCTCCTTGCGCCCGGGTCCTACGTCATGCGCTGCGTACGTGCGCAGATCAGAAGGTGGGTGGACCAACCTCAATAGAAAAACCTAACATAGGCTGGTCGGAGAGATTGTGCCCGCCCATGAGTGTGCAGGGGAAAAACTTAAAAAGCCCAGCACCGGCTTTTGAATCGCTAAATGCTATAGACTGCAAGAAAGAGGACTGCCTCTGATGTTTCTCAGATTTTAGATGTGTCTATGGCAGCCATGTTGTACTAATGAATGTTCATGGCGATACTCAGCAGTAATAGCTTTCCCTATGTGTGAAGGCCCAAATTGTCATAAAGGGCCTTCGCATAAATGAATATGAGAAATGTTCATTCTATCACATGTGGGGATATAGTACAACAAAATATGCTTAAAGAACTGAAAATAAAAAGGAATTTTGTTTGCCTATGTGTGCACTCGAAATAGCGTACTATGTCTAAATGTTAACCTGACGACAAGGATACGCTAATGAAGACTGCGAGATGGGAGCTAGCAGCCTCGCAGAGACGGCGGCCATATTGATATATCAACATGCTTTCTGAGGCACAAAAGGTACAAATGGATATTAAATAGGGTGGCATTTACATTAATTATTGTTGTATCGGATCATTTGTTCCCATGGGATTTCGCTGTTCAATTGTTTTGTATAGGTGTCCAAAATAAAAATCTGTGATGGTGGTGCAATTGATCTTTTTCTTGTTGATGATGGCGATCCCCCCACCGTGTTAGTTGACGTGGTCTTGATGTGTTATCCAATAGCTGTGGAGTGTAGCTGAGGTGGTGTTGGGCGCCGATGGGGGATTGAGCCAGGTCTTTTTGAGGAAGAGGGAGGAGATGGTGTCTCAGATCTCAGTGTTGTGTTTGCAGAGAGATCGTGTGTTGAGCTGGAGGCAGTGGAGATGTTCTGGTGTGGTTGTGGCTGGTGTGGTAGTGGTAGCCGTATGAAAATGTGCTCTAGCATTTCAGGTGAAGAAGTGCTACCACCAGGCGAAAGGTCCTACTGTAGACCAAGGTTAGGTGCGGCAGCAGTGGTTGTTGTGGGGTCCAGGGCTTAGAGCTTGGTGGTAGTGTAGTTTTGGATGGTGGGAAAGCCAGGGTTCCTGGCGCTAGATGCACTGCAGGCATTGATAGACACAGATGGGCTTGCCTTAGGTGCACCTGTGCTGCAACCTCTATTAAGTAAGTCCTGGAAGGAGGAAGGGGCAATGGGAGGCAGGAAGTGGAAAGGAAAAGGATCGGGCAAAATGGTGGGGAAAATCAAATGGCACAGAGGAAGCGGTTTAAACAGGATTACACAATTAAAGTTACTCAAAATTACACAAAGATTAACGGTGGGGGCTAAGAAATGCTGTGTTCACAACTTTATAGTAGGAAAAACGGTGAAGCAGCAGGATACCAAGATACAGCTAATGCCTCAATGTATCGGTGGAGAAACTATGTGGACAACAGCTATCGGTCGCACAGAATACAGTGATGAAAAGGCAGCTGGAGCAACATGCAGCAGGGGAGAGCTGGCAGGAGGACCTGCATGTGAGTAGGTCTCTTTCACATGAGGTTTGAGTAGGTCTAGTTCGCATTGATCACATATTTCATAATGGGACATTATGGAAGCTTCGTGAAATTCAAGGTGAGTTTGAGCTACCTACGGATAGATTTTATAAATATCTGCACGTCCTCTGCAAATTCTTAGTAGCTTTCTAAACAGGATCAGTAGGGGTAACATACACATGGATATGATCTCTTTCATGGAACTGGTGAATGTTGAGTTTACAGGCTTTAATATTAAAACTTTGCATGATCTGGTTATGGATGCATTCGCGGATGACGTAGGGAGCATGGCCACTGCTTGGGCTAATCAAATATACATGTGGATATTGGGTGCCTCACTCTCTGAGAATACTACATTTTGTTTGAAGTACTTACAGCAGAAAACTTACAATTGCAACATTTTCAGATAACTGACATACTGCATTATGCAACCAATTCGATAGGGGTATCGTTGTAGTTCTGATTTCTCCAAATGTGTTTTGGAGAACGGGAATGACTTATGTTTGTCCGTTAAACTTGTTGCATTAAGTTGTTTTTGAAACAGGTACTCATAAGTTAAGCTGCATTACACATACTGCTACAGGCCTGAATGTACCTCTAATAATTAAAAGTATCATGCCCTAATGCTGGGCCTTGCTCAATTGCTCATTGTCATTACTTAGTTGTGTATTGCAAAACAGTTGTGGCCATTCTTATGTAATGTATGTAAAGTAGGAATTGTAATTTACAGACTTAAGGGTCTCTCCACACAATTGTAAGTGGCTTCCTCTTGGGACATCCTATCTGGGGTCCTTTGATAGATTGAGAGCTCAAAAGGAACTCAAATGAAAAGAAATGTTTGGATAATCTAATAATTTTCTCAATTTCCATTGCCGAATTGCCTTTCCTCTAACTATTTAAATGTACATAATGTCGAATTTTTCGTAATAAAGATTTGAAATATGTCTTTTCTACTTTCTCAAATAAAATAAAGTTAAATGAGGAGTGTTAGACCTGGCATCATTGGCGTGGGTCTCCCTTCCCCTCTCCTCTTCCTATTTTTTTTATGTTGGCTGGATTTAGATGCTCTGTTCGCTGTGCCACTGCTAATCAGTGCCACAGCGCTAAAGCTCCCTGTGTATAAATGACTGTATGACTTAGAATAACCATAAATGCATAGATCTGTGTAGCGTGTCCAATAGTGAGTTACCCTCCATTTCACTGTCGCTACTGGGACACGATCCGTTCTCATAGGCCAGACTGGGCTGGTTGATGATTACTTTCCATCATCCTACCTGGCTCCAGGAACCTGATAGGAACTTCTTGTTTTATATGTTTGTACTCAGGACATTGTGAGGCACCTTTTAGTGAGGACTGTTTATATATCCCATGTTTAGAAATGCCTCTTCTGAAAACGCGGTAGTTTAAAGATTTAGCAACCTACTATTACTATCAACAGGAATAATTAGCGATTGTGTAAACTGGGTTACGAATGTATCAGGAATGGCAAGCTATGTAATATCTCAAAATATACACTCTGCTTGGCGGGGAGCATTCTCTACTAGACATTTTGTGTAATCAAGAAAGTTTTACTTGGGTATCAATCAAACAATCAACCAAACAAGACTTGTAAAGTGCAACTAATCACCTGTGAGGCAGTGACGCGGGTGGCATGATGGGTGGGGGTGCGTGAGGGGTGGAGGTCATGAGTGAGGGTAGGGGGAAGCGGTAAAAAAATAATAATAAAAAAAACACTTACCTTGCCCTGCTGGTCCTGCATCTCTGCTCCTGCTCCCCTCGTCAGACCAAGGCACAGGAAGCTCAGAAAAAGCTCCCCTGACCAATCACAACTCTGCAATGTAGCATTGTGATTGGTTAGCACCCCAGCTCCCCTGACCAATCACAATGCAGCAATGCAGCATTGTGATTGGTTTTGAGCACCTTGGTTCGACGCTCAACCTGCGAATGAGGGCCTGGGCTTGTTCTCCGTGCAGGCTGTAATGCAGGCTGCATGGAGAAAGGGGAAAGTGTGCATGACTGGTTTGGTGGCCCGAGAGGGCCGACTAAACTGTCATTGAGCACATAGGAGTGGGCAAACCACAACTCCCCTGCCCTGCTCCAGAGCAGAGCATCACCACCCAGCCGCAAGCAGCAGGAAACGTAAAATGATATAACTCAAAGTTATTATCATTTTATGTTTCCTTTACAGTGCACTACTTAAAAGCAGTGGGGCCACACTCCTCTGCCATAGTGGAGGAGCCACCCCTGCCTTGAGGGTATCCAAGTGCTGAAGATCTTGCTGCAAGACTCATTCGAACAGCCAGGTCTTGAGTCCTTTCCTGAATTCCAGCAGCAAGGGTGAGGTCCTGAGGTGGAGATGGAGGTTGTTTCAGGCCCTGGCCACAAGGTAAGAGAAAGAGCAACCTCTGCTGTGGCGTCGACGTATGCAAGTGGTGTGAGCAAGGTGAAGGGAGGTGGAGCACATGTATCTGGAGGGTTGGTGGAAGTGGAGGCGATGGTTGATCGATGCTGGTCCTAGGTTGTGTGGATCAGCATCTTGAAGTGGCATCTCTTCCAAATGGGGAGCCAGTTGAGCTTCCACAGGTGAGGGGTGATGTGGGTCCGCATGGGTAGGTCGAGGATGAGTTTGGCCAAAAAGTTCCTTCTGGTCTGTAGTCTCTTCAGGGGGATCACAATGATTCCTGCATAGAGTGCATTGCCATAGTCCAGCAGGCTGGTGACGAGGGCTTGAGTGATGGTATGCCTTGCGTTGATAGGGAGCCATTTGGCAGTGAGTGAGGAAGTAGGCGGAGGAAACTGTGTGTATCTGGTTTTTCATGGTTAGCTTGCTGGCAAGTATCATGCTGAGGTTACTGGCACAGTCTGTTGGTGTGGGACCTAGTTCTGAGGGCCCCCAGAAGTTTTTCCACTGTTGTGTAGTTTCCATCATAAGGTAGGAACTGCGCATTTGTGGAAGGCATAACCTTCCGGATGGTGCCAGACTGATTTTATTCACCCCCTCAGTATATGTTGTCTTATAGGCCAGGTAGCTAACAGTGCCCCCATGAGCACCCCTGAATTTCAGTGGGAAGCAAGTGGTTCTGGCAACCACTGAACATGACAACCCTGATCCCCCCAGGAATCGTGGTAAGAGATCTGGAACCCTTTTGCACAGTCAATTGTGCTCTCTTTTTCTCGGAGAATTGACAAGAAATGCACAGTGGGACATTTGCAAGGTGCATTGAACCAAAGGGATTCTTGTATAAAATATATGTGCTGCAATAATCAGTAGACAGAAGCAGCTGAAAGTGATTAGAAGCACCGAGACAGTGAACAGAATAAAAAGCTCCACCATCGTACTAATATAATACATATTAACAGTATAAAACAATATAAAAATCTGGTGTATTCCTACCATTCAGTCCCTAACCTAAGTTTCTAGGGTGTGTGTGTGTGTAAGCATCCTTACATGTCCAGTGCAATCTGAGCATTGTTATGGTTTATAGATTGCCATGTCGCCACATGGATAAAAAATACAACAAAATTTGCACAATGTGTGTAAAGGCCTTGTACTTAGAGTTCAAGGAGTCGTGATAATGTTAAGCAAAGCAGAATTTGTAAGCAGAGCATTTTCAGCTAAACGAATCCAACATTGTCATGCACGCAAATGTGTGTGAAAGGTTATTCAGTGAAAGGGAAGGCAATGTAAGAATCATATTCAAAGTAAAAGATGGCAGTGTTGGTACATAGACCTAACTAGGACACATAACACCACGGTGAGATGTTGTTTCTGAAGATTAGTACTTCCATTTTTCCTGTGTTGAGTTTCAGGCAGTTGTCTTTCATCCAATCGGTGATGTTAGTCATTCATCTATGGAAGTTTGCTCTCGTGGCTGAGGGTTCTTCTGATAGTGAGAGGATGAGCTGGGGGTCAACAGCATAGGAAATTATGTTAAGTCCATGGGTTCTGATGTCGGCCAAGGGTGTCATTTAGGTGTTTAACAGAGTGGGTCTGAGGAATGAGCTTTGAGGGATGCCGCAGAAGATGCTCTTGTGTTCAGATGTCCAGGACAGAGGCAGATTCTCTGGGTGCTTCCGGTGAGGAAGGGGGCAATCCATCTTCGGGCATCTCCTTGGATTCTGATGTGGTGGAGTCTCTTGATAAGGGTTTGGTGGGACATGGGGTCAACAGCTGCTGAGAGGTCAAGGAGGATCAGGGCTGCCATTTCCCCTCTGTAGAGGAGGGCTCCAATGTTGTCTGTGGTGGTGATGAGGGTGGTTTTGGTACTTTGGTTGGCACAGAATGAGAATTGGGAGATGTTCAGAAGGTTGTTGTTCTCTAAGAGTTCAGTGAGTTGGATGTTGATGGCTTTATCGAGGACCTTCGGGGGTAAGGGGAGCAGAGAGATGGGGTTGAAGTCCTTGAGTTTGCTGGGGTTGGTGGACGGTTTTTTGAGAAGCAGTTTGACTTCCGAAGAACCACTTCCCAGGAACTCTACAACACCCTGGTGGACCCCTTTCGGAACAAGACCTCTGACATCTAAAAAACATTGAGCCCCAACCTACTTCCACTGACATCCTCAACCTCATCCCTCCCACAGAGGCAAACCCAGATGGCTAACTACCTGGATTCAAAGAATGTCTGAAGCTGATCTCTACGTGGATGTATGGTAATTGTTTGAAACTGATTGTGGATAAGACTGAGGTCTTGTTCTTAAACCAGGGCTCCCCACCACCATCTAATCTTTGGTGGCCCACAGAATTGAACCCCCCTCCAAAGCCAGCAGAGTCCACGAGAAACTTGGGTATCCGATTTGATACCGATCTCTCTTTTATGGCTCACATCCGTCAGATTTCCGCCTCATGTTTCTGGAAGTTACGATCCTTGAGGAAATTCTTACGATTTCTGCTGGAAGAGAGCAGTAAGATTATTGTACATGTCTTGGTAACCCCCCAGTTGGAATTTTGCTTACAGCCTTTATATTGGGCTCCCAGCATATCTGGTTCACAGGCTACAGATTTTTCGGAATACAGCAGCATGCTGATCTGCCAGGTGCCCTATTGACATCACATTTCCCCTCATTTACCATGGTTACACTGGCTCCCGGTGGTCAGGAGTATTGAGTTCAGGGATCTGACTGTGGCCTTTAGAGCCACAAGAGGCCTTAGCCCCCGTTATCTCAAGCAGAGGCTCAGCCTTTATCATCATGATCGCTTACTAAGATCTAAGCACTCGTGTCTGCTTCGTGTTCCACGATATGTCAAAGAGCATCAAAGGGGAAGGTCTTTTTCTGGAAGGGCAGCTAAACTCTCCATCTGCTTCTGATCAAGTCAGAACAAGAGTTTAGGAAGACCTTAAAGACTTTGCTCTTTTCTCAGATGTAGTATTGTCGCGCTGATTTTACTGTCAGTCCACATTAGCACCGGGACACCTCTGCTGAGGTAGCTGTGTGCTCTACAAATGCACACTGATTGATTGATTGATTGATTGTAGACAAGTGTGCCTCTGATGGTGGTTTTGCCATTGGTGAGTACTTGGAAGTTGGGGTGCTCCATGATCGGTGTAGTGTCATCTGTGATGGTGGTAAATGAAGAAAACATTTAGGAAATGCAAAATAACATGAAGTGGACCTATGAATATACAAGACAAATATGCAATCAACCAAGTGAGTATCAAAAATATATATGTTTTATTTGTGTAACAATGTTATCTCGGGGGATAGAAAAATTAGAATCTGAGAGCATTCTAAAATGACATAGTACATGCTGGTCCATCACTGCTCTTTTGTTGCGCAGACATACTCATTCATTCATTTTATACTGCGACTGTTTATGCACTATTAATTCAAATGCTATCAAAATAAACAGTAAAGAGCATGAATTACATATTATTTTCAAATTGCACATGGACTATAGTTTGAAATGATTACAACTCAGTATACAAATACATTAATGTAGTAATCTCTGCTCATAAATGAGTCAGAACATAGATATAAAACAAACCTATATTGGGCAGTTGCAAGTGGGGAGAAAAAAGAGAAAGGAAAGAATTAACCAAGATTAAATACAAATAGTGAATCTCTTAGATACCCTATCACCAAAATTTAGTGCTAACATAATAATTTCTTGGTGATGACGCAAGCAAATACAAAAGGCGAGAAAATGAAATCGGAACCCAGAAGAATAGAAGAATAAGTGCATATCATGTGTCTTATTAAAGAGAAAAATGATGATCATGCAAGGGGAATCGGAAGTGGTTCACCCCATCCTCTATATAAGCCTAGATGATAATGATGAACATAGTTACCTTCTTTAGATTAGAATGGAGTTCTCTAATGTTTGAGATGTGTAGATTGTGGTATCGAAGGAGCAATAGATACCTAACAGAAAAGTTGTTTAAAAAAAAGGAAGCTCTGAGTAACCTGTGTGTTGTGTCAATAAGCAAACACAAGTTCAAAGAAGAACCTTACCCATGCAAGGGAACTAGGATGTTATAGTTCCGCTGCGTCAGGATGGTGGCCGCATAACTGGATATTAAACAGGGTGGGGCATGGGGCTAATGTGTCCCTCGAGTGCTGTTATCCACATAGCAGACATTAGAACTTGCACTATAGTGTGGAATAGAGTGGAATCAGAATAAGGGAACTCAAGTTGATAAAACAGTAATAGCCCATGATACTCAATAACGCTCAGACTGCAAGTAGCTTATCTAACAGCGACTCATAATTATGGACCTAAGAGGCTTACCCGTGTGGAAATTAATCCTGAACTATCCGGAAGTATATGAAAAAATACAGTGTGGTCACTGTTTAAAAGGAAGCACTTTAAGGTTTCGCCTTATTGTAGGGATCCACCAACGGCGTGAATTCAAATATCGCGGGTGTGTCCGTGGTGGACTACATATGGGGCAAAGCAGAAAAAGAGATGTCAGAGGGGAGGAAGCGGCCGTTTAATAGCGAAAATTGTAACATCCCCTAGTCTTGTATGGGCATATCATAATATGCAGTGTGAACCCGGGAACCCCATTGTACAATGCCTGTGGAGCTTACCAGTACACTGCATCGCATGCCTTTATCTATGGAAGCTGCAGCATGGAACCAAATAGTCTCAAGCTGTCGGCTAAGGTCCCCAACTCTTTCACCTCCTTGCGCCCGGGTCCTACGTCATGCGCTGCGTACGTGCGCAGATCAGAAGGTGGGTGGACCAACCTCAATAGAAAAACCTAACATAGGCTGGTCGGAGAGATTGTGCCCGCCCATGAGTGTGCAGGGGAAAAACTTAAAAAGCCCAGCACCGGCTTTTGAATCGCTAAATGCTATAGACTGCAAGAAAGAGGACTGCCTCTGATGTTTCTCAGATTTTAGATGTGTCTATGGCAGCCATGTTGTACTAATGAATGTTCATGGCGATACTCAGCAGTAATAGCTTTCCCTATGTGTGAAGGCCCAAATTGTCATAAAGGGCCTTCGCATAAATGAATATGAGAAATGTTCATTCTATCACATGTGGGGATATAGTACAACAAAATATGCTTAAAGAACTGAAAATAAAAAGGAATTTTGTTTGCCTATGTGTGCACTCGAAATAGCGTACTATGTCTAAATGTTAACCTGACGACAAGGATACGCTAATGAAGACTGCGAGATGGGAGCTAGCAGCCTCGCAGAGACGGCGGCCATATTGATATATCAACATGCTTTCTGAGGCACAAAAGGTACAAATGGATATTAAATAGGGTGGCATTTACATTAATTATTGTTGTATCGGATCATTTGTTCCCATGGGATTTCGCTGTTCAATTGTTTTGTATAGGTGTCCAAAATAAAAATCTGTGATGGTGGTGCAATTGATCTTTTTCTTGTTGATGATGGCGATCCCCCCACCGTGTTAGTTGACGTGGTCTTGATGTGTTATCCAATAGCTGTGGAGTGTAGCTGAGGTGGTGTTGGGCGCCGATGGGGGATTGAGCCAGGTCTTTTTGAGGAAGAGGGAGGAGATGGTGTCTCAGATCTCAGTGTTGTGTTTGCAGAGAGATCGTGTGTTGAGCTGGAGGCAGTGGAGATGTTCTGGTGTGGTTGTGGCTGGTGTGGTAGTGGTAGCCGTATGAAAATGTGCTCTAGCATTTCAGGTGAAGAAGTGCTACCACCAGGCGAAAGGTCCTACTGTAGACCAAGGTTAGGTGCGGCAGCAGTGGTTGTTGTGGGGTCCAGGGCTTAGAGCTTGGTGGTAGTGTAGTTTTGGATGGTGGGAAAGCCAGGGTTCCTGGCGCTAGATGCACTGCAGGCATTGATAGACACAGATGGGCTTGCCTTAGGTGCACCTGTGCTGCAACCTCTATTAAGTAAGTCCTGGAAGGAGGAAGGGGCAATGGGAGGCAGGAAGTGGAAAGGAAAAGGATCGGGCAAAATGGTGGGGAAAATCAAATGGCACAGAGGAAGCGGTTTAAACAGGATTACACAATTAAAGTTACTCAAAATTACACAAAGATTAACGGTGGGGGCTAAGAAATGCTGTGTTCACAACTTTATAGTAGGAAAAACGGTGAAGCAGCAGGATACCAAGATACAGCTAATGCCTCAATGTATCGGTGGAGAAACTATGTGGACAACAGCTATCGGTCGCACAGAATACAGTGATGAAAAGGCAGCTGGAGCGACATGCAGCAGGGGAGAGCTGGCAGGAGGACCTGCATGTGAGTAGGTCTCTTTCACATGAGGTTTGAGTAGGTCTAGTTCGCATTGATCACATATTTCATAATGGGACATTATGGAAGCTTCGTGAAATTCAAGGTGAGTTTGAGCTACCTACGGATAGATTTTATAAATATCTGCACGTCCTCTGCAAATTCTTAGTAGCTTTCTAAACAGGATCAGTAGGGGTAACATACACATGGATATGATCTCTTTCATGGAACTGGTGAATGTTGAGTTTACAGGCTTTAATATTAAAACTTTGCATGATCTGGTTATGGATGCATTCGCGGATGACGTAGGGAGCATGGCCACTGCTTGGGCTAATCAAATATACATGTGGATATTGGGTGCCTCACTCTCTGAGAATACTACATTTTGTTTGAAGTACTTACAGCAGAAAACTTACAATTGCAACATTTTCAGATAACTGACATACTGCATTATGCAACCAATTCGATAGGGGTATCGTTGTAGTTCTGATTTCTCCAAATGTGTTTTGGAGAACGGGAATGACTTATGTTTGTCCGTTAAACTTGTTGCATTAAGTTGTTTTTGAAACAGGTACTCATAAGTTAAGCTGCATTACACATACTGCTACAGGCCTGAATGTACCTCTAATAATTAAAAGTATCATGCCCTAATGCTGGGCCTTGCTCAATTGCTCATTGTCATTACTTAGTTGTGTATTGCAAAACAGTTGTGGCCATTCTTATGTAATGTATGTAAAGTAGGAATTGTAATTTACAGACTTAAGGGTCTCTCCACACAATTGTAAGTGGCTTCCTCTTGGGACATCCTATCTGGGGTCCTTTGATAGATTGAGAGCTCAAAAGGAACTCAAATGAAAAGAAATGTTTGGATAATCTAATAATTTTCTCAATTTCCATTGCCGAATTGCCTTTCCTCTAACTATTTAAATGTACATAATGTCGAATTTTTCGTAATAAAGATTTGAAATATGTCTTTTCTACTTTCTCAAATAAAATAAAGTTAAATGAGGAGTGTTAGACCTGGCATCATTGGCGTGGGTCTCCCTTCCCCTCTCCTCTTCCTATTTTTTTTATGTTGGCTGGATTTAGATGCTCTGTTCGCTGTGCCACTGCTAATCAGTGCCACAGCGCTAAAGCTCCCTGTGTATAAATGACTGTATGACTTAGAATAACCATAAATGCATAGATCTGTGTAGCGTGTCCAATAGTGAGTTACCCTCCATTTCACTGTCGCTACTGGGACACGATCCGTTCTCATAGGCCAGACTGGGCTGGTTGATGATTACTTTCCATCATCCTACCTGGCTCCAGGAACCTGATAGGAACTTCTTGTTTTATATGTTTGTACTCAGGACATTGTGAGGCACCTTTTAGTGAGGACTGTTTATATATCCCATGTTTAGAAATGCCTCTTCTGAAAACGCGGTAGTTTCTTGCCTAAGCTTTACTGTAGGCTTTGCGAGTATGTGTATTGGCCGTCTGGTTTTGGAGCAGCAGGGCCAGCTGGGTTAGACCTGGCTGGAGAGGGAGATCGGTATTTAGAGCCTGGGGAAGGGTAACTCTTTGATCCGAGCAGGGCCGTGCCTGGCAAGGTGAATGATGGCTCCACCTCCCACTGGGCGTCTGATAGCAGACCCCGCCATTCTGAAAGGGCAGGATGTCACCTCGTAAACCAAGTGCTCCCCGACCCCACCGAACTGGTTCTGACTGGAGTCAGTGATTTGCGACCTTAGAGAAAAAAGACTTTTTAGGTATAAAATGCTGCTCTGGAAGTTTGTCTGGGTGTGTTCCTTCTGGATGTCAAGACGAAACTCTGTCCGAGTGAACAGAGGAAAAGACTTTGACACTTTCACCAAGCTTGCCGAAGAAACTACCCGAGAGCCTGAATCGAGAGCACCTCCTGCAGAAGTCTCAGGGACATTAGACTTCACCCCGTCAGCCATTGGAATTCCTGTGCAAGGAATTCTGCTTGCAGGTGAGGCCTCTGTCGAGTAATCCGGAGCCTCTAGTTCTACTGTGAGGACCGCGGACTGGGCACCTTTGAAACTTTCACTGACCCTGTGTGTGCCGCTGCAGCTAAAAGAGATCTGCCACCGCTGAGAGCCCACCTGAATCTGAACCCTTAAACCTTTAGCTGGATCCATGTGGGCCGCTGCAGCTAAGAGAGAGCTGCTGCCACTTAGAGCCCGCCGGAATCTGAACCCTTGAACCTTTCGCTGGATCCGTGTGGGCCACTGCAGCTAAGAGAGAGTTGCTGCCGCTGAGAGCCTGCCTGAATCTGAGCCCTTAAACCTTTCGCTGGATCCATGTGGGCCGCTGCAGCAAAGAGAGAGCTGCCGCCGCTGAGAGCCCACCTGACTCTGAACCCTTAAACCTTTCGCTGGATCCGTGTGGGCCGCTGCAGCTAAGAGAGAGCTGCCGCCGCTGAGAGCCCGCCTGAATCTGAACCCTTGAACCTTTTGCTGGATCCGTGTGGGCCGCTGCATCTAAGAGAGAGATCTGCCGCCGCTGAGTGCCCGCACCCTTGCCAACGCTTGCATCATCGTGATTCATTCTGTGGGCCGCCGCAGCTAAGAGACAGCTGCTGCCACTGAGTGCTCGCACCCTTTGCCACTTTTCATCATCATGATTCATTCTGTGGGCTGCCGTAGCTAACAGAGAGCTGCTGCTGCTGAGTGCCCGCACCCTTTGCCACTTTGCATCATCGTGATTCGTTCTGTGGCCCACCGCAGCTAAGAGAGAGCTGCTGCCACTGAGTGCCCGCACTCTTTGCCACTTTGCACCATCGTGATTTGTCCTGTGGGCCTCCGCAGCCAAGAAAGAGCTGTGGCCACTGAGTGCCAGCACCTTTATCAACTTTGCATCCTTGGGATTTGTCCTGTGGGCCACCGCAGCTAAGAGAGAGCTGCTGCCGCTGTGAGCCCACCACCGAGCTGCACGACGAGAGTCATCGCCACCCCCAGCCCTGGCCTCTGCAGCCGCGTGCTGCTGCAGCTGAGAGCCTGCCTGTCCCCAAGTGCCCGAATCATTGTGGGTGCACGCTACGGACCTCTGCAGCCCGGACTTGTGGTCACTGGGAGTCCGCCTGTCATTGTCACCGCTTCTTCGAGAAGCTGCGTGCTGTGTCCCCCTTTCACCGACAGGTATCTGGTGCGCAGCGGGTCACGTAGGCCCCGGCCTTGAACTTAGTCAGTGTCACGTTCTGGTGAATAAGTAAATGCTTTTTGGAGTCCCTACGGGTTGACGTGAATTGTAGTTGTTGAAACGCTTTGAGAATTCCGAGCTAAATATAGAGAAAGATATTAATTTTCGATACCTACCTGAGATGTGTCCTTAAGTGGTGTCGTTGCTACCTCATTGTACATGGTCATAAATGCTTCACACACTGCCTCTGACATAGGCCTAACTGCTCGTGCTACGTTACCACGGGGTTGAGCAGAGGTTGTCAAAGGGGGTAGCCCGCTTGCCCTGACTTAGGAAGAAGGGTTCCTATTTGGACATTGGCGCCCGACATTGCCAACTGGAGACCCCCATTTTTAACAAGGAGTATTTCGGATTTCTCGTGTTGAATGTATATATTTAGTTCAGCCGATCCCAGGACATCATGCACTGTGTGTTTACTCTAAAAGGACAAATTTACAATAGGACAGGCCCCAAAATACATTTGGTGATATGAGGAAAAACTTGTTCAATCTTTTAAAAATTGGGATATTGCCTACTGCTGTACATTTATGCAGAGGGAATATTGTGATAGCTGAACGAACTATCACAGTGGCCTATGGTGAACCAGTCAAAGATGACGAGTTTGCCTAAATCCCCTGACGTGGAACAGCCTAATATTGAGCACGGATTTTCATCCCAAACCTCTGTCAGCTCTCAAAGTTAAATGATCTTCTGTTGGGTAATTTGCTGGTAAGGACACGCCTAAAACCCTAGCAAGGCTTGGACCCTGCATGTGCCACAGAGAGACTTCAAAAAGTTGGCAGGATTGTTCCATACTGGAACAAGACTGATCAGGTCCACATCAGACCACCTAAATAGCCCAAACACTTTTGATAGATCTTTAAGGCGCTGTAGTGCCATCTGTAAAAGAGGTGGATTCTACGTTGTCTTGTTTACCATCACCCCAGATATTTTCAGTTTTATTCTTAGTTGTGTGTGGCAGATCAGGGTGACGGGAAGGCAATGTTGCGGTGAAGGAGACTTGCCCAACTAGCACAGGTATGGCTTATGAAAGTGACAAGAAGGATGGCAAAGAATAGTCACTACCCCACTTTCGGCACAGTGCTCAAGATCTTCATGAATGTTGACACGAGTCCATAATTTGGTAGGCTGGAACCAATGAATATTCATGAGTCAAACTGTATTCATAGGCTCTATGTTGCATAACTGAATTTTAAAGAAATACTATGGGTCTCATTAACAAGGCCCCTTGTGCCACCGGAGCGTCACCTTTTTTTGATGCTCTAGAGGCGAGGTGCTTGCCAAATTTACAAGGCCATGCAAAGCCACTCTTCATGGATTTTCATGGGCTTGTAAATATGGTCCCCTTTAACGCAGTACTGTGCGTGAAAGGGGCTTTCCATGGGTGTTGCTGTTGGTGTTCCCACGCAACACTCATGGAATCTGGCACATTCCCAAATTGACAAGGTTTTGTAAATCTTGGAATGCATCAGATTCCTACACCTCCCCTGGGGAGGCATGAGGGAGGCGCAAAAGAGAAAAAATACCTTTATTTTGCCTAATTTTTCCTTCTTCTATGTATGCTGCAGCACACATAGAAAGAGGAAAACGCCTCTTGTGATTGTTTTTGTGCAGGGAGATGTCCCTTTCTGCACAAAAACAATCATCTCTGCAACGCAGGCACCATAGCACCATGTCGCAAGGATGCCTGCGCTGGCGCATGGCAGCCTATTGTGCGCCAGCATAGGGGAAAAGACAGGAATGAGCTGTATCTCATAGATACGGCACATTCATGCTCATTTCTTTAGACGTAGGGCAGTGCAGCAAGGTTCCTTCCAGGGCTACCCTGCGCCAAAACCTCGTAAATAAGGCCCTAACTGCTTCATTGTCCTGCTGCAATCTGTTGCAGATTTGTTCCCACTTACCACCAGTGTTTAGTTGGCACATGCAGGCCCTGCAAACACTACCCACTGACAAACAGTTAGCACTTGCCTTATAAAAAGGGGTTCAGGGATGAAATGTGAGGAAACTGCATTGGTGCACATTTTTGTCCCTACCGCGAAACTCTAAATAGAATACAGGCCATTGTTTCCATAATTTAATGTGAAGCAGGGTTTATACATTGCTGCAGCTACCCTTTCATGACTAGGGGGCATATGTATCAAGCGAATTTTTAATCGCAAACGCTGCGATTCGCAAAATACAGCGTTTGCGATTAAAAATTCGCAAAACGGGATGTATTAGGCAAATTCCCACCGCAAATTTAAGGAATCGCTAATTTAGCGATTTCTTAAGTTTGCGTAACCATTTAAGAAATCGCAAATTGCGATTTCTTAAATGAAATGTAACACTCACCAAAGGATTGTGATTAATCCTTAAGAAATCGCAAATTACCACCAACTACTAGTTGGTGTTAATTTGCGATTTCTTTTAAAAATGCACGTTTTGTAATTTTACAAAGTGCCACGTGACGCACATACATGCCCTTAGGGCATGTATGTGCGCCATATGACCACACATGCTAATTTCAGGGGTGTATCAGAGTGTCATCTTGACACCCTTGCACCTTTGAAATTATTCTCAAATTGCGATTAGCAAATTGCGATTCGTAATTTGAGAATTACTTCCCATTCATTCCTATGGGTCTCCTGGCCCATAGGAATGAATGGGAAGGTATTCCTTAATTGCGATTTCGCAATTTGCTAATCGCAATTAAGGAATTTTAAGAAATCGCAAAAGTTTTGCGATTTTTTTAAAATACATCCCGTTTTGCAATTCTCAAATAGCGATTCTTTAAAAATCGCTATTTGAGAATCGCAAATGGAGATGTTGATACATATGCCCCTAGGTAACTAGGAAGAATTATTGCACACAATGCTTCTTTATAAGTGTCTAGTAGCTTTTTTCTAGAAGTGAAGTTTTGGTTTAGGAGCGTGCATTGGAGTTTGAGTTGTGACAAGGAGGCAGCAGCATTCGTCCCATGTCTTCTAATAAAGTCTATTGAATTATCACTGGAGACGGTGTATTCCCCAGATTACGGTCAATGACTGCTTTTGCCCTGCTGAAGTGCCTTTTTGGAAAGTTATGTCAAAACATGTGATAGAAGGCAGCGGAGGTGGATCTCCTACTCAGAGGAATAAGAACCCTATAGCGCACAACTGGATCACAGGAGGATCATGCAGATTCCCTGAGTCCAGTTCCTGGCCTTGAGCACCCCAGGCTTGAAAAAATGAGAAACCTCTGCTCCCCCACACCAGAAATATCATAGTTGTGAAATGTTTTGCCACCAACCCAGGCTCTGCATGGAGAGAGGAAGGGCGATGAAGTTGGACCCCAAAGAATAAATACTTCCTTCTTGTGATGCAGAAATAAATAAACAAAGGATGCCCCTCGTCCCCTTTTTCCGAGTGGCTAATCCACACAGTAAATCCTACTGTAGTCTACAAAGCCGAACCATGGGGGTCGACATACTGTCTGTCTGATTAAACGGTCAGTGACCAAAAACAGTCCCATCCGCTGAATACATTGCAGCAGAGGGTGGGTTGGAAATGGGGATTTACATGTAGTCAGTCGAGTTACATGATTCCGTGTTCACAAGCACAACCACATTCCCTGAATGCATTTCGGGAGTGGAGGGATATGGAATTACTTACATGCAGTCTTTTTGATTGCACATTCAGTGACCGAATGCAGACGCATTCACTGAATACATTCCAGAAGTGGGAGGGTTGAGAATGGGAAATGACATGCCATCTGTCAGATTACACGTCCAGTGGCCCTATACATCCACAATGACAATACAGTGCAGCAGAAGGTGGGTTGGGAATGGGGACTTGCATGCTTTCTGTCGATCACATGTTCTGTGACAGAAAAGAGCCACATTCACTGAATACATACCGGGAGTGGATGGATTGGGAATGGGGATTTACATGCAGTCTATTGAATTAACCGTTCATTGACCTTGTACAGCCACAATCGCTGGATGCATTCTAGAAGAGGGTGGGTTGAGGACTTACACCAGATAGGGTGGATCTCACTTTCAGTGGCCACTTGCGGCCACCAGCCACACTCACTGAACATGTTTCAGGATTGGGTGGGTTGCACCAGCTTCAACCTATTTACATATTATCCAGGCGCACTGCTGATCCCAAGCAGCATATAAGCATATAGAGAAACTCTGCGGTCACTAGGGGGCATATGTATCAACATCTCCATTTGCGATTCTCAAATAGCGATTTTTTGAGAATCGCTATTTGAGAATTGCAAAACGGGATGTATCTAAAAATTCGCACAAATTTTGCGAATTCTTAAAATTCCTTAATTGCGATTAGCAAATTGCGAAATCGCAATTAAGGAATACCTTCCCAGTCATTCCTATGGGCCAGGAGGCCCATAGCAATGAATGGGAAGTCTTTCTCAATTCAAGGTGCAAGGGTGTCATGATGACACCCTGATGCACCCCTGAAATCAGCATGTGTGCGCCACATGGCACTTTGAAAAATGCCAAAATGTGCATTTTTCAAAGAAATCGCAAATTACCACCAACTTGAAGTTGGTGGTAATTTGCGATTTCTTAAGGAGAAATCGCACAACTTGGGTGCGTGTTACATAGCATTTAAGGAATCGCAATTTGCGATTTCTTAAATGCTTACGCAAACTTAAGAAATCGCAAAATTAGCGATTCCTTAAGAACGCGCTGCTGAAATGCCTCATACATCTCATTTTGCGATTTTGTATTCGCAAACGCTGTTTTTTTGCGATACGCAGTGTTTGCGAATACAAAATCGTTTGATACATATGCCCCCAGATCATACCCCGTCAAGAAACTATGTGAATTAATATCATGTCCCTTGTCATTATAATTTGTCAAACCTCTACCTACTGCATACCACTATACAAAAAAAACTAACAGGCACACTCTCCGAATCGTAACAACTAAAATTACATTAAATTTCACTTACACTAACCACTGGACTAACTAGCTTCACAAATATAAGTGCAGAACAGATCCATCATCTACTGACGAGAAATTAACACTGCTCTCTAGGTAGCACTGCAACACTAGAGTAAAGTGGCTCGACATGGGGCCTACAAAAAGACCTACATTTGGGCTGTGAGCAGAGGGAACTGAGCGCAGAACGTAACTTTTGGCCACTCAGTAATACCACCCACTTTGCCTCCCAAACCTTGGTCATTGAAGATGTCAAATGTGATCTCGTCAGTAATGACTATGTCATTTGGGATGGCACCTGTGATGTCATGTGAGGTCTTAATAAGCTTAAAGCGGTGATGTGTTATGATTTGCATACCTTACCATTATTGGAAATTGGCAGTGGATTTTACGTTTTGCATCATATCTATAATGCTAATTTTACTGAAGTGAGCACATTTTATCGTATATTTTATGATTTTTGCACCCACTCACATCCTCCCAAAGCCATCTTTGAACAGCCTTCAGCCATGCACATCTTGCTTTGAGTGGGGGCCCTTAGTATTCCCAGGCTCTGTCCTTAGCTCCCATCTTGCACCTATCCCTGTCCCACCACAACCAGCTCCAGATGGCCTTCAACTGTGTATTTCATGCATTGGGCGTGGAGCCTGACCTTTGGAAAAGCCCTCATGCCAACCAAATACAGAAGCACACATGCTTTAGCCTATCTTTTGGGCATAAGACCAAGCCCTCCAATAAACCCTGCCCCACTAAAATCATATGCTCGTGGCCTTTGGACTTGCAGAGCGGGCTTTGGGGATGAGGCATGCCATTCAATATGGCAGTCTGTTGATCCATTTACCTTTATATGGAACTAATCTATTCTATTGGAAAACCGTACATAGTCAATCAATGGAGTCTTCTTTGAAACAATAATCTCCGATGATGAATAATGTGTCCACAGACTCACTTGCAACATTTTAGCCTACAGATGTACCAACAAGACACTCAATATTCAATAGTGTACAGGAGTAAGTCAGTAGAACTGCACGACGCTGCTTGTCATCCACATGTAAGTGAAGATATTTCTGTCAACTCTGCCCAATACATAATTTTTTTAACCAAACACCCAAAACTACAAAAAAACCTAAGAGCTTAGAGGCTACCAACCGATTTACTATAACAAGTCCAATCGTCCTTATATAGCAGCTGAATTGTATTAAATAGGATGCTGTTTTTCTATTCTGGCCATGGTATTTTAGGTTTAAGATATTTGAAGATGTCCATTCAGATGAAATCATGCTTTAAGCTTCGTTATGATATTACAAAAAGGCCATCATATGCTACTTAGTCAAAGACTTTATTGTCCATTTTCGTTCTATTTGGAATTCCAGTGCTCACATGATGTTAAAATCATGTCCACAGATTTCTTGGCCCAAACCATATAAAAACATTACTGTTTAACTTCTTGGCAGCAGATAAAACTGTATGTGTGTTTAATTGACATTGGAGCACAAAGTGATAATGCGATCATGGTCACTATTAGCTTTGCTATGCATGGCGCTGGTAGAAAGCCATCGGGGTAATTAACTGGTTTCAAGGATGGAAGGAAGCAATTCTCTATTGCTCGATTAATTAAAACCATTGCAATGTAATGCATAATAAACAAATATACAATGACACACACAATTGGACTGTCATCATCAATTTATAGCAATATATTCAATTAATTAAAACCTGTTCCCACGGCCCAGGGAGCCCCTTTCCCTATGCGAGAACTACTTCTTCAGTAGGTACAACGGCATGTTGAGGGTTAGAGTGCCGATGCTCATTTCAGCGGTGTGGGTACAGATTGAGTAAGCCTTGGAGGATCAATGCTCTGCTTAGTTAAAAATATAGTGCTTATTGTAAAACCAAAGGGGGATAAAGCCTAAGAAGGTAGTGTAACCATAAAATCAGATTCCATTTTTTTGATGAAAGTGCAGGCACTCATTTGAGCACTCCTGGGCAGTGCTTAATAAACCATTGAGGTGCCCGGTACTGGTTTATCAAATCTAGTTTTTCATAAAATTTTGTGTGCAAATTCATTTGCTAAACTCTGGTGTGATCAATAGGCATAAAAGCAGCGACTGTTATAAAGAAGAAAGTCCAACATGCTCGTTAAGAGGTCTAAGGCAGTGCATTTGTATAGTTAAAATGGGAGTGCTTATTCCTTAAGAATCGTAACGATGGGCGTTATTGAATTTAGATATGAGTGCGCAGTTGGGTGCAGAGGGCCATTGATGAGGTTTGGGAAAATTTGATATGTGGATGCACAAGGGAAAATCAAAACCAATACTATCTTCACAGGGCCGTTCCCGCCTACCCGCCTTTAGCTAGAACCTTGGCCACAGACTTCTTGTCAAATCTCTGTAAGTACTTAACCATTCCACCGTTAAGGCCAATGTCCAATAGATCTAAACAGGCGAACACCACCTCCCTACTTGACCTTTACCTGATCTCTCTCACCAGGGCCGGACTGGGAACCACAACCAGCCCTGGCAAAGTGCTCGCCCCCCCCCCCCCCCCGGGGTTGGGGGTGCCGCCGAGCTATTTGCCAGGGCCGGTTTTCGGCCGATTTTGTTGCTGGGCTGATTTTGCAGCTATGCTGCAAAAACGGCCCTGTAACAAAAAAGGCTCGAGGGGCCCAAAACCGGCCCCCACCCATGTGGCCCTGTCTTTCACTTCCTGCAAAAGAGCTCACAACGATCACCCAGCGGCACAGGCATAAGACGTGAACAATGTTCTCCGGCTCTTGTTGTCAAATTGAGTTGGTCACTGCTATGATGTAGCACTAATTGTTCCTTCAAAAGGAATGCTAGGATACTATGACTGGGCTCTCTAAGAGCGCGTCAGAGCAGCACTGGAAATCAGAGAGCACATCTGTTGAAAGAGAGAGCACAGAGAGCGGTGAGGGTGGATGGTGGGTGGCCAGGCAATTCTTTTTTACATTTGGACATGGAAGAGAGGCTTTGTTCTGTTAGGCTCCCTTGTTACCCCTCTGTCCCTACATAGTATTTGAAAGAGGGGCCAGTGAAGTTGTGGGGCATACATAACATAAAATTATACATGTGTAACAAGTGAATTAAGGAGATGTTTTTCACCTCAGGGTTCTATGTGACATCATAGACATTTCAAGCTTCACTCTTATTGTCTATTTGATGTCACTCGGAACCCCTCTGCAAAAAATATCCCCGTAATTCACTGTTACCTATCTATAATTCTATATACTGGTGCAATGTACAGAACTATTTCTATGGGTTTCTCTAGCTTATTACTGTCTCAAAGGGAAATTACTCCTGAAAATTCATGGATATTTAATGAAGTGTTTTTTAAGAGTAGGCATGTCTTAATGAATACATCGTTTTGTAATCCACAAGGTTTTTCTCCATGAATAAGCATGTCTAATCTCCTGAAATACATCAGTTAATTCACTCCTAAACCTGGAGTAAGACACAACTACTCACATAAGTCGCTTTATGAAATAGGCCTGGCAGTTCCTGTCTTAATCATACCAAAAAAGGGAATAAAGCAAAGCACTTTTGAACAAACCACTTGAAGTGGGCACAACATATTCTTTTGATAAAACTCTCTTTAAACAATCTAGATAATTCCACACCTTGAGCATTTTGTCCCAGTGTTCGGAACCGACTATAAAGGCCAATCGGATTCCTTAAGCTGCTACTTCAATTCCAGCATGTTTGTCCTAGCTGCACAAAAGTAACTACATGGTCAAAATATTCTAAGACTGAAGTTTGAACTAGTAGATATTGTTCTAACAGAATATTTTAGAAAAATATTTGTCTTTATTTAAACAGTGAAATAAAATGTTACATGTGGGTGCGTAACAGTTCACAACCCTATATGTTTCCGGAATCCCCACAATGCACTTTGGGTCAGATGTATTTATCTCGGGATGCAGGACAGGTGCAATTTTGTGCTGCATCAGATGTGTGATATGAGATCGTTTTTTATAGTGCGGTGACATATGTTCTAATGCCTCAAAAACAAAAATGGCGTTAATATTGTTTGAGGCTCTGATTCCGTGTGTGACTCCCTCTGAATGCATGCAAATGCAGGGATGGAGGCCTGTAAGCATCAACTGCCCGCCATCCATGCCAACATATACATGTCCTTTAAAGGGACACATATTACAAAGCATTTACATACATGGTTTTAAGAAGAAACCTGCATATGCGAACGTAATCATTAGTACAAGGATATGGAATGAAGACAGCAAAAGACTGGTATTGCATAACCACAATGTGCTACGGTCAGGCAAATTACTGTTGCCAGTGACTTGATTTCAAACTACTCACAAGACGTGAGTACCTGTGCAATCTCTAAAGGTTTGAACATTGAGCAAGGTATTTTGGATATGTTTCTTCCAGTTGCTTTAA
Source organism: Triturus cristatus (assembly GCF_964204655.1). Lineage (NCBI taxonomy): Eukaryota > Metazoa > Chordata > Amphibia > Caudata > Salamandridae > Triturus > Triturus cristatus. Next base: position 674,076,306 of record NC_140587.1, read on the forward strand.
GATTACACAATGCATTCTTGTTATATTCTGTACTTATTAAGTCTCTGTTACTTTAATTATTCAAGCACGTGTTATACCATTAGTTGCATGCGCTTTGTTATCTTTTGTCTTAGGTTCTAAGTTCTGAATAGAGAATCAGTAGTGTGTACCAGCTGGATCTCAGTTGCGCCTGGGGTCCGCTGCTGGAAAGATGTATTGTCGTGCTGTTATCAATAAATCATTTAAAAAGATTCCTGTTACCTGGATTTTAATAATTCTGCAAGCCGTTTTGGATTGTAATCAAGAAAACATTTTGGGTATCATCATGCAAATGATAGGTTGTGCAAACACAGTAACACAAAGGTGCGAGTAAATGAAAGTTTGTTTTTTAATATTGAATGTGCCAGTGCCGTTTGTGTGTCGGTGGATATTTGTGTTCGAAGTACCACTATCACACTTCTACTGACACATTATTAAATGAACCCGCAAGGATAGCCAGGTAAAATAGTGCTACGTCAGGATCACCTTCAAGGTAGTGCATAAATGGTGGCCAGATGATTTTACAAGTAATTCTGACTCCAGAAAGCCAGTCAGAAGCAATGTTGGAGCATGCCATCTCCTAAGGAATTGGGCAAAACCCCACATGGGGGTTCTTCACTACCTGGGCAGGGAGCACCAAGTGTACCTGCCCTGTCTTTCGCCTACCACTTCCTCCACCCTCCAGGGCTTACCCCGTGGGTGCTCTCTTGGTAGTGGAAGGCCCACTCAGGGTTGGCTACTGAATTAGAAATGCCATCCTGAGCCTAGGTGCAACTGTGCACATACTGGCCTGCCATGATAGGCTGGATACCTGTTGGAAATGCTACTCTGGTGAGTGAAACATTCAGTGCTGTGTCCGAACATTAGCTAGTGATGTACCTGCCCTGGGTATGTGGTGTACCTAGTTACAGGGCACTCGCAGGTACAACACCTGACCAATCCAGTCAGAACCACTCCCTAGCATGGGTCGGAAGGGTGCGTGCTTTTTCACATTGCATTATCGTGGGAAAACGCCCAGAGTCCTAAAGCCATGAACAGAGAATCAGCAAAAGCCAGAAGGAGAAAGAGCAAAATGCTTTAGGGAAATCCCTTAAGAAAAGCCGTGTCCAAGACTTTTGCACCACCTAAAGTGGTGCATGCATGATGCAGGGCTCTCATAAAGATTTAAGAAGCCACACAAAGCCACCCTGAGGGGCTTTGAGAGGCCTCATAAATCATGAGTAAGGTGACCCAACGCAAATCGCTGCGTCACCTTACTCTGCGCCTGGGAGGCCTTTCATTAGCATTGTGGTGGGTTTTCCCATGCAACACCTATAGAATTTCAAACTGCCATAGATTTACAAAGTGATGTGAACCTGGGGAAGCACTATATATATATATATATATATATATATATATATATATATATATATATATATATATATATATATATGTGTATATATGAGATTAGGAAGATATTGTAATATATATATATATATACCGGAGGTCCCCATAGTGAGTAAGCATCAGGCTTGCAATCACCTGACTTGCTACCAATTACTAAATTAGGTGCTGAGACCAACATATGTTATTTCAAATGATGTAACCAAAAGTAATAAGCAGCTGCAATTGCTCAGTTTTCTATGTACATGTATCACGTGTTCTGTAGTAGTAGTAGTTAAATACTGAAAGCAACAGGCGCTCAAGATGTGTGTGAAAGGCCGAAACACATCACCATGGCTGCTTTTACCAGACTAAATAAGGTTGTTAGAGAGTGCCACAACTCCTCCCCCCACAGTGCTCTGGCCAGCTCAGCTCCACCTGTCTGCATAAAGCAAACATAGCTACTGCAGTAGGAAAAATAAAATGATAATAACATTGTATTATTATCATTTTATTTTTCCTTTTTAAACTGCTTGGAGAGCAGTGGGATGACACTCCTCCCCCTTAGCAGAGGAGCCGCCACTGTATATTTGTTTTCCAATAAACTCTTATTTCCGGTATTATCCAGTACCTGAGGCAGGCGGCACCATACAGTGTGCTATTAAGAAAAATGTGTTTTACCTCCCCCTAAATATATATGGAAGAGTTAACCTCGTGAAAATGATTATTTTACCAAAATTCACCTTCCTATACAATTGTATTCCACTTTCTTTTAGAAAGGCAGATATTGCGAAGGTACAAGGTAAAATAGGAAGCTTTATTTGGGCGACGAAAGGTTCAAGGATAGCCTGGAAAAAACTCAGAAAAGGGCGGGCTGGCACTACCTGACCTTCTAACTTAATGTTATGCCTTCCATTTTAAAAACTTTCGATTGTTAGCTAGTAAGGCCGATAGCTCATCATTAGGACTATTGTTTCAAGCTATGTTAGAAGATGTGGTGCAAGGTCAGACTCACTTTCTCTATAAATATGGAGATCCGAAGTTTTACAAAAAAGTAAGGCTAAAGATTCTAAGAGCTGCTTTAGAGACATGGGTATATCTCAGGAAGAAAATAAAGATACCATATTATGCAGTACAAGTTCCAATTTGGGACTCCCCAGGCACTCCGGAATGTCTGAGAGGTCAACTCAGCCAGCCATTAAGAATAGGAGGTTTGTTTCTCCTGTATGAGAGCTGTAGATGACTGCACGTGTCGATTGAGGAGCTGCCGAACCTCCGGGTTGTCGGCTGAATAGCTGTGTATCTGAATTATACGAATAAAGGTTTTTAAAAAAAAAAAAAAAAAAAAAAAAAAAAAAAGAATAGGAGGTTTGAATAAATGGGGAGAGTTGAAAAAGGAGTTTAATATAGTTAGTTGGGAAGTGCTCAATAACCTCACAGGAGGAACTCTGACAAGGTTTACGTATTATCAGTTATCCTCTTGGTAGGCATCAGAGAGTTGGCCTCTGGAGGAGGAAACTCTGAAATGGGATCAAGTAACTAGAACGTACATGTGGAAAAAAGAAATCTCCTTTTGGTATTGGGCCGTAGTTGATTCGGAGGACAAGCTGGAGAGCGAAAGTTTGGGTCTTTGGGGAAAATAACTCAGTAGAGAAGATATTAATAAATTCTGGTCTGACTCGTTTCTCATGTTACAGGAGGTGGTAAAACCATCCTCACTTAAAAGAAATCATTAATACACCGCCTATAGAGTATATTGGTCTTCACCAACGCTACTGAAAGTTACAGGTAATGTGTATAACTGTCCAAGATGCAAGTATCCCGGAGCAGATGACAAGCATATGTTTTTTGGAATACCCGGAAATCAAGCTCTATTGGCTGGGGGTATGTAACTTCTTGAAAGAAGTGTTGGAGACACCAATAGAAGTAAGTACCAATTTGATATTCTTTGATCTTAGGAATGACTATCACCTGAATGCACTTAGCACCAAGTTCACGGTTTATGTGATTATACTAGCAAGACGAGAGATATGTAGAAAATGGAAGTCAGAACTTCCGCCCACCTTTGCAGAATGCTTAAAAAATTATCATTTGTATCAGTGAATTTGACATGGCGTGTGATCAAAGAAGCAAAGTTAGGATTTGGTCTGCGCTGACAGATTGGAGGGAGAAGGCATGAGAGTCCTATGATTAAGCCAAGCTTGCTGTTGGTCCTGGCCTCCTCAGTAACTTTCCGGTGCTCCTAAAGTGAACAGGAGTTGGAAATGGAAACAGTAATATCTTTGCCGCAACGTTCCATTCTCCCAAAGCCTCCTTCAAGGGTTGGTACAGGTTGGTAAAGAGAGACAGGAAGAATCCAAATAAGAGTGCTGGCAGCATGAGGACAAAATACAAATAAATAAAAAAAATTGTTTAATTTTTCACCTTCAACTGGACCATCGAATCTCTAATGTGTGGATGAGGGTAACATTTTCACACCATTTTTCCACAACACTAACCCAAAAGTTTACATATTGTTCATGCCTCTCTTTTTATTTTAATCTTTTCACAATTATAGTGCACAGCGCCAGATACATCATATTTACTGTTAATGTTTACCTTGTATTTAGACAGACTTTTCTTTCTGTTGTGTCAACTCATCAGGACCATCCCTTCACACTGCCTACTACGCACATCAGTCATCAGAGAGAGAAGTTTGAAAGGAGAGGACAGTCCCTCCACACACCCCACTATGCATACCTGTCATCTGAGAGATGGTCAGAAAGGAGAGGCCAGTCCCTCTCCACATCATAGTATGCACACCAATCACTACAGAGAGAGGTCTCAGCAGAGAGGCCAATCTATCTACATAACCTACTATGCACATCCATCATCTGAGAGAGATGTCTGAAGGAGAGGGCAGTCCCTCCCCACACTCTACTATGCGCACCTGTAATTTGAGATAAAGGTATCAAAGGAGAGGCTAGTCTATCCATACACCCTTTTTATGTGCACCTGTTATCTGAGAGAGAGGTCACAAAGGAGAGGCCAGTCCATCTACACACCCTAAAATGCACACCAGTCTCTGAGAGAGAGTTTTAAAAGAAGAGCCCATACCCTACTATGCATGCTTATCATTATGAAGAGAGGTCTCAGCAGAGAGGTCAGTCTCTCCACACACCCGACTACGCTTACCGGTCAGCTGAGAGATGTCTAAAAGGAGAGGACAGTTCCTCCCCACACCCTACTACATGCACATATCATTACAGAGGGAGGTCTCAGCAGAGAGGCCAGTCCCTCCACACACCCTACAACGCACACCCATCATCTGAGAGGTCTATAAGGAGAGGGAAGTCCCTCCCTACACCATACAGTGCACACCTGTTATATGAGAGAGATGTCTAAAAGGAGAGGGCAGTCCCTCCCCACACTCTGCTATGCACACCTGTAATTTGAGATAGAGGTATCAAAGGAGAGGCTAGTCTATCCATACACCCTATTTATGCACACCTGTTATCTGAGAGAGAGGTCACAAAGGAGAGGCCAATCTCTCCACACATCCTACTATGCGTGCCTGTTATCTGAGAGAGCATTCTGAAAGGAGAGCCTAGTCCCTCCTCACACCCTACTACGCACACCTGTTATCTGAGAGAGAGGTCTTGAAGGAAGACCAGTCCATCCACACACCCTTCTCCGCACACCGGTCTTCTGAGAGCAAGGTCTAAAAGAAGAGCTCAGTCTCTCCCCACATCCTACTATGCACACCCATCACTACAGAGAGAGGTTTCAGCGGAGAGGCCAGTATCTCCACACTGCCTACTATGCCCATCTGTCATCTGAGAGAGAGGTCTTGAAATCAGAGTTACAATAAATAAAGGATTTCCTTTGAATATTTATATGTTTTCCAAATATTGTGCAGACTGTGTACCAGTTCCTGTTTTGTTACCTAAAAAATCAAAATTCTTTTACTAAAATGATGTCAAAGCCCAACATATAGTCATTCTACCATACATACACTCACAATTTTTTACTTAAAAAAAAAAATAGAAATTCACTGGAAAAAAACAAAGGTTAAAGTAACGTTATAGTTAGGTCTAAAAAAAATATCTGTTTTCATTTAAAGAAAACCTTGCAATTCACTGAAAAAAACAAAGGTTAAAGTAACATTATAGTTAGGTGAATTTGTATGTGTGATCATTATTGTTTTGAAAAAAAAAAACATAGAAATTCACTAGTTATGTTAGCAGCAATTACTGTAACTTGCGCTTCTGCCATGCAATGCTTATGACCTCACATGACATCACTCATGACATGTTCTATGACATCATTTATGACATCACAGCTGATATCTCAAATGACAGCATTGGTGATATCACAAGTGACATCACTGATCAAATCGACCAATGAGTGTGCTAGTTTGTTTTATAGTTTAGATTGTTGTGGATAATGACCATATTACTTTCCCTCTTAATTTTGTACAAATTGAGTCATTACTATTATAAAGGATTTTTAGTCCTATCATCCTAGAGGGAGAGTTAAAACAAAAACAATAGCAGCAATATGATTAGATTATGATTGCAAATGATGAACATAAACTCTAAATTACAAGGTCTGCGGTCTGTGCTACTAATATTTGTAAAATGCTGATGTTTGACTGATTCACAAAAATTTCCTGCGTCCATATGAGTATTATGAACTTTTTCTAAATGCCAGCGTAAGGCCACAAATTTGCATACAAATTCTCATTTGTTTCTGTATTCTTAACCCCTTGGCTGCGGCAGGAATTCCGCCGCAGCGCTGGGGGGGGGTTTGGGGGCAGCGCGGTGGCGCTGTGCTCATGACGGAGCCACTCCGTCATGAGTCACGGTTGAGCTGTGCTCATGACGGAGTGGTTCCATCACGACTCCGCCGACTGCGCTAATCGCCCGCACAGGCGGGGAATTAGCGCCGCGTGGGTGGAGCGGCGGCCAACGGCCGCAGCATGACGGAACAACTCCGTCATGAGCACACGGCACCCGTGGCTCATGACGGAGTGGTTCCGTCATGAGCGGGAAAGGGGTTAAGACTGACTTCACAGTCCGCATTCCTACAGTAAATTGGAGAAAGTTGCTTTTATATTTTGATTAACCTTTTTTTGTATAGAATTTAAAAAAAATCCCATATTCACGCCTCACTTCACAGTAGTCATAACTGACATTCTTTTTACAATGTACATGGCACTTGAGAGATAATTTAAACATTGGACACTGCATGTCTAATATTCAGCTTCTGTAATTGTAGGAGAGTAGGATCTGCTTCACATGGATACCCCCACTTTTTGCTGGTGTTTCACTGTTTTTCGACCTTAGTTTGGCTGTGGCCCTGCTAATCAGGACCCCAGCCTTGCTGCTTCCTCTCTAAAACGGTTTCCATGTACATTAGGTACATTTCTAATTGGATTCTGGAGAGCCTTATAAGCCCCTAGTATATTGTATACTATGTACCCAGGGCATAGGTACCTCAGAGGCCTACCAGGGGCTGAAGCATGTATTATGCCACCTCTGGGAAGCACTCCAAAATGATACCACAGGTCTGCTACTGCAGCCTGGGTATGGGGGTGCTTGCACCCCTTACTGTGGTATAGGCTAACTACATCACTACCATTGCACACACATATAAAACCTATAAGTCACTCCTATGGCAGGCCTTAACAATCCTGAAGGCAGAGTGCTTGGTTTTTATGTGAGAGGGTGCCCCTGCATGAGCATAGCCCCTCTGCAGTGTTCGCAGTACCTCCTCTGATGCTGTTTGTGATGCAGCCTGACCATATACTCTTAAGTGCATTATGACCTCGCGGTAAATGCTAACTTTGGACTGGCTGCAGGGAAACATGTCGTGCTTGGTGTCAAAAGCTTTGCAATACTACCCCCCTGCCACTTCTGGCAGTAGGGGTAGCATTCCACCCTTCTAGAGGGAGAGACATGTTCACACTGGTCAAACCCGGTAAAGGCTTTCTACAGCCCTGGCATCACAAAATGGATGCCACTGCCACAGACACGGGTCTGGCCTCCTGCTGCTGACCGAAACTCCAGCAGGTGAGGCCTGGACAATAGGTTTCCTCTCCCAGGGAGGTGTAACCACCTCCCCAGACAGGCAGATGTGTATTGGGGCTGGGCGGGAGCACTCTCTGGTGCTTTGAAGTCCTGCACTGGGGGCGCACTTGGTGTCCCTGTGCATAGTCCAGTTCAAACCGGTTGCAGGGGCTACCTGCCCCTGCTCTGGTGTGAAACTGGACAAAGGAAATGGGTGTAACCACCCCTCTTTCCAAACCCTCCCATAGGTGGGACCCTGGAGTATGTCCAACCCCCAAACTTAATATAAGTATGGGAACCCAGTCCTTGCGACTTTAGATTACCCTGGATGAAACTCTGCAACATATATCCTGGACCTTCGACTTTCCACTAGAAGACTGAAGAAATCTCCCTTGGGGTCAAGGAGTGACTCCCCTGCTTGGCAGGCACCAAAGAAGCAACTGTCTGGTCTGCAATTCTGAAGGTCCTGCTGGACGCCGAAGTCTCTGAATCCCCAGAGATGGATTTCCGGACTTCCCCGAGGCTACCCTGAGTCCACAGCAAAGCTGAGGCCCGTGGCTATTGTGGGTGATGTGGAACCATGACCCCTGGACACCATGATCTTTTGCTGATCCATCATCTTCCTGGTCTTCCTCGAAGTTGTGCTTTGGGCTCGGAGTAGCCCCAGCCTTGAGCACCTTCTGCACTGAAGATTTCTGGCCTCCACTCCACGAGTGACCCGTGGGCCAGTTTCCAGTTCGACCGCTTGAGGCTCCTTTGCGATCGCAAGCCCGTTGGCTAGTGGGTCCACATGAAGGTGACTCCTTTTCTGATTGGGCTTTTCTGGTTGCTCCAGACGTGCCCCAACTTACCTTCACTGGGTGAGTCCCCCAGACCTTGCTGTTCTGCACCGACGTCCTTTCTCTGATTCCAAGTGACTTGCCGTTGCCAAGGCTTGTTGGGTCCAATCCGGTCGCCGATACCGCAGCACTTGACAGACTTTGTGGGGCAGCTCGAATCCAGCTCCTGGTTGTCATCAGCGCCTCCTGGACCTCGTGGCTGAAGAGTCAAGATACCCATCAACTCACCTGAAGCACCCGACATCTGTGGGCATTGGTCTATCATGCCCTTGGTCACTGGTAAGTGACCCAGACTCTGTCCCCTCTGCTTTCAGGTTCCTTCCATCCTAAATCCGGGCTTGGATCTCTCCGGACACTTCTCCTCTTCACGGCAGCAGCACTTCCTGAGCAGCTTCCATTGAAACCAGCGACGCGACCCGACACCATTTGAAACCTATGCACCCGGCTTCTCTGGGTCAGGTAACTCGAGTACTCCGGTGCTCCCATGGGTGTTGGGCCTAGACACCTCTAAGTCCAAAAGGGTTCGCTTGTAGTCATCCTCTAAGTGTCATTAAACTCTTAATTTCCGACTGTATCTTTCCGCATAGAAGTTAACGGCGATTCGCGGCTGTGTTCTCACACTGCACGCGTCCCCCGTGGGTCCCCTGTGTCACTACCTTGGGTGGTTCCTTGTGGTCCAAGCACTTCTAAAGGCTCTAGGCCTTGTGGCTAGTTCAGTCGTAGTTCTTATACCCAGCCGCGGCCCGTGGAGGGAGTTGTGGGGCGGTAAGGCGGGGCGGGGGAAGGGCAGGGTGGGGGGTTCTAAAAACCGGAATATGGATAATTGCAGGTAAGTAAACAATTAAATAAATAAAACGAATTTCGTAGTGCGCGCTACAGCGCATTTTGCGATGCAGCGCACGCTACGAAATTCGTTTTATTTATTTAATTGTTTACTTACCTGCAATTATCCATATTCCGGATTTTAGAACCCCCCACCCTGCCCCTCCCCCGCCCCGCCTTACCACCCCACGGAACTCCCTCCACGGGCCGCGGCTGCTTATACCACTTTATTGGTATATGGTTTGGTACGCCCCCAGTGCCCAAATGTGTATTTGTGCTTTTACTGTTGAATACTGACTTGTAACTTAAGTACTTCGAACTCCAGCCTCATAAAGAGACTAGAGGGGTGTGTTTTTATCTTAAATACATATATTTTAAATATATACCTGGTGTGGTTGTCCTTTCATTCGGTCATTCAAGAGATTATAGACTGGTAAAACAAGTTGCTTTACATTCCTTCAAGACTTAGCCTGAAGGCTGCTCTCCATAGCTACCGCTAGGATAGCTTTCAATAAAGGTTGTCTTTAAACTATCACCATAAGGGGTTGTTTGGAGTGATACAAGGTGCCCACTAGAACTAGTGGACAGCATATATCAGGCCACCTTCTCACAGTAATATATCATAATATTTAAATTTAGGAAGAATGTCAAATCGATTTCTATTCTTAGCCTATACATTTTACTCGCCGGTCGTGCTCTTTTGCTAACATTCCCTTCTCTTGTAAGTTTTCTGCAATGCTTTTCATTCCGATTGTATTCTTGCCACCATCTCATTTCTGTCATAGAGGTAAGATCTACCCTCTTCCTCATTGTAATCACCTGTGAAATTCCTAACAAATTAGATTAGAGTGTACAATCTATTCCATCTAACGTGTGGTGTTTTCTTCCATAAAATAGTCTCACGTTATCTAAATCTGTTGATTTTCTTTTTGGTATTCTGGGATCATATGCTACAAGTCCACTACGTGTGATCCACAGACTTTATATTTTACCTTGTTACAGTATGTTTGTTAACGTTCTTTCGGTGAAAGGTAAATAGTGAATAATGTGAAGAAATGTTTTTGTACGACTTGCTTTCTACTAAGGTCTCGACATATGTTTGCCAGAGGTTTAAATTCCACATCCATTTCCGCTCTTTCTTGCTGTCTTGCTATTCTTACATTTTTAGTGGATTTTCATTAAGACTCTGATTATTAAATGTTTTTCAAGGCCTGAGTTCAATCTAAGAGCTTAAAAAGAGGTTGTCAGGGGTAAAATCACATTCCTCATTCACAGACTCTGGGGTAGCAAATGCTTACTGTTGGAGCGAAATTTGCGAATTTCTAAAATGTTTGCCAGTATGAGTATTTTTCACATTTGCAAATCCAGGGTAGGGAGAGGGTTTGAGCTGTTTTAGGCTTAGATCAATGGCATGTGCTGGTGGACACCCACGCACCGACACTCCTGCCCAACGATTTGCATATAATGTTCCACAATGAAAATACAAGCAAATGTGCTCCTTTGATAGGGAGGAGTAAGTGGGTTTCCAGGATGGAAAAATCATGGGGACATAGGGCAAAGGGTTCCATTATGAAAAGCAAATCTTGCTTGAGAGCTACAAAACAAAAATACATTTAATGTCCAGGTGCACATTTGTGTTTTATTTCTACACGCAGAATTGTTCAGCTCAATTTTATTCCCCATTTACAAACATTTATGCTTTTAGGCATTCCTAGAAATCGGCTTTAACCACACTTTTCCAAGTTACTGTTTTCATTCTTTGTGAATTCCCAAAAGGTTTGACATTTGCTTCAAATTAAAGGGTAAAGCAAATTTCAGGTGTTTTAACTTGTGTGACTTTTGCGTTTCACCACTATTAACACCTTTTTTACATTTTAGTTTCCCTTATTTTGCATAAATAGACAAATATGCATATTAAATATCATATCTCGGATAACAAAGTCCGCCTCATAATTTATTGTAATGCCGAAAAAGAGAAACACAAATGAACATTCTGAGCAGAATAGGATTTAAGTTGCTCGATATAATTAATTTTCGCAGTGTAACAGAGAAAAGGATTGTGTATTTAGACTTCCATATAAACATTATTAAGGAATCCACCTTCAGCTTTGCTACAAAGGCTAATTTGCATATTACTACAGATGGTATTTCTTGTTTTTGGACGACTCTCAGAAGAGTGTTTCGTCCATCCGTCTGTCCCATCACTATAAAACGTACTGCCATGATGAAGTACCACCTGCCAAACTTCTACAAAGTGGAAACCGACCAAAACATGTAGCAGCGACCATTCTTCACTATATTGGGATCACTGAGGATACTTGCCGGTTCCAACAGGATTACATTTTGAAAGACTCTGTGGCACTTAACAACGTTGTCACTTATTAAAATATATGAATGCCGCACGGTCATTTCTTTTCAATACAGTGTAAGCCTCTCGTCTCAATCGAACTGGATGCCCTCCTCTGCATTTCTGAATTATGATGGGTGGAATATTGGTCCCAATGTTCAACAACCACCAATACACTTGATCAATCATATGAAGGCCTAGCTACTGAATCATGCATTTTTGGTATACATTCCTGTGTTTATAAATGCTAGAGAAATAGTAAAAGCCAAGGGCATTTTGGAGTTGTAAATGAGAAAAAAACATTTTAGTGGCATTACTCTCTGCTTAAAACATGTGAATGTTTCAACATCATATTGTGCGAGAGACTCAGGTATGTTAGTGTAACCAAGATTTTGACATGCTGTACATTTGTTTCTTAAAAAGGAAAACACATGCTAGAAACACACAAGCTTACTTATGCACAGAGGACAGAAATGTGATAATACTGAAATAAAGAGTTATGTGCGTATAGTAAGTCCTTCAATACTTTTTTTTGAATTAAAAAAAGGTATTGGCAGAATATTAAATGACCACAAAACATAGTAAACGTTTAAAAAGAGGTTTAACCCATAGTTAAAAAAGAGACATGTCAAACCCACCAAACCCCCCTTTCCGGTGTCTAATCTGTATGATTAAAAAAGCAAAATAATGCAAAAGGAAATGTGGTACAGCCAGTCCCCATTCCCTAGTTTGAAGGTATGGTGCTGCAAATATATCTGTGCTTTGCAGCGAGCCCAGATACACTTGAGACCATACTGTCAACAATCAATAAATAAACCTGCACATTTTGATCAATACGTAACATCTGGGCAGCCCAAACAATGATGTGCTTAGCAAGAATTTCGAAAAACGAATTTACACAATTATCAATACTGTCTGCTGATGGTATGAGGTACAAGGTTATACTAGTTCTAAGAAACTACTAATCACAGCTAAAAAGAGGGCGGCACCCTCTCACCTATAAGTAGCCAGTTAAAGAAATGTGTGCTGTGAGCGGCTTAAATGTTCAAAAAGTTTCCTATGAGCCATACCCACAGAAATACAGTTTTGCTCGATTAGTTATCTCATAAATTGTATCCGGACTGGACCTTTCTTTAGACTCCCTATTCTCCACCAGGTCGCCAACAATTTTTAAACTGTTTATGCTGAACATATCAATTGCTCAAGGAGCCCCTAGCTATCGCCCACAGTATCCATACTTCTGAAGACCTATCAAGGTTAACTCACTGATATGCTTGTTTACATTTTGCCTCCAAAGCTTTTAAACCATTTTTTATTTCTTTAGACCCACATATAGCGGTTAAAAAAAAAAACTACCCACAAAAATGCTTCCTTAACAGAGCATGCATTGATTAAATAAAAATTATGAATAGCTTTCATGATCTACACCTGGAAATCCTCATTGATTGGTCTGATTTTTTTTTAGAACACCAGCAGTTACTGTTCTACCAGGGATCGGGAATGTTAATGTTTAATGTCACCGCTGATTGATCCAAACAACATGCACTCTCAAACCAACAATGACCACCCAGTGTGTCATTCACATTGTTCTTTGTAAAAGTGAGTTTGAAATGTGCACATTGCCACTTTATGACTGCAAAACGACTTTTTAAATTACGCAAGTAACTTAGCACTCAAAAAATAATTAACTTACACATAGATGTCTGTGTGAGTAAATCTTCTTCTGTGGATGGACACTCAGTGTTCCAGCAGCACAAGAATGTCCTGAAAAATTGGGAATTCCCATAATAATACACTTTTGTGGGTATTCACAGATTCTTGGAATGCTCAGACATTTTCTCCTGTTAATATAAATGACAAGAATTGTTTCAGGAATAACTCGTCATAATCACTCAGTAGAACAATCAATGTCATAAATACAGTGAACGAGAAAAAGTACATATGAACAAATAGTAAATTATTGTAAGAAACATAAGCATGTCAGGTATCTAATATCATTTTGTTATTCTATCTCCAATCTTATTCAGATTGCAAAAACTATAAGGAACTGGCCCATGGAGTAGACGCCAATGGCGTTTTGACCCAAACAATGTTGAGGGTCATCAGGATTGTGAAGGTTACTTAAAAGGACCAAGAGAGAAAATTGATTATTGTTGGGGGTGAATAGTAGTCCACCACAAATATTATTGTCACTTTTCTTGTTAGGTCTAGTAAAAGTCTTGGTAATGTAAACCTGAGTTCCACTCCTAGAAGCTATAGAACAGAGCAGGCAGAATTCATTTAACAAAAATGTATATACCATTTAGAATTACCAAAACAGGTAAAAAGTTGAAAACACAACACATTAAAACTCCCACTCAAATGTGTAGAGACAAAACGTTGTTAGACTTGTCTATCTTGGTGGGGGGGGAGGGGGGAGGGGTGGTCTTCCTCCAAACCCTTTGTCTTACTCTATTTTTTGCTGATCTCATTTTTTGTAAGCCTGGTCGGAATATACGGAATGGCACTCTGCGGAGTTCCACGGAGTTAAAAGAAAACTCTGTGGAACTCCACTCTGCCCCAGTCCCACAGTTTTTAAAAAAACGGGTAAAAGAACCCACTTAACTTCTCTCTCTTGTCTCCAGGCCACCCTCCTCCTCACCTTGGTATCTTGCCGCCGTCCTCCTCCTCATTGCCAGTCGCAACCCCCTACGTTTTACATCTTGCGTGGACTGCGCTGGAATAATTGGAGATAGGAGTTTTTAAGTTTCAAATTAAAATAGCGCTATAAGAGTTAACGCGCTAACGCTGGAAATCTGATTGGGCTAATGGAGAACTGAGTGCGATTTAAGGCCGGTTGCAATGAATAAATGTCATAAATCCTCAGCGGGCGGCTAAGGCAGCAGGCTGTTGCAAAGAAAAGCTCCATGAGGACTGATAGACATCGGATGAAGTCCAGGTGAAGCCATTGTCTTTTGATAGGAAAGGTCAGAGAGTGAGAAATTCAAAATGTCTGCCCAAAACAGGTCCCTTGCTGGCTGGATATTTTTGTCACGTTGACCTAGTGAAAATTTCTATGTTCAGCCTTAGTCTGTTTTTTGGAGCTCTGATTTCTCCAGTAGGGCAAGCTGAAAGCTCCACAGGCTCCACAAGGCTCGATAATGTCTCTGGGATATCCCTCTGAAACAGATTTGCTGCTGGGGAAAAGCTCTGAATGGGAGCAACCTAAATCTTTTGGCCCAGAGGCTATGCAAGTTCATCAAATAGAACTGAATGAGTCCACCAGAAGTCTTGGAGCAATACGTCTGCATGAAGCATGTTTTTCAGGTGGTAAGGCGTAGCAAACTTCAACTCAGCCAATGGTTCTAGGACCTCAGGAAAAGCGCTTGGGGATAAGACTCACTCTAGCAAAAGCCATCAGCAGGGACCAGGGCAGGTCCAGTCGGACTCACTTCAGCAGAAGCCACCAGCAGGGCAGGAACTGGTCAGCTGGACTCTTCAGAAAAAGGGTCTTCCAGTAGCTTATGTGTATCGGTAGCTTAACAGGAGATCAGTCAAATGACACTTGAAGTCCACTTCTTTTACGTGCGTACAAGTAGGAGCAGAACCAGGACCAGTCTTTTACGTCTCCTTGGAAGTCTGAACAGCAGACTCAGCCCTTCTTCTGTCTTCCACGGCCCAATAGTGTACGGAAGAGGGTGGCCAGAGGTGCTACATTTATGTCTGGCCCTAGTCTGTGGGTGGGGTGACTTCTGCCCCGCCCTAACCAATAGAGGAAAAGTTACCGGAGGTAACCCTCACCAATTTAGCAGCAGTTCCTGTTTTCCCTACTGTAAAAAATCATAGTGTTCCTCTCTATGTCTACCTTCCTTCAATTGAGCAGAACTCTTGTGCCCACCCCAGAGGTGTGACCAGGGAAATGAGCGACTCCTTTACTGTGGTCACCCAAAACCAGTTCCTGGAGCAGCTCCTTTGCCACTGGGATTAATGCCTGGCTGACCAAAGGGACAAAGTATGGAGCAGGCACAGGTGTTAGCTAATTAAGTTCCTGGGTATTGTACACATGGCCATCCTGTCAGAGGAACAGACCATCTCCTACACCCAAGGTCTTTGGGAGCAGGTTGGAAGCTGATACAAATGGGCTTCTAGATGCTTTAGGTATGTAGCAGGCAAATTATTAAATGTAGCTGTTATGTAATATTAATACAAATACAACTTTTTGAATGAATTAGTTTTGTGCTAAATTTGTCTTTCAGGACTTGTCAGTGCAAGGACATGTTTAACATTAAACTTTCTCATGTTCTCCTCTTAAATGCCACGCATCCTGCCTTACTGAGCATTCAAGCCTACTTGGAAGTGACATAAACATTTTTAAGGTGGTTTATGCCTGTCAAAAGTGATTATTTAACTTTAAAACTGCACAGACAAGCTACAGTAGTAGGGTAGTCATCATGTTTTGCCCTCTCTCTGTAGTGGATGGCACAATAGATGCTGCAGGTCATTCTTGGTATTTAATGTACAGACTGGGGGTGCGCCATGTACCATATACTAGGGAGTGTAGCTAATTTCTACATGTTTTAGGTGGTCATAGCAAGTGATCAGAGGCCTGGTTAATAGAGTCACAGTGCACAGAGTCAAAAAACCAGCAGCATCTGTCCAAAACAAATGAAAATCATCATGCAAAAAGAGGCATTTTCCTACAGGAACACATAGGAAAATGGTGCTAGGATAGTCAAGTGAGTGAAGCCAAAGGTTTGTTGGGGAGTGCCTGATTAGTGGTGAGTCAGAAGAGGTCTTGAAAGTGTTTTGGAACATTTCTAATTGGTCCTCCAGCAATGTTTTCTAAAGAGTGCTCAAACGAAGCTGCAAACATTTCAAAGAAGAGGCCTTTGCAGGAATTCAAGCATAAATAAATACTTGTGTTGTGATTGGGTCCAAAAACTCTCCTCCTGTACTGAGCTGACGAGGTTCACAATGGAACGAAGAGTGCATAATACAATAATGCTAAATGTAGGCTTTCAATTCAAATGTCTTTCCATTTTTTGTTGAGGCAGATGAATCTTCTGCAGATTATATCTGGGCTCAAGAATTGCAGCCAAAATGTGTCAAATTTTCACTCTGTTGAAATGCCATGCTAGTTAAACTGATAGATTTGAGATTTTTTGTATTAATAACACGAGTTATAACATATATTGGATCACTGACATAATATCGACTACAAAAATATAGACTTACAAAAATATCGATGCCAAAATATAGAATACCAAAATATCGACTCCCTATCTCCAAACAGTAAAGTACAAAAATATAGAATCCAAAATATCGTTGTAAATAATATAGTTAGTCAAAATATCGAATTTTTTAAATGTTTTAAAAGTAATGTAAAATGAATGAAATGATACATATAATTAACTGACACATACTTAAATAACATTAAAATTAATAAATAATTAATGTAAGTAAAAAAAATAATTAATACATATATATTAACGTAATATTTATTAAAAATATTCAATATTTTCTGCGTAGGATAGCGGGCGGGTAAAATTTACTATTACCACTCCAGTAAGTGCAATAGTAGGGAAAGCGTTGGATAGCGGGAGGGTAAAAATTACTATTCCCACTCCAGAGAGTGCAACAGTAGGGAAAGCGTTGGATAGCGGGAGGGTAAAATTTACTATTCCCACTCCAGTGAGTGCAACAGTAGGGAAAGCGTTGGATAGCGTAGGGGTAAAAATTACTATTCCCACTCCAGAGAGTGCAACAATAGGGAAAGCATTGGATAGCATAGGGGTAAAAATTACTTTTCCCACTCCAGAGAGTGCAACAGTAGGGAAAGCGTTGGATAGCGGGAGTGTCAAATTTACTATTCCCACTCCAGAGAATGCAACAGTACGGAAAGCGTTGGATAGCGGGAGGGAAAAAATTACTATTCCCACTCCAGTGATTACAACAGTAGAGAAAACGTCTAATGGCGTAGGGGTAAAAATTACTATTCCCACTCCAAAGAGTGCAACAGTAGGGAAAGCGTTGGATAGCGTAGGGATAAAAATTACTATTCCCACTCCAGAGAGTGCAACAGTAGGGAAATCGTTGGATAGCGGGAGGGTAAAATTTACTATTCCCACTCCAGTGAGTGCAACAGTAGGGAAAGCGTTGGATAGCGTAGGGGTAAAAATTACTATTCCCACTCCAGAGAGTGCAACAGTAGGGAAAGCGTTGGATAGCAGTAGGGTAAAAATTACTATTCCTACTCCAGAGAGTGCAACAGTAGGGAAAGCGTTGGATAGCGGTAGGGTAAAAATTACTATTCCCACTCCAGAGAGTGCAATAATAGGGAAAGCATTGGATAGCGTAGGGGTAAAAATTACTATTCCCACTCAAGTAAGTGCAAAAGTAGGGAAAATAATAAATTAATATTTTGTTAAAAATTAATTAATTATTAATACCAAAACAAGTATTACAATTAATTACCAATCACACAAGATTTAATAATTGATTATTTATAAATACCAATATATTTTTGTTTAATTAATTACCTATTAATAATTAATTAACAACCAATTGTTTTTCAATAACAAACATTAATAAATGCTAATAATACCAATTAATCATTAATTAATAATATATTGATTAACGATATACACAAATTATTTAAATAATTAATTTTTTACAATTATATTACTTCCCACCATATTCCCCTATAAACACACTACCCGCTACAAATATTAAATGAATACAATTAACATAATTATCAATTAAACAATTAATACAAATTAATTACCAATTAATACAAATTATTTACCAATTAATAATTAATCAACAACCAATTAATTTTCAATACCAATTAATAATTAACTAATAACAATTAAATTACTTCCCACCCTATTCCCCTATAAACCCACAACCCGCTACAGAAGTAAAACGCTAAATTAAATTAAAGATATATTAATTAACAATATACACACATCAATTAAATAATTAATTAGTTACAATTATATTACTTCCCACCATATTCCCCTATAAACACACTATCCGCTACAAATATTAAATGAATACAATTAACATAATTATCAATTAAACAATGAATACAAATTAATTACCAATTAATACAAATTATTTACCAATTAATAATTAATCAAGAACCAATTCATTTTCAATACCAATTAATAATTAACTAATAACAATTAAATTACTTCCCACCCTATTCCCCTATAAACCCACAACCCGCTACAGAAGTAAAACGCCAAATTAAATTAAAAATAATTAATAATTCCTATAAATTATTATTTAATGTACTATAATTAAATTACTTCCCACCCTACTCCCCTATAAACCCACAACCCGCTACGGAATTAAATTACACAAAAATAAAATAACATAAAATTCATTACTTTAAAAATATACTAACATACATTACAATATTAATACATACTTTTAACACATATACTAACACTTAAAACACTATAAAAAATTCGATATTTTTAACAACTATATTATGACTGTCAATATTACTTACTTCTATATTATTGCAATCGATATTTCTTACCTGTTTTTCGATATTCTTCACCACTATATTTTGGCAATTCGATATTCTGTCCATTCTATATTTAAAACTCGATATTCTGTCCACTCGATATTTTTTTTTCGATATTATGTCTATTTACCCATATAATATAAATGTATTTATAAAATACTTGAATGAAGCAAATAGGAATAAATTACAAATATGAATATGCAAAATTGACACTATAAATTACTCCTGTTTTTGTGAATGATTGCGTGCACTACCCACTCTTAGGGTCTCATTTATGGGGTCAGAAGTGAGGTAGCACAGCAATTTAACCTTGCTGTGTTGCCAGTCGCAGCCGGCATAGGTAGGAGCGGTGGGGTAGTGGTTGGGGTTTGGGGAATTCGACATACAATAGCATAAGTTAAATAAAAAAATATATAAAATAAAACCTTTTACCTGGCGCTCGCCGCTTCACAATGCGGCAAGAGCCAGGGAAGTGGTCTTATTTTTCATTTTTATTTAATTTAACTTATCCTGTTGTATGTCGATTTCCCCCGACCCCCACCCTGCCCCACCCCACCAGCCCACCACTCTTACCTATGCCGGCTGCCACTGTGTGATGCCCTACGTCAAAGTGAAAGGGCAGGAATCCACTGTATTTATCTAACATGGTTCATTCCTGTCCTTTCCCACAGTGCTGGCGCAGTTTCAGCAACCTAGCATCAATGCAGGTACCCTTGCACCATGGTGCAAAAGTGCCTGTGTTGTCGGCAGAATTGTTTTTATGGAGGAAGGTGCCCTTTCCTCCACAAAAACAATCATGAGAAGCGTTTTCCTCTTTCTATGTGTGCTGCAGAATGCAGTTCACGTGGAAAGAGGAATAAACGAGGAGAAATAAAGATATTTCTCCTTGTTACGCCTCACCTCAGGAGGAGTTAGGTTTTGGCTCCCCAGGTTTACATGCTCTTTTAAATCTGGGGATGCATCAAAATTCATGGGTGTTGCATGGAAACACCCACCGCAATGCCCATGGAATTCCGAGTGTAGTGCAGGCAACACAGCGATTTGGACTGCCTTGCCATACCTTCTATCTATGAGGTTATTCCAAACTTTACATGGTCCTCATAGATATGGTTTCAAGGTTTGCACCTCTGGAGCATCACAAAAAGTGGGGTAATTTGCAAATGCTTCATCATCTCTAATTGTGTTAAGCACATATGCTTGATTTAGGATATTTTCCAACTACGAGTCTTACTTAAAACTGAAAAAGTTGTATGATGTGGCACCAGAATAACTAATGTTCTATGTATTTTACACATACATCTACTTCTGTTTCTACTCATTGGCGAACAACACAATTTGGAATATTTTTTATGATCCATGCTAGCAAATATAAGGAAGTGGATTTTTGAGACTGCACTAATTCACACATGTAATTTGTGCTTAGCGAAAATGGGCAGTATATAGGTAAATTTCCTTGCATACATTTGTGAGCAAAATCTAAACTGAGTGGCATGGTAAATTGCATTGCAGATGCAGATGCAGATTTCAGAGCAGTTATCTTTCACAGAAAAATCTGAAGGAATCAATGAATGAATGAATGGTAATTTGTAAAGCGCAGACTTTGGCCAAAGGCTTCAAGGCGCTCAGGATAAAAAATCAACAGTGGTCAAGAAGTAAGGAGTGAGACTT
Source organism: Triturus cristatus (assembly GCF_964204655.1). Taxonomy (NCBI): domain Eukaryota; kingdom Metazoa; phylum Chordata; class Amphibia; order Caudata; family Salamandridae; genus Triturus; species Triturus cristatus. The sequence continues at coordinate 674,096,928 of NC_140587.1, forward strand.
TCAGATATTAAAGTGTAAAAAGCCAGGTCTTTGGTTACCTGTGGAAGAGAAGATGTGACTCTTGGCAGGAGATCGATAGGTGGAGAATTTTCCAAAGCTTAGAGGTGACCACAGCAAAGGCTCTTCCACCCCACCTAGCCCTCCTAAACCTGGGGAATACCAGACAATTTGTGTTGGCAGATCGCAGCTGTTTGGTAGGCACATACTGTTGGAAGAGTTGTTTAATTCCTTCAGTGCCAAAATTATGTAGTGCCCTTTGGAGTATACATAGGGCCTCAACATGATTCTTTTCTCTAAAGGAAGCCAATGCAACTTTCGTATTGCCGCAGAGACCAAGTGAAATTTAGGAAGATCCATAACAAGTCTTGTTGCGGCATTTTGGACAAGTTGCAGTTTATGGATGGATCCCTTCCTAATGTCCAAGTAAAGACCGTTGCAATAGTCCATCCTGGACAAAATCAAGATAAAAACTGCCTGCTTTCATGAAGAGAGAGAAAGACATGGGAAGATTTCCTCAAGATCCTAATGACCTAGAATCCGGTTGATACAGTTCTGTTGACCTGGGGATCAAAAGAGAGTGAGTTGTCAACCATGACACCAAGAGCAAGGACATGGTCCAAGCATTTCTGGCCACCAGAAGTGGGACCATATGGATTGTTTGCTGCCAAAGACCAGGACCTCTGTTTTGTCCCCATTAAGTTGCAGATAGTTTTTTACCATCCAGGAGCCCATGGCCTGCATGCAGCTGTTAAAATGCACCAGAGGCCTCAATGCTGTTTGTGATGGACACAATTATCTGTGTTTCATCAGCATCAGACAGGGCCTCCAGCCCAAAAGATCTGATCACCTTGGCCAGCGGAGAAACATATATGTTGAATTCTTTGTTTGATTGGACAGACTTTTTATGGTGCATTAATGTCAATTTGTTCCTGTAGGTGATGTGGGTGCAAAGGGGAGAGAGGTCTATTACCATTTGGTTGGCTCATGGTAGCCAAAGCATTGTGATACACTGATGTCTGGTAGAGTCAGGCCTGAGCATAAATGCTTCTATGTCAGGGCCTGGCTATACTAGTGGGCACAGGTCCTAGTTGTGATCAAGAATGCAAAAACATGCAGCTACTTAGTTAAAAGTAGCTCTCAACTGCCTGTGAACAACCCGTCACATTTCTGTGAATCAGGGCCAATTTAATTTATATTCATTAGATCATAGGATCATGAAAACTGAAGTAAGCTTGCAATGTCTGGGCATAATGTACCTACATGCATAATTGAGCTATGAGTAATTTGCACACAGCCCATTCGGAACCAAGCCAACAGAACCTAAATCGTAATGATGCATAGACTATTTGTAAGAATATGAATTATTAGTTGAAGGGGTGAGAACCCACCTCAAATAATAATAATCATAATCCTTGTCAGGGTCACCCACTGTAGTAACTAAATAAACCTGTGCTTAAACATGCTGGGGTCAAAGCTGTCCAGCTTATCATAAAAGCAATGTGTAAAGCATTTACGCAGCACTGAAACAGTAATACAGAGAAAACGCAATACAAAACAAAATGCCAAAACAATTTAGAAAAAATAAAATGAGATGTAAATGGAAAAATATAATAGGTACACACAGAGATATGATTTTTTAAAGTTATTTAAAAAGAATTAAAAATAATACCAAAAGCCACAAAGCACCAACCACTGGTCGCACTAGACCAGACCAAAGTCAAATGTAGGGGCAAACCACAAAGAATCGCTGGTCAGATATAGGACCAGGTTCGTCCCTGTGGAAAGTTTACCTCCTGACTTAGAATCTTTTATGGAGAAATAGTTGTCGTCAACGAGTCGTTGAAAGTTAAGCTGTAAGCTGGTTCTGAACCAGGCCTCAATGTTTGTGGACAACTGAAGCGGAAGGGTCCTAGTGCAGTCATAGACAAAGCGGGTAAGCTCAGAGCAGGAGAAGCCTGAATTCTGTCCTCAGGAAGACCTTCATGTTGATCAGATGTTGCTAGGAGTCAGTCTTAGTGAAGCATCTATGTTCGGACCTAGTAACTTTTCTGGACGTCAGATTGCCTTCAGCAGGGCAGACCAGCAAGTTGGGGTCGACCGGAAATTCGACATTGACAGCTACGGCTTAGACAGTGAACCCGGTCTCTGGCTTTACTCCAAACAGAAATTAGGCAAAAAGTTTTTAAATTCCACTTCTTGCTGTTTGAAGCAGGAGGAGTGCACTATAACACCCGGCCCAGAGTCCAGGACCTGGGGGCACCACTTTGAGATTATGATTCACTCCAACACAGGCCAGCAACAGGGTCTAGGGCATGTTAATTTGGAACTGATCATCTTGGCAGTTGCAGGGAAAGAGGCCTTTTGAAGCTTGTTGTGTCCCTGTAGGTCAGACAGGAAGTCAGCTAACTGACAGGCAGGTCCAGACTTTCTCCAGGCAATAGGGCAGTCCTTCTTCTGATTCTTCATAGGTCAAATAGTGTTGTAAGAATTATGCCTAATGCCAGCCTGTGGGTGGAGGTCAATCATTTGTCCAACTCCTAAACCGGTCCTGGTCAGTTCCTCCCCTTCCACTGGGTTTGGTGCAGAAGACTTAAGGAAGGCAGGCTTACATGTGAGATTCATCTGGCAGTGGCAGGGCATTCATCCTTTGAATCTCAGAAAGAAGCTGAGGACAAGCCCCAGTCAATACTAATCAAAACTAATCAACTATCTCCTCACTGACCACTTCAGCAACAACCAGCTCGTCAACACCACACAATCCAGATTCAGGCCCAACCACAGTACAGAAACAGCACTCATCACTACCACAATTGGCATCTGTATTATCCTTGACAAAGGACACATGACAGCCCTCATTCTGGATCTCTCTACATTATTTGACACAGTCCAACACCCCATCCTCACCAGGTGCCTGCATGAGATTTGCATTCAAGGACCCACTCTGTGCTCCTTCTCAACAGATAAAAACACAAGCTGTCAGCCTGGCACCTTACAAGCCCGCAAACTCATCTGCGGAGTGCCTTAAGGTTCATCACTCAGTCCCACCCTCTTCATTGCATACATGATCCCTCTGGACAAAATCATTCATTCACACAGCTTCAACATCCTGTCCTACATCAATGACACGCAATTCATACTCTCCCTCTCAGAGAAGACCCCCAACACAAGAAACAGGTTCACCACCTGCTTGACCGAAGTCACTAGCCAAATGAAAGCCAACTGTCTCAAGCTCAACACCGACAAGACAGAAGTAGTGATCTTCAGCAAGAACACCTCACCATGGGACCTAAACCGGTGGCCGACTGAACTTTGCCCCACACACAGCATCAACCCCAAGAACCTCAGAATAACTACCCAATGCAAACTGCACATGACAGCACAAGTCAATGCTGTCACTCCATCCTGCTTCCACACCTTGAAAATGCTGAGAAAGTTTTACAAATGAGTCCAAACCAACAGTAGAAAAACTGTCACGTGCTCCAGTTACCATTAAGTTGGACAACAGGAACACCCTCTATGCCAGGATTACCAAAATATTCACTAGAAGATTGCAAACCTTTCAGAGCTCAGCAGCCAGACTGATCCTCAAAATCCTACACAGAACCCATATCACATCACACCTCAGGGAGTTCTAGTGGCTCACGATACACAAACATGCTCATTTCAAACTCCTGACACACACATTTAAGGCACTACACAATTTTGTTCCCCCCCCTATTTGAACAGTCACATCTCCTTCCATCAACCACCCAGATACCTCCATTCCATTGGACTCCTACTTGCACAAATCCCATCCATACACAAATTCAGATCAAGAGGATGGGCATTCACTTACATGAATCCTAAAGAGTGGAACGATCTCCAACACCACATCAGAGCCTCCTCCTTTCTTCTAGAATTCTGAAAGAAGTTAAGACCTGGCTTTTCAATCAACCAACCCACCAAAATGAAGGGCTAGGCACACACACCTGATCAACAACAGGATACCATTGTGGGTGATTGTGTGCTTTGCAAATTAACATTACATTAGGTAACATGACATGGAATCCATTGCGTAAACATTGAAAGCAGTGTAAATCAAATTATACCAAGTTTTGGCATATTCCAAACAGCATTTGCTGCAATCCATTCTACCCAGTAAAATGGTGCACATACATTTGCACTATTTTGTGCAGTAGTACAACATTTTTGTGATGTGGTCCGAGTTGTTAAGTCACATTCTAACTTACAATGGCACACGTTCTAACTACTTGTGGAATGACATCCTATTTTGATTAGTAGACAGTTATAGAGTTATATATATATACATATATTCTTTTTTTTAACATATTTTAATGATTTTACATAACAAAAATCCAGGAAACATTGGCTGGTATTGCTTACATGACAGCATAGGAAATCCCATAGGGAACGTAAGTGCAAGCATGGAAAAAATATACTGCCCCATTTTCAACAATATCAATTGGCATTGACAAGCAAGGGTATCCACATCACAGCACCCACTTTCCGTCATTACTCAATATGTTCTCTTCTCAACTGAACATGTATTGTTATATATCTGACAATAATAACAATCCCTGTTAACCTTGTCGCTCCTACGAAGAGAGACTAAAACTAACAACTATACCCATCCCTCTCCCCCTACAGACTCAGCTAGAATCCACATCAATATAATACTTTTATGTAAATCCCATGTCACCTTGTATGAACAATAATTATCACGGTATGTTATAAACGTACATCAGCCCAGAGTTGGCATAGCACTTTGGAAAGAGGCTCGAGTAAGTGATACATCCATCAATATGCTTGCACATTTACTGCTATAAAACGTCCTAACTACTTGTGGAATGACATCCTATTTTGATTAGTAGACAGTTATAGAGTTATATTTTTGCTGAAAAAGTTTACAGACACATTTTCATTTTTGGAAGCAGTTCTTTTAGTAGAGGACTCTATACATAATTACATGTATTTTTTAATTATGTTCAGGATCTCCGTGTTTAATAAAGAGCACTGCTTATTACACATTGAACGCCCAAGCAATAAGGACTTGATAGGAATAAACAAGCTTCTTGGCACAATTATCTCACTTTTTTCTCTCACTCTGTCTCTCTCTTCCGCTGGCTGTGCCTCCCTCATTCTCTCATCTCCTTCCAAACTATTTCTGCCAAACTTTATTTATTTCATTTCCTCCTTTCTTAACGTGTTGTTTGTTTCCCTCCTTCTGAAGTCAAAGCATTTGTGTTGTGTTGCATAATGCTGAATACACAATAAATCTGAAGGGACCCATGATACACTTTCAAATGTTTACAAATGTTGGAATTAAATCTGTTGTTTCTGGATGTGGTATTTCACATTGGGGATTGGAGTCAGGGGATGATTTTACTGTGAAGGCAACATAACCAAAAATTATCTTCTCATGAGAAAACTGCACATTTTAATGTCATGCTCACGTTATGCTATTTGAAGTGCCAAATAAGGACACTGATCGTGTATTTGTGAAGAGATGGGTGTGTAGATCACACTAGACTGAGGGTTATGGCAATGCAGTGCTTTGGTATGTGCAATATAATTGGAAAAGAAAAATACGCATTGTATACGGCCAACTGAAGGACATGTTGGAGCAAGCTGAAACTCATACTTTTGGCCACTTACAAAATATTACAGCTTTTCATAAGACTAGTTGCTGTGGAAACCATTGATCTTTTAAAACAAAATAAACAGAGGTTTTGGAGTCAAACTTAGAAAATGGAAGAGGCACTTTGAGAAAAGGCCATATGAGGGTTAACTTCTAAATTTATTGTTATTGATTTTATATGTATATCGCACATTGTTCCATCAAATTGTCCACCATATTGGAAAACACAATGAAATAAATGGTCATCAAAAAATAGAGTCAACAGTGATACAGCTCAGACCGCACATGCTTGCCCCACTTGAGCTTGACCCTGGAAGAAAAATGGAGAATTTCAAGAGCTGGGATTCCTGGGACTACGTGACCTGAAGATTGGTGTTGTTTTTTCACTAGTTTTTTTGCACAGCAAGAATGCTGCTATTAAAAGTGTCTGGTGAGGACACCGTTGTTTTAACTAATGTATTAGGTATACTAGTGCCTGTAGCATAGTTACCCCCCACTTTTTGCCTGGTGTCAGTGTGTTTTGACAGTAGTACACTGGGATCCTGCCAATCAGGACCCCAGTGTCTGCGTTCTCTCTCCTCAACTCAATGGGAAGTACTTTGTATACCACACAATTTGTATAGTGCAGGGTGCCTCACCAATAGGTGTACACCATATACTGAGCCAGCCTCCTACAGTGCCTGCTCTACAGATGCAAACCTTGCACTATTCTGGAATCTGAACTCTACAATCCATAGATATGTGGATACCAAATAGGCGCGGGCTGGCCCCATAGGGTGCCGGATGTTTTTCTGGTAAGATAACAACGTTGGACACGGTTTCATTGCTGTTAGGGGCTGGCTTTGTTTCTGGGGGCAGCTCCCTGTAGCTGATAGGTGCTTTAAAAATTAAAATTGCAAAGCATATTCTTTTAACGATTGAAGGTCAGACAATGCTAGCTTCAAACCATTTGTTTTGGCATTTGGTTGGTTCGTGTCTTCTGCACGTCGCCATGAGCAGTGCTAACTAACCTTCAAGGTGTTAGGGGAAGGTCGGTTGAGGAATCGGTCGTTGCTTGGCTCAGACTACCTAGTACATGAGATGAAATGTCTTTAAAATTCACAGGTGTATTTATTTGTAATGTGATATTTGCAACGCATTTCAGTTTAGTATATTCAGTTTTACCATGCATTGGGTGGCAATTGCGAGAAGTCATATTCATAAACATAGAAGCATTTATGTCTCCACCATCACTGCCCTGACGATGATGCTATGAGTGAACCAAGAGGAAAGTCAGTTGTCTTTTTCTCACTGGAGAGTTGCTCTATATGGAGTAACATTACAGTGTCTCATTCACAAAGGCAAATTCACACAGGCCTATCTTTTTATGTGTAGAATTCTCTGCCTAGACAGTGGAGTCTCTGTAGTCAAAAACTTACTATTAACTCGTAGTTTGTGAACAGCAAAAATATAGTGAAGTACGCAAAAGTGTAGGTTTATCCTTGTTAATCAGGACCACAGACTTTTGTGTTTGTGCAGTGCTAATCTAAAACTAACAAATTTCATGGTGCTCTCATGTGATGATAAAAAGTAAAGTAAATCCAACACTTCCTGCCCCCTACAGCAAGTCGTTGTAACAACTTGCGATGTATTGGTTTGCTTTGTAACAACCACGTTGTAATAGCATGCGATGTAACGCATGCAATCGGAAGGCTGTTTCTCCTAGATACATTAAGGGAGTATAGATAAATATCTTACACGGGTCATACTTAGCAAAGGTGACTACAAGGACGTGGTTCTGGTAATACACTTTTCAGTGACCTCTTGTTCTCATCTAAGACAGGTGGCCTGAAACTGCAGGGTCATGGGCAGCAACAGACAGACCTTTGAGGGAAATGAGAAAGCAGGTGCCCAACTCAGAAACTAGATATTGAGGCCTTGGTTTGGAGGTCATCATGTTAAATGTGCGGTAAGTGGATTGATGCCAATTTAACAATTATTTTATTTATTTAAACTATTATGTAACTAGTTTATCTTTTATTTTTTTACAGAGTTTTTTAAATAGCACAAACTTGACCCGAATCGGGTATCAGAGCGCTTTACATAGCACCAGTTGCATTACCTGAGAACACATTCATATTTTTTGTTAGGCACAGGGAGATTAAGTGATTTGCCCAGAATCACAGGATGTTCAGAGCCATTGCCGAGACTCAAACCCAGTTCACCAGATTCAAGGTCTAAAGCCCTAGCCGTTAGGCCAACTCCTCTCCCCTAACTCGTTTATTACAAAAGCGCAACAATAACACAATAACACGCAGCGGCCATTTCGAAAATGTGATCCAATGAAAATTACAAACAAGTGACACTTACACTTACGGAGAACTTTTGAAGCTGGTCTTTGTCCTGCTGTTTTGCCCAACCTGAGGGGACGCCGCACTGATTGAGGAGGGCCCGCTACGGAGGCTGCTGAATCCGGGACTGCGAGTTCCAGGGTGCTTTGTGACCAACTTAGCCGGCACACCTGGTTACTCTTCCCGGCCACGCCCCCATCGTTAATACTACCTCTCGCGCCCCCGCTTCGCGGGTGCCGCTCGCTACACTTACACTTACGGAGAACTTTTGAAGCTGGTCTTTGTCCTGCTGTTTTGCCCAACCTGAGGGGACGCCGCACTGATTGAGGAGGGCCCGCTACGGAGGCTGCTGAATCCGGGACTGCGAGTTCCAGGGTGCTTTGTGACCAACTTAGCCGGCACACCAGGTTACTCTTCCCGGCCACGCCCCCATCGTTAATACTACCTCTCGCGGCCCCCGCTTCGCGGGAGCCGCTCGCTACACTTACACTTACGGAGAACTTTTGAAGCTGGTCTTTGTCCTGCTGTTTTGCCCAACCTGAGGGGACGCCGCACTGATTGAGGAGGGCCCGCTACGGAGGCTGCTGAATCCGGGACTGCGAGTTCCAGGGTGCTTTGTGACCAACTTAGCCGGCACACCTGGTTACTCTTCCCGGCTACGCCCCCCTTTCTGACCCCTCCTATTGATCGAGGTCTCCGCCCATACGCGCCAGCGGGACGCGCCAGGGACGCAGACTGGGGCGAAGACCGGGCAAAGAGCGGGCCGTTTGAGGCCGTTCGAGGACGGTCGAGACCGGTCTCGGTCAGTTCCCCCGCCACTTTGCCCTCTCGTGCCCCCTGATTCCTGTCCTAAGGGAGCCCTGGAAAAATGGCCTTGAGGGAGACACGGAGTAAGACTTTGATGGCCGCTGGGAAGCCCCAATGTACTCTGGACAGCTATTTCGCCAAAGCTGGTTCTTTATTAATTGAGGACATTACCACACTTGAACGACGTATCTCCCAAGAAATTGAATGGGTAAGGAGATCATCGTTGGGCCCCCTAGCCTCCGCAAGGACTCCGGCCCAGAGACTTGATGGCAGTCAATCAATAGCTGGGAGAGAGGGCTCAATTGAAATGCCTGAAACAGTCAGATTACCTTGTCCCACTACAGCAGGTGCTTCTAATATTGATTGTACCATTCCATCTCAGGTAGATTTTAGCATATTATCCCTTCCCTCACCAAAGCCCCCTCATTCTAATTCCAGCCCCAATACTATTGTACACGGCAGGGAGGAAAATTGTTCAGGGGCTAAGTCGTCAGATCTTAACATGGTAGGGGCGAGAGAAGGAGCTATTCCTAAAAATAGTAAGAAGCCCCAGACGTCACGGGGGTAAAAACGGAAAAACACCAAATTATTAACTGCACCACAGAGCCAGAAACCTGAGACAACCAACAAACGTCGAACCCCACTACAACCTAAAGGGTTCTTGCCACCTAATGTATCATTTCAGAAATCTGATAATACTGGATCAATTTCTGGGGAGGAGGATATCACACTCTCTGACATTCACAAATTGATGAGGCTGTTGCTCAAACCACTGGAAGTACGCCTGGGGAAAATTGAAACCTCCCTAAATTGCATTGCAAAGGAATTGGCACATATAACATCTCCTTGTGTAAAAGATGCCACAGCCCTAGATATTGACTCGAGTGGTGTGACGAATAAAATACCCCTCCCAGCTATAAACTTGAATCCCCCTACTATTCCCTTAAAACCCCACATTTCCCCTCTTCAACTTAAATTACCAGTCACAGACCAGGCATTAAATAGAAGTTTAAAAGAGAACCCGCCTGCGCCTGGCAACAAGGGCATGATTAACAGTAATATTGGGAAACAAACGATTATTAATTTACCGCCTGAGGCCAGCCCATTTACAGTAATTCTAGCAGGTGTCCCTGCCTTAAAAGAATCAACGCAAGAGTCAGTTGAATCGCTCAAAAACAAGGTTATCAATTGGCTCACAATTAACAGACCACTTCCCGATGGAATACGCAGCCAGGTTTTGATGGTAAGAAGAGCTTCATGGCTGGGCGGTGTAAAGAAATCCATCCAGGGAGACTGTGTCTTGGTCAATTTTAGGGACCCTAGGACAGTCTCCCATATAACCAACTGGCCCTATTGTGATAGGGGAACTACAATCCAAGCTCTACCACTATCTTTCTTCTATCCATCTGTACTACAAGTGCAGGGAGAGGGTGATTGGGAACTTGTACGCGGCCGAGGCTGCAGGCGGAGCCATGAGAAAAGGGGTATCCGCTATATGAACGATCTATCACACCTTGACTATTTCCCCACGCAGAATAGATTTGGGAGTTTAGTTTGGGAGGATTGACTGCCCTGGACAAGCAGTAAATTTTTTATTATTATTTTTATTATTTTAGCATTTGTAGAGCGCGACAGCTACCTCCAACGGAGGTGTCCCGGCGCTAGCATCCAACCAAAAGGGTAATGAGCCAGAAGAGAGATCGAGGGGAATTAGAGGATATCAGAGAGGCCAAACAGCCACGTTTTGAGGGCTTTCCTGAAAGGAAGTTCCTCCTTTATCTGACGCAGATGGTTAGGCATCAGATTCCAGAGCGTGGCTGTTTTTACCGCAAAGGCTCTTCCTCCCAACCTTACTTTCCTGAAACGTGGAATGGCTAGGAGATTCTGGTTGCTGGAACGAAGGGTTCTAGCATTCTGATATTTTTGGAGCCTGTGTCTCAGATAGAGAGGCCCAACCTCTCTGAGTGCTTTATGGGCTAGGGTCAGGGCCTTAAACCTCACTCTCTTTTTAACCGGCAGCCAATGAAGGCTTTGCAGATGGGGGGTAATGTGATACCGTAGGGGTACATTTCTAATAAGTCTCGCGGCAGCATTTTGGATCCTTTGAAGTCTCCTCAAAAGATAGTCAGGGAGACCAATGAAAAGGCTGTTGGCATAGTCCAGCTGAGAGGTGATGAGCGCATGGACCACCGTCTGCCTGCATTCCATAGGAAGAAGGTGGAGGCACCTGCGCAGTGCCTTCAGTTTCCAAAAGCATTGTGAAGATATGTACGATATTTGAGTTTTGCCAGTTAGTTGGGTGTCAATTCTAAAACCCAGATTCCTGGCAGAGTTGACCGGGATCGGTGGAGGGTTTAGTTCTGCTGGCCACCAGAGCTCGGATTGGGGAGGGAGGGGCTGATTAAAAAACAATATCTCAGTCTTATCAGTGTTCAACTTCAGGCAGTTATCTGTCATCCAAGATGAGATATTAAGAAGGCACTGCCTGAAGTTGACAAAAGCATTCTCACTCTGCTCTTTGAAGGAAAAGATAAGTTGAGTATCGTCAGCATAGGAAACAACACGGACACCCAGATCTTCCACGATAGATGCCAGCGGGGCCAAATACACATTAAACAGTGACGGACTTAGTGCGGATCCCTGCGGGACCCCTTGTAACAATGTCCTAGAGCTGGAGACATGAGGGGGAAGGAAGACTTGTTGGGATCTGTCTTCCAAAAATGACTGGAACCAGCGTAACACAGTCCCTGTGACTCCTAATGCGTGGAGTCTGTTGAGCAAGATCTTATGGGAGACCGTGTCGAAAGCTGCCGACAAGTCAAGCAGCACGAGCATGGCACAGTTTCCTGTATCCATCGTCTCCCGAATTGATTCAACCACCTCCAAGAGAGCTGTCTCGGTGCTGTAACCTGCCCTAAAACCTGATTGTGAATCATGCAGGCAGCTATTGGATTCAAGAAAATCCGACAGCTGTCTCTGTACCTCCTTTTCCAGAATCTTCGCAGGTGCGGGGAGTAGAGAGATAGGTCTGAAATTTTTCAGTTCAGTAGGATCAGCGTCCTCTTTTTTAAGTATAGGACGAACAAAGGCTTTCTTCCATTCAGTAGGGAAGATTCCAGTGACCAGAGAGGTATTCCAAACATTATTCAGAGTGTTGTTGACTACGGGGGCAAGGAGTTTGAGTATTCTCGCCGGGCAGGGATCGGAAGGACATCCCGACTTGACTTTCATTAAATCTTTCAAGGAGGCGTCCTTCTCATACCGGCGAAAGACTGACCATTTAACTGAATGGCATATCGGTGGCATCATCTGCTCATCCGTAGTCGGGAATGTGGAGTAAATGTCCGCAATTTTATCATGGAAAAAAGAGGCTAGTTCATCACACAGCGAAAGAGACGCCGGGATAGTGCTTTTTAGGGACTGCGGTTTCAAAAAGCTCTCCATAATCTTGAAGATCTCCCTTGGGGAGTTTTCAGCCTCCATGATTTGTTTCGCCAAGAAGTCTCTCATGGTTTTACGTTTGAGGGTGTGAAATTTCCTCATTGCCTCTTTATAGATATCTTTTGCTGAGGTTTCATAGTTTCTTCTCCAAATACGTTCCAGCTTTTTGCAAAGACTTTTTTCCAGTTGGAGTTCAGCGTTGAACCAAGGTGCCGAAGGCCTCCTCCTAGGTACCTTACAGGATTTGATCGGGGCTATCTTGTCTAGGGCAGAGGTCAGCCATGCATTGAAGAGGGAGGAATCTCTAGATGGATTGCCGGAAAGGGAAGGAGTGGTCTTATCTAGTTCACTTCTCATTGTGTCAGGGGTAACTTTCCTCCAGTTTCTTCTGTTTTGTGTAGTAGGTCCGCAGTGCTTAGCTGGGCACATCAGTCCCAGCTTAAAGGTGACTAGCATGTGGTCAGACCAGATAACTGGCAGCGGCTTATCCACAGTGATGGACCTGTCATTGGTAAAAATAAGATCTAATGTGTGTCCAGCTGTATGCGTGGGATCTTGAACTCTTTGCACAAGGTTTAGACTTTTTAGCGCCTCGCCTACTAAAGAGGCCAGAGGGCAATTGGCCAGGTCCATATGTACGTTGAAGTCTCCTAACACCATATAGTTGGAGTATCGTAACGATAGGTTGGCGATGCAGTCGAATAGTATTGGTAAAGAGGAATGCGTCCCACTTTCCCTAATAAAGGAATCTAACTCTGCGAAGGTTGAGATTAAGAACCTGATAGCTAATTACCCTGTATATCCTGTTATCCCGCCATGTGAGGCGGTGACTTCCGTAGCCCCTATTCCCGCCACGAGTACATCCCCAATGCACGAGCTGTGCTGTACCCCAGTTGCAGACGAATCCACTGGCAGTATAAACTCCCCCGTCCTAAAAGTGCTCTCATGGAATGTGGCGGGCCTCGTTAACAAGCTGCATTGCCCAGAATGGAACACATTTGTCAGGAGTAAAGACATTTGTATGTTCCAGGAAACCTGGGCTTGTGACGAGGTGACGTATCCAGGATACGCGTCATTTTCCATGCAGGCGAAATGGGGAGGGAAAGGACGTCCCTCGGGCGGACTTGCAACATGGTTAGCAGCAGACTTGGGATGCAGCGCTGTTTTACATCCACTTTCCACCGAGGATATTCTTGTGGTATTACTGGAATGGCCAAACTTTAATAGACTTATGTTGGTAAATGTCTATTCCCGCCCAGTAATTAATGGGCTTGAATCCCGTACTATAGATGATCTCGCCTCAGTTCTAAGTGAAATTCCTGTAGATACTCCCTACTTAATTGGGGGTGATCTTAATTGTCATTATGAGCCTCTCCATGGCCCACTAGACGGATTGGCCGACGAGGAGGATGCGCTTTGGTCTATACCCCCTCTGGAGGCTTCCGGCCCAAGAGCATGGACACCTCTTGCGGTCCAAATTACAACACTAACCTTAAAATTTGGTTTGCGGGCCTGCAATGGCCGGAAAAATCCGATATCCCACCAAAATACACATATAGCCGGGGTGGGAGGGAATCAAAACTGGACTATATTCTTGTTCCTCTAGCAGCCTGGCCTTCTGTTAAAGACTTTAGGGTCTTGCCAGGTGTGGATAGCGACCACCACGCTCTGGAAGCAGAATATATTCTTCCTGATAGTGCGGCCATGAGGGATCAGACCTCGTCCCTTCGGACGGGTCTAACACTAGCTAATAATAGACGGAGAGTGAGATGGGAAAGACTACTTTTAAATCCAGACAATCTTCCCAGTCTTTATGCCCGGGTAATTCCCATACTTACAAAAGCTCTGGAAATTACTGATCGAGATGATTGCCCTGATAACCGGACGGAGTGGGGAATACTCCTTACAGACTTAATTCTGGCTCTATCTGACATCCTCTTTACAACACAGCAAGGACCTATCAGACACCCCCCCAGTCCCACCTGGTATAATTGGGCATGCCGGAAGGCCAAATCGAACCTCCTGGCTGCAATCAAAGAGGGCTTAGGGATTGAGGTTATTAGGGCTAGGCGCTCAGCTTACAAATGTATGATTGGCCATGCTCAAAAGGAATGGGAGCACAACAAGTGGGAGAAACTCAAAACTACATTAGCACGTGCAGACTCCCGCTTATTCTGGCGCCTTGTAAATACAGGGTCGGAAACACAACCTGATGCAATTGAGCCAAATATTTCAGCCATTGAATGGCAAAACCACTTCAAATCCCTATATAGCACATCTGGTTTACTGAAGTTAACCAATTTTAAAATTGACGAAATTAAAGGGCATCCCTTCACTCTAAAGGAGGTACACGAGGCGATAGACAGTCTAGCTCCTGGCAAGGCACCTGGCCTAGACGGCCTGCCTGGTGACCTATTTAAACATGAACCAGCCGTCTGGGCTCCATATTTGCTGTGCCTATTTAACTCCATTTTGGGCAGTATGGAGGTCCCAAAAACCTGGTTGGGAGCAGAGATCGTCCCAATATTTAAAAAGGGATCTCCTCTGCTCCCTTCCAACTATAGACCAAGAAGCTTAATAGATGTCCCACAAAAGCTGTTTGGGAGACTGCTACTGAACCGTCATCAAGTATGGATTGCAGAGAAGGATATACTGAGCCCATATCAAGCTGGGTTCAGAGAGGGTGTCTCTACAATAGACCAGATTTTCCGATTCAATATTTTATATTGGAAAACTGTGACTATGGGCAGAGGCACGCTGTATACGGTCTTTGTCGACCTGCGAGCAGCATTCGACTCGGTGCCCCACGCCAAACTATGGGCAGTACTTAAAGATCTAGACGTACCGGGTGACATCCCATCCATGTTGATGAGGCTTCATCGGGGCAATTATGCCAAAGTAAGGTGTGGCAGGGGAGGTGCTCTTTCAGAGGGTTTTCCCGTGGACACAGGGGTCAGACAGGGTTGTGTGTTGGCACCGACCCTGTTCTGCCTCTTTGTGAACAGTGTTATAGACTTCCTGACAAGGCTAAGCTATATTGATGCCCCAGTGTTGAATGGCAGGAGGGTACCCGCAATTATGTTTGCGGATGATACTCTCCTGCTTTCAAAATCCCCGATGGGCCTTCAGAGAATTTTGGACGGATTTATGAATTTTTGCGAGCTTCGTGGTTTGGAAGTGAACGCGACTAAAACCAAGTTCATGACCTTCAACCCATCCTCTTCAACCCGCCCAAACCCCACGATAGGACACGAAAGACTAGACCGGGTTTCCACATTTGAATACCTAGGTGTCACCCTGAACCAATCTCTGACCTGGGACACTCACATTACTAGAGCAAATTTGAAACTCGCCCAACTTGCAGGTGGCATATCTAGGATGATATCTAGGTCCTCCTACAAGCCACTTGGCCCACCTCTTCATATTTATAAAACCCAGGCTAGAGGTGCAGTAACTTACGGGGGTGAGATATGGGGACATGCAGCGTGTCAGAAGTTGCAGATAACCGAGAACAACTTTATCAGGCAATTGACCGCTTTACCAACAAGCACCCTGTTGCTCCCGCTGAGACTGGATCTCGGCCTAAGACCAATCACTGAAGAGTTGGGACTCAAGCCCCTGACCTACTGGCGTAGAATATGGAGTTCTTTAGAGTTATCTAGCTACAGAGCAGAATTAGAAGAAATCTTGCGCCTCCCAAAGGTGCTGCAAATACTCTGGTTTAAATACATTAAGAACACTTTTGAAAGGATGGGGAAACCGGAGCTGTGGCTCGACCCGCAGAGTGCTTGTCCCAGGATCTCTCGTAGATCGTTGGTGGAGGCATACCGCGAGTATAAGCTACAGGCAGCAATCGAATCCCCCTGTCAAGATTTGCTGTCTAGACACTTCCTTGCTATCAAGGATCATTACCATTTGCAATTGGTCCTTGATGATGTTAGCCCACCACTAACACGGAAATTCTATTTGCAGTGGCGCTATGGAACACTTCCTTTGAGGGCCCATACAGAGCATTGGCATAAAACGTTGACCACTCCTAATTGCCAAGTATGCCCTCTTATGCGAGAAGATGATTTACATATGATTTTTTTCTGTCCTGCATACAACACTCCACGCAAATATTGGCTTGTCCCACTTCTTAGGAACTTAGGCTTTAGGGAACATCTTCCTGCATTTACAGTTTTAAAATCTGATCTGTCTGCCCCCACTGTATGTGCAGTAGCCAAATTTCTAACTGCAGCATGGTTTATTCGTAATCGTCTTATGTCTAGATAACAACACACTTTTAAAATGTTTTAAGATCGGTTCATGATTTTACCATTGTCTTTGCCTTATTGTTAAATTGATACTGCATTTTTTTGTATCTTTTATGGTCCTTAGTGACCGAAATAAAGAATTGATGATGACATTGCGGTGTACTTTGCAACTTGACAGTGCTAATTCTGAGCCAATAATTAAAGAAAGTCCTTTAAAGGTGCAATATTTGGGAATACCATGCCTAGTGGGCATGGTAAAACAAATACAGATTCCAGAAATTACTGCAAATTGATTCTAGAAAAGCTGGAATTTTTCTCTGCTTTAATCCCACTAAATCCATGATATAGTGTGATGATATAAGGCAAGATGTTATTTTTCGCAGGTGCATACTAGTGTGTGTTATAATTTCTTGTACAGACATAGGAGCATATGTACAAGGAAATGGGGCAGTGAAGCACTGCAGCATATTTTGCAGCACTGCACCATTTCCAAAACAGAGGAATGCAACATATTTACAAGAATGCAGTACACTCCTGTGTTTTCTCCAGCTCTTGTGCTAAAAATACCTGCCTAGCGCCAACACAGAAACCCTTGGGCTATAGTGCAAGGGTGCCTGTCTTGCATGGACACCTCCCTGCGCATTAACAATCATTAATGGAGTTTACTCTTTCTGTGTGCTGCAGAATGCAGCGCACAAAGAAAAAGCAAAGACAGAGAGAAATAAAAGTATTTCTCCACGTTGCACCAATCTAATACCTGCTTTTGCATGGTGGTAATTTTTGGCACTGCCTCAGAGTTGCACATCCTTGTAAATCAGCTGGTCAGTGAAAAAGCGATGGGTGTTGCGGTGGAAGGCCCACAGCAACATCATTTGCACGTTCCTTTCATGCAGATAGCTGCGCAAAAGGGTACTATATTTACAAAGCGGTGTTAAGCCACAAAAAGGGGGTTAACTCCACTTGGTAAATATGGAGCAGGGCATTGCGCCACCAGAACATTGGTAAAAGTAACGTTCTGGTGGCGCAATTCCATTGTACATATACCCCATAGATGATTGCCTGGCTTGGCCAACTATCATTTGATGTTTGTTCCATGGGTGTCTCTATCTTGTTTGCAGTTGCATGAGTTTTTGAATCCATGTGAAACAAAATACATAAACACACCAGACTGCAGTGATGGCTATTCCTAATAACCTCCTGACATTGTATACATTTGTTCTATTACACCTCTAAATACATCATCTTGTTTACTTGACATTATATAAGAGAGATGTACTAACAAAACTGAGATATTTCGGCCTGGAGGTAGATCCGAGATGCACCCATTGTCAGTATTGAGTAGCTGGCTTTAAACACGATATGGACCTGCCCAAGATGGCAAAATCTTGGCATTATATTTTTACCCATATATCTGAAATGGTTGGTCTTGCTATTGCCTTGTCCCCACTGCTGGTCCTACTAGGCTATGGTAGTAGCTCCCACCCTCTATCAGTAAATATTTAGTGCTCTCCTTATTGCTGGCAAACTGTTGAGTTGCTGTTAGATTGAGTCATGGATCAATTCCTACTGTTGAAGACTGGCTCAAAGATCTGGTGTTCTGCAATGAACGCGTAGATATATACTTTACACTACTCCTAAGTTCAAATAGAGTACAGCTCAGAGAGCCCACTATGAATGACAATGAAACATGTCTCTAAAGATACACAGCACTGGCTGCACCAACAAGTGTGAAAAACAAAATACTTTCACCAAAGTAAATGTTATCATGCACTGCATTTAACATAGTGCATTGAGGAGAACTGAGTGTTTTGATATGAGCAGTGTGTTCCCACCCTCTTTTGTATAAATGACAGTGATGCTGGTTAGATAGGACTTATAAGAGAACCTGTTACATGCCTTATATATGTGATGGATCCTGCAGAAATGTATTTCCTTTGGGTTCTGGAATTATCTTTTGAAAGCTAAACTAGTGATATGAGCCTTTAGGACATGAAATAGTGAAATAGTATATTGTCATTGCGAATATATGGAGGAACATTTATATAGCCTTGTTGAAATTGCCTTCTGTAAATGTAGATTCAAATTTTTGCATCTTTACGATGAAGAGATTGTTGTGAGATAATGCAAGTGTTTAGTGCGGCAATTTGGGTGTGTGAGGTGAAAGGAAGATGGCGGATTGACTCCGCCATGGAGAGCACGTCCTCGAAGTGATCCTCACGGCCCCACATTGCATCACTTGAGGAAGGGGAAGAAAGGGAAAGGGAAAGAGAATGGAGGAAGCCGGCAGAGCTTAGTACTGTTCTGCACCAAAGGGGAAATGTGAAGATCAGAGCGGCTGTTTTTCAAGTTGTTTTGATGTTCGCTCTGGCTGCAGCGATCCCAAGGTGGTCCTGGCTGCTGATCAGGTACGCCCACTGGCGCATCGGTCCGAGTCTTTCCACCTTCTATTGGCCTTGCCTAGTCTCACCTGCAGTTAGAGACATGGCCCCACCGAATGTAAGTGCACCAAGGGGAGGACGTGCCACCCGCATCACCACGCCTACCTCATCAGCAACTACCACGGCTCCAGTGACAGCGGACTCCCTGCAGAAACCTACGGCGGCAAGAGGAGGATCCT
The DNA here is from genome assembly GCF_964204655.1 of Triturus cristatus. NCBI lineage: Eukaryota > Metazoa > Chordata > Amphibia > Caudata > Salamandridae > Triturus > Triturus cristatus. The sequence continues at coordinate 674,116,017 of NC_140587.1, forward strand.
CCCGAGTTGGTAACCTGTTCTTAGAGTTGTCGCAATCAGGTAAAGCAGCGGACCTTTTGAATACTTGGGGGGTAACCGACCTTTCATCTGATTCTGTAATCATTGATACGCTACTGAGCGCGATCCTTCCTGATCAAGGAGACTTAATTGAGAATCCAGGAGCACCTTCCTTGCTGCCATTAGAGGCAGATGCTGCAGATGTCCCACAGCAGGGAAAGAGCACAACAGGGACACTGCTACAAGCTAGCATAAGTGAATCGCTGATTGAGTACAATACTACGGTTGTATTCAGCGCTGCTTGCTCCACGGTATCGAATCACACTTGTGCTTCAGCTATGTCGCCAAATTCCCAGCAGTGCGAGGACTCACTAACTATAATGCAAGAAGGGGATGTCAAGTTCAACCATTCTATTGCAGAAGGGTCACCTCTTCTAAGCCCACGAGGAGCAGCCAGTGGAAAAGAGGGGGAAAAGAGCCTTTTGCAGATGAAGGCATAATCAGCACAACTCTAAGGCGCAGAAAGGGATACAGGACAATGATCAGGCTACTGCCTCAGCCCATGATGCAAACAGTCTCATGGTAGCTACCTTGTTATCTAATGAAGCAAGTTCCTCCCAGACACTGCAACAACTTTAGAGGATATACACTCAATGAAAAGCCCCTTCCCTGGGAAGAAAAAGAGTAAAGCTGGAACAGTTAAAAGCTTGAAAAATGTTGTTGACTCCCAGGGGGCCAAGCGCCATAATAATGCCTCCACATCTCAAAGATCGGCTCTGATTGCAGCCCTATGAGCAAATGGGTGACGTCCAAGGGAGAAGTTATTACATCTTGTCTATCAAGCTCTAGACCAGCAACTGGAGCTAGATCTGGATCTGGCTCGAACCCAAAGTCTATAACAGAGGTAGGAGTATCCAACTCCTCCATTAACCAGGTGAAAACCACTGACTTTTTGGATAACTTGCCAGCATTGAGATCCTCTCTCTGAGTACCTATGGGAACTTCTGAGCTGACTGCCTTGAAGGTTCCTCCTGACACTCATGACACTAAACTAGGCCTGGGCTAAAATTTCGTTCCGTTCGCGGAAATTGCGATAATTTGACATTTTCGCGTTCCGCGGAAAGCGCGAAAATGTCAATTTCCACATTCCGCAGCTTAGCGATAATTTGGTTCTTGCTCGCGCTGTAAAATAATACATTCTCGCGCGCGCGCGATCGCCTTACCTGAATCCCTGCGTTCGCCGACAAGTTTTCTTGATCCGGTCGCGTTCTCCATGAGATGTTGTATTGTTTTTAGCCATTTGCGCTGTCTCGCGACAGTTCGCGCCCGCAGTGACGTCATGCGTCGCGCGATCACGTCTTTCTTCTGGCGATCATGCACCGCGAGACAATTGAAAACAAGATGGCCGCGCCCGCGAGCAACCACATGGGTAAGTTGGCGAGCCGCAACCATGCAGAAAATCTCGCGAACATGGGGGAAAAAAACTTCCGCATCTTCGCGATATTTCCGCGTGTTTGCGATAATTTTTAAAATGTTCGCGATAATTTGCGGAAGTGGATTTCGTTAATTCCGCCCACCCCTACACTAAACAGCCTTCACTTCCTAATTCTGCAGGCGCTGCAGGATCAAAGGTTCGAAGCGCAAAAGCACTATGCACAGTTTAGGGCAAATAACCTTACAATTCAGCAATCTCTATCAGAAGTGACTAGCAAAGTAACATCACTAACGTCTGATCTATCGGAATTACAAAAATGGATTACTGATAAAAGACCACTACATTAATGGCCAGGACAGTCCAAACGCATGCTGACCAACTAAAGTTTTAGTTGTAGACTTGGAAAACCGGCATAGCCGGAACAACCTTAGACTGTTTGGGGTCCCAGAAGAGAAAGAGTGATGTGACCCCTGCGCTTTTGTTGTGCAACTATTTCAAAAAGCCTTCCCAAAAGTTGTAGATTGGGAATGGTATTGTCAAAAACAGCGTGCACACAGATTACCTATTTTCTCAAATAAAGCTAGTTCACGCTATCCTAGACCAATCCTTATTGTTTTAGGAACATTTCTGTTGAGACAGGCTATATCTATCAAAGCTCAACCAGTCACTCCTATTCCGGTAGAAACCTTTTCCATTGTTTTAGTTCAAATCTGTGTAGGAATACTATGAACAGGAGCTGGAAGCTGCTCCAGTTTATAGATCCATTAAAAACAGCCGGTGCACAGGTCTTTTTACAAGAACCTGCACGTTTGAAGGTTATTAAGGATGTTCATTCCCAGATTTTCCAATACAGATCTGGAGGGCAAGCAGGCCCTAAGTCAATGGCAACAGAAGGCTGCTAAATAGATTAGGTTAAGCTGTGGGTAGAATATTTTAGCCTAGACAGTTTATTAAAGCTTTTTTAATTTTTTAATTTTTCCTCCAGGTATGCCACTTTTTCTTCCTGTTTCTAGGCACTCTAATTTATCTGTTTTCCTTTCTTTCCCTTTCTCACAACTATATCTAGTATTATATCTGCTGTATCTGATGCATTCTTGGGGGTGTGGGGACACACTGGGTGGCGTGCCTCCTGTTAGCTGTCAATTCCTCGACAGCATAAAGGGGATGAGTCTTTCCATAGTGCACGGGGGAGGGGAGTGCTCTCAAGGGTTGTTAAGAGGGGATTTGAGGGAGAATATCATCAAAGGGGGTGGTCTCAAAGGGGAGATAACAATGTTGCAGAGTGTCGTAATACAGAGTGCATGAAAATATACATTTGGTATCTAGTCCAACAAGGGTTCTGGGTTGAAGGTCTATGGGCTGGTATTCAATGATTCTGCCAATGTTAAAAAAGTTTTTAAAAAATGAGTTTCAGTGGGTTTAATCAGATGTATTAAATGCATTGCTTGGAATGTAACATGTCTAAACACAGGCAGAAAGTGCCAACTGGTGAGGGAAGAGCTGAAACTATATAAGCCTCGTGTCATGCTTCTTACGGAGACTCACTTGGCTTATAAAGATAGGGGCTGCTTAAGCAATTAGGCTATCAAACAATTGTTTGTACTTCCCAAAGTCCTAGGATGACTTCTGGCCATAATCCCATCTTGTTTTCCTTCCAGTCTCAAGCTGCAGCTAAATCCATGCATCTCTTATCATTCCTGCGCTACTTACTCACAGGCAGTGAATTTGGTTTATTTATTCACAAAAACTTAACGGAATTCTTGCAAAACAATGTGAGTACTGTCTCTCCTTGTATAGTATGGGATGCAATGAAAGCTTTTACAAGAGGGATTAAAACAGCAAGCAATTTTACAGCAAAATAAAAATAAGGAAGCTGCAATCAGAGCTGCTTGCCAAGTATTGATAAATGTAGAACTCGTAAACGCATATGAAGTTTGACAAGGGGGTCACAATCAGGAAGGGCTCTATATTTCCTTGATAGATAAACACTCATCCCTGAGTAGGACACTTAAAGAAAAGATTTCTGCTAGCTATAATAAGCATTGTTTACTTTAGTATGAATATGGGAAACAGGTTGGAAGGGTGCTGGCGTATCAGCTTGCTTATAAAAAAGCTAAGAGACAAATTAAGGCTATTAAAGGGGAGGATGGTTCCTTATGTACAGACACACATTTAATATATCGGCCAATTGCCTCAGTTCTACCAAAAACTCTATGCACAAACGGGTTCATTAGATGAAGAAGGGCTGGATAAATACTTTAAAAGATGTGACCTTCTGTGTTTGAATGAGGAAGAGATCACCTCCCTTAATCAAGAAATCATGCACGGGAAAATTCTTGAAGCCCTGACCACGGTACCCTCTGGTAAGGCAGCAGGGTATGACTCAATACCAGTTGAGTTTTATAAGTCTTCAAAAGCATCCTAGTCCGCTATTCGGTGATGTTACACAATGTATAGGAGATAGTGGAGCAGTTCCTGTATAATGGAACATGACAAATAGTGTTTTCTTCCTTTAAAAAGTACAAGCCACCTGAAGAATGTAGCTCCTATCATACGATATCCCTTATACACATGGATGCTAAATATTTTGCTAAAGTTTTGGCAACAATATTGGCACCTTTGATGCCAGGATTAGTATCAAGCCAACAACAGGGTTTTATTTAGGGCAGGGATACAACAAGCCATGTTAATACTGCAATTGTAGCTTTTGATATAGCGAGGTAATCGGCTTTTAATATGGGGGTGGTGTTGCTGGATTACGAAAAGGCATTTTACTGATTGGCATGGGGCTATCTATGGGCAACACTTTCATCATTTGGTCTGGGTGGTCTCTATAGTAAGTGGATACACGCTTTGTATAGTAAACTGCAAGCCCAACTGCTCTACGCCACCCTACAATCTACTCCTTTTAGGGTATACCATGGTACTAGTCAGGGGTACCCTCCTTCCCCAGTACTATTTGTGCTATATATTGAGCCATTTCTACGTGCATTACATTCATACATACTACCGGTGAGATCATGCCTTTCTGAACAGAAAGTTATGACCCGGCAGTCGCATTAAACTTTGCTAAACTTGAAGCAGAAACATTTGGCTCTTTCTCTTGATATGAGCTAAAGGTCAATAAGACACAAGTAATTCTTAACCACTCTGTTAGGCCAATACCAGGGGTGTGTGCAACAGCCACTTACTTGGGAGTGCGTATCGCTTCACAGATAGAGCATACATTGCAGTTAAATTACGATCTATTGCTGCCATCTGTTACCACACATTAGAAAAGTTGGCACAAACTTCCCATCAGCATAATAGGAAGATGCAACATCATTAAACTGACAATACTAACAAAATTCCTAAATGTATTCCGTTCTATTCCTCTGTGTCCCTAGCTCTTTTTTCAAGACACAAGAGGGTGTGTTAGGTAGTTTTATCTGGAGATATATGCAAGCACCCCGTGCTATAAGATTTATTAAGCTCCCTTACAAGTAAGGGGGGGCTAGATTTTTCGTACTTTAAAGTGTATTGCTGGGCTGCATTTGCCGGACGACTTCGCAGCCTATTGTCATCCGAGAACCAAGACTTTTGCTATCATCTTGCTCTTGGCTCTGATAGCAGAATGTTCCTATATAGAATCAATGATCCTATTTATTTCAAGAGAGGCCGCTTTAAGACCATTCAGGATATTGTGTATATATGGCGGGAAATCTCAGCCAATTGCTCTCTGTTCCTAATGCATGATTATTTTCCTTTGTGGGGCAATCGAATGCTACCAGAGGTGTTTCAGGACTCTGTCTGCAGGCTATGGGCTGTCTATGAGTTGGATCAGCTTGGACACCTATACGATCTAAATTGCTTTCCAACATCTGAAAAACTACAACTTTCTTTTGAACTCCCGCTCCAGTTTAAAAAAATTAATTAACTTGCAGATCTTGGATTCTTTTTTAAGGCAACAAGTGGTAAAGACATCGGAGACCTCCGAGATATTGACATCTTTACATGGAGCATCTCGAAGATCACTGATAAGTATTATGTACCAGCATTATTGCCAGCTTAGACTGGACGGCAGTTCAAATTGGAGGTAAAATGGAGCAATATCTTGGGGCTAGACATCACCTCTATCACAGTCAATAATGCATTTGAAACATTAAATAAATCATACACTCTATCAATCTAAAGTTACAGCAATTTTGGGCGATCTCTATGCATATTATTCCCCGGAGAGGATAGTTAGCTGGGTTCAGAAAGATGGAAGGTATGGGGGTGATAGGGGTAAATGTCCAAGATGTGGGCTGACCACTGCGAACATAGTGCATATGTTTGCTACATGCCTCGAGTTGGAGACATTTTGGAATGAAATGAGGAACATTGTGAGGTCTCGTTTGGGTTTAGATTACCCTCCGACAGTAAAAGACATCATGTTGAGCCATAAGGCGGAAGCTAGCCCTGGCTCAAACCCCTCTTCTCTATTATTCTTGGTGCTGCTTGACTTTCCATATCAAGGACATGGATCTCCCCAATGCCCCTTCGAGCGGTGGAATGGTGGGCAATCATAATCAAAACTAATGAAAGGGAGAAGGCTTTGGCTAAAGCTAGAGGAATACGCTCTATGAAGAAATTTGATTCTATGCGGGGCAGACTTGCACACTATTATTAAGATAGGATTGAAGATTGAATATTTTACTCATTTTTGGTGTACTGTTGTAATATTTATTTACCTTTGTTCTACTGTAATATTATGAATTATTTGATTTATATGTAACCTGCATATACCGCTGAGATGCTACTCTACAAATGTTAAATGTTTATTGACTGCCCTCTTTGACAAAAATAGATATTTTCTTTAAATGCTTAGGATTTTACATCCGCCAAAAAATGTCAAGTACTGTAAAAAATTAAATAAACATATATCAAATATTGCTATTTTATTTTTGTAATGAAAGACCATATGTTTGTCTTCATGTTAAAAGTATCACAAGAACACTATTCCACAATGAACAGTACATATGGAGGGTATAAATGTTGTGCGATCGATCGACCTTAGGGCTATGAAAATCAGTGTCTGCACTGTCAGGATTCCGACCTGTGGGCTTCAGGTTGTGTACAGACCTCATCATCGAAGGCTGTATTTTCTGGGCTTGCTTACCTTATTGAAAGAATTGATACTATTCTAGCTTTTTTTGATTGCTTATGATAATATATGGTATAAACATGAGATGAAGTGAAGATTCTAACATGTTATGCAATTGGTTAGTCATTAGCAAGCGTCATATCTGGATACTCAGAATATTTATACCCTATGCATGTAGAGATATGCCCTTCAGGCAGTAAGAGCCCATGGATGGGAGTCCGCAGGGCCCCCTCACTTATACTATAAAAGCCCTCGGCTCATGGACCTAACCCACCTGGGGGCTAAAGAGTAGAGAAGCGCTTCTTTTTTTAAAAAAATAACTCGTTGGAGCTGTAGATCCAATGTGACTCCTGCCGATTTATGATCGTAGGTCAGATACACAGGGTGGATTGGTACCAGTCTTTGCTTACCTAGGGACTTCGAAGACATTTCAATAAAAGTTCCTGAGAAGGCAGAGTCTCTGTGAAGCAAGGCAGGAGGTTGATAGGTGACCTCTTGAGAGACACACTACAAGATCCAGCTTCCATTGCACGTGGCCTTACAAACTATGGATAAAGAACAGGAAGTGCTTAACAGTGCAAACCAACAAAGCCGAGCTGAGATCATTTCGCACGGCAGACGGAATCCGGAGAGGTTGATTGATGGCCGCTTGAGAAGCGAAACGTGAGTCACTACGCTTGTTACAATGTATCTTGGTGAAAGGGCTTTTTCGAGTGAAGAAGGCACACAGTTAAATAAGACCCTATTCGGGTTTGTTCTTTCAGACAAATAACTTGTATGTGCCTGCCGTTATTGGAAACCTCTATACGGCTACGTAGCCCTGACTAATTCCATACTGCCAATGGAAGCAGGATTCACAGTATATACGGCTGCAGTTAATAGCAGAAAGTAAGTTCAAAGCTCAATGTAAAAAGATTAAACCAGCAACATGGAGTTAGAACTCTTGTAACTCGAGCTTTTCTATCAGAATAAAATTATGTTCACGTGTCAGCCGGAAATGGAAAATACAAAATGACATAGAAGCACCTATTAAACAGTGCATCAACTTAACGCTACTATTTAAAGCGGATGTAACAGCATTTATGGCCGCACTGGTGTGCACAAAGTAAGTCTAAAGCCTCTACACAGTAAAGAAACTACTGAAGAGGATTCAAAATGATGTTTTCATATCTCTGCTTATTGATTAAGTGTCTCTGTCATTTCAGGCAATACAACCTGCCATTCTTAAAAACTTCTAGCTTTGTCCTCATTAAGGGCCTCATGTAGGTAGCTAAATACCGGTCGGTAACGGCCGAAATTCGGTAAATATGCCGTTACCGACCGGTATTTAGACAAGTGAGATGTAGGAGGCCAAAATCCAGTTTTCGGTAAATATGAAGCGGTAAATACCGATTCATAATTACCGAATTCTAAAATACCGATTCATATTTACCGAATACATATTTACCGATTCGGTAAATATGAAGTGGTAAATATGAATCGGTAAATATGAAGTGGTAAATATGAAGTGGTAAAACTGAAAATGACATGTTGGAAAACTCGGTAATTAAGAAATCCATGAAATTCGGTAATTAAGAGTCGGTAATTAACGCTGAGTGAAAGCAGGTGGTAACCATCAACAGACCATATAAGCAATCCCAAAATGCAACAGCGTGGACAACATGGCCGCTCTGTATGTCATTGCAAGGCGCCTACGTCTACAGGCAGCAGGTCTGAGGATATGGAGACGGGAGGAACGCATCTACAGACAGCGCATCACACTCTTCCAACTGACTGATGCAGAGATACATGAAAGGTACAGGCTACACCCCCAAACCATCATGGACCTGATAAGGGACCTGCACCCACTCCTGGACCAGCCAACAAGAAGGGCGCATGCCATACCACCACATGTGCAGGTGCTCTGCAGCCTACATCTACTGGCATCTGGCAGTTATCAGGTGGTGATAGCTGCGGTGGGTGGTGTATCCCAGAGTTGCCTGTCCCGTTTCTTCAGGAAGTTCCTGGATGCCATGATGCAGAGAATGCACCACTACATCAGCTTCCCAAACACACAGGCCGAACTGCAGAAAACTAAAACTGACTTTTATCACATGGCACAGTTCCCCCATGTCATTGGCTGTATTGATGGCACACACATCCCAATCTGCCCACCAGCTGACACAGAGCACATCTACAGGAACAGAAAGTCCACCCACTCCATCAATGTGCAGGTGATCTGTGATGCAGGGAACATCATCACTGATATTGTAGCGAAGTTTCCTGGGAGCACCCACGACTCTTACATCTTCCAGAACAGTGGGATCTACACACGACTGATTGCCGGAGAATTTGGAGAGGGATACCTGCTAGGTAAGTAACAGTGACGCCCTATGAAACCTGCAAATCATAGTGTATAGAGGCATGTGACTGATGGTTCCCTTTTACTCACCTAGGCGACAGTGCATATGCCTGCCGGTCATTCTTCCTCACTCCCTACCTACACCCATCAACCCAGAGTGAGAGACGATACAACGTGGCACATAAATCTACACGCAATGTGGTGGAGCGCACGTTTGGACTACTGAAAAGCAGGTTCCGCTGCCTCCACAAGAGCGGAGGCGCACGCCAGTACACACCGATCAACTGCTGCAAGATCATTGCCACTTGTGCAATGCTGCACAACCTTGCCACGAAGAGAGGTACAGATGTGGAACTAACAGATTTTGAGGACAACGAGGAAGAGTCAGGCCAGCCAGAGGGCAACGCAGCTGGAGTGCCAACTGCAATAGATGGGAGAGAGAGACGGGCAGAGATCACATGCAACTATTTCTGAGTAAGTAAGGGGACACAGCCAGTTGTGGTATGTCATGACGTAGTTTTAATGGGGCACTACGCCATGAAAACAAGATCAAGCCAATCTGGCAACATAGCATATTTACAATGAGTAAGTCCAGGGTTACGTCACCCATTGGGAATTGGCTACGCAGGGCTGCATCAATGTTTGCGCATACGCGCTGCAGTGTGGGATGGCACGGATTGAGCATCCTCACTACAGCCAACCCCAAGCCGCCTGCTGCTCCTGCGTGTATCTGGGACGGGGGGTGTGATGCTGCTCCTGCTGCTGGAGTCAATGCTCTCCGCAGCATCCCCTGCAGCAGTTGTCGTCGCCTGACTTGTTAATAGCACCTCTAGTGCACTTGTCACCTGCACCATCCCCCGAGACACGTCGCTGCAGCAGTGTGTCAGGCCCTCCTGCATCGACACAGAGCGCCGGCAGAGTAGAGAAGTGGCAGTTGCCAGACGGTTGAGTGCCCTGGTGTTAGTGTCCCTCCTCTGCCGTTCCCGGCGCCGTGCATCTATGTCAGCATCTAATTTGCTGCACAACTGCTGGATTGACTGGGACATGTCTCGAATGCCCGCTGCCATTGCGCTGATGTTATTGTCCATGTTGACAAATGTAGATTTCATGACCCGCATATGCCTCTGGACTGACATGACTGCCTTTGTTTGCAGGCGCTGTTGTTTTAACATTTGGCCCTCGAGCCCCGAGAAGACACCATGGCTGTCAATGTTTGCTGGTGGACTCTGGACACGCGACCTGCGGCGCCCTCTTGCACCCGTCTGAGCTGCCTGTGAGGTGTAGGGCACAGTGGCATGGCTCCCATCCTGGGGCATAGTGATTTGCTCAGGGCCCCTGCTGTCGTCAGACGAGGTGTCTAAGGCTCGCAGCCTGGCGGCAGGATGCCTCCTCATTCTCACACCTGCAGGCGGTGATGTGGCCGGTGACTCAAACATGAGTGGCGATGCTGGCTCTGGGTGAGGTGATGCTGGCTCCAGTTGAGGTGGGGCTGGCTCTGGTTGAGGTGAGGCTGGCTCTGGTTGAGGTGAGGCTGGCTCTGGTTGAGGCGAGGCTGCCTGTGTTAGTGGTGCGGCTGCCTGTGGCACTGCTCCCTGGGCTGAACTTGTGCTGGCCAGAGCTGATCTGTGTGGCCGGTGTGCCCTCTCTCCTGCAGCATGTCCTGTCCTGCGTGATTTCACATCTGTGGACAGAAATGCAACATCGGCTCAGTGTCCCTGAAGGGCTGCATTGCAAGCATCACAATAAATCATGTTATACTCTAAATTTGTCCTCTGCCTCCTTGTGGCTAATGTGTGTAACATGCCTTGTTGTCCTGTGCTATTTACTTCATGGTTGGGGTTTCCCTGACTACATCTCCCAGAATGCATTGCCTGTCTGCACTAACACATGGACTGGAGTGGGATACTCATTTACCAATGGGGGATGTGGGATAGGGGTAGGGGGGCTACATTGCTGTGCATTCGTCTTACCTTGTTGGGTGGCGGCTCTGGCAGAGCTGTCAGCATCCCCAAGACCCACGATGCTCTCATTCTCGATTGTGGCCCCCACCAGCTCCTCCAGTTCGGTGAGGGCAGGTTCCCTGTTGGTTCCACCTCCAGTCTGGCTGGCCTCCTTCTGGATTTCCCCCATCTTCCTCTTGGTTACAATCCTCAGGTCATACCAGTGCTTTTTGAGGACCTCTATGTCCCTGTGGGTCACTCCCACAGCATTGACCTGCGCCTGGATGGCCAGCCAAATATTGTGCTTTTCAGCCTCAGGCACTTGCAGGGACTGCCTCCCAAACAGCTTCTGGTGCTGCTTCACCACCTCCTCCACCAGCACCTGGAGTTCCTTGGGGCTGAATTTCAGCTTCCTCCTCCTTTCCCCTCCATCTCTCTGTGTCCTCTGGCTGGACATGATGTTTTTTTGCTGCACAAACAGGCACTGGCTCCCTGCCTCTCCTCTGCACTCCACGCCTCTCCAGGGTCTGTTAATTGTGTGCACCTGCCTGGGTGTGGCCACTTCCTGGTTGGGTGGGGTGTGGTTGCACAGGATTGGCTGTTTCATCAAGTCATGTGATTTTTTTTCCCGAATCGGTAAATACCGAGGTGGTATTTACCGAATGTTACCGATTCGGTAATTATTACCGAATTTTTACCTACATATAACTTACCGATTCTTAAATACCGATTCGGTACGGCTCGGTATTTAAGAATCGGTAATTTTTATTTACCTACATGAGGCCCTAAGTAAGTCAAATAGCCAGTACTTAAAAGTTATAACAATTCTTTTCAAATTAGTTCACATTTAACTTTGTTCTGTCCATCCATGTTCCAGGCCTTCTGGTCAGCTACATGAGTAAACTGGGCTACCCACAACTTTGATGAGATTCCCAGACTTATAAACAGGTACATACACCCCTGTTTTTGCTTAAGAGTCTATGTTGTAAAGAGATAAGGAGGGGATGCTTTGTTAAGTTTCCTTTCCTTATTGGTTATACAGAATCCAGTCATAGACCGGAAGAGAATCCCTTGAAATAAATTTGGGTGCGAAACGTGTTGACATATATCACCCTCAGGGGAAGAGTTTTTATAAAAATATGTATAGCGACTGAGGGAAATAATGTGCTCAAAAAGTATATCCTCTGCTCCGTGAAATGCTTTACCCCCGTTGGTTGGTAACCCGAGTCTGTTTCACTTAAATTGTTAATGATGGAAATGTGGGTTACCTGATTGTTGTCCTTCCTTGACTAGTAACAGTTTCAGTTGATTGTAATTTGTTATTTGTTTTGATGTTTTCATTTTTTCAATTTTGTCTTGATGTTATGTAATTGTGAAGTGTGGTCCATTTCTGCCTTTTAAATTTATAAAACAATAATGAAAAAAAGGAATAATTAAATGATGTAGACTCGTAATTTTGGTCTTAGTCTGCTTGAATAGCTGGCAGCCTATTAAATGGTCAGCTAGATATTTCGTTTATTTGCATTTATCAGCCTGATCTAGCTGTGTGATATAGGGCCCAACCCTTTTTTAACTCTCATCCCCACTTGTAGCATTTAATGTACTGGGCCTGGGTACATGTAGGACCATATACTAGGGATTTACAAGAAATTGAATGCGCTCATCTGGTGCAGATTACCGCTGGTTAGCAGTAGTAATGTGCACAAAGTCCTAAAGCCAGCTAAAAGTAATTCAGAAAAACAGGAAGGGTAAAAGCAAAATGTTTTGGGGAATAGCACACCAAGGAGTCAGTATCCTTCACCCTTTGCACTATAAGAAGCATGCACTGCATGTGTTGTGATCAAATGCCTCTATATACCATTCATACTACCTTTTCCAGTCCCTGGTAGCACCATTATTGTATTATTATTTTTTTTGCCATTTCCTGCTCACTAGCACGTTAAATGCTCAGCCTGCATTTATTGATGAGTACCGTAACTGGAATATTGCCACAGTGGAATCACTCACTTCCCATATGTCATTGGCAAATTTGTTTTCTGAATCTGATTACCAACTCCTTTTGGACAATTATAATGCCCAGATTATTACCACTTTTTATCAGATTGACCCTTTGAAGAAGCTTTTTAAATGGGTTCTCCCTCATGGATCTAGTTCTTTGTTGGCCTATTAAAAGTCAGATATTCCCTTCATAATCCTTGATGCGGTTGGTGTTCTGATTATGATCCATGGTTAAAACAGAATGTGAAAGGTTTAACACCCTTACAAATTTGAAATTAAGGAAGCCACAATGATTTCTTCTCCAAGAAAGCGTTTAGAGCTTCCAATTTGGCTGCAGCTATTTTTCCCTCTATCAGGGATCTTAGGGATGCCCCCAAGCATATGGATCCTAACATTTTGGATCTCAAATAGAAACTTATTGCTGACCTCTTTGAACATATATTTGCTGCAGTATTTTTTCCAAATTAAGTGGCAAAAATCCTTCTCCTGTTATTGCTCCACCTAATCCAGTTAAGAATAAGATTCTGTTCTCTATTGATCGTGTCTGTCAGGTTGCAGGATTTTCTATCTTTGACTTGCAGCAGCAAGCCCCAAGGTCTCCAGTGGATATATTTTCAGTGAAGTTGCATAACAGCCTCCTGTTATTAGAACAGTCCTAGACTTGTACGAATAATAACACCTCTTTATCGGCAGGATGTATTCCCAGGACACTTGAGTTTGTGCATGCAACGCCTCGTCTGAAAGAAGCCTTCACTAAACCTCAACTAATTATCCTCCTATCTCTTAACTCCCCTACATGGCCAAGCTCCTGCAGAGTGGTGATTCTTTAGTTAGCAGATCGTGTAGCTTGCAGCCATCTTCCTACATACCTAACCAATATGTTTCCACCCTGGTTACAGCACCGAGATGTTGGTGGTGGTGGTGGCAGTAGACGGATTGAACTGCTGGTGTTAATAACGACAATTTAAGCTGTTTTACTTTTAAATCGGTCATTGATATCAAATTCTGCAATCCAGGAATGCTGACCTTGGCATTAGGCACACAGAACTAACTTGGTTCTTCTCTTTTATATCAGACAGAACTAAATAAGTGGCTATCTCTTCATGCACATCCTATATTATATTGTTAACTTGTGGAGACCACAATAGTTCTATGCTGTCACCGCTTCTTTTTAAACTCAACATGATTTCACCGGACTATCTAATTCAGCCCTTCAGTTTTGGCCTTTTTATGCATGCAAATGATATCCAAATTACCTTGAAAATCTTAGGCAATGTTATTAGTTGTGCCACTCTTCTGTATGACTGCCTGTTCGAGGTCGAGGGCTAGATGTGTACCAACCAAGTGAAGCTGAATGGAGAGACAAAGCAGATTCTAAGACCAGTGAGTTCCTGCCACTCTTCAAGACTGTTGTCTGGGGGACCTTCCCTGGGTCAAGAGCCAACCCTTGTTGCCTATGTAAAAACCCTTGGCATTAAAACTGACTGTACTTTCTATGGTCAGCCAAATCAATCCCATTGTTTCTATCAACTGCACACCCTAAAACATTCTTCAATGTTTTTCCTTTCCTCATAAAGTGCACCTCCTGAATGCATTTATTTCAGTGTGGCGGCATTATTTCAAATCTGTGTATTTAGCTCTAATCCTGTAAGAAATTGGGGTGTTGGTTGACTGGAGTGTAAGCCCTTGTCAAGCAGCAACCACTATTCTTGTCAGGATAAGGCACACGGAAACCCCAAATTAACCTGCTCTCACCTCCTCGGTAGCTTGGCACAGAGCATGCAGGCTTAACTCATGGGCAAGGTGTAAAGTATTTGTGCAACAGTAAAACAGAGAAAACACACCACAAAAGGTGCCCACAACAGATTTAGAAAACCAGAGTAATTTTTAATAAATCGAACAAGACCAGGAATTTTTAAATAATAAACTGGAGAACAGCACTTAAAAGCATAAAGTGTCAACCTGAGATACCTGATCACAGCAAACCGGTACAAAGTCAAAAGTTCAGGCCGACCACAATGGAGCATGGACGGGCAACGGGAAAACAGTTAGGCCTGCTGAACAAGGCACCCTAAACCGTGGTTCTGGGTTGAAGAGATGCAGGTCCAATCCTTCTGACCCAGGCGAGAGATCAGCAGGTCAGCAGAGTAAAGCAGAAATCCAGCAGAGTGCACTCCAACAGAGGGCCAGTCCTTCAGCAGCACAGCAATCCTTCTTCCTGGCAGTGTATCCACAGAACTGAAGAGTTGGTGTCTGTGGTCTGTCTTTTATACCCTGGTGCCCACGTTCTGGAAGGTGGGAAAAGCTTCTAGACAGTGTGTTTGAAATGCATGGGATTACCTACTTCCCCTGCCCTGGCTCAAAGCAGGCTGAGGAGACAATGAAGGGTTGTTAGGCCCTTTGTGTAAAGACAGGACACAGCCTATTTAAGTGTAAGTGGGGCTGAATCCAACTCCTCCCGCCCATCCTGCCAGTGATGGCCACCCACTCATACCTAAGATCCCTTTGTTTTTGGCTGTCTGGAGGAATACACAAAACCTAACTGCCAAATACACCTAGTCATTTGCCCAGAGACAGGCTGTAGGCACCAAACAGCTAAGGCAAGAAAATACCAAATTTCTTATAAATGCCATTTTCAGAATTTAAATTAAAATCCTACTTTACCATGAGTTAGGATTTTGAATTAGGATTTTGGAGACACCAAACCTGAGCCAGTTATATCTTCCCATTTGTAAATTACACGTATAAAATGTAATAAGATAATTAAAGTTATAGTGTGGGGGAGATAGGCCTTGCTGTTGTGAAAAACACATTTAAGAGTTGTTAGACCTGGCACCATTGGCATGGGCCTCCCTTCCATTTTTTGCCTTTTCCTCCTGTGTTTTGCTGTGTGTTGGACTTCATTTTTGCTGGTCTAGATGCTTTGGCCACTTTGCCACTGCTGTTCAGTGCCAAAGTGCAAGTGCTCCCTTTGTAAATTATTGTTCTGAATTAGTGATTCCATGATTGGCTTATTTGATTTACTTGTCAGACCCTAGTACAGTGCGCTATGTGTGCCCCAGGCCTGTACATTAAACGCTGCTGGTGGGCCTACAGCACTGATTGTGCCAACCACTGAAGCAGCTTGTAAAATGTGACTCAGGCCTACCATTGCAGTGCCTGAGTGCAGTCTGGGACTGCCATGTCGACATGGCAGGTGCCCCCACTTGCCAGCCCATAAACCTTCCCTTTTCTACATATTAGTCACCCCTAAGGTAGGCCCAATGTACCCCTGTGGGCAGGGTACATTGTATGTGAAAGGTAGGACATGCCCTGATGTTTGTGGCATGTCCTGATAGTGAAATACTGCCAATTTCGTTTTTCCCTATTGCAAGGATATCTGTTCCCATTGGACAGAATGGGGAGTTTGTTTATAACTTCTTGTAAACATAACTGACCCTAGGAACAAGATGGAAAAGTAAAGTTTAGTATGCCTGAACTCAGAGTGTTAAAGTGCATCTTTTATAGAGAGTGATTTTTACATTCTGTTTTTGAAAATACCACTTTTATAAAGTAGGTATTTTCTTTCCTAACCATCCATTGTGCTTCTGCTAGGTTTGTGTATTGCATGTCTGGCTTTTGGATGACAGGGGCTCGAGAGAGGCAGCGGCTCCAGTAGTCTGATTAGTCAGGGCTGGGTTGAACAGGCCTGGTCTGCATTTGGAGTGGTGGGAGGAGTAGCACCTTCACCTGAATAGGGCTCTGCCTGCCTTCCACAATGACGGCTCCACCCCCCTGTGGTGTGTCTGGAGCCAGGGCTCACACTGACAATGGAAGTTGTTGTGCACTTGCAAAGTGCCCCACAGAGCTGAGTTTTGGCTGGGTACAGACACTCTCTGACTGCAGAGGAAAAAGGATTTTGGTGTAAAAAAAAGTCCCCAAACTTCTGGGAAATCAAGAGGAACCTCTGCCAAGGAGAAGAGCCAGAGAAACTAAGGAGGAATATTGCCTCTGTGCTGTTTGCTGTTTGGGGTTGGCCTGCAGTGGCTGCTTGCTGACAAGGAGAGGAGAAAAGGTGACTTTGCTGTTTGCTTTGTCACCTGCTTGAAGAAGAATCTTCAAGGTCTTGAAACTGAGCTTGCCTGCTGTTCTGAAGTCTAAGAGACACAAAGACTTCACTACCAGCTCCCCTGAATTTCCTTGCTGGGAATTCCAACCTGCAAAGAGGTGCCTGGAGACTGTTTGTCGCTGGTAGCTGGAAAATCGATGCAACATCGAAGAAGCGTGATGCATCCATGCCTGTTTCCAACGCATTGCCGAAGAAACCGTCGCAGCGCCTGCCGCAGCCCGATAAATCGTTGCACAACGCATCAGGTATAATGATCTCTGAAGTCCAAGATCACTGCACCAATTCTGACGCAAGCCTGCTGTGCGGGTGCACAAAATCACGCATTGTATGAGATCATCGCATGGAGGTGCCAAGACTGTCGCATCATTTGGGGGGTGCAGTCAGAAACAGATGCATCAACTCACCACGCCGTAAGACAATGACACATCACCTTCTCTCGCACTGCAGTAAGGAACCAATGCATCACCTCCCTCGAAGCGAAGAACCAATGCATCACCTTCTCTGCGTGTCTTCACTGTATTACTGTATGTGTTCACAAATGCTTTACACACTGCCTCTGAGATAAGCCTGTCTGCTCGTGCCAAGCTACCAAGGGGGTGAGCAGGGGTTATTTTAGGAATTTGCCCCCCTTACCCTGACTAGATGAAAGGATCCCTATGTGGCCAAAGGTACCTACCTCTGCCAACTAAAGACCCCCATTTCTAACAAGAGTTTTTCACTAGTCGTATATATGATACCTATAAGTACATGTCCTATGCTTTAAATACATTGCACCCAGCCCTCTGGGATGTCCAGGGCCTACCTTAAGGGTGACATATGTATTAAAAATGAAGGTTGAAGGCTACTTAAGTGGGTGGTACAATCAGGGCTACAGGGCCACTAGTAGCATGTAATTTACAGACTTTGGGCACATGTAGTGCATGTTACTAGGGACTTATAAAGTACATTAAATATGCAAATTGGGTGTAAGCCAATTCTACCATGTTTCAAGGAGAGAGCACAAGCATATTAGCACTGGTTAGCAGAGGTAATGTGCACAGAGTCCTAAAGCCAATAAAACGAATTCAGCAAAAAGTAGGAGGAGGACATCAAAAGGCTTGGGGGTGACCCTGCAGAAAGGACCAGGTCCAACAACCCCATTGTGCAGTTCACAAACTGCAGATGGTGCAAAATAAGACTGCCAATTTAGTATTGGGTTTGAAAGCAATGGATAATATCTCTCCTGCCCTGTCTACTTTGTACTGGTTGCCAGTTCAGGAATGCATTGTGTTTAAATCAGTTTGCATTGTGCACAAAGCTGTGTACTCTCCTAGAACTCTTTCTATTTGCAAATATGTTAAGAGATACAATATCAGGCATTTCATGAGACCTGATGGCCAAGTTCTTCTTGAGGTCCTAAGGTTTCATCGGTACCTGGGAAGTCAGGCCTTTACAGTGGTGACTGACATAAAGTGTAACTCACTCAATTTCAGGAAGGTTCGGAAGACTTGGCTTATTCTGAGTTCCTCTTAACTTCTTTTAGTCAGCCTAGTCTTTTGCGGTATGGCAAATGAGCTTGTGGTTTCGTCTTTTCCAGCACAAAGATATCCTTACAGGTGAATGTTGGCACTTAAAAATGTAGCTTTAACTGCTTGAGTACAATGAACAACTAGTTGATATCTACCACAATACTTTTAAGTACACTGGATATCAATGTGTCATTCACCATACTGAAAAAGAAAACGTTTATGGTGAAAACACTAGAAACATTTTCTCTTCTGAAATCAAAGTTGGGACGTAAGGGTAGTGCTTTCCTTGTGTCACGTGCTTTTTTTGTTTGTTTTGTTGTGGCAAGCAGCAAGCACAGTACTCTGACGTCGCAACAAAAAAGTGAAAGCAGAATGTGCTATGGTGTAGTCTGCTTTTACTTTTGATCAGTGAAGGGGAGCATAAATCTAGTGGACCCCTGCTTGGGCATCACACTGAACATTCAATCCCCAAGTAGGAATCCACTCCACTGGACACTAAGGCTACTATTTGGGGGGGAAGCAGACCCCTGGCTATGGGCCACTGCTCCCCTTGCCTCAGCCACAACAGTCTTTCTGCCACTGGGGGGCAGATAGGGGTTGTTTACACACTTTCTGCACTCCCCAAGAGGGGAGAAAGAAAGCCCAATAGACCACCAGAGAGATATTGTTTACTAGAAGTGGTTTGGAGCCTTCCTATTACTTACCATTCGTGGGCTTCATTGTCACTCTCATTTTGTGACTCTTAATTGGACAGCTCATACTGGATTCACTCCCCTTTTCTTTTTTTGTCTGGAGCATGTACTGATTGATTTCTTGATTAGTGTTCTTCCACATATCTACAGACAGGAGTTAGCCCAGAGGTTATCTGAGACTTCAATTCATCTCCTCTGTAAACTCTGCCTCTTGCTGCCATTGCCTCCATCTCCTGTCATCCAGGGCTGGACTGGGAACACAAAGCAACATTGGCAATTTTGGAGGATCAGCCCCCACTGTCTACCAGGGCAGGGGGGAGGAGGGGCTGCAAGTGTGAAGCACTGATGCTTTTGTTACTGGGGGTCAATATTACAGCAACGCTGAAAAACGGGCCCCCATAACAAAAAAACAGCGCCCCACTGCTGCAAATCCGACCCACACCCTTCTAGCCTCCCATGAAAACACCCGATGCCCACCATGGCCAGTCAGGTCATGCTGTCATCCCACCCGCCCATGTCACTTTATCTCCCACAAAACCCTCACCCACTTCAGTGTGTTTCCCCAAGGACTCCAACCTTCCCCCAAGGCCCGGCTCACGCTCGTTATTGACATCATTTCAGTTTGTCTTAGCAAATGCTTGCCACAAGCATCAGCAAAGACTGCGTGCCTCTAACAACTCTGCCTTGTACTTCAGGGCTGAGGCGACCAGTCCCTCTGATGTTAGAGGGCTAGCTGTATACCTCGCTGCGCTGTCACTTACTTTACACGGTATATGCTTTGGTGCCATCTGGCTCACTGCACTGTTAATGGATGCCACAGACCCATAAAAACGACCTCCCAGCTCCAGAGTTATGTAACGATGGCTCATCCTGAGCTAAACTGTTCAGAATTGCTGCTCAAGTGGATCCAAGAAATGCTTGCGAGCACTTTAATATAAAAAAATGTGTGCAATATCATTAAACTATGCATGCCAATTCCTATATAATAGGGTAAGAGTCAGGGAAAACTACGCTGAAAGCAATGGATAATACCTCTCCTGCCCTGTCTACTTCGTACTGGATGCCAGTTCAGGAATGCATTGGGTTTAAATGTCTGAACTGTATTATACAGCCAGATGTAGTACCTTAGCCAGTGGCACTGCAATAACAAACTCCTACCCTATCTGATTGCCATAAAAAACACCATTAGGGGCATATTTACAACAAAGTGACGGAGAGCAGCATTAGCCTTCCTGGCTTAACGCCACACTCAGCCCCTTCAGAAAGGCAGGGCTGCAACATATTTATTTATTTATATTTACAGCAATATGGTGCAGCCCTGCGTTTCCCCCTGCTCTGGGGCTAAACTTAGCAGCCTAGCGCCAACACAGGCAACCTTGCACCATAGTGAAAGGGTGTCTGCGTTGAGGGGAAGATTGTTTATGTGCAGGAAGGTCTCCCTTCATGCAACAATCTTTAAATTACGTGTTTGTAACTATTATGAAATGCCCACCACAACACTCAATTTGTCTTTATTCGATCATAAACAATCATAAAAGACACATATAAACAGTACAATATGATTAAAAAAAGATAACTTGTTTAAAAAAAAGATATTAAAAGAACATCTCATAATAAGATTCCATTAAAGTTCTAGACACGTATCAGATTATAAAATAATTATAAATCCTTTCCTCTAAGACCAGATAAAATCCATGATAAAAGAAATTATATCCATAATTACACATGTTTTGGTTAGACGCTTCATTCTTATAAACAGATTAGATTAGAAGAGACAAAAAAAACACAGTAACACTCAGTAGAATCAAGTTACATAGTACCATGCAAACTATTCCTTTTAAGTGCCCACGTCCAACTCTAAAATTTGCCCATAGCAATAACTATGACTTCAGTGGTATCAGTTTTTAAGATACGCAGAGCCGTTTGACAAGATCTTGTTCCCATTTTAACACAAACCAGCTTGAGCCATTTACGACGAGGGACCTTGTATGCAGGACACACAAACAGAACATGCGGTAAGGTCTCTTCCTCACATGGGCAAATATGACATTTTGTCTCAGTCAATCCCCCACCTTTTCGTAAAAGATTTTAGGGGGAGAGTACCCACTCTAAATTGGTGATAGAGCTTCCTGTCACCAGGGCTCGTAATGGTATCCCAATAGGCCTCTAGCCTGTATTCAATTTTGTGGTCCAAAAAGAGACCTGTTAGGGAAGCACCATTCACCAAAGAAAGAAACTTATGACAGACCATATCCCTATATATGGCTTTAAAGTCTGTTTTAGAGGGGAAAGAAATCCCTTCGGGTCCTCCCACAAATGGATGAGGCCCATATCCAATAGAGTAGCCTTAATCTTTAGTAACCATGTGATTTTATCAGTTTCTCTAATATACTTAACAGCTTGCGCGTAAGGGGCTAACTCCGGGGTAGTCCATAGTCTGCGCCAGTAGGCAAGAGGTCTAAAACCCACAGCCTCCTCAAAAGAAATACAACCCAGATCTAAGAGTAGAGGTCTGAGTGGTGTCGATTGAGGGAGGCCAGTCAGTGCACTCAGAAACTTGTTCTGAGCTTGGACTAATGGAACTACATTTTCAAAGCCCCAGAGTTCCACTCCATAAATAATTGAATCTCTAACCTTCCCTTGGTATATAGCTAGAACCGGATCAACAGGTTTAGTTTGTGATAGCCGGTGTTCTTTTAAAAGGGCCCCTGCTAGTTAATTATGCCTTAATACTAACAGATCCATCTGCGGCTTCCAATTCAACCTTTTGCCCATAGTAACGCCCAGATATGTAAAGGAGTCAGTTTGTTCCAGGGACGCATTATTCATTTCTACTCTGGCTTTCACTATCTTGTATTTATGTAAGGCCATGAACTTTGTCTTGTCAACGTTTACTACAAGGTCATGGTCATTACAAAAAATACTAAATCTATCAAGGGCTCTTTGCAGACCAGCTTGTGTCTTGGACAAGATTAAAGTGTCGTCTGCAAACATTAAGAGAGGGACCCTCGATCCAGCAAGAGTAGGGGCGTCCGTGGGATATTTGGTATAATATGAGATAATATTATTTATGAACAACGAGAAAAGGGTAGGGGCAAGAACACACCCCTGCCGAACTCCCTTGTCCACAGGAAAACGTTCGGTTACCTCACCCTGTTGACCCCATCGGACTTGCGCATATGTAGATTCATGTAGTTTTATGATGAATGATAAGATCTCAGCGGGCATCCCTACTTCATTAAGACTGTCCCACAGCCTATTGCGGGGGACTAAATCAAATGCAGATTTAAGATCTGTAAATGCTGCATAGAGGGTCCCCCCTGCTAAGATCACTCTATTCCAGTATATTAACATGAATCTAAAGACTTGGTCGATAGTGCTAACATGGGAACGAAATCCTGCTTGATAGGTCGATAAGATTTCGTTATCATCAATCCACCTATTTACCCTGCTTAGCACTAATTTTAGTCAATGAGGCTTATAGGCCGATAATTAATTGGGCTGGCACGATGGCCCTTTTTATATATCGGGATAATTTCAGCCCCGTGGCAGGATTTCGGGGGTGGGGCACCTCTGACCACAACACTCATTGCCCTCCCCTTTCACGCTAAGTACAGCATGAAAGGGTGCCTTATTTACAAGGCAGCGTTAAGCCACCTTAAGTGTCTTAATGCTGCCTTGTGAATAAGGTGAGGCCACTACCGCCACCACGTCACTAAAAGTGAAGCTGTGGTGCCGAAAGGGGCTTGGAAATATCCCCCTAACTTTTTTACTATTGCAACGTACTTCTACCTACTCTCAAGCTCACTTTCACTTACACCAAGCGGCTCTTATTTCCTCTGGTTGTTATGTTGTTATTCATTTCTCCCATTTAATCTGACGTCTACTTACTATTCATTTTACACCTGTATTTGCGTTACTCCTTCCAATAATCTTTCTATTACACTAAGCACTACCTTCACTCTTATTTACGTCTATTCTTGCTCCTTACTCCTACCTAATCATACTTCCACCTAAGTGCATCTTCAATTACTTATTACATATTTGTACGTATGTCCATTCTTACTCGTACTTACTACTACCTTCTACCTTCCAGTTTACTCCTGCTCTTTTTACTGCATATGCTCACGTCTATTTTTAGTGCTACTTACTCTTCTACTTCCTCCTACGTACTATAAGATATTCCACCCTATACTCTCACTTATTCATTTTTATTTTTATGGCTAGTTACTGCTACCTGTGCAGAATTTCTCCTATCATTCCTACTATTGCTAGTTGTTACACCTAATCTTAGCTTACTTACCCTAGTAATATTCCCACTTTCCTCTACACATATTATTTGCCCTACTCTTATGTCTACTTACTCCTGCTTACTTGTACACTTACCTACAATTACTCTTATATCTACTTACCCCGGTATTACTCTGACATACTTTTACATACTTTAACTCTCACTCCTACTCTACTTTAAAAACAAATTCTACCTATTTTTATATTTTGCCTAGCCCTGCTCAGTCTTATACTTAGTTCTACTGTTACTCAAACGTGTGCCTAATGTTACGCCTATTTGCACTTATTTTACTTATTCCTCTCTCCAGCTCTTGCATCTCATAGCTATGCTTACAATTACTCCTGCTTCTACTTACTGCAAATATTACTTCATTCTTCCTGCTCTTACATACTGCTAATCTTACCTGAACGTGTTCGTATGCAATCCTACAAACTACGTATTCCTTTTCTTACTCCTACCTACTCCACTCGTACCCTACTCTAATTCCTATTCTTACTCCTTGATTTGCCCATCTCTTTATCCAATGCTTACTGTGACTTATGCTTCTTCCACTTTCCTCCCAACTCCTATTTACTACTGCCTACTTATACTGTTATGCTTGCTACTACTTGCTGCTTATCTTATTTCAACCAACTTGCTCATATCTAATTGTAATTACATCCACACCTATCTCTGCCCCTTACTGTTGCTCTTACTCCTACTTACACTATTCCTAATCTTTCATAATCCCACACTTAATTGTACTTACTCCTATTACTTGTATTCTTTCTTTTTCTTACTTTTGCTCACTACTGTCTACTATTTTCCATCACCTACCCCTATTCTTAATCTTGATCCTACAAATTCCTATTCCTACCTAATCAAACTTACTCATACACACACACACACATACACAACCACATTCACTGAATCATACAGTTCCAGAGTGACTATGTAAATTCATCCTTATGCCTTTATGTCTATTCAAGTATATTTGTGTGAGCAGGTGTGAATGAGTACGTGTGACAGCATTTTGCTCTCAGGATGAATTTAACATTGTGTACATTTGTCGGTTTCCATAAGTGTATGCCTCTGTGATCTGTGCTCTTGCATATGTGTCTGTGTATTAATATGTATATAGATATTATGGTGTTAATATTGCTTCCTATCATGGAGTAATGCAAGCTGCAAAGATGCAACAAGGAAAGTGGCAAATAGCCTGACTTGTTTAAAGTAACGCATGTGTACATCATTGAAATGACATTTTCACATACGCCGATGAGGCTCTGCCAAGTTCCCTTGTTCGAGATTCATTTTCATTCGTTAATTGTTGATGCTTTGCACACGTGTTATCGTTATTTTGCTTTCCTGAGGAACATGGATCAGACATTTTTCAGTTTCCAAACAGTCCTGAGAATTGTCTAGTCTATTTATTAAACACAGACCAAAACGTTGATACTTGTCTGGACTAAACCAAGTGCCACCTTGATAACAACTGAAGAAACTACAGACACTACTTGCCTTTGAGCGGAAAAACACATAGATGTGCCTGAGTCTTTTTTTGTGGCATTACTGTATTTATTGCTGGGTATATTTGTGTGTAAGCTTCAACTGAATAACTTTTAGTGTTGAATTAACATTGTGCATAAATAATCTTAAAACATTATTTTTTATATGCTAATAGTTATACATACATACTCCTATTAGTTGGATGCATCAAGTGATGCATTTGGTCGGTTGTTGTTTACACTGATCTTACTGATCAATTTAACCAATTGTTCTGAATGAGGCAGTAAACAATTACCTTGGGAGCTACAGCTTGTATTTTATGTATTTACTGAAGATCTCAAGGAGTTGTTGGGTTACCTTTTGCTAATATGTTGTTATATTCATATGCTGTTATAGTCATAGCATTTTGTGAAAGGTTACATGTCACATAGAAGAAGTTCCCCTGTTGTAACCTATCTACTGTGCTGCCACCTCCAGCACTGTTACTTTGTCCCGTTCAATGGTAAGACCTACTGCCTTTGCCAATGCTTGTTTTTCTTTTGTAAGTATTTCAGAATTATTCCTGGGCATGCAATGTGCTTTCCTACTTTTAATACAGGTGTACAGCTCCTTATTTAAGTTGCTTTAACCCTATCTATCTTTCTTTTGACAGTTTAGTTACACCCACGACTATAAAACTTTACACCACTCTGCTCTACCCACCTCAACTCTGTGCCACACCACTTTACGCCACTCTGCAACACTCCAATCGATGACACTCCACTCTATTCTATACCACTCCACTCTAATCTTCACTAATCCACTCCACTCTTATCTACACCACTCCAATGTATGCCACTGTACCCTACGCCACTCCACTCTACTCTATGCCACTTTGTGCTATATCACTGTATGCCACTCTACTCTACACCACTCTACACTGCTAGACTCTATGCCACGCCATTCTATGCCACTCCACTCCATGCCACGCCACACCACGTTACTCTACACCACTCCACGCCACTCTTCTCCACTCTACACCATTCTACTCTCGCCATTCTACTCCACTCCAATCTACTCCTCACATTTCCACTCTATACCATTTGCAGGCCATTGTATTCTACACCACTCTACACCACGTTATGCCACTCTACTCTATGCCACTCCTCTCTATTCTTTCCCACATAACTCCACACCACTCTAATCTATATTCCACTCTGCACCACTCTACTCTTTTGCATGCAACTCTATTCCTCGCCACTCTTCTCCACTACACCAAACTCTATGAAACTATACTCTATGCCACTCTACACATTCTTCTCTATGCCCATCTACTCTTTGACACTCTACACCACTCCACTCCACACTACTCTACCCTACACCACTCCAGTCTACACCACTCTGCTCTGTGCCATGCAACTCTACTCCGTGCCCCTCTACTCCACTCCTCCCCACTTTATGCCACTATGCTCCACAGCACTCTATGCCATTCTACTCTATGCCACGTCTGCCACCCCACTCTACACCACTCTACTCAATGCCACTCCACTCTAAACCACTCCCCTCTATGCTACTCCACTCTACTCTACGCCACTCCACACCTCTCTACTCCACTGTAGACCACTCTACTCTATGCTATTCCCTTCTACTCCACTCCACTCATCTCTATGCTATTCTGCGGCACTCAGTTTTACATCACTACACTCTGCTCAATGCCAGTCTACTCTATGCCACTCTACTCTACCTCACTCCACTCTGTCACTCCATTACTTTCTACTCCTCTCTGCGCCACTCTACTTCACACCACTCTATTCTACGCCACTGTACGCTATGCCACTCCAGGCCACGTCACCCTACTCTAAGCCATTCCGTACAAGGCCACTCTATGGCACTCTATGCCACTCCACTCTACATGACTCTACTATAGTCCACTCTATGCCCCTCCACTCCACTTTATGCCACTGTATTCTACACCACAATATTCTACGCCACTCAATGCCACTTTAGATTTTGATACTCCACTCTATTCCACTCCACTTCACTCCAATCTGCTCCACACAGTGCCACTCTATCCTAAGACCCTATCTACGCACCTCCAAGCCACGCTACTCCACTCCTCTCTACACATATCTACTCTGCACCACTCCACCCTACGCCACTCCACTTTACTCCACACCACTCTACTCCACACCATGCCACTCTACTTTACTCTACCCATCTATACCATGCTTTTCTATGCCACTCTACTCTATGCCATGTCAGCTCATACCCATCTAATCAGTGACACTCTACTCTACTCCATTCTATTTCACTCTACTCCAGTCTATGTCACTCTATGCTACTTCACTCTAATCCATTCCACATCATTTCACTCACAATGGGACTCTACTCTATGCCACTCTACTCTGTGCCTCTCTATACTACTCCTCCCTGTGTCACTCTGACCTACGCCACTCTACTCTATACTAGTCCACTGTATGCCACTCATCTCTATGCCACTCCATTCCACTCTATGTCACTCTAGGCCACCGTACTCTATGCCGCTCCTCTCTATGCCACTCTACTTCACACCACTGCACTCTACCTATGCCACTTCAGTCTGTACCACTCTGCTCTCTACCACTTCAGTCTATGCCACTCTACTCTACTGTAAGCCATTCTACTGTATGCCACTCTACTCAACTTAACGCTACTCCACTCCACTCTGTGCCTCTCCACTCTGCCCTACTCTGCTCCACGCTCCTCCATTCTACTCTACTCTATGCCACTAACCGTTAGCCATGGTGAGGAGCAGCCACACTGCTGAACAACATGGGTAAAACACACTGGCAAAGCCAACAGCTCTCAAAAAGGTGACAGGAAATGTTGAAGTCTTCATGTTGCATTTTGTGGCTTATTGTGCGACAGGTGCTAGACCAAGCCATAGAAGTGGAGGTAGTGTTTTTATTGGGGAAATTGGAAACCTGGGTGGTAGGAATTTTGTGAATCTCTGCAGATTTCCGGTGTTTCAGTCACAGAAATGTGAGAAAAATGCATGATTTTAGGTAAAGTATAAGGTTTTCAGAGCATTGTGGGTAAGAAAACTTTGCGGTATCTATGAAGTGCACACCACCGTGGACTTCCCTCGGTGTCTAGTTTTAAAAAATGTCAGGGTTTGGTTGGTCTCCCAGAATGGCAGGTGAGCCTGGTGCAATTACCACAGCTTTCCCATCCCCGAAACAGGTAATTTCTTTGACATGAAATTCTCATGTTTCCACATTATGTTTTTGGGCCTTTGGTGTCTCAAGAAGCAGGCCCAGCCACACAAGGGGTGTAGCATTTCTATTGACCGAAGTGTGAGACTACAGAGCAGCATACCATTTATTATTGTGAAGTAATGTCCCTTTGTTATTGGCTGGTGTATTAGCCAGTGTGCCAGAATGTTTACATTTTGCAATTTGCCTTTTGATATCATTGACAACCCTAGATTCAGAGGTACACAAATACCCTCTATTTTTTAAGCCTAGTATCTTGTACTCATTTAAACAAATATGTAGGTTTCCTTCATACTCATTATCATTTATTAGATTTTACTACACAAATAGCTGCATGGTTGGTACACAATGAAAAAACATTACAAGCAGCAGCTCAGTTGTTGGCTCTGGTAATTGCGTTTTTTGGACAACCAACAAACACTATTTCTCTGCAACTATAAAGTTTTAAAAGATGTAATGGTTTATTACTTTTGTAAATCAGCCATCAGAGCAAAACAATTACAGATGGAAACATCACCAATTGTTATTTTCTCTGAGTTATTTCTTTTTTTTGTTTCAGTGATTTGTTTCCTTTGTAAAACCATGAGTAATCTACACGAGTGACCCCTTTGCTGAATTTAGAATTTTGTTTAGCGTTCAGAAATGTATAGCTTTCTGGGTTCACCAATGGATTTCACAGCTGTTTCCACCACAAATTGAAAGTAGGTAGAAACCCAAAGAAATAGAGAAAATGGACTACCAGTGAGAAAAATGTGGTTTTCTTTTACATTTCTTTTTGTTTCCAGAACCAGGAAAATTATAACATTAGCACAACAAACCTTTTGCTGATACCAAATTTGGGGAAAAACACGCCCTTTCTTGCACAGCACTCCTTTCCTATTTCTACAACAAAAAACTGAATTTCTTTTATTTTGGCTATTTTCTTGGTTCCCTTCAGGGGAATGCCCATACTCTGAGTAGCTTCAAAATCCCTGAGTAATGGGATAAAAGGATGTACATTTGGCCTGGATAACTTTTTGTGGTAAAAATGTTATGAAGGGCTAGGCGCAAAGAGTCTCAAACATTAAAAAAGTGACCCACTCCAGGTAAAGAAAAGTCTCAGCAGCTAAGAGGTTAAGGCAGGCCCAACATTAGATCAAGCTTTATTGCAAACGCAAAGAGTCTTAAAAGGTCTTAAACATTCTTAAGAAGAAACAATTTTCTTATCAGCAGTCATTTGAGATAAGTTAAATGATTAGAAAGATGCGCTTAAC
This sequence comes from Triturus cristatus, assembly GCF_964204655.1. Lineage (NCBI taxonomy): Eukaryota > Metazoa > Chordata > Amphibia > Caudata > Salamandridae > Triturus > Triturus cristatus. The sequence goes on from NC_140587.1 coordinate 674,145,426, forward strand.
TTGCATAGAGTTACTCATATAGTTAGGGAGACTTAAATAAAAAATATTGCCTTTGGCCATGGAGGCCTGAGTAACACTTTTATCATGGGAAACATAATGCAATGTAAGATGTTTCCTTAAAAGATGCAAAAAGGAGTAGCAAGTGCAGTTTTTAAATGGGATTTAAATGGATGATTATAGGTCGTTAAAGATAATGTCCAGATTTCTTGCCTTTGTAACTAGCTCTGGAGGTGATCCCATCTCTGAGGCCATCAATTGCTGGACTAGTTGACTTTTAGTGCAACAAAATAAAAAATTATACTCTTATTTGAGTTTATCTTCAAATGGCTCTCTGCCATCCAGGAAGAATGTCATAAAGCTAGTTATGAATAGTAGATGTTTGTTTCAGAATTGCCCTTACACAGTTGTGTAATAATGAAGTAACAGAAAAGTCTAAATCAAAATATCTAATAAGGTTAGCAAGTGGACAGACTTATAAGTTAAAAGGTTACGATCCCAGATCGACTACACAAGGAAAGGACTGTAAGAGAAGCTGAAGTAAACAAAGAGTCACTGCTTTTCCCCTGTCATGCACAAAAGGTTTCAGCCAATCTAAGGCACCACCTCTCTCTCTGGCATCCCAGTCTTTCTAAAAGAATGGAGTGGAAATTTGTGTCCAAGGTGACTGAGAGAACCAAGAACATTTGACCATGGAACTCTCAGAGCCAATAGTTAATCCTAATGATATGTAGCATATTGATAATTTTTTAGACAGTTGTGGTTTACCTTTAATCATCTGATAAAAATACATTTGATTTACCAATCACTCTAGATGAAATATTTTCAGCGATCAAATCTTTGAAGTTACATAAATCTCCAGACCCAGATGGTATCCCATCAGAATTTTATAACTAATTTTCTCCTCACCTTTCATCTCATTTACTTTCATTATTTACTTACTTTAGTAGTACTGGATCAACTTCTGGGTCCTTTACTGAAGCTTTGATTATAGTGCTCCCGAAACCTGATAAGGACCCCTCTTTGGTTACAAATGATCGCTTAATTTCTTTTATAAATCAACAGTAAACTTTATGTAAAGATTCCTGCAACTAGGTTAGCCCTTGTGCTTCATCACACTGTCCACATTGACCAATCTGGCTTTATGAAAAATAGGCATTTGGTGAATAATGTCAGATTATTATTTTATGCAATTGATGTTGGATCAGTACTGCCTTTACCAGTTGCAGAAACGTGTTTTGATAAAGTACACTGGCAATACCTTTTCCGTACCTTGTATGCATTTAATTTTGGTACATTGCTGGTATGATTTCAGCATTATATGCCGACCTGTTTGTCAAACATTTTTCCTTTTTAGGGAAATTAGACAAGGCTGCCAATTATCACCTTTGCTTTTTCTTCTTGCAATTTAACCCTTCCTAATCGCTATTAGAAATTATATAGAAATTGAGGGCCTTATGATAAACACATTTCCTGTTGAAACATCAGCATATGCTTATGATATGCTCTTATAAATTGGTAATCCAGAATCTTCCATTCCTCCATTATTAATGTTTAATTAACACGTATTCTCAGGTTTCAGGATATAAGCTCTACACCAATTAAATAGATTTTTTCCCTTTGAATGTTCACTGTTCACCTGATATTCTCCCAAACAACGACATTATTTGGGAGAAAGACAAGCTTAAATATCTTGGTATATTATTTCCTAGTACCATAACACATTCCATTTCATTAAATTATGAATCTATTCTTGCTCATTTTAAGGATACATTTTAAAAATGGTCCACCCCACATTTATCTGTGTGGGAAAAAATGTATGCTATTAAAATTATTATTGCTACAAAAAGTTCTATCTTTTTTCTATGGTTCCTATTCAACTTCCTCATAAAGAGTATAAGAAAATTGAAAAATATATTTCTAAATTTATTTGGAATAACAAATCTCATTGTTTACATAATCAAAAACAAAATTGGCTAAGAGCAATTGTGGGTTTGGTTTACTTAAGTCCCTTGAAGAGCATAAAGCTTTCATTTTAAAACAAAGTATTTTATGGTTTCAGCATGCAGAACCTACTTATTTATCTTCCTGGCTTCGTATTGAACAAAGTTCGATATCACCTTTCCTTTACCTGCTTTGATCACAATGTCTAACTTTACTTCTTTGTTAAAAAGATCAGTTATATTGAAATCTACAAAAATATTACACAATTTAGATTACATTTCCCAGTGTCTTATTCCACATACAATAAATTTAATGTTATGGTATATAATACTTTATTAAAATGTGCTCACTGCACAACATTTTGGCTTTCCTGGATTAAAGCTGGTATCTTTTATTTAAAAGGTATTTATCATAACAATGCTTTTTTAACTTTTTCTGAATTACAACGAAGATTTAAATTGTATCTGTCAGATATTTAGAAATATGAACTGTTAGGTAAATCTTTCCTTGATTCATTCCCAAACAATTTTCCTTTAAATGCTTCCCCCAATTCAGAATTGTATATTCAAGCAATAGCTTCATCCCACGCAATGTCATTGTTTTATAAAAAAATGTAATAATTTTACAGGGGACACTATCAGTTTTCTCTCCGCATTTTGGAATAAGGAATTTGATTTGTGTTGTTATGTTTAGATGTATGGAGCAGAAGTTGGTTGAATAATGTTTATGGATGTTTACCTGTTTCTTTATATCAAACTAGTTTCTTTATACTATTTGTCTATGAACCCCTTTAAGATTATATAAGGCAAAACCTTTAATTTCGTCTAATTGTTGGAATTGTTCACTAAATACAGGTTCATTGCGGCATATGCTTTATGAATGTCATATTGTTTGTAAGTTTTGGAATGCGTTTTGGAAGATTGTTACTAAAATATTGAAATCACAGATAAATGATCATATACTATAGTAATATGTAAATCCACTTTACTCTCGATTTCCCCATATCTGCAGTTTTAAAATCAATTACTACTAATTGGAAAAATGCCTCACTACTATAAATTCATGTGAGGTGCGCATGCATAACTTTACCTAGGAGAGGAGCTAATTTGACTTTATCAGGTGTCATTCTGAACTCACTATTTTCATACAACCTGCAAAAGGCTGGAACGGGTATGGAGACAGGAGTATGACCCAATGCAGAAGCAGTGCTATCAGGCGGCTATCAAAAACTATCATAGGGCCATTCATAAAGCGCAGGCAGCTTATTTCACCGGCGAGATCAGGAGCAGTTGCAACCCCTCCAAAACCATCTTTTCTATATTGAAAGATTTGAAACAGTCGGGAGTCCCTGCAGTGCCTCATATATCATCAGATGAGCAGTGTGAGGCTCTCGCCACCTATTCTGTCGAAAAGGTGGAGAACATTTATAAGACCTTCCCTCACACTGCTATGAGTCCTGATCATGTGCCTGGACCACTTCCTACACATACACAGGCTGCATTCCCGCTGCTCTCCCTGGAGGAGCTACGGTCACTATGTAACAAGATTAAATCTGGCTCCCCTGCTGACCCCCTCAAACCTGACCAATTCATGAAATCGCTACCTGTGGTTCTGTCACCTTTGAGCCAGGTGATTAACATATCCTTGTCTAGAGCGGTTGTTCCCAGCACTTGGACGCAAGCCAGGGTGGTCCCTCTGCTTAAGAAACCTTCCCTGGATGCAGCCAAACTGGAAAATTATCGCCCAATCTCACTCCTGCCGTGGATTGCCAAGATCACCAAGACCCACATCAATTTTATCCTTACTAGATTTCTAGAAGAGAACAACTGCCTGAACATTTCTCAGAATGGTTTTCGCTCAGGTCACAGCACGGAGTCTGCTCTCTTAGCTGTCATCGAGCATCTTAGGCTTGCTCTAGATGAGGGTCGTACGTCGGCTCTGATTCTTTTAGATCTCAGTGCCGCATTTGATACGTTCTCCCATCAGATCCTGCTGCTTAGGCTGGAGGAGGCAGGTGTTGTGGCCTTTGCCCTGGATTGGTTTGCCTCCTTTCTCTCCAGTAGGACCTTCCAGGTTGTGGCCCCTCCGTTCGCCTCCAAATTCCATTCCAAAAAACAAGGGGTTCCTCAGGGCTCTGCATTGAGCCCCACACTTTTTAACCTCTATGTCCAACCTTTGACGGTTCTGGCGAGGGACAGAGGGCTTACTATTGTCTAATATGCTGATGATACACAGTTGGTAGCCGCTCTCTCGGATGACACCGTGGGGGTGGCATCTAAGTTTCAGGATGATCTTATGGCTGTCGCCGAGTGGGTGACTGCCAACTGTATCCAACTGAATTCCAGTAAGTCTGAGGTTCTGCTGGTAGGAAAAGATCAGGTGCTGTGGGGGGGAATGGTGGTGGCCGGCCATATTGGGCTGTGCACCTACCACTAAGCAGGTGGTGAAAGATCTAGGTGTCTGGATCGATTCGGCCCTCAGCTTTCAGTTTCAAACTAAGAAAGTTGCAGGGACTTGCTTTGGCATGCTACGGGGGCTCAAACTGCTGCTGGGGTTTTTTGACCCGTTCATCAGGCAGATAATTATTCAGGCCTCCATCTTGTCAAGACTGGACTACGCCAATGTACTTTATTTAGGGGTAAACAAGACCGAAACCCTGAGACTGCAGCGAGTTCAAAACGCTGTGGCTAGAACCCTTCTCGGCCTCCCTAGAACCTGTCCCAGCTCCAGTGCGATTCGCCGGCTACATTGGCTGCCTGTTGCCAACCAGTGGAATTCAAGGTCCTCTGTACTGCGTTTAAAATTCTGAAATCCTCCTCTCCTGGCATTTTGTCAAACCAGCTCCCATTCTATTCTCCCTCGCGCCAACTTCGCTCAATGGGACAGCATTTGGCGGCTGTGCCTCGAATGAGGAGGGCTCGGTCAGGTGGGCGCTCCATCCGTTTACTGGCTGCCAACCTCTGGAACGCTTTGCCACTTTCCATTCGTGCCATGAACAACTACCTTGCCTTCCGTAAGGCCATCAAAACACCATATTTTCCCTTCACTGTTGTGCCTCTTTCTGGTCACGAGTCTCCATGTTCTGCTTTAGCACTGGGACACCTCTTTGCTGAGGCAGCTGTGCGCTTTACAAAACGTGCTAATATAACATTCATAATACTCCGAATGATCAATTAGTTTTGTAACCAATTAATGATTAAATGGCTTTACATCACTATGCAACTTTTATTATAGTAATTTTTTGTTGCATGTAGAAGCTAAATGGTTACATAAAGTAGTTCTATAAAAAATATATATGTTTATATTATTAGATTTATTCCCTTATTATTTTTATTATTGGATTATAGTCTTGGTTTTATAGGTACCTTATTAACTATAAATTGAAACTAACTTGCAATATATAATGCTTATTAGCTTAATTATTGTTTTAATGTATATTTATATGTACCTTTTTGGAGCTCCTTTTTGTATTGTCTTCTTATATTTATTTAAAATCAAATAAAACATTTTGAACACAAAATGTTCAAGACCAATAAAGAGAGCAATGGACTTTAAAAAAAATCCAAGCTGTTTTGAGAGCATTTACTCCTTTCATCATTTATTTTAAGAAGATGGGAGATGGGCCTGTTATTTTCTTGGATTGTTTGATCAGCATTATCATTTTTCAAAGGCGGAGTGACTTTATTGTTTGTTTAGCCAGGTGGCATTGTGGACTGGTAAAGTGAGAGAGTATTTAATCCAGTATGAAGAGGCACAGCAATATCTGAGACAAGTTAGAACACTAGAGGTACATGGATCAAGGTGGAGGAAGATAGACTACATATTCATTAAATTTGGGTTTATAAATTCAGTAAACGTCTATACAAACCAACAGAACAGATGAATAGAAGTGCAAGCACATTCAGCCCAAATGCCTGAGTCATAAAGAAAAGAAGAATCATCTAGTTGGGAGCTTTAAATCAGTTTTACTGTAAAAGAACATAGAGGGGTCTAGTAGCCCCACCCACCTACACAGTGGACCTACTTACTTCACTCCCGTCTGCAAACACACCCTTCCTCCCCACTGAGCCCAAACCAGTTCAACACCCAGGTTCTAAGTTAAGGATACAAACCAGCAGCTTAGATAATGTTAGTAGGGGACAGGGACCGATACTCACTCGGGCAGAATACTAAAACTCTCACAAGCACCATGGGTAGACGTGGCTCCATAACCACATTATTGACCTATAGGCATATCCCAGGAAACATATGAATACCATAGATAGCCTCAACATGGGAGTAAAACCGGGACTATGATGATATACTGTGGCAGCTAAGAAAGACAGCAATCACCAATGTACACTCAAGTGCCTATATTGTCTCTGTCTACCTATGCATGTAACTCGAGAATGGAAAAATCTCTATGCTTCACTGTATCTAAAGTGTTAAAATTTAATAAAAAAATGTAAACAAAAAAAGAACGTAGAAGTCTTCACAAAGATATGAAGAGACAGGAAAATAGATTTATTTTATTTCGACTAGACAGTTCAGCAACTATTTTAATGGCTTCTTTAACTAAATTAGCGGGCCCTAAAATCCAGTCTGAAAGATATGTGATGCAGATTGTAACAGTTGCCTTATTGTATTCTCTTTGATCTAAAGATTAATTGCATTCTGCAATGCCATTGTAGGTGGGCCCTCAGAATTTACATTTACATTTACAATTCAGCAGTTGGTTGGAGACCAGAAGCTAACCAAGGAGCTGAAAGCCATTTCCTTGAAATCAGTTATTCCCACAAAGGAGCTACAATATTCGGGAAGAGGTGTAGGATGTTTGGTAAAGACACATCTCCTTAGTGGGTCAAGGACTTCTTAGGGGTTTAAGGAGCATTGTACAATGAACCAACGTGAGTACTGACTTCATACTAAAGTAATTTCCTGCATGGTAAGTCCACGGAAGAAAGGTCACGCCAAGGCACAAGCGTAGTATGCCTGCCCATACCTGACCCAGTGTATATCTCGATGAATGAGTGGAGATCAGAACACTCTGGTCGGGTCAAGAGTGGCATGTGCCTGTGTTAGATTACTGCAAAGCAAACACAAAGAGATGATGAACGGAGCATTGAAACTTTTCAGACACTCACCCCCAGTCACAAATCTGGGTTGAATCCATCATCGTTCTTTAGCTGGACTGTTCCCATGAGGCACAGGGTCAAGACTGATTTGCATATGTGCATATGATCAGGTCGAAACTGGGGTGGCATGGTGAGCAAAAGAATTATGGATTTAACCCAGATCTCTTTACTGGAGGTGAATGTTTTGATTTGTTCTGCATTCTGTCCATCAATTGTGTGTCTTTTGCTGTGTTAGATTACTGGCATCAATATTACTCCCTCAGTCTGCCCATATATTAAAGTAAAATCAACTTAAAAGGTTTAAAAGAGACAGGTAAAGGAACAAACTAATATGGTGCCCCCCCGAGGAGGACAATAAGTCTAAAGGTGAAAATGCAAGAGGCAGATGACTTAACCTGGACTAAACACGTCAGTATACAGAAACACAGAAGAAGCCATGCCAGTAAAATGTTAACTAGTTTTTGTTATTTTTAGATATGCAGCCTCACAAGGAGAAACTCGTTACACAGGCTGTTTGCAAGAGAAGTCATATAAGCAATTCCTATGATTCATTCCTTATTTGCAGAAATCTGCAAATATTTTTATGAGGTGTACCAGCAAATTGTATTAACTACAGCTCACCAAACACACGTTTATTGCCAAGAATGTGGAACATAGAACTTTTTCTGAACTTTAATTGACAAACCAGCAAAACCAGTAATTGAAAGACAATACTTCTTCTGCATTTGCACCCACCTTCTCCCATCTGTTGCTTTATCTATCTCTGTAGTGCTTCTGACCATGCACTTCAACCAACCTGATCCAATACAATAGAGGTTACTTATCCTCATTCTGTTGACTCTATTCTCTGGTGAGAAAAGCTGGCACACCATGTCAAATCTCACCGCATCAACCTCTGAGAGGTACGTTCTTTGGTATGTAGTTATTTCGTATTTCATAACCTTCTTCAAATTAATGACCAAACTATAGTATTTGACCTGACCTATGTCTCAGAAATAGGCTTAGGGCCACATGCATCAAAAGAAAAACCGGTTGCAAAGGGGCAGATTCTCAGAATCTGCCCCTTTGCGACCGGTATTTTTGCATTTGGGATGCATCATCCCAAATGCAAAAATCGCAATTTAGGTAATCTCAAAATTGCGATTACTTAAATTAAGATTGCATTTAAGGAATCGTAAATTGAGATTCCTTAAATGCAATGCATTAAAGTAAAAACAATTGCGATTTTGCTAATATGAGTCGCATTTTCTGAGAATCTGCCCGTTTGCGATCGATTTTTCTTTTGATGCATGTGGCCCATTGTACTTGATGGTAATTTGCAAAAACCTACACACACACATGCCCTTGGGGCATGTGTGTGTGCAACATGTACTCATATGCAGATATCAGGGGTGCAACAGGGTATCCTTTGCGCAATTTGCGAATACCTATTGGGTACTCGCAAATTGCGAATGCAATTCCCATTCATTCCTATGGGCCTCTAGGCCCATAGGAATGAATGGAAAGGCATTCCTTAATTGCGAGTCGCAATTTGCGAGTCACAATTAAGGAATGTTTAGAAATCGCTATTTTTTTGCGATTTCTACATGCATAGGCTTTTGCGATTCCTTAATTGCGATTCCTTAATAATCTCAATTAAGGAATTGCAAAAGCCTACCTTGATGCATGTGCCCCTTAGTATTTAGTATGGTGGAGATTTCTGTGCTCTACAAAAATGTCCTAAGGCGTAGTGTGATTGTCTTGCCTGGGCCATGCTTAAAGCTATGTCCCACCATGTGCTCTTGTGAGTTGCCAAACATCGGCCCTATTCAATTGAAGCACCCATAGTGAAGCTTAGCTATTGATCCTTGGACCATATTTCATTTGGAACTGATGACCCATAAACACCTCCCACAGAGGAAATATTGAGCTTGGCCAATGAAACTCAAGGGTTAGAAAGATCGATTTTGGATTTTTGTGGTTTCGGATAGCATGTACTTGGGCCATTGGGTACTCTTGCCTCATTAATCATCCAGGTGAATGTTGTAAACTACATCTGCAGCAACCCCAAGAAACTGATCTGGAAGATGGAGTATGCCAAACTAAATTGTACCAAATTGGAGTTGCATGCCATCATACTTGCATGTGCATGGCCCACAAACCTTCTCAAAATTTGTAGTTTTAAAGATTGACATGTTCTAGATGGAGGTAGAGCTCATGTTATGTCAACCCAACATTGGTACATTACCGGATGTGGACAGGACAGAACAAAAGCCTCCTCCTCCCTCTGCCCAGGTCAGCTTTCAAATATACATAACATCAGGTTTTAGGTGATGAGTGTATGTTTGAGTGCATTTTGCAGTTTGATTTGCTTTTACAGACGTCATACCAATCTGTGTTAATCAGATGACCTGCCATTGCCTTGTTTAATTTACCCTTTTGTTTCATTACTTCCTCATTTATACAATGTGACTTACATGTGCCTTGTTGGTCATTACATTGTGCAGGACGATGAATCTTAAGGCATGATCACAAGTAATCTATGTTGGATGTGATCATTATTCAATTTAATAAAACCAGACAGCGAGAGGTTCAGAATTTTTGGGATCCGAGAATTATTAAATATTCTGTGTTTTTGGAGAACAGCATGAAGATTTTCGTGCTTGCTGCTCCAAAGTCAGCATTTCTCTGTAAATACTGGGCCTTCCGTCCTTGTTAAATTCCAACAGGTTTGGCCTGTCGAAAATGAATGAAGGGTGCGATCTTGATCCCACTGTTAATTATCTGGAGCGATCAACTGTGCACCACTTGTAGTTGCAATGTAACAAGCCACTTACATCAGGTCCCAATTGTAAGGCTAAGACTTAGGCCCAAATTACGAAAATTTGGTGGAGAGGTAGCACGGTGGTGCAAAACACTTCCTTACCGTTCTGCCAAAGCTTGCGCCTCCCGCCCCCATATTACATCTTATTTGTAGTCTGGCAGGCGGGTGGCTTGGCAGTTTCCATTGCGGTCCCCTTTAAAAGGTGCTGGTGCCTTTTAAAAAGGCACCGCAATGGGAATGCCTCACAAGGTTCCTGCACGGCTTGGAATCGTAAGTCAATGCCGTGCAGGAACCTATGTGCATGCACACAGGGGGCACATGTAATGCCCCCCGTGTGCCTCCACATTTGTCTGAGGCTCAGGGTGGCCCCGTAGGTCCTGCTTTATATCCTCTCCGCTAGGCTTTTCATAGCGGTGGAACCACCTTGAAAAGCCTGGCAGAGAGGAAACTCTTAATATGCTTGTTCCCGTCAAGCACATCGTGGCCTCTCACAGCCGCTCTTACACCAGGGGACAGCGGTTTCCTGGCAGAGCCTGTGGTCCGAGTGCGATCCGAATGCCTGTAATCGGGCGGTCAGACCACAGGTGCGGCGGTGGCAGGATTTACCGCCGCTGTGCCACCACGAGTCTTCTATTCTGGCCTTAAGAGGTTTGGAGTTTTGTCTGGAGTAAGCGAAATGATTGCTGCAAAGGTAAGGCAAGGTAAGGGTTTAGCTAAGAATTACAGCGAGGGTTAGAGTGAGAGCTACTTTCAGGGTTACTGGCTGTCGATGGAGTAACTGCTATAACAAGATAGTGGTGAATAACATAGACAAGATAATCATAATTGAGGATAAAATACAAGAGGCCGGTTAACCAGGTAGTGACAGTAATGCTAGTGACATGGGTTAGTTAATGAGATAGTTTCTCTCATTCATCCACTCGTTTTAAAATGCGCAACAATAGCTACATTTTCCACTTTTTTATTGTTTATTGTTTACTCAAATGAACCTAGCTACGCAAGTGAAATTGCTCATTTTTCGTTGTAATGATGGCCTCCGTTTTAATAAGTGTAAATTACTTTTTTTGTTTATTGATTAGGTGATTGAATTTGACGCAATGTTTATTGAGGAGGGTTTTGTGACGTTATGTATCTATTAATGTTTTGATTTTTATGGTCATTTTCTAAAGCATTCTCTGTTGTTCTGCTACTTTTCCTACATTATATTTTTTTTCCATACGTCGCGAATTAAAACAATAAACAGGTTATTCAATGGAATATAATACTTTAAGCATGCAAGCTAAATATATTTATATTCTTTCATGCTTTTGACATTAAATGTGCTTTAATTTGACAGTGTATGTATGAAAATGTTCACTGAATTCAGAGCACAACCCCTCCAGTTACATTTTGACGACAATTTAAGGAAAATTATGGGGATCCAGTAAAAGTTGCTAACACATCTTCAAGGGAACAGAAAGCTGAATTAAGCTAATTTTAGATTGAAACCCAGGTTCTGAGCAATATGCAAATAGCAGTTTGTTGGCTAATTAGTAACCAACAAATAAATTGCGAATATTTAGATTTAAAAATCGTACCTTGTTTTAACATTTTATGGAAACATTTATACTTAGAAGCATATTTGAAAGTGGGACTGAGCTACGATCAGTCATAAAAAAGGCAGATGATTTGGTTTTGGAGGGCCTTAAGAACATGTAATCAAACACATACAGAGACCTTCCTTCTAAACTATACCAGTCAGAGCACTACAGCTGAAAGACAAACTGAACCGTATTATAGAGGAACACAAGTCTATGCTAGATCTGCGGCGCTCCAGAAACTCGTTAATATGTTTTTCACCTGTTATTAATCCACCCGTCAGACCTTAGTATTTTTAGGAAACACATCAGTGACCTTAAAGATTCTATTTTCAAAATCCAAAAATTACAGAACAAAAAGATTTGTTCAGCTCATGCAAAGGGCATGATTTAAAAAGATGCTGCTAATGAAATCCAGCCATTGTTGCTGCAGAGACCTTGACACTCACTAAAATGATATTGTAATGAGGAGTAGTTACACCTCATACAACACCTCTCTGTGTAATGGGATGCCCGCCCTCCAGACTTGGAAACCACTATATTAGTTGTTAATCTTGATGCTGGATTGCCTTAAAAATTAATGTCACCGTGATTTTTAGCTTTGGATTGTATCTATCCATGTTAAGAGGGTCGGGTGCATCCCTGATTTTTCATCATAACAATTGCCTATCAAAATTAGTTTTATCTAGTATCAGGGTATCCAAAAAATCCGGTACATTGCCAAAGTCGCTGGTACTCCGTTGGAAGCTCCTGCATGAACAATTTTATTAGCAATTGACATTTATAAAGGAGCATATATCTAGTATGCTTAATGACTTCTACAGAATGTTTTTGGATGCCATTTCCTTCTTGTATTTTGAAAACAGTGCTTGTGTTTGTTTCACAATTTCTATACGTCATTTGTTACTATTCTGCTGACAATAAAGTTATCCATGTTAAAGTTAACTCATAAGATTTCATTAGTAACTCATGCAGGCACACATTTTTTTTTAAGTAGAGTTTGGGATGGTCTGAATTCTGCCTATTTAACCTTAGCGTGGGCAAAGTACACATAAAACAACGAAGACCCGGAGACAAATGCTCTGAACATCGTGGGAATAAGTCACTCCTCTTAGATTACGAAGTCAGATGGCTCATATACCCGAAACCAGTCCTAGGATGCTTGTTTCCAGGGAGGACCTGGCTTGGCAGTTCAGGCTGGACTGTTCCCATGAGGCACAGGGTCAAGACTGATTTGCATATGGCTGGGTTCAAACTGAAATGGCATGGTGAGCAAAAAAACGATGGATTTAGGCCCAGATCTCTGTACTGGGGTGAATGCATGACATTGTTCTGCATTCTGTCCATCAACTGTTGTATTTGCTTTTGTCACCCCGAGTGGGAAGGGTATGCTCTCCATGCCACTGGAATCAAGCTATCCTGGCTGAAGAGGGGTGAAACATCGAAACCGGTCTTAGGATGCTCGTTTCCAGTCCAGGGAGGACCTGGCTTGGCAGTTCGGGCTGGACTGTTCCCATGAGGCACAGGGTCAAGACTGATTTGCATATGGCTGGGTTCAAACTGGAACAGGCATGGTGAGCAAAAAAACGATGAATTTAGGCCCAGATCTCTGTATTGGGGTGAATGTATGACATTGTTCTGCATTCTGTCCATCAACTGTTGTTTTTGCTTTCATATTTGAATATTACATAATATTGCACCCCAAGCAAGTCTTCTTGCTGCGCTGCCCTACGTCAATGTGAAAGGGCAGGAATTTACCATATTTATGAAATACGATGCATTCCTGTCCTTACCCCTGCACTGGTGCGCAATTTGCTGCCTAGCACCAACTCAAGCACCTTTGCACCATGATGCAAAGGTTACTGTGCTGTCGGGAGGTTTGTTTTTGTGCAGGAAGACACAACTTCCTGCACAAAAACAATCCTGAGAGGCTTTTTCCTCTTTGTATGTGTGCTACATCAGGCAGCATATATGAAAAGAGGAAACAAAAATGAAAAGAACAAGGAGAAATAAAAAATCTTACTCTTCATTATACCTGCTCTGGGAGGCTCAAGGTTTTGGCACTGCCCCAGGTGTATGTGATTAAGCAAGTTTGGACTAGCATCAAAATCCATGGGGGTTGTGTGGGAAAACCCACTGCAGCGCCCATGGAATTCCTCCCTGGTGCAGAGTAGGCAACACAGAGACTTGCCCTGCCTTGCCTTACTCCATATCTATGAAGCCATGCAAAACTACTCAAAGTGGCTTTGTGTGACCTCATAGATATGGATGAGAGGTTTGCACCGCAAGATCGTCTAAAAAAGTAATGCTTCTACGGGATGTCCAGACAAAATATCGAGACATAAATATCGAGTTGGAAATATCATGAAACAGTAATATCAATATTAAAATATTGTTAATAATGTTGATTTTTAATTATTTTGTGTATTTCAAGATGTATGTTATTTGTATATGTTTTTAAATATTTGTTTAATTATTGTTAGCTTTTTAACATGGCTTGCAAATTACTAGTAGTTTTTAAATTTAATGTAATCGTTTTTCTGCTATTTTTAGTACTATAGTGGGTTGTGGGTTTTTCATTATAATTTATTAATAATTAGTATTTAATTATTCATATTTATTTAATTGATAATTATTTATTTTAATTGTATAAATATTTTTGTTGAAGTTAAATTTAACATGCATGTTGTGGGTTTAGTATGGGTATAGTGTAGGAAGTAAATTAATTATAATTATTTAAAAATATCTTAGAAATTATAAATAATTATTTAATTCATAATTAGGTAAATTGTGTAATATATTTTTTGAGAGGTGTTTTGTGGTTTTTGTATGCGTAAAGAAAGTGTAGGAAAGTATAATAATGAATAATTATTGTTAATTTCAAATAATTATTTAAATGATAATTCATTATGTTAATGTCTAATGAAAATATTGTTTAGATTATATGTGTGATTTATATTTGTAGGAGTAAAGGGTGGGAAATTTAATTAATTTATTCTTAGGTAAATAGCAATATTAACTCTTTAATTGATTACTAATTATGTAAATGGTTTTATTATTTTTGTTTCATTTATGGGTTGTTTGTTTTGATCAGATAAAGTGTGGAAAGGTAATTACATGTAATTATTTATTAGTATTAATATTTTAATAGATATTTAATTATGTAAAATGTGTAAATAGACATTTTAGATATGTGGTGTGTAGCTTGAGAATAGGGTAGAAAGTTACATAAGTAATAACAGTGAAAAGAATTTAAAAAAATGAATTGTAAATTAATATTGTATGTGTAACTGTGTTATGCTTTTTAATTGTAAATATTGTATTTATTGGTTGTAAATATTTTGACAATAGATTTTCTGTTTTCATGGAGGACAGACCTCCATGAAATCGGTGGCGGAGATAAAGTCATAATTTTCTTGGCAGGACTGTGGCTTTACTGCCAAGCATATAGATGCCACTTGACCACAGTGAAACCTCCAGGGAATGGCGGTTCCCTAGCGGAGTCGGCGGAGCCAGGCCGGCATGACCATTAGGTTCACTAATACGCCACCATGAGTCTGGTGGTCCTCAGACTGCCGGACTCGTAAATTAGGCCCTTTGTGTACTAGTTATAAGTTGTAGTGGGAATAGTGTATGTATTCATTTTCCAATTTTGTAGTTTACTATATAATGTTTACATTTATACCATGCCATCCAGGAGCGTCTCCTCCGCTAAAACGGAGGAGCTTCGGCCCCTGCTCTCAGAGCAGGAAAATGAAAATTAAAATAACGTTGATAATATCATTTTATTTTTCGTAGGTATTGGGCTGGGTTAGGGAGGAGTGGGGATGGTGGCACAGGGAGGAGGAGTGGTTCATGCACTTATGTGTGCATGATAGTTTGCGGGCCGTCTTGGGCCAGCCAAACAATCATGCACACTTAGTATGTTCTCCACGGGGCTGTAATACACAGTTTGGGTGGAGAACGTGCACAGGCTCCCATTCCCATTCTGATCAGCGAACCATGGCGCTCAAACCAATCACAATGCATTGCAGCATTGTGATTGTCTTAGGGGAGCCTGTGTGTTTTCTGTTCCGGAACTCGGCGTAGAAGCGGATAGATGGCGGCCGCGAGGATGTAAGTGGGTTTTGTTTTTGTATTTCCTTCAACCTGCTCTACCACCCCTGTTCCCTGTCAGCCACCACTGATACCATTTTGCAAAGCCTCAACGCAGTGAACCACTGGATGCTAGCTGAAAACTCCAAGCTGAACACATGGCAAATTGAGATACTCACTTGTGACAAATGGACTGAAAACCATACTTTGAAAACTGTCCCAAAGCACTAGGTCCCACCACCAATCCAACTGACTCAAATAGGAAACATATGAGTGATTAGCATGATAGCCACAAGAGGCTATCATGATAAAGGAAGATACAGAGTCCATCTGTATAATTGATTAATCCTTCATTGTAGCTTGGTTCTAAGATAGGTGAGTAGGAGAAGATAGAAGGTACAGATGCAGCCCCACCAGGAACAGGCTCCTAGCAGCTCAGCCTGAGATGATCAACTGACACTCTAAACACAGATAGGCACTCAGCCATTCTATGATGTCATGATACATTCCAACAGAGCAGTACAGTGGGGAATAGCAGAAAAGTAGTTTACTACACCTCTCTCTCATATCATATGTAAATTGCGGTTCCATACAAGTGTACCATCAAACAAGAATGCTACTCTCTTGCTTAGCCCATGATTCAATATCCCCCTCATCAAAAAGTCATGAACTGGCAGAATCTCCTTCTCTACTCCGGTAGCCAGGCACTGGATCTTAATGCTTGCAAGGAAACAAAAACAAGAATTGACAAAACCTTGAATCTTTGAATTTGAGAGCACGCTTAAAGGCTGGCTATGCCATCCATATATCTATAAGAAACAGACAGTTAATGATATATCTCTCTGAATGCAAAATTGCAGCACATCATGCTGTTCACAGTTACTAGCTTGCGGCTCCTTGTTTGAAGTACAACCCTGAATTTCACATAGCTCACCCGATAGCTCTGCCTAAGCAAACTTCAACACTCTTGTGATCATACATCGCAAAGGAGCTCCATAAACCCTGTGTGAAATGGAACACTTGGTAGCCACATCAGTGGTAAGAAATTCTATATAAATTATTCAATAAAATAACTTTACCATGCTTTTGGATCTGGTGAATGACCAGTCTATCAGTTTATTTAATGTCTAGCTTAAAATGTAAGATACATTTCTCCGGACATCTTTAGAAACTGTGTATTGTTATTAGAGCTGATGTGGGTTCACTGAATAATTGCCAATGATTGATTAGTGTTTTGAACTATCTATAGTCCCAGAGCATAGCAGAGAGAGTTAAACAGCCCACTGTGAGCAGTTTTCAATATGTCACTTAAGAAAGGTAGTGACCTTCTATAATCATGTAGGGATGTGTATTTGCAGCAAGACTTTCTGGCCAGATTGTGCTGAGAATTTCTTCTAAGGACTGTTTACATGTAGCTATGAATTCTCAGTTATGGCGTTAATATGAATTTCTGGCTGAGTGAGGAGCGATAATATCTTCTGAAACACAGAGGCACCTCAGTTTTAAACTTGGACACCAGACCTGCTTAAAACAGGTCAAATGTGCAAGGAAAAAAGACCCGCACATCAGAAAAAAGCTGTAGCAATCGGTGCAGAAACACCGACTTTCGCACACTGTTCCCCAGTTGTCAAGTGCACATTTGTAATGCGTTTCTTTTCACGATTCTTGATAATATGTATGACTGTTGTAAGTGTATTTCCAGGTGCCGGAAAACAAATTCTGGTTTACAACTCAACTTGTGGTTGCAGGACTTAGTGCCCAGATGTGCAAAGCTTTTTTTCAGCTCGCCTGAATCGGGCTGTTTGCAACCTAAAAAAAGCATTTTTAAATGTACAAGCCCTATTTGCGATTCGGTAACTTATTACCAAACCGCAAATTGGGTTTGCCAGTCACTATTAGGAAGGGACGTGAATGAATGTTTTGCGACCAGAATGCGGTCGCAAAACATTCATACTTTACCAACTCCGTAAAGGAGGTGTTTAACCATTCACAAATGGGAAGGGGTCTCCAAGGGCCCCTTCCCTTTTGTGAATGTGGGCACCACAATCTTTTAAGAGCAGATAGTAGACCCACAGACCACTGCCTACTCTTAATAAATTAAAAGGATTTTTTTCTCTTTTTTTAAGCATCCCATTCTACTTGAGGCCGATTTCCAAAACATCTATGAGTGCAGGACGCCTAGCATAGATGGGTGTCTATCCTGTAGAATAATTCAAAGGAACTGCACTTGCAGTCAAGAAGGGTTGGACGTTTCCCTGTCTTTGTATCATTTCCAACCAAGGAACACACAGAAGTCAATAGCTAGATTAAGCTTCACAAAGTGACCACATTATGCTTTGGGGAGATTGTAATAAAATGACTGTTGTTACTGTTGTTCTCTGCATAGCTAAAGTGGCTGTCATGACTCTTGACTTTGAAATGGTGACTTTTATACTCTCGGAGGTATATTCACAAGGACTTATCTCCGATTCATCTCCACCTTAACGCATCAAAAGTGGAGATAGATTTAACACCCCATTCACAAGCCGGTGCAAACTGCAGACATCGCCATTATTCCCGCGATAACTGCTCCAAAATTTATCTCCATGGTGGACACCACCAACTAACCCTAATGAGATGCAGAGTAGGTGTTCCCGTGCAAAAACACACGAAAAAACCACAACACCACTTTCACAGCGAACTGCCAAATCTGCGATGCGAACTCAAAAACAGGCGATAAACTGCAGTAGCAGCAGGGAATTAACACCTGCCTTTTGCTGGTGTTAAGCAGGACAACTAACTGCAGCATAAAAGGGAGCCCAGCCAAGAGCCACACCAGAAGACCCACAGATGCCATGGAGACAACGATCATGCAACGCGGATACCCATGAGGGCCATAACACCCACTGCAACCACCCCCAGCCCCCCGACATACACATACCGTGCACGACACATGAGCCACAAAAAGCGCATGATGACGCACATTGCCAAAAATAAACACACATGTGTGGACAGAAGAACGAGAAACAGTCACACAGTACTGAAGTAACAACCCAAAACTTTATTGAAATACAACACAAAACACCAATGCTGAAGACTCCTGTCGGGTCCGTCAGGAACAACTCGACGTCACAGCCTGGAAAATAAAGCACAAAATCAGGACGTGTATCATGCGCACATCAAAGGAGCGAGACACAGAGAAACAGAGAAGGAGAGAAAGCCAGAAAGAGAGAGAAGGAAAGGAAGGGAGAGAGAGAGAGAGAGAGAGAGAGACAATGCCACCCCTGCGCACCCAGGCCCCACTGCTCACCTGCTGCCACCCGTGTGTCCATCAGAGGGCACACTACATGCCCATGCAAGCTCCAGGCCCCGGTCCCGCCACCATGGCATGGTCCACATCATGCGGACCCGCCTCGCAGCCCAGCAGGTCCCACATATGACGCTAAGTCCTGAGTCATCAATGGCGGAGACCACATCAGTGCACACGTCATCATCGCAGGCTACACACCCGCTCATCTATTTCGGTGCCACTAACCCTGTGCAACGCCAGTCAGCGCCACGTGGTGGTAGGCCCGTGACAGCCACAAGGCTTCAGGTGCCACTAACCCTGTGCAATGCCAGTTAGAGCCACATGGTGGTAGGCCTGTGACGGCCGCAAGGCTTCGGGTGCCACTAACCCTGTGTAACCCCAGTCAGCGTCACGTGGTGGTAGGCCTGTGACGGCCGCAAGGCTTCGGGTGCCAATGATCCTGTGTGCAACAACTCAAGAGCCCATTATGATTGAGAATTGTGGAGCGTCCGTCATCCAGTCACCACCGGCAGAGGGGAAAGTGACGTTGTCGGCCCCTTATATTTGGCCTGTGATGCCTGTGCCAGATGGGTGTGGTGTGTGTGCAAACTTGCCCTCAGGGAGTGGCTGTGACAGGCTGACAACTAGACCAGTGACCTGCACACCACCAGCGAGTACATCTGCGACAGGTAGCTCTGTGGGCCCACCCTCGGAGCGTAAGCGGAGTGGGCTGGCCTGGCGTACACCGGACCAGCGCAGGGCTTGCAATAATGACTCAGGGGCTCTGGGCATGATTCAGTCCATGTCCGGAGAAGGAAGTGACTAAAAGGCACGTGTCCCTGTTGTAGTGTCCAGGGCACCCAGAACACAATAGGTAATGTAGAACACTGTGACTGGCATCCCACTAAATGAGCATCATTGACATAAGGGAAATCACTGTCCCTACATCCATCCACGCATTCATACATGAATGATGAAAGACATGACACAGCAGTGCGTTACTGGATGTTTATTGCACATCCAGTGGAGTTTTGCAGCTGGAGCGGTACAGGTCCATGCCAAGCACACCACACAATATGGGCCCGTGGAGGGCCAGCCAGAGTCCATCCGGGCATGACAATTACTGCAGAAGAGGAAGGGTACAGTCAGCAGTCTGGTCACCGTGTCATTGGTCATCCAACAGGAAATGGCAGTCCATTTGGCAGTCCAAGGTGAGTGCAGCGGAGTGTATCGGGGGTCAGTGGAAGGCCATGGGGCCATGTGCGGCACCAAGCAGAAACAGGCCAGGTGGCGCAAATTAATGCTAGTGCCTCCTTCTGAACTCAAGCCCATCCACGTCCTCGTCCTCAGATGTGTGCTCTGCCCCACCTGTGGGTGGTGCAGCACCGGCTATGGCACTGTGTGCCACTGACACATCAGGGGCCGGACGAGGATTGTCGGCCGCACTGTGTGGCAGTGACACATCAGGCATCATGTGACAGAGTGGAGACACATGCCGTACTGTGAGGCACTGACACACCAGGGGGCAGAGATGTAGATGGTGTGGGGACAGCAGCATTCATCAGCACCATGCCTTGTGGCAGCAATGCCATGATGAGAATCTGTGGGGCATTGTAGATCCCAGCTACATTTCGCTGTTGTGCAGCGGTGGTTGCCATCTTTCCGCCTCCATCTGCACCATGTCCTCCATGACCCTCTGCATGTGTGCCAGCTCATGGCTGGCATCGCTGGAGCCACTCTGAGCGGACAGGTGTTCTTCTCTCCGCATCATGACTCCAGCGATGTCAGTCAGGGCTCGTTGGAGACCATGGAGCGGGCCTATACACCCATGGATGGCGTCCAGTTTGGTAGCCATGATGTCGAACCCCACCCGCACCTGCTCAGCTGTCTCCCTCTGGCCCTCCAGCACACGGCGTTGGAAGGCCATGTGTTGTTCCTGGGGGTCTTGGGAGACTGTCGGGGCTGTGGGTGACTCATGCTGGGTGGTTTGGGTAGTGGGTGGGGTCTCCTTGATGCAGCTGGGCTGCCCTGATCCTGGAGGTGAGTTGTGGATGATGTCAATGATGTCTTGGAGGGCTTGGGTGTCGATGCTGGGGGTGTCCTCCTCGTCATCAGTGAAGAGTGGCTGGGACTGCTCTGCAGGAGGTGTTCATGGTGCCCCTGCAATGTGAAGGGGGGATGGTGTATTACAATGTGTCCACATGTATGTAGCCGCATGGTACATGTTGACATTCAGACAGCATGGCATTGCACATTGTGACAGTCTGTAGATCAGGGCCATGACCCAGAGTCATTGTGGGTGTGCACTGTGCTCTACTTGATTGTGCATGTGTGCCATTGTGGCCATCTCCACCCGTCCCCCCAGTACCTGGTGGTCACTCACCCTGTTGCGGTTGTGTTGTGTCCTGTCGAGCAGTGTCCGGTCCCCTGACTTCGGCTACAGTCTCCACACTGATGACTGTCGACACCAGCTCCTCCATGTTATCCAGCATGAGCTGTGGCTCAGGGCTCCCACCTCCAGTCTGCATTGCTGCCTTCTGGTTGGCTGCAAGTTTATCCTTGTCTTGCGCTTGGTGTCAGTCCATCGCCTCCTGACCTCGTCCATTGACCTCTTGTGCTCTCCGACGGCATTCACCTTGTCCACGATGTCCCGCCATATTCCATTTTTGGTGCCCAATGACACGTTGGAGATGACAAACAGTTGTTGATGGTGTTCCATCATCTCCGTGACTAGGATCCTGTTTTCCTGCGGACTGAAATTCATCTTCCTCCACTTCTTGTCCTTGCCCTTCCCTGTCACCGAGGTCCCAGTCTGGTCGTCCGGGGTGCTTGTAGGGTTGCGCTCATCCTCTGCGCATGCTCCGGCTGCCTCCATGGTGCTTGGGTGTTGGTCGGTTTGTGTTTGAGTGTTTTACTACTTTTATAGTGATTTTTCCCGCCTGCCATGTGTGTATTGCAGGCCTGGCACTGCTTATCGCTAATTTCCGCATTGCGCTTTGGCCCATCGCATGTTGTTTCACGTTGATTTTTGTGTTTTTATCTCCGTCGAGGTGGTTGTATCGCAGACATTGGCCTCGTTTTCAGCGGACTATCACATTGTACCGCCATGTTGTGAATTCCACATTGATACGGGGTTATTTTGCCGCGATAGGCAGCGATGTGTAAAGTTGCATTAGCATTCTTTGGTGATGTTTAGCACACGTTCTTGTGAATATACCCCTTGATCTTTTATGGTCTACGTTATATAATACGCCATTTAAATGTACAGTTAGTTTTTATGTACTTTAAATGTAGTTTCAAATATGAATCTTGTAGCATATATCTTGCATATGCACCACCCTTCAAGTGTTTATTATCGTTTAGTAATGATACTTATTTTATACAGCATGAAAAACGCTTGAATAGTGCAAGTTTTATCTCTTTTGTAAAGTTTTAGAAAACGTTTGGTTTTATATTTATATCTATTTCTGTTTACAAGCTTTAAGATCTTAAGTATGATTTATAACACTTTTGTGTGCATTTTTAAACATTTTTTGTTAGTATATTTTTTTCTATGAATGATTTTCAAAGTTGTTAATTTTAATTTTTGAATAGGGTCTTTTTTGTCGAAGTATATTTATATATAGAGAGAGCTGAGTTAGACCCAGAGGAAGTGAGTCAGAAGAACACACACAAACACTGCAGAGGTCTTCTACAAAATGAGAAAGCGGAAGAAAAAAGAACTGCATATTGTGAGATGGGCAGCAGTCAGAAATGGCCCCTACCATCATGACTGAGGCGCAAAGCTCCACCGCGAGATGATAATGTATGTGAGCAAGAGTGGGTTCCTGGTAGAAAAAGCAGACTGGGTTTTAGACAGATGCAACATAGCAGCTAGAGAAGCTTGTAAAAATAGCCTAAAGCACATTGCTATATGTTAGTAAATTATATGGGAGAAGTAAAACGGGCGATGACTACACTCACACAGAAATATAGCGCTTTATATAATAGGTGTTATTGTTTAAGGTCATCAGGTGAGTATCTGATAAAAAAGTGAAAAATCATCTTGAATTATCTTAGAAATGTACTAGCCTTCTTACATATTGGCTGTAATGTTGACTTCCTTGTGGATAATGCAGGGGAGACCGCAATAAGTGCTTTAGCGTCACGAAAATGAAACAGAAAATATCCAAAATCTGGAAAGTAATCCATATGCCAATTGTGTAATATTGATCTGACTGTTTGAAAAACACTGATTGAGGTCTGTCCCAGTTTGTTTAGGCCTTTGGACCTTGAGATTACCTTGCAATATTATTAAAATAGTTTAGTAATAAAAAAGACTTTGATTTATGACTTTCCTAAAAAAAAGGCTGCTGATATTTGTGACCAAAGAAAAGGCTAGACTTTCGTTTTGTATTACTATTTTTCCCAAATAGGGTTTGGAGGAGCTTTTGAATAAGTCAAGGTTTGTTTTTCAATTGTTCATCATGTCCTGCACGTGAAGGTCATCGCCGCTAATGGTCTTGGGCTTGTTAGCTCTGTAGCTTGGATAGAAGGGAACTTAATGAGCTTCCAGTGGTGTATGAAGCAATTATTGATGTACAAGTGTGATTTATTGATAAATTGTGTATGCTTCCTTCCTGAATATTGGAAAATCTTCCTAATTTATGGTGGTGGACCTAGTAGGCTGTATGATGAGATGATCATGGTTATATAACATGTTCATATTCTTTACATGCACCCTTCCATCTGGGGGTGCCTTCGCCTTTAAAGCAACCTCCCGTTTTAATGCTATGCTGTATTTTTTTGGACACATTCCTGGAGAACTCTATTGATATATTGTATGAGGATTCCTCTAAAGAAGAGGGACAATGCCTGGAATGAGCCAGAGGAAGATTGCCTATCAAGATCCCAGCTGGTCCTGGATGGCAGGAGGAAGAAATAGGGTGTACGGAGTGAATTATGGCATGATAGAGCAGAATTTGATTTTTTTTGTTTTGTTTCGTTGGGTTCCCCACTGCTTAAACGTGCTTAAACGTGCCACTTGTCTGATCCTTACTTGTTAACATATTGGACCTGCGTACATGTTGATTTTTCATTGCAAGAAACATGGGCAATAACTGCCTCCGCCATAATAAATCTGATGTTGTTGCCAATAATCTCTGCCAATACACAAGGGGCAAACGTAAAGAGGTGATATGTTACTTGCTGTCAGAAATTGTTGTGTTTGGTGGCTAACGCATTGAAAACGTCAGGAAATAAAACTTTTCGTGGTTGCTGTTTCAAGTGACCATTCAGGCTCAAACGTTTTGGTGCTGGCGAACTGTTTCTTACCCACTGAGAGGATCACAGATTCTGAGCTTCTAAGTGAATTAAAGCATCTGTGAAAAGTCCTCGAAGTTCAAGGGCTACTGAAACATACTATTCCAAGTGGCTATCTTAATTCTCAATTCTGCAAAAGTACATAGGAATCTGCGAATACTCTTGGTTTCTCAAAGCCTGGCAAATACTGAACCCTCTCTTTAGCACTTCTAGTTTTGACATTGGAGGGTAGTATCTGATAAATATATTAGTGCCTACAGGTTTTACATTCTTAAACAGAAGATTTCCAGAGGATCACCCCGATCATGAACCATAAGGTTCACGGGCCATCAGTGCCCCTCATTGATTATATCTTCACCCATGGGTCTGCTTTTAATTTATTTGAAAAAAGCTAACTTTCCCATATATTGGAAACAAAAATCTAGTTGTATGCCTAATCAGAAAATATTGTACTACAAAAACATCAATGACAAATCGTCATTTAACATACATACAGTGTAAAGTACAAAAATATTGACTATATGAATATATATTAGTATCTAAACTTAAACGTACACATAAAACATATGCAATATAAAAATCTATCTATCTATCTATCTATCTATCTATCTATCTATCTATCTATCTATCTATCTATCTATCTATCTATCTATCTATCTATCTATCTATCTATCTATCGCCAGTCTAACAGGGGTAGGGAAAAGTGCATGCATTGGAGGAGTCAAGTTTACAGTGCTCACCGTGGTAAAACTAACATTTATGAAAGTGCATATATTGGGAGGTGGGACGAATTGCCATTCTAACTCTGGTCTAACATAAATAGGGGTATGAACATTATTTGAATGGGGTTAGATTTACAATTCTAACTTCAGTACCACACCCACTGGGGAAAGAACATAAATGGTGGAAGAGGGCTAGACTAACTATGCTCACTCAATTCAAACATAAATGGGGGAAGTACATACATTGAAGCTGCAGGTATTTATTATTCTAACTGCACTGTCACTTACATTAAGAAAAGTGTGCACATTTGGGGGTGGGGCTAATTTACTATTCTAACACTTTTCCTGCTAACACTGGGGTAAGTGGATATAGTAGTGTTTGGGGATCCATTTACTATTCTAACTCCTGTCCGACAAGCATGTTCGAAAGTGCATATATTGGTGGGTATCAGACCCTTTTCGTAGGCTACAGTGCAGGCAAAGGATACTGGGCCCCAACCAAGGAGGCTGAGGCTGTTGGGCACTGATGTCTGGGCCTGAATTACTATGGTTCTTCAAAGTGGACTGAGTACAACCGTTTCTACACTTGACTCTCTTTGTAGCGAGAGTGTGCACTTCAAGGCTTGTCAAGGAGGTAGTGTGAAGGCCAACAGCTCAGTGCTCAACTGTCAACCAACAGACACAAGAATATAATGTCCACCCTAATCCCTGGCACAGCAAAGTGAAGAATTAGGCCAGCAGTGAAGGTATTGTCACTCACAGAGAAGAAAACAGGGGCTTCCTTAGGTGATCCGTTGCTCATCCATGGGACAATGTACTAAATGTATTTGAAAAACTGCATACACACGACGAATGTCACTCAAAGCTCCCTGCAAACTCAACACACAAAGACCTCTTAACAAACCTCTGAACAACTCAACATATATACAAATGGAAAATTTCTCCTCTCAACAGCCCCGATCATGAAAAGCAGAAGGGCCATGCGATTAGATGGGGAACTAGTGCTTAGGAAGCAAGACAGCTGCTGCCAAAGAAAACATCCCTATATATATAAGCAGGATGTCCCCGAAGCCTTATAAGCACTGCAGAAATATAATAATCCCATATAATCTTGGAAACTGGAATTTAGACCATATTTATACTGTTTTGTTTTTGCTAAATGGAATTTTGCTCATATCCTTTCATGGCTAAGCACGTATGTTTACCTAATAGGAGAATGAGCTGTGCATGTCTGATTTGATATCTGATAAGCGGCATGTTTTTTGTCATAGACTGGATGCTTATAACAACATGTCTACATTTCCAGCAAGTATTCAAACAAATTATAAATGTATGAAAAGCAATAAAACTAGCTTAGAAAAAATACAAACATGATTTCCTGCCGTATTCTTAACTTTTTTGGAAGAAGAAAATACTTCAAGCACACAGCAGAACTAACTACAACACAACATGATGAGATAGTAATACATGGCTATGATTAGTTGCATCTACCAGTTTAGCGCAAAAGCACTTTCGTCCTTTTGCTCCTCTCTTTCTTGCTATGTTTAAGTTTATGTTTAAGTCTCTATCTCTACAGTTCCCAATGCAATGCAAAGTAGGCAATATTTGGGCACAGGTGCTGATAACTCACAGCAACTCATTTCATTATCTTTTTCAACCATTGGTTTAGATATCTTAGGTCGCATGATAGTCTTGCACATGTGCATCAGTTCTCTGTCCCCATATGAAGGCTAAGCCGCATATTTACCTGCTCTTGTTTGCACTGCAGTTCAGACTATGTAGCTTGTGAGTAACATGCTCCCACCATTGTGGCTCCAAACCATTCTTTGTGTGGCGAGACAGCAGCAGCCTTGCCCGTGTCAAGGTTAGCGGCGTAAACCTGCTGGGCATCTCTTCACAGCCGCAGTAATCTTTGGCAGCAGCAACTCTTGTGGCTGGCTGCAGACCAGTGATATGATGTAGTAATTGAGGCAACCAAGCCAAGCTTTTTCATGATGATATCCATCTTTTAGAGCTGGGGCCTTTAGGCCATCCTGAGTTCCAGCCGCGGTCGGTAGTAGGAGTAACTGCAGAGCGGTGACGTGGGGAGGGGGAGGGGCAGGGTGGGGGTAGTAAACTATGGATTACGGAGGTTTACAGGTAAATTAACATATAAATTAATAAAACGAATTTCGTTGCGTGCACTGCATCCCCAAATGTGATGCAGTGCACGCAACGAAATTCATTTTATTGAGTTCCCTCTTTGGTGATAACAGAGGTTATATTTTCTCTGCCGGCATTGGCCGCTCCAAAATCTAAAAGGCTGTGGTAGGCTGCCGGGCGAGAGAGGAATCTTTGTTCTGGGATTATCATGAAACATTTCACTTGGAAGCAGTGCAGATAAAATATGGGGAAGTGCTTTGCAGCACAGTCTTTTTCCTGTCTCCTCTCCTGCCTCGCTCTCTTGTTTATCAGCTTCATCTGGGCAATACACATGCTGGGAGGGCACTGAACCTCTCCTCCTGGACAGCCTCCTCAGCAAGCAGGTTTCTAGGCGTCTTAGGCAGACTCTCATCTTTAGCAGCAAAAAGTGCACACTAAATATAATGCCCAATGACCTCTGGAAAACTGGCTTTCAAACAGACACCTGCCCTGGTTACACATCTCTTCTTCTACCTACAAACCATTGCCTTCCTTGGTCTAGAAGAATTTGGGCCTGGACCACAATGAGTGGTTTGGAACCTACTTGTATACGCATTTTTCAGACAAAGAAAGTGGATCCACTCCTAGGCTTCACAACTGGTTTAGGTAGATTCTCCTTCAAATGCCATATTCAGGATGCTCTCCAGAGACAGCTTTTGTGCAAAGTAATGTTTCTCACAGCAGGTAGTTATGGTGTTGGCTCCAAACAGTAATAACTAAATCATGGATGCAATGTGGTGTGAGTTCTCTGCATACGTTTTTCATCAGCCTCCTGAAGCAGTAGACTAAGACAAACAACAGGGCAAGGCCTGCTTAGAAACTTCCTCATCTTAAACAACTGACCCCTGAATCCCACTCCTATACCATCCAACACGTTGCATTGTTCCAGACGCATATATCAGCAGTCCTTTCTTAACAAGGTCTTCCTAGATTTTCCAATGGGAGCCCTGTCTCCATCCCCCTCCCTTCATTGTCTGTGTCCCCTCCCTCCAGCCAAAGGTATACAGGGAATTTATCTCCACTGTCTGGGAAAGCTACCAGGAAGGATCACACTGGCCCTAGTACTCAGATTCATACAACAACAGAGTCATTGCTTTGGACAAACACACACGCTCTTTATGCACAGGGGATGTCAGTTAAATATTCTGGATTTAACTCAACAGCTGGCCTTTATACAGGCAATGTCAGTAGACCAAACTCTCACAGTGTCGAAGAAAGATCCCTGTGTGTACTATAGATTGACAACACAGTATGCTGGTATTACCACTTTACATGGTAAAGCTACCCTGCTTTTTTGCTATGTTCTGCTACAAATACCGCATACAAGCATACATACATATATACATACATACATACATACATACATACATGCATACATAAATTATATACCCAGGGCAGGCACAACAGCCCTTACTTAGAAAGAGGGCATGCTCGCTGCACTGGCTCCAGGTCACTGTACAGGCATATCCCTACATTTTCAGGGAAAAACCTAGGCCTCCACACACATGCTAAGCAAGTGTAACAATTTCTTATGCACTCGGGCACACAAGCCGAACAAACGTGCCTATTTAACATACAAGGGACATTCCGTTCCTGACAAAGAGTATTAGATTTTCTGCTTAAATTCCTGTCCCATAAACATTGGGGAATGTCCAGATACTTTAAAGTCGTTTGTGAGGGGTGATGAATATTTTTCAATAACCTATTAGCAAATAAGCAAAAGTTATTAAAATTGAATATAAATAAGCAACATTTAATTCTACAACATATCTTCAGATATTTTATAACATCAATGAATTTAAATTGTTTTTAGTCAATTAAATTAAAATACACTCATATTGTTTCGTTGTAAGATTGCTCAACTTTTAAACTCCTCCTTGAACAAAAGCATTGTTCCGTTAGTGTGGAAGCTCGCTTTGGTCACTCCCTTATAAAAAATAAAAAAAACTCCTACCCTTTGGTCTGGGCAAATTACAGGCCTATATCTCTTCTCCCCATATTAGGTAAGGTGCTGGAGAAAATTGTTAATATATAGCTCTCATCCTATTAAGTGAAACGGTCTTCTACATTCTTCACTGAACAGTTTCCAGCCTGTTCTCGGTATGGAATCACCCCTTCTGGTTGTCACTGAATGTATCTGTTGCCAGCTAGATAAAGGTGGCACAGCGGCACTGATCCTTTTGGATCTTAGTGCCTCATTTGACTATGTAAACTATTCCGTTCTGTTGGCCAGGCTAGGAGACATGGGTGAACGGGGTGTAGCTCTGGCGTGATTGAGTTCTTTTTCACATGAACCACTCCTTTCAGGTGCATTCACATCATCATAAATC
Organism: Triturus cristatus; assembly: GCF_964204655.1. Taxonomy (NCBI): domain Eukaryota; kingdom Metazoa; phylum Chordata; class Amphibia; order Caudata; family Salamandridae; genus Triturus; species Triturus cristatus. Next base: position 674,174,758 of record NC_140587.1, read on the forward strand.
TAATCCACACCATCTAGTTTCTGGGGTGCTGCAGGGCTCAACCCTGAGTCCCCTACTTTTCAACTTGTAAGTTAGACCATTGGCGGAGATTGTAGAATCCCATGGCCTTACATTGTTTTCATACCCAGATGACGCCCAAATTGTGGTATCCTTATCATCTCAGAATAACCACAAGGTTGTAGCTCTTAACAGCTGTACTGCCTAAGCTTTATTTTGAATGAATAGGGACCTGTTAAAACTGAACAGAGCCACGATGGAGTTTCTATTAGTGGGTAATCAACCCTACTTTTGGGGTCCTCATCTGGTGCCACTGGCTATGGGTATCATTCCATTACCAGTACAGGTGGTAAAAGATCTTGGAGAATGGCTCAATGACAAGTTGTCTATGAGCCATCAGATTAACAAAGTAGCAGTCACCTGTTTCAGCATCCTCAAGTAGTTATGGAAAGATTTGAAGTGCCTTCCAGCCCCTGACCAAAGAACGGTTGTCCAGGTCCTTGTGCAATATCTAGATTGGATTTCCGGTGCGTTCTATACTTTGGGGATGCCACTTCCCAGCTTAAACATCTGCAGACCGTACAGAATGCGGTAGCAAAGTTTTTTTTCCATTCACCTAGATTCACTGCATCAGCCAGCTTGTGGTACACTCGTCACCGGCTGCCAATTGCATGTTAGGAGCAATTCAAAGCCTTATGCTTTATGCAAAAATCCCTCTTTTAAACAAGGCCTAGGTACCTGGGTACTCTGGTATTGTTGTATACACCTTAATGCTTGCTCCGCTCTAGCCATCTGAGCTGGATATTATCCCCAGATTCAAACAAACCCACCAAGGATGATGGGCATTTGCATAGTTGGGTCCAAAATTGTGGAACACCTTGCCACAATCATTGAGACCCTGTCAATCACTCATAGCCTTTCATAAGCTGCTGAATACATGGCTGTTTCCATCTTCTCATTAACAGTTTTCTTGGTCTCTGCACTCCTGTTCTAGTGAGATGCCAGCCCTGGGAAACCTTTGTTAGGTACCCATGCGCTCTACAAATTGCATAAATAAATAAAATGAATACAATTGTACACACCAATATTAGGTCATGTATTTTAGGCATTGTACTTTGTACAAATTACATACAAATAAAATAAAATAATTTGACCGCTATTAATTTGTATTATTTATATGAATATTCACTTTACATTTATGTATTAGACTCTCAAGCCCAATACTACACTGACAATATCAATGTATATATTTAAAAACTAAAATTAAATGCAATTTATTAGCAATTACAGTTAACAAAATGTGTGTAAACTAATGTACGAAACAAATACAGCAATAAAGAGTAGGAAAGCAAATTTTCCAATTTATTAAATATGAACACATGTACCCCAACATTGTTAGCATTTAGCATTTCTTTAAAACTCACAAAATAAAATAACTATTTTTTTAAACAAAGCAATTAATTAATTTCATTAATGTTAAAATACCCATAAATGAAACATACCCCACTCAGTCCCACAATTAAGCTCACAGCCTGGAAATTTTAATTTAAGCAAAACATATTTATATTTTAAAAATGTCATTAAGTCAAAATATATTTACATTTTTTAAAATGTAAGTAAGAAATAAATAAGTTAATAATAATAATAATACTAATGTTATAATGGAATAAAAACGATATATGACATATGTATTTCTAAATGAAATTTTATATTTTTGTAAATTTTATGAATTAAGCACTTCCCACTCCACCCTCTAAAAACACAAACACAAAACCTATAAACACTTCTACATGTAAAATAATTACAACTTTATGTAGCAATAATGTAACAAATATTAATAAATAGATGCTTATAAAAAATAAACATAACATAATACATAAGCAATATTTTATAGCATTGTGTTTTAATATATTATATTTAAACATTGATATAAGTTTAAACGATTAAAGATTTACTCACCCTTAATATTTTGTACCATTCTGGTATTGCCCCTACTACACACAACATAGGTCACAAATGGGAAAAGAAAATGCCTAACAAGGTGGAGTCGCAGGTTTTAACCTGCCAAGATGTGTCCGTGGATTTTGGCCCCTGAAGTTAATGTGTTTTTTTACCTTTCTAACATATACTCCATGTCCTCGTGAATGCATTTGAATTGGTAGACTTTATTAGTGCAGGTACTAGTCAACTAATTATGTATGTGAGTTGCTAATATACCATATAAAGTCTTTTAAGTGACTGGAATGATTTGCATTTATTTATTTAGGCCAAGTAAAATTTGGATATATACTGGAGTGATCCATATTTATATGATTATGCTACCCCAGGCATCCAAAGGTTTTTTATCATCCTAATAAAGGGACCCATAGTTATACGCTCCTCCAGATAGTTAGTGTAATAAACACTTTATTTGACCAACATACACAAATGTTACCAACATTGTCTTAGGAGGTACATAATCTCACAGACAAATATACCTTTGGGTGATATAGTACTGAGACTCATAGATTTAGTAAGCCCATACTGCTGCTTGCTTTTACTCTGAGGTCCTCTGGAGCAATTGTTAGTGTGCACTGCTGCTTGTTGCAGGGTGCACGATAAGGGGTTTTAGTACTCATTTTAATAGTTTTTATTTAACCTTTACGTTTACTGTATTTTGCTCCTTTGAATACTCCTACTTCCTTGGGAAGCCGCGACCTCGGGGCTCCGTCCTCTTTGTAGCATCGGAGGTGCGCCATTTTTCCTCCACTCCACAGGGGCACCATTCTGACCCCATTTTGATGGTTCAGCAGTCTAGGTGCCTGCTTCCCTCCTGGCGGCTATTTAATGCACACTGTATAGCAGACGCGCAGTGGATTAATAGATTTAGTAAGCTCGTACTGCTGCTGCCCCACTTGCTTGTACTCTGTTGTCCTCGGGGGAGAATTGTTACTGTGCATCGCTGCGTGTTGCAGGGTGCACCATAAGGGGTTTTAGTATTCATTTTAATTATTTTTATTTAACCTTTATGTTTACTGTATTTGTCTCCTTTACATACTCTTACTCCCATGGGAAGACACGACCCTTGAGCTCTGTCCTCGTTGTAGCATCGGAGGAGCGCCATTTTTCCTCCGCTCGACTTGGGCACTATCCTGACTACATTTTGGTGGGTCAGAAGTCTCGGTGCCTGCTTCCCTCCCAGCAGCTATTTAATGCACACTGTATCATGACACACAGCGGATGCACCAAAGGCAAGCCCGCCTGCGCCCGTCTCCATCCGGATTGCAGCCGGCACCAGCCACGCTGCCCAAATAGATAAAGTCAAGGCTATTACATGGGTACGAGATAGTCTCAAGGCCTTGAAAGGAGAGCCGTGCTCAGGTATGCCTTTCACTGACCTGGGGGCGGGATGCTTGGAGTATAGCTGCTTAGCCTGAGATTTTAATCTTAAGGTGTGGGCACCGGAAATAAATGTAGAAACAGAACTTACCCCAAGCACCAGACATCAGGGCATTTGGACATTAAAGCTTGCCTTATCAATTGCAGGTCTTTACCAAAGCATTCAGATGATATCTGCCAATCCCTTATAGACAACGAATGGGATATTATGTTCCTGACAGAGACTTGGTTGAGGGAAGGAACCAACACCTGTGTGGCCCTCACAATTACCCAAGCTTCCGAATTTTGTGCATACATGGGGAGACAGGGTAGGGGGAGGGGTTGCCATTATTTTTAAGGACACCTGGGAGATTTTCACTTCCAAATTGGGCCAGGTAGGTAACATCCAAGGCCTAATCTGTTACATCAAAATACCCCCCTCTTTCTCCTTTGGGAAGCTGCTGCTAAATAGGCCGCCAGACTGCGCCCACAGCCACATGTTGGAACTGGCTGACACTATTGCCCAGATGTCCTTACACTATGCTAAATTTACAGTGTTGGTAGACCTTAATCCACATGCTGATGATCCTAGCTGCCTTCTGGCTGCACATTTTGTTTCAGCACTTAATGGCTGTAACCTAACATAGATGGTCACATCCTTGACTCACAAAGCAGGCCATGTGTTAGACTCATCTGCTCTAATATGCTGGAGCTGAGGGTTGAGGAGCCACTGCCTATGGTTTGGACAGACTATTTTTTGGTTTGTTCAGGTTTAGTTTTAAGGATAAAAGCCGGGCAAACATTAAACTTACAGAAGTACAGAGGAACTGGAGCAGGGTCACTACTAACACCTTAGGCCTGGTCCGTGAAGAGACTATGCCACAATTATTAGGCAACCCCAATAGCGACGCCACCTGTTCTAAGACCTGTTTCTAGTCTGCTCCTGATACTGTGGCTCAACTGAGGACTTTTACTACCTCCAGAACCACCCCCTCTGCCACGTGGTTTTCGGCTAAACTTAGACAGGAAAAAAGAAGCTGCAAAAGGAGGGAATATGATTGGAGTCCTATCATCCAGCAGCTATAAGTACCCACAAAGAGGCCTTGAAGAAGTTCCATAGGCTCTTAAGATATAAAAGGAAGGAACATTTTACCAGATGTAGTGAGAGTGTAGAAAATTCTTCTTAAGACATTTTTAGGATCATTAAATCTTTTACTCAACCTTTAGCATTGGACTTTAATTTTCACCTCTCCCAGGCCCTCTGCTCTAACCTGTCAGAATTCTTTGAAGATAAAATTCTAAAGCTGTATTCTTCATTTACACCAGTGGCTGAGTCCCAAAGAATCAAGGACCATTTAGTTCCTTTAATGGACCACATGTTTTTGCAGAATTTCTCACTGTCACAGCAAAGGAGACTCTGGTCGAACGAAAGAAATGCAAATCAGGCTCCCCAGGAGATCTCTGTCCAGCTAGATGGTTCAGATCTCTGGCCTTACAGATCAATCCTGTACTGAACCAAATCTGGAATGCCTCTTTTCAAACAGAAATGTTTCAACCCTCGTGAAAACAAGCCTATCTGTTACCACTTTTAAAGAAACCCAATGCTGATCACGAAGTACTTAGCAAATTCAGACCGATTTCCCTGCTATCTGCTCCGGCCCAAATTCTTGAGAAACTGGCCCCGCAAACCAACGGACTTTGTAGAAGCCATTGGACTCCTACACGATTCTCCGTCCAGATTCCAGTCAGGTTACAGGACAGAGACTGAGTTGGTAGAAGTAGCCGATTCGATGAGAATGTCAGTGGACGGCGGCTCTGCTGTCTTGCTTGTGCTGCTGGACCTTTCAGCCGCCTTTGATACGGTGTCTCATTCTATCCTGCTGAATAGATTAAAACAGTTGGGTATACAGGGAGTGGCACACAACTGGATCCGGTCATATTTGAAAGATTGTAGTCAACGGGGTTTTCTGCACCCTTTCTCTTTTCCAGTCAAACAACTTACATGCGGAGTACCCCAGGGCTCGGCCTTAAGCCCACTGTTGTTTAATATCTACCTTGCCCTTCTGGCGGCTCTCATTTCCACATCGGGGTGAAGGTAGTTTATTACGCGGACGATACTCAGTTGGTGTTTTCTCTTAAAGAACATTCCTCTGCAGCCTTTTATAAATTTAAGGAATGCCTAAAGGACATTGCTGGCTGGATGAATGAAAATTGTTTGAAGCTTAATGCAGATAATTGAGGTCTTGTTTTTTAATCTTGCATCTCCTCCTTCATCGGGCCTTTGGTGGCCTAGGGAGCTAGGCCACCCACCCACTCCCAAGGACTCGGTTTAAAATCATGGAGTGAGATTGGGTAAGGATCTCTCCTTGTGGCACAAGTCCAGCATACATCTGTGGTCTGCCAGTCACCTCTGCATGTTAGATACGGAACAGGAATTCAGAAACGCTTTAAAAACCTGGCTCTTTAGGCACGGTGAGTAGTATCTAGAGCTTCTCAATCCCACTAGTCTGCTTTAGTGCTGGTACACCTCTTCTGAGGTAGTTGTGTGCTCTATAAGTGACCATTGATTGATTGATTGAATTTGCCCCAATGAGAATATTTGTGGGTAAAGTCCACAAACCTTCAAAAGCACCCTTAAAAAGAGATTTAAGAATCCTATTACTTTTCTCCTGGATATCCTTTAGACAGAAACTCATCAATCTTTGGATTGTGCACACCAGATGACTAATGGGGCTACATACAATATGGCTGTGTCATATGCAAAAAGTATTGCACAAGTAAAAATGACTTGGGAACATTACTTTCATAATATAAATAGTGAAAGTATTGGAACTAATTTTTTCGTCTATTATTGTTGTATGTATTGCCACTGATGACTGCCAAGTGACACAGCATTGCAGCCCTGGTATTGGGCCAACTGGGGTTTAACAAGTATTATAAAGTGTACATACATTTTAGTTTTAAAGAAGGTTTATGTGACAGAAGGTCCTTCATGTTGTAGCCCTTAGGATAGGCAACTAGTTGATGATAAAGTAGAAGGCCAGTCTGGGAATGGATCATGTTTCTAAGGAAGATCATTCCTTTCAAAACTATTTATTGAGTGTAGTCTCTTAAATCTGGGTGGGATGCCTCAGTTCGTGATTTTGTAAATGGGCAACAACAGATCATCCTGGCTGCCCCTCAAACTATACTTGCCCATGTAAAGGAAGAGAATGTGTTATGAAATATTGTAGGGTGAAACACTCCCTAATCTCTATGATTTATTGGGCCAGCTTGAGCAAAGCGAGCATTTCTACAGGGAAGATGTATAACATACACAGTTTAAGGCTATAGTATACTTTTGATTAGATGAATATGTACTGGAAACTGACTTGGTGTCACTCGGCATGAAACCTTTTCAAGGAACTATAGCCTTATTGAAGTGACCTGGTTCCATAGGTTGATGTGACACAGCAGACGTAGGCAGGATAGATCTTAAGCGTATTTATTAAGTTAGTAAAGTCCATAGAATAACCCCACCAGGAGCAGCCTGCTAGCTGCTCAGCCCATCCTCTCAACTGTCTCACACCACACCAACCTCTAACATTCCAGTCTCGTCAACATTCCACATGGAACTCTCACACATGCTGAGCAGCTAGTTAGAAGATACAGGAGAACAGTATTAACCTTACATGAAGATACTACAATATCTCCCTTCTTTACCATTGAAGATACAACAAACAATACTAAAAGTTGAAAGCAACTATACACAAAATATAAACAAAAGATAAATAGCCCAAAGCCCAAGGGTAATATGAATAAACTATACCACGAAAGGGACCCAGACTATAAACGGCAGACAAGGATAAGAAAAAGGATGAAAAGATAAGAATGAACTATCACCATCCTCCTCTTATAATAAGATAGAAAAAACATTAAACTCACTCACTAACACCAAGCTCCTCTTTTAATAAAACACGAAAATAATATCAAACTACCAAACAGAAATTGAAAAGACACCACATAAGATACATAAAGGAGAAAATCCCTAAAACAAACTATAAAATGTATTGGAACCCAATACGACTTACATAGGTGGACCCAACTCCCCCTATACACTGAGTAGTAAATGGGATTAACCCAACACTAAAACGTAGGTGGGACTATTACTCCCTAAACACTGAATATATGGGATGGGACTAACACCCCCTAAACACTCAGTATATGGGACTAACACCCATTAACAATGACCTAGGTGGGACTAACACCCCCTAGACACTAAGTGTATGGGACTAACACCCATCACTAAATTAATAGGTGCGACTAACACCCATTAACTATAACATAGGTGGGACTAAAACCCCCTAAACACTAAGGTGCCAATCACGATCCGGTAAAAAATGTCCCCGTACGATTCGTATCGGGTCTTTTTACCGTACGAATCGTACAAGTGCCGTACGAACTGGCAATCACGATTCGCATGGTAAAAAGTCCATACGAACCGCACTGGGAATCATTCCCCACACGTCCTCGGGTCGGAAAATGTGTCCGACACGTCCTCGGACGATTTACCTTACAAACGTGAAAAGCCAAGTCCGACCGAGGAATCACGATCCATCCCGTGCGTCCGAGCGTACAACCGTATGGAAAAAACACCGTCCGCACCGAACTCCTATAGCAACCATGGAGACATGTGCCCGCATACGCGCCCAACACTCCCCCCAGCCCCCGTACGTCCGACACGTACCCCCCGTGTATGTATACCCCCACCCGTCTAGGTACACCCCAGTACGTTCAAGTCATACCCCCACCCCAGTACGTGTCGTACCACCGTCTATGTACACCCCAGTACGTTCGAGCTCCACCCCCACCCCAGTACGTGTCATACCCCCCGTGTACCTACACCCCAGTACGTTCCAGTCGTACCCCCACCCCAGTACGTGTCGTACCACCGTGTACCTACACCCCAGTACGTTCGAGCCCCACCCCACCCCAGTACGTGTCATACCCCCGTGTACCTACACCCCAGTACGTTCGAGTCGTACCCCCACCCCAGTACGTGTCATACCACCGTGTACCTACACCCCAGTACGTTCCAGTCGTACCCCCACCCCAGTACGTGTCGTACCACCGTGTACCTACACCCCAGTACGTTCGAGCCGCACCCCCACCCCAGTACGTGTCATACCCCCCGTGTACCTACATCCCAGTACGTTCCAGTCGTACCCCCACCCCAGTACGTGTCGTACCACCCTCTATGTACACCCCAGTACGTTCGAGCCCCACCCCCACCCCAGTACGTGTCATACCCCCCGTGTACCTACACCCCAGTACGTTCGAGCCCCACCCCCACCCCAGTACGTGTCATACCCCCGTGTACCTACACCCCAGTACGTTCCAGTCGTACCCCCACCCCAGTACGTGTCGTACCACCCTCTATGTACACCCCAGTACGTTCGAGCCCCACCCCCACCCCAGTACGTGTCATACCCCCTGTGTACCTACACCCCAGTACGTTCGAGCCCCACCCCCACCCCAGTACGTGTCATACCCCCCGTGTACCTACACCCCAGTACGGTCGAGCCCCACCCCCACCCCAGTACGTGTCATACCCCCCGTGTACCTACACCCCAGTACGTTCCAGTCGTACCCCCACCCCAGTACGTGTCATACCCCCGTGTACCTACATCCCAGTACATTCCAGTCGTACACCCACCCCAGTACGTGTCGTACCACCCTCTATGTACATCCCAGTACATTTGAGCCCCACCCCCACCCCAGTACGTGTCATACCCCCGTGTACCTACACCCCAGTACGTTCGAGCCCCACCCCCACCCCAGTACGTGTCATACCCCCCGTGTACCTACATCCCAGTACGTTCCAGTCGTACCCCCACCCCAGTACGTGTCGTACCACCCTCTATGTACACCCCAGTACGTTCGAGCCCCACCCCCACCCCAGTACGTGTCATACCCCCCGTGTACCTACATCCCAGTACGTTCCATTCGTACCCCCACCCCAGTACGTGTCATACCACCGTCCATGTACACCCCAGTACGTTCGAGTCCTACCCCCACCCCTGTACGTGTCGTACCACCGTGTACCCAGTACGTTCGAGTCCTACCCCCACCCCTGTACGTGTCGAACCACCGTGTATGTACATCCCAGTACGTTCGAGTCCTACCCCCACCCCTGTACGTGTCGTACCACCGTGTACACAGTACGTTCGAGTCCTACCCCCACCGCTGTACGTGTCGAACCACCGTGTATGTACATCCCAGTACGTTCGAGTCCTACCCCCAACACAACCTCCTAACTACGGAGCGCACCCCAGGCCCCAACATCACAACCGCATGTACGAGTCGTACCAAGCCACACACAAGGACAGCACCGTACAACCAAATGGCCCATGTACACACCGTACACACGCTCAAAACGCACGGACACAACCAGGACAAAACAAAACAACACAACAATACACCATTCGAATGGCACAAAGCCACTAAACATGGCCAAAAAACACCAAAACAACACCTTCACTGACCTGCAACTGCCAAAAACAAACAGAGGCCCAATACACCACCACTCCTTATAACCAACCCACCCACAATTCAAACACAGCCACACCCACCAATGGACCAATAAAAAGGGCCCACACACACAAACCATGAGCCTTTGCAACAGACCCACTGCTGCCAGACCCCACAGACAACCCACAGCACCAGACCTCAACCTTTACTACACCTTACACTTGCACACCTTCACACAACCACCTTCACAAACACACCCTCATCACATTCACACACACACGCACCTGCACAACCACACCCACACACCCACAACCATCCACACACCACCCCCACCATCCACACCCCCCCCACCATCCACACCCCTCATCATGCCCACTACCAAGAATCCAAAGTTCAGTAACCGAGAGTTGGAGGTTCTTGTTGATCAAATCCTCAGAGTCGAGCCACAGATCTTTGGAACATTGGTCAGAAACACCAGCCAGGCAGCAAAAACAGCCATGTGGCAGACCATCGTCGATGCTGTGAATGCTGTTGCGGACACCAGACGGACCAGGCAGGAATGCCAGAACAGGTGGTACGATCTGCGGAGGAGGGTCCGAGCCAAGAGGCAGGATGAACACGACCAGGCCAACGCCACCGGAGGAGGGCCCTCCCGCAGACCCGTACACTACCATCCCTGGGAGGAGAGGGTGATGGCCATACTGCCGGTGGAGGCAGTCGAAGGATTAGAAGGACTCCGAGACCCGGGTGAGTACACAAACAACGCACCTCACATGGGGGGAACGGCATCCACAACCAACATCACTAACAGGCACGCAACCACCACAAGCCATCGCATGACTCAACCACACTCCATGAGCACGCACATGCCACTGCTGCCACCATGCCCCATGCACCCAGCTGGACAATGTCAAGTCACAGGCCACAGAAGACAACAACACATGACACGGTAACCCGGATGGCGGGAGGCTGGGCCCAAAAAAGCACATAGTGCAACTCAGAAGTAGACAACAATTCACTCTACCCATATGGCCTAGGTCACAGCCAGACAAACAGTGTGTCCCAACACAGGAATGACTTGCCAGCAAATGGCGGACGCCTTGCATCAACACATGGGGGTGAAGGCACTGTTTTGCACATGACAGCAGCTAATGAACAGCCAACATTGTGAAAGAGTGGCAGCACACACCACCACAGCAGCAGCGCACAGACACACATCACACCCAATGGGTGCCTGGAGATCAGAAACAAACTCACATCAACAAGCCAAGGGCCACTCAAAGATCTGCTAACAGTGTGTGCCCAGGAAGCTGGGCCGAGGTGACAGAGGGTGACACACGGAGGGAGGGAGAGGGGGACAGAGAGGGAGGGAGAGGGGGACAGAAGGAGGGAGAGGGGGACAGAGAGGGAGGGAGACGGACAGAGGGAGGAGGCTGACACACGGAGGGAGGGAGAGGGGGACACAGAGGGAGGGAGAGGGGGACAGAGAGGGAGGTAGAGGGGGACAGAGATGGAGGGAGAGGGGGACAGAGAGGGAGGGAGAGGGGGACAGAGAGGGAGGGAGAGGGGGACATAGAGGGAGGGAGACGGACAGAGGGAGGAGGCTGACACACGGAGGGAGGGAGAGGGGGACACAGAGGGAGGGAGAAGGTGACAGAGAGGGAGGGAGAGGGGGACAGAGATGGAGGGAGAGGGGGACAGAGAGGGAGGGAGACGGACAGAGGGAGGAGGCTGACACACGGAGGGAGGGAGAGGGGGACACAGAGGGAGGGAGAAGGCGACAGAGAGGGAGGTAGAGGGGGACCGAGATGGAGGGAGAGGGGGACAGAGAGGGAGGGAGAGGGGGACAGAGGGAGGGAGAGGGGGACAGAGAGGGAGGGAGACGGACAGAGGGAGGAGGCTGACACACGGAGGGAGGGAGAGGGGGACAGAGAGGGAGGTAGAGGGGGACAGAGAGGGAGGTAGAGGGGGACAGAGATGGAGGGAGAGGGGGACAGAGAGGGAGGGAGAGGGGGACAGAGGGAGGGAGAGGGGGACAGAGAGGGAGGGAGACGGACAGAGGGAGGAGGCTGACACACGGAGGGAGGGAGAGGGGGACACAGAGGGAGGGAGAGGGGGACAGAGAGGGAGGTAGAGGGGGACAGAGATGGAGGGAGAGGGGGACAGAGAGGGAGGGAGAGGGGGACAGAGAGGGAGGGAGAGGGGGACAGAGAGGGAGGGAGAGGGGGACAGAGAGGGAGGGAGATGGACAGAGGGAGGAGGCTGACACACGGAGGGAGGGAGAGGGGGACACAGAGGGAGGGAGAAGGCGACAGAGAGGGAGGGAGAGGGGGACAGATATGGAGGGAGAGGGGGACAGAGAGGGAGGGAGGGAGACGGACAGAGGGAGGAGGCTGACACACGGAGGGAGGGAGAGGGGGACACAGAGGGAGGGAGAAGGCGACAGAGAGGGAGGGAGAGGGGGACAGAGAGGGAGGGAGAGGGGGACAGAGAGGGAGGGAGAGGGGGACACAGAGGGAGCGAGACACAGGGAGAGCTAATCAGCCGTGTTGCGTGTGTGAATGTCTGCTCGTCAGCAGGTAGACTGCGTGCATGTAGACAAGGGTGGCCAGTGCCAGAACCCCCCCTCTTCACCATGGCAAAACACAGGGCCATGTCACAACCTGTACACGGGAACAAGGACAGCTACCTGGATCATATAAGTGTGTGGATCCCCTCCATGTGCGCATGTACAGTGCTACACGGAAGGTGCCAATGCATGGCTCGCCACACCTGCCCACTCCACTGCTGACTGCAGTCACACTTGACGCAGCAAGTAAGACTGTGCCACACATAGTTAAAGGGGCCAAAGTGGTGGCCAAGGGACACACCCATGCACAAGTGCACTGTGAGTGGAATGCAAGACAGATCCTAATTCCAAGAGGAAATGTGCCAACTTTGAAACGGATGAAACATGGATGTTGCATGGACCAAAATTAACATTGTCTCTCTCACACACAGGTCAACGTCGTGGTGCACCCCCCAACACTGGGGGGGAACACTCACAGGACCCGGATCTGCAGGAGCCCGATCCCACCGGCAGCGACCACTCTCACCACTCTGCGGACGACCCCGACCGACCTGGCCCCTCTGGTGTCCAACCACCTGCAGCACCTGCGTCAGGTACAACTGTGCCAACCACCACCCCCACTCCTGCCACATCCCAGGAGACACCCAGGATCCCTGCCCCAACACCACAATGCAGCCAGGCTCGCCAGGAGGGACACGGTGTCCCGGGCACCCAGGAGGAGGCAGGCGACAACGCCAATGCCACCCCTCAGGGGTCCCGGAGACCCCATGTGCCCACAAGTGCAGGCCAGGCGCAAGTGGGCAGGGGTGGTGGGAGTGGAGGACGGCGGAGGCGCGAGCCTGACCAGTTGGCTGGGGTTCCGGTATTTTCCCATGTCCGTAACATCCTGGACTCATACCGGCAGGACACCACGGGCATGGCCCAGGTTGTGTCCGTCCTCGAGGGGATCAAGGCCCAGCAGGCCCAGCAACATGCGGAGCTAATTGCCTGTCTACTGGTACACCAACGGAGGATGGAGGACAGACAGGCTGAGCAAGTGACGGCATTCCAGGGGATTCACGCTACACTCCGTCGGATGGCCGACACCATGGCCGACCCTCCCTGTGCCAGAAGGCGGAGAACATCACCACCCACAGGGAGGGATCAGGAGGAGGAGGAGGAAACATCCGACGGAGCATCCCAGACGTCGTCACGGCCTGCTGGTGAGGTTCCCCGCAGGAGGCGGGGTCGTCCACGGAAAGGACCGTGAGGGTGGCTGCTACATCACCATCTCCCAGGACACCTGGCCTGGCACCTGGCCCACTGGAGCAACAGCATCACAGCATCAAGAGACATTCTCTGCCACATGGCCCTGCTGGTCACTGGCTGACCAATGTTGACAAAGACTGTGGCATGGACTCTGAGGATTTCCAATGGCAAGGACACCAACTCCCCTACTGAACTTTGGATTCCCTAATCCCGGAAAGCCCCTCACTTTGTCCCCCCCCCCAATAATAAATCACACTATGAAGAGTAGATGCCTGCTGGTAGCATTATTACCTAACATGTGTCTTGTAAAGTCTAAACATGCCTGAGTCATCTTTTCTCTTCAACCATCCACACCCTGGGGCCTGAGTCTGGCACAGGACACATGGGTCACAGTTTATTAGGCACGACAGACATGGAGCACCATACACACCCGTGATGGGCACAACCAGCTGAGGGGGTGGCCGAACAACCGTGCTGACACACACATTGAGTACACCAACAGTCATGCGCAGAGGTCAGGGATCCAGTCCAGTGTCCTGGGTGGCACCCAGGTATGTGTAGACAGGTGGCAGAAACATGTCCTGCAAGCTTGAGTCCGGTGGATGCAGAGAATGGGGGCCTGGCCAACGTTGGATGCATGGGGATGGCACATGTCACAATACCCACGCAGTCATGGACATCATGCCCAATACACAGTCTCAGCCCACACACACAGCTTGCATCTTGCGACTCGACACATTGACACATAGCCACAATCAGGGAATACCATGCCAGACATGCAGGATGCACCGTGCCAACACACCAGCATTGACTGAGAAGAGGCACCTTGGAGGCATAGGGACACCTTTATTAGTCATGTATTCGGGTTTGCAGAGGCAACTCGAAGTACACATGAACACATCATGTGGAGTGACATGTGGGTCCAACACTGGCACCCCCCTTCTGCAGCACAAATGCGTGATAGCCATGGTACTGGCACACAAGCGTCGGCTAACAGCTAAATACCCACAGCTGCACACGGAGAGCCTGCCATACACCATAGATCCGCTGATGTGGAAGTCCCACACCATGTCAAGCCAATGCTAACCGTATGTGTCCGAGGGCAGTGTCACACACATTGATGCCATCATCACAATCCACTATCCCATCACTGATGACTGTCAACCAGGCAGACCATCTATTCAGGTGTACACAGCTGCATGTCGTGTCCCATGGGGATGCAACATGGCTGCAGAGGAACCAAACCCCGACAGGGGCAGTGGGCACACATCGTGAACAACTGCCACACCCAATACACCCCAGATGCATCCCTTACCCCATGGAGACTTCCAAACGTGTCCGTGCCTGTAACGCTGAGTCAGCCCACGAAGTCATGTCCATGAGGAATAGCAGTGCCACAACAATGCAACCAGCAAACGGCATGCGCAGGTACCTGGGGAAGAGAGACACACAAGAAGTCAGCCACAAATAGCACAGCCACTTGCATGTGCATTTACTCGACACATGTATGGATGACAACATGCTAGGTCACAATTATGACTGGGGAAATACTACCATCACTGCCACCATCACTCCAGTGACACACCCACACACACCTCTGACCCACGTGCCATACATGCAGGTGGAGACACACATCACAACGCATGCCACACGGGGACCAATGCGTGCACACTCAGACACTGGTACTCACCACTAAGCAAAGAAGTCGCGTATGAGCCGAGTCCGGATGTCCTCTTGCGGCTCCACATCCTCCACATCACTAGCCCCATTGCCAAGCCCTTCGTCCTCCACGGGTGGATGGTCCTCGTCATGTTGATTCAGGATGAGTGGCACAGCTCTTTCAACTGCCATGTTGTGCAGCATGCAGCAGACCATGAAGATCTTGCAGACCTTCGCCGGGGCATAAGGGAGTGCACCGCCGGTCTTGTGGAGGCACCGGAATCGGCTCTTCAGCATGCCAAACGTCCTCTCTATCACTCGCCTTGTCCGGCCATGGGCGGTGTTATAGCGGAGCTGGGCTGGCATGATGGGGTTGCGGAGAGGTGTCAGCAGCCAAGGCATGTTGGGATAGCCAGCGTCCCCTACATGGGAAGCACATGGACATCGTTAGAACTGGTGAAGCGGTCGTGCTGGTCGGCTATACAGAATACAGGACAGACAGACTGTACCCACCAACAACACATGCCCGTTCGTTGCGCAGCTGCATCATCATATCAGGCATCCCGCTACGCCTCATGATGTAGGCATCGTGTGCTGATCCTGGGAAACGAGCACAGACATGTGAAATCACCATATTGGACAGACACACCACAAGGGCATTGATGGAGTGGTAGTGCTTCCGATTGCGGTACGCCACCTCCCGTGCGTGTGGTGGTACCAAAGCTACATGTGTCCCATCTTTGGACCCAATGACATGGGGCATCCCTCCCAGGGCATAGAATCCACGCTTGACCTCAGTCATCTGTTCAGGGGTTGGGAACTTGATGAAGTCATCCAGGTGAATCAACATGGCCTCCAAGAAATCATGCAGCACACCGCTGAACATGCTCTGGGACATGCCACCAACATGAGCTATGGTATTTTGGAGGGTACCCGTGGCAAGAAAATGTAGGGCAGCCATTACCTTCAGCTGGGGTGTCAGTGCCGTAGGATACCTGTGCTGCGGTTGCAGGTGTGGTGCCAGTCTCGCTGTCAGCTCCAGGATCAACGGTTGGGTGAAGCGGTAGAGCCGGATCCTGTCATTCTCCTGCATGGCAGCCAAGTCTGGAATTCTTCGGGCAAGAGGCGGCGCTCTGCAGTAATTTGGAAGTGACAAGGAAGAGTGAGTGCACTACGACAACAACTCATGTCTACTGAGCACATGTAAATCTGGCAATACACACATGCTACATAGGGAGTCAGGTATGTGCTACATGCCCAGGACACGTATGGATGCAAGGTGACACTCCTTCCAAGACCCAGCTACACACGGAGATTGAGAACCTCCCCATGCCACGCCATGGGAATAGCTGTGTCCCAGTGCAAGTGAACAGCCCGACGCAAGACAGGAGTGACATACACCCACACATCAGCAGAAGTGGGATGCCGATTGCAGAGACTGGTTGCGGAACACCGGAGCCACAGGTCACATGACATTACACTAGGCCTGCCCACACACCTTGCCATGAAGGTGCACATGTCATGACTCACCACACATTCCTTGTGAGGATGCTGACATGTCCTTGTCACGCTACTCCGTGTCCCATGCATACATGTGCACCTCACATCCGATACCACATGTGGCATGGTGTGCGGAACAGTGTGCAATGACTATCTACACACAGACACATGTTGGTTGCTGCAACGGCTGCAGCTTTTGAGGGTGCTACAACATCAACCTGATGAAAATCCCGGACACATAAATGACATAGTCACATTGTGCACTGTGGGTAGTGACAAGTCATGTGTCATGACCCCTGTACCGGGCATCATGGGACTCTTCCATGTGTTGGTGTCCGTGCCATGCCAGTGACGCTCACCCCAAGTGCGCAGTCCGACATGCACACATGTCAAAGGAGTCAAGGGCATGCCTGGCACACATTGCACCGTCACACAGTACACCTATACACATCTCATCATACATCTGGTGCCTTCTCCACTCAGGAGGCATGTTCCACATCACAGCCTGTCACACCTGTGCCCCACACATGTAGTAATGCACAGACGATGCCTTGATGTCCATTCCTGGACAAGTATGTCCATCCATGGACAAGTATGTCCATCCATAGACAAGTATGTCCATCCATGGACAAGTATGTCCGCCCTATTCCTACCTGTGTGTCGCCTATCACCACTGTGATGTGTAAAAACCGCCGTACTGCTGCTAAGAGGGCCTGTGTATGTTCCCAAATTACTGTGGGAGTGCTGCCGTATGTGTACCCATCGTGATGGCGAGCGTACAGGCAATTGTACGGTCCGTACCACTACGGGTACGCATACGCGTGCAGACCCATAGTGATAGTGAGCGTAGATGCGTGTGTACGGTCCGTACCACTACGGGTACGCATTCGCGTGCAGACCCATAGTGATAGTGAGCGTAGATGCGTGTGTACGGTCCGTACCACTATGGGTGTACCCGTAGTGGTACGGACCGTACACACGCATCTACGCTCACTATCACTATGGGTCTGCACGCGTATGCGTACTCGTAGTGGTACGGACCGTACACACGCATCTACGCTCACTATCACTATGGGTCTGCACGCGTATGCGTACCCGTAGTGGTACGGACCGTACACACGCATCTACGCTCACTATCGCTATGGGTCTGCACGCGTATGCGTACCCGTAGTGGTACGGACCGTACACACGCATCTACGCTCACTATCACTATGGGTCTGCACGCGTATGCGTACCCGTAGTGGTACGGACCGTACACATGCATCTACGCTCACTATCACTATGGGTCTGCACGCGTATGCGAACCCGTAGTGGTACGGACCGTACACACGCATCTACGCTCACTATCACTATGGGTCTGCACGCGTATGCGTACTCGTAGTGATAGTGAGCGTACATGCGAGTGTACGGCCCGTACCACTACGAGTACGCATACGCGTGCAGACCCATAGTGATAGTGAACGTAGGCATGCATGTACGGGCCGTTGCCATGCATTTGGGGTGCCCTAGGGCCCCGAAACGCACCGTACCTGTGTGTGATGCTCCAAATTACATAGGGGACAAGTATTAAGGCCTACATGCATGCTGGTTGTCATGGAGACCAAGTTCAAATTTCGAAATTGTTCTGGAAGGTGCACAGCAGAAGTCAGTTGGAATTCTTCTACTTTGTTGCAATGTGTTTGTGGGGCTGACATCATGCAGGAGAATGAAACCGATAGAGAACCCACAGACTGCTAGGTTTGAAGGGATTGGTGGAAACATAGGATGCAAATGTGAGTGACCAATCACTCTGTACTCCTGTGCATGAGACTGGGCAGAAGGGCACATATAAGGCAGCCAGGTCCCATGAGGGAGTACTTGCCTGCACATCTTTGCATTCGTCGACCCAGCTGCTGCTACTGATTCCCTGGAACCATGTCAAGGGCTGTGGAGAGGACACAGCCATTCACCCTGGAGGAGAACATGGCTCTGCTGGATGTGATCCTCCCACAGTACTCCATGCTGTATGGGCGACCAGGGTATCAGGTGAGTGCATAGGCCACTGCCACAGACTGTCCCTATGTTGTGACTGTGACTTCAGGCATTGTGTCCTGGTGTGACACACATGCCATGTACTGTCAGGGGGGTACCAGGGGGGGGGGGTGCCTGATGTCTCCCAGCAGTGCCCTGAGACAGGAGGGGTGGGGGCCTATCACTCACAGCAGTGCCCTGAGACAGGAGGGGTGGGGGCCTATCACTCACAGCAGTGCCCTGAGACAGGAGGGGTGGGGGCCTATCACTCACAGCAGTGCCCTGAGACAGGAGGGGTGGGGGCCTATCACTCACAGCAGTGCCCTGAGACAGGAGGGGTGGGTGTGATGCACAGTGTGAGCCTTGATCATTGATTGTGACATTGCCATCATTCCACCTGTGTACCCACTGTGGCACGTACTGCTTTTTCCCTCACCAGGGGATGATGTCCCTATGACAAAGGTGCAATGCGTTGACTGCATGACATGCCTTGTTGTAACCAGCTAATTTGTACCCATATGTCTCTCTGTGACATGTGGCTGGTGTATTGATGTGGTGTCACTTGTTCCTCCTCACAGGTAGGCGCCACTGCCAAGGAGCAGATCTGGCTGACCGCCGTCAGTGCCGTGAGGGGTGTGGATGGTCGGAGGCGGAGCCTGCCCCAGGTGAGGAAACGCTGGCAGGATATCCGGTGCTGGACGCGGAGGATTGCACGGCTCCTGCTGGGGGACTCACCTGAGAGCCACAAGAACCGCGGCCGCCGCCGTCTGAGCCACCTCCACAGGCGTGTGCTGCCGGTGGTCTTTCCAGACCTGGAGAGGCGCTTACAGGCGATGCAGCAGCCGGAAGGGGGTAGGTACATGTGTGTTTGTTGTGTGTCACCGGCATTTGTAAGGGCACAGTAGCATGAATTCACTGGCAGGGTTTAAAGGTGCTGTGCAGATCCTGTTTGCCCCAGTATAGCGCTGCGCCCCTGCCACCCTTCCCCTCCTTGCAATGTGTTCCCTGGTCTGTGTGTAGTCACTCCTTCACAAGGTAATGTAGGCTGGCGCTTTGTCCACGAGAACAATGACTGTAGCATCATGTGTGGGGGTGGTGTGTAACAGGTTGTGGGACCTTGCCTGTGCACTGTCAAGTTCACTGCATGTGGGTTCCATGTCAGTTGGCACTGATGCTGACTCCAGACATGGGAGTTGGTCTCTCATGTGTCATGCCTTACAGCGCGCATGTCCTATGTAGTGGCCTGTGACATGATGTGCATGAGTGTGCGATACGCATAGTGCAGGGATGGTGACGTGTGTTGCAGTCATTACCATTCAGTAGCATGTAGTTGCGTGCCCACTACTGTCCCCTGGGGCACCTTTTCCTCAGTGGTGTATGTGTCATCATAAACGTGGACACTCTCAGTGTCTACAGCGTAGGTTGTGCTCTGTGCCATTGTCCCCTGTCACCATGTATATAGACGTGCTATTTTGTACAGGTGTCCACTGTGCAGCCTGACCTGATTGTCCTTCTTCATACTCACAGTTGCCAGTGCCTGTGTGTCTTGTTATACTCATCTGAGGATGGGCACTGGTACCTCATTATTTGTACAGGCGCACCTTGGCTGTTTGGCGTCCAATCTTGCATTTTGCCTGCCCCTGTGTGTATCACCCAGACTATGAGATGTTGGTGCCACCTGTGTCTCAACAATTTGCCTCGTGTAGGGTCTTGTTGGGGCGGGCAATGCCTATGTGTCAAATCCTGATTTCTACTTGCTGGGTCTGGGCAGTGTGTGATGTTTCTGGACACACACGCAATGTGCAGTGACCGAGTCATGTTGGGCATGTTTTCAGCATTACCTATGCAGCATGTGTCTCAAGTTCATGGATATGGTCCCTGGTCATCGGTATTTTCGCCAACGCTGTGTGGTGCAGATGCAGTGCTGGATTGTCCCCAGGGCCTGGGTGCTATGTCAGACTCCGTTTCCTGTGTTTAGCTATTGTCTCATGCTCTCCATGGTATTTCAGTGGCATGGTGGCTCAACCAACTGTGTGTTTCATGCCCTACATCGGTACCTTGTTTAGTAGATGTTAGGGATCTTCCTTTTCAGGCTATGCAGTGTTACCTATGTCGATTGGACTCATGTGACTGATGTGTACAGCTGTCTGATTAATTTCTGTCTCTCCACCCTGCCCACAGCATCGTCGGGGGACACAGAGGGAGACATGGACACAGGCAAGGCGGAGGGACCGAGCACCAGTGCCAGCCGTGACATCGGGGCTGGCACATCGAGTGGGACAGAGGTGGATGATAGTGCGGCCGAGGACCTGTCGACTGGCACGTCAGAATACGAAGCTGACAGGTCCGAGGAGGATGTCTCCGAGTGGGCGGTGGCTGCACCAGCAGCTGACAGCGGAACAACACCTCGCACCGCCCCCTCAGTTCCCATCAGCCGCCTCCCACTTGCTCGTGTCCCTTCCCAGCGTGCCCGGTCACAGCATGTCTCCTTCCTGCCAGGCACCGCACCCCCTGCCCCTGTCTCCACTGCTGCCGCCAATGCAGAGTCTGTGGACATCCAGCGGCAACTGCAGGTTGGTCAGGCTGCGATCCTTAATGTCCTCCATGCCCACGGCAAAACCCTCACCAACATCGAGGCTTTCTTGGAGGGCATTCATTCATCGCAGGCTGACCAACGCAACTTGCTGAGGTCCATAGACTCCACACTGACTGCAGCAGTGGGTCTCCTGCAGCGCGACCTTCCCCCACCTACCCCTGCCCCATCCACACTTCCCACTCCCATGCCTGTCCCACGTACACCCAGACGTCGGCATGCACCCACATCAACGGACACGGGCACCACACCAGCAGGGAAGGTCCACCGCACTCCTCCTGACACGCACACACAGGGTGAGGTAGGCACACCCACTGGGTCGGGGGGCAAACGTGTGACACGCAGCCATAGTGGGAGTCCGCATTCCACCCAGTCCACTCCCTCCAAATCCCCTCCCCTCAGCTCTCCTGGCCACATCTCCCCCAAGGACTCCTTCATGGCCGCTCTGTCCCTGAGCCCCACAGTTACACCACCACGCAAGCGGTCAAGGAGGTCCCCGGTCAGGGTGGTTGAGTCTCCCCCCCTGTCTCCACCCTCCCCCGGTGGCGCTGCGACCCATCCCTCTGACCCCCCCCCCCCCCTTGGGGCCTGAGGTCCCTTCGGGTGCAGGGGACTCCCTGGAGGACCTTGCAAAGGTGTGTAGTGCCATCCTGGCCTCCGCCTTTGGCACTGACCCACCCCCTGTGGTGGAGTCCTCCATCCCTGCACCCACAACACCGCCCCTTTGCCCTGATGTCCCTGCGGTGCCTGTTGCTTCCCCCCCCCCTGATGCCCTCACCAGTGTGGAAGACGATGCCATTTGACTGTGCAGGCAAGGTAGGGGACACGCATCCCACTGTGTCCCCCATCCAGCTGAGAATCATTGACTGCCCTATGGGCTTTGTGAATATTGAACTGCCTGCGATCCACGGACATTGTGCTCATGCTGAATAAAGCTTAATTTTGTTTTCATTATCACACTACTGCTATGCTGGTATTGGTGTTGGTGGGGCTGCTACATGGTTTTGGGTGGTGTTTAAGGGTTTGGGTGTGTGGGATATGTAGTAGTGTACTGCTCATTGGTGGGACCCTGGGATCTGTGTGCCATCACAAGGTGTTGGCTAACTTTCTTTGTTCATGTAAGCAGTTACTGCATGGTGCACTTGTCCCAGGGTGTATTCCTTCCTCTGTGTACCCAGCTTTCTTCCCTGCAGGGTGTTCCCAATGTTTAGTGCAGAGCTGTGTCTACATGAGCTGTGTGTGTGACGGAGCCCTTCTACTTTGGCCATGCATGCAGGGCCATGTCTCCACCTGCAACAATCGTGGCATCCTTGGTGATCACTGTACTTGTGTGTGGAGTCTGTTGACATGAGTTCATGGGGACATGTTCCCTTGTAGGCAGTATGCATGTGGATAATTCTGGCCTCACACACATGTGTTACACCCCTCCTGTCTCAGGGCACTGCTGGGAGTGATAGGCACCCACCCCTCCTGTCTCAGGGCACTGCTGGGAGTGATAGGCACCCACCCCTCCTGTCTCTGGGCACTGCTGGGAGGACTCTGCACACACCCCTCCTGGCTCAGGGCACTGCTGGGAGGACTCCACACCCACCCCTCCTGTCTCAGGGCACTGCTGGGAGGACTCCACACCCACCTCTCCTGTCTCAGGGCACTGCTATTGGTGATAGGCACCCACCCCTCCTGTCTCAGGGCACTGCTGGGAGGACTCCACACCCACCCCTCCTGGCTCAGGGCACTGCTGGGAGTGATAGGCACCCACCCCTCCTGTCTCAGGGCACTGCTGGGAGAACTCCACACCCACCCCTCCTGTCTCAGGGCACTGCTGGGAGGACTCCACACCCACCCCTCCTGGCTCAGGGCACTGCTGGGAGTGATAGGCACCCACCCCTCCTGTCTCAGGGCACTGCTGTTAGTGATAGGCACCCACCCCTCCTGTCTCAGGGCACTGCTGGGAGGACTCCACACCCACCCCTCCTGTCTCAGGGCACTGCTGGGTGGACTCTGCACACACACCTCCGATTTCAGGATATGTACGCTTGGAACATACACGGTGGGGGTACGCTCAATGCATTCGAGGTGAGGGTACGAGTCTACTTACACTGGTGTGGTGGGGGTACGCTCCATGCATACGCGGGTGAGGGTACGGGTCGTACTTACACTGTTGGGGTGTGGGGTACGCTCCTTGCATACGCGGGTGAGGGTACGGGTCGTACTTACACTGTTGGGCTGGGGGGTACGCTCCTTGCATACGCGGGTGGGGGTACGGGTCGTACTTACACTGTTGGCATGGGGGGTACGCTCCATGCATACGCGGGTGGGGGTACGGGTCGTACTTACACTGTTGGGCTGGGGGGTACGCTCCATGCATACGCGGGTGGGGATACGGGTCGTACTTACACTGTTGGGGTGGGGGTACGGTCCGTGAGTCCGCGGGTGGGGGTAGGAGTCGTACTTACACTGGTGGGGGTGGGGGTACGGTCCGTACGTCCGCGGGTGAGGGTTCGAGTCGTACTTACACTGTTGGCATGGGGGGTACGCTCCATGCATAAGCGGGTGGGGGTACGGGTCGTACTTACACTGTTGGCATGGGGGGTACGCTCCATGCATACACGGGTGGGGGTACGGGTCGTACTTACACTGTTGGCATGGGGGGTACGCTCCATGCATACGCGGGTGGGGGTACGGGTCGTACTTACACTGTTGGGCTGGGGGGTACGCTCCATGCATACGCGGGTGAGGGTATGGGTCGTACTTACACTGTTGGGGTGGGGGTACACTCCATGCATACGCGGGTGGGGGTACGGGTCGTACTTTCACTGTTGGGGTGGGGGGTGCGCTCCTTGCATACGGGGTGGGGGTAGGGTCCGTACATTTACGTCCCCACGCTATGTGATGCTTGTGCGGCCCGTACCCAGGCCTTTGCCACGTGGGTGCGATCCGTCCCGCCATTGTTGGGGTGACGTGTGTGGGCGTGGTACGACTTGTACCCACGCTCTTCAGGCGTGGGTACGGGGTGTACCTGTCTGGTTGTGTTGCCGTTCGCGTGGTGACGGACTTCCGTTGTGGCGGTCGCTGGCTTATCAGGACACGCCCCCACCCCCTCGTGGTGACCAGGGCATGGGAGTCAGGTATGTCCAGGCCATGTGTGGTGTGTGACTTATGTGGTTGTTTTGTGGCCTGCCCTGGTCCTGCCACCCCCACCCCACCCCACTTTCCCCCCTCCCTTAGTTATTCTGACCTTCTGCGGCGTCTGCGTCATAACCTGTAGAGGAGGTGGACTGCTATGAGGGCAGGGATGACTCGTAGGTTCGGGTCCATGTCTGTCTGTCGCGTACTGGTACTCCTTGATCGCGTCGTCCTGTCGCGTACGGGTCCTCCTTGATCGCGGCGTCCTGTCGCGTACGGGTCCTCCTTGGTCGCGTGGTCCTGTGTGTACGTCGCGTACTGGTCCTCCTTGTTCGCGTCGTTGTCTGTCCATCGCGTACTGGTGGTCCTTGTTCGCGTCGTCCTGATTTCCCGGCAGTTTTTGGCTGCCGCAAAATATTCACCGTGCGGGGTGACGTCGGTGCGAATCGTGATTCCTGGGTCGTGAATGGCTGGCTGCGAGCGTCCCGACGTCAGGTCGGCGCTTTTCCGGATCGCATTGGTAGGTTTTTTTTGGTCGGTCGGGCTTTTTTACGATTCGTACGGTACTGGTGTACCCGTGCGAATCGTAATTCCTTGTTTGTAAAAATTGACGACCGGGTACGCGTCGGACGGAGATTATGCTCCGTCCGACGGTTCGTACCCGGTTTTTGCCGGATCGTGATCGGCACCTAAGTATATGGGACTAACACCCATTACTAATTTAATAAGTGGGACTCTCACCTCCCATAACTGGGTAAATGGGACTGACGCCCAAACTCAAAAGTCACACCTGAGTAACTAAACAGTGACTTGCGACATGGAAATAGGGCTAAAACCCATTCCAAATAACTAAATGTGGAGCACAACATTCAGAATGTGCAGCACAACGTGACAAAAACACACACACTAATGGACCAAAGTGCAGCACAACACTGAACAACAGCACAAGCAAGAAAGATTATATTAGCGCCTAAAAAACTCTAGCACATAACTATTGTGAAACAAGCGCCGGTGAGCGATCTCTCACCCGAGTAGCACATGCTTAGGATCATTTAAGTACTACGTCCAACTTTCAGTTATAATAACTATCAGTATTATTAATGTCAATAACACCGAGTTTCAAAAATAAGTTCACCTGTGAGTGAAGAAAGCATGGTAATGATGCTCAAAAATGAAAATGTGTATCTTTAATCACCCTCAAGTGATGTAGCAAAACCCAGGAAATACTTATAAAGGTCACCAGAAAAAATATTCGATACTGCAGAAACTTCCTCGGACCATTCGGAAAAAAAACAAATAAAAAAACATTCACGGAGATATCGACTGTCACTACATCCAAACGTGGATAATTGGTGGAAACTACCACCCTGTAAATACATGCAGACTCGATTCACATATAACAGAACTCTGCCAGCATTTCCCTCCAGCGATTCCGATAGGTGGAGAAACATAGACTCGGTTGATGCACAGAGTGACACCGACATCCACGTGCCATGCCGTACACCATACAAAGTTATAAAAACCCATCCCCAAAACATTTTTGATGTGAAAGAAACGTTGTGCTTAAGTTGAAAAGCGTTTCAAAGTCAACCAAACGGATGGTATTTCACCGAGTAATGCGGAAGAAAAGAGATTGATGAATAATGCCGGTAAAACCAAGATGGCGATACGTAGAGGACGCCGTGCCGGATGGCTCACTGCACGCTCTGTGTGCCAAACGCCCATTAACAGGTAGTGAAGACTCCGGAGGACGTCACAGAAGATCACTCTGAGCTGCGCGCGTCTTGATCAAGGTAAGATTTCACGCGCTGTACTGAGCTCGTGCCACGTTTTAATTCAAACATCATAACGGCTGTTTTCAAACACCATTGACGAAAAGTCTCAACTTAATAAATAAATACAAGACAAATAGTGTCTCTCCTCACTTGACTTCTATGCGCTGCCGAAAATAGTATACAAAACTGCTGGCACCTAGACTTTGTGCTTACATGGTCCATGTTTGTGCACGACTGAGAGTGTATAAAACTCTGCTCCAATGGAGAAACAATCTGACAGTGAGGCACAATGTCAAATCCACACATATCCTTTGTATGAATTCTCCTCGCTCTTTGTCTCCACTCGAGACACTTCAAAGCAACTATGAGCCCGATCCTTGCCCCGATCTTGACATCCAAAGGTGCACAGCATCCTCAAGAACACCAACAGTTAACACGAGAGCCCAATCCACGCCCCTGAACAACCCGATGTGCTCCTTTCATGGTGTACATCGTCACTGCAAAACACCATTGTTTAACACTGGGGCCCGATTTTTGCCCCCAAACATATTTTCCCAAAACAACATCACCCATTTGTTGAAGCTGATGGTAATTAGCCATATCACTAGTGAGTCCTCTGGGGGACTTCTCACAATGGAGACACTCTCCCCAGACAGCAAAACAACACAGACAGTCACTAATTACCTTGTTTGCGGATGCACATTGTCCTGTAATACTGGAGCCTTGAAGTTGGTTGTTGTACTGGCCCTCCACAGACCAGCAGGTACATCTCCTTCACGACTGTCACAGGGGCCAGCAACAATCATAAGACACCCAACTTGGTCACGAAGACATCCACAAGACGGCTCAGGGACCCAACACCTCAAAATAGACAGAGGAATGAGGCAAACCTCTGTGCTTCGCTAGAGAACATCTTGCAGCTCCACTCCTCACTCCACCTGGCACACAGAGGTTTGGGCGACCGATGTTGTGGTCACTGGTGGGGCTCACGGTGCCAGTTAGTTCCGCCAGATGAGGAGTTTCTTTTCTTTAAAACAAATTTCTTCAAGTCACACCAATTTAGTTACACACCAGTCTGTTCATGTTACACGCACGGTTTCTTTAATCCAACTCGCCGCCAATTGAAGTGACCTGGTTCCATAGGTTGATGTGACACAGCAGACGTAGGCAGGATAGATCTTAAGCGTATTTATTAAGTTAGTAAAGTCCATAGAATAACCCCACCAGGAGCAGCCTGCTAGCTGCTCAGCCCATCCTCTCAACTGTCTCACACCACACCAACCTCTAACATTCCAGTCACGTCAACATTCCACATGGAACTCTCACACTGGCTGAGCAGCTAGTTAGAAGATACAGGAGAACAGTATTAACCTTACATGAAGATACTACACTTATTTACAGATGAGCATAACACTAGATGATAGACTGTTCTTTAAGCGATATAGGCCCGGGCACAATAGAATGTAATATTTAGAAGGGGAAAGCTGATGCTGTATGTGCTCAGTTAGGGTTAGAACTGTCCAACACATGTTTGCCATTATGTCAAGAAGATTTTGGCCAATTTGGATGATAGAAGTGATTACATGTGCTTTTTACTTTTTTGAATTATGGACATTTGTATTGCGAAGAAAAGGAGTGCATGCTCATGTGTGTTGTAAGCCCTATACTATGGCCAAAGTCTGTACTACCTCCCCATTGTGGGGGTTGGCCTTTGACCGACACTGTAGAGGTACCTAGTACCTCAGCAGCCTGAATGTTTTTTTTTTTACTGCAATGCTGAATGGCGTGCAGGGCACGCTGATGTCATTAAAGTAAAATGAGCTGATAGTGCTCAGGGGCATATCTCAGCCCCCCAGCACTGATTCTCACAGGAGAGGTATCATTAAAAAGGGAAGAATCTTTAATTTCTACTGGTAGCTCTGGCCAGGGAATCCCTGCTTTGGAATTGCCACAGGAATGCGATCACCAAGCAGGGATCCACCCACTAGACTCCAGGGATAGGGGGAGTGACCCCCTGGACGATGGCTTTTGTTTCCCTCTGGCAATTTGTAGTTCAGTCTTTTTATTCCCAGGGGGCAGATAGGGCAATTGCACCCTGATCTGCCTCACCGGAAGGTACAAAACGCATCAAACAGCAGGGATATTTTATTTATATGAATATATTGTGGTAGGGCTGCCCAGCATGGGAATGGCCATGCCCCCACCTACATAAATGGATAATTATCCCTGGTCTGCCTCCAAGGGGGCAGAAATCCCAGTAGATGCCAGGGCAAGTTGTTTTAAAAAAAATAATATAGAGGTGGGGGTTTGCCCACCATGGGAATGGCTATGGCATGACGCCAAATAACAGGACCAGTCTTTCTGCCTCTCTTGGGGGGCTGATTCGAATAATGACCCCGATCTGCCCCGCCAGTGGGCAGAAAGTGCACTAGACAACAGGGATTTCTTTTAAACATAAGGGATGGGGGCTCCTAGAATGAACATGGCCATGCCCTCAGCCCAAGTTAATGGGGCATCAGTCTTTTTGCCCCCCAGAGGCAGATGAAGTAATTACCACTGATAACTCCCCCCTCTTTGACACAAAAGGTCCTTAGATGTTATGTGGAAAGAGCAGCAGTACGGAAAGCTGTGGGATTCGGGGCCGCACTCGGCTGACACCCATGAAAACCTACCAACCACAGACTTTTATGAAAGTGAGACAACCATGGTATTCCAAGGTTGTGTGCCTTGAGTGTATCCCATGATATTTTCTTACCAACAATGCCCTGCAAACCTCAACTTTAATCATGCATTTTCCTTACATTTCTGTGATGAGAACATTCAGAATCTGCAGGTATCCACAATATTCCTACCACCCAGCATTGCCCACTTGTGCTGATAAAGTTGATGAGCCACTTGTGTGGTTGGGCCTAGTTTCCACAACAGGAATGGATCAATTTGAGGTCAGTCGGAGTCCCCATGCAAGGGCTTCCATTTACCTTGCTTGATCCATTTCTGTCACAAGTCACTCAAGTGGCACAGCGTTTTTATCTGCAGAAGTGGTGCAATGCTGTTTAGTAGGAATTTTATGGATTCCTCGGAATTCTGGAAGTTTCCATCACAAAACTGTTAGGAAAATATGTGATTTCAGGCAATGTTAAAGGATTGCAGTGTGTTGTGAGTAAAAAAACCTCATGGGAGCCATGCAAGGCACACAAGCCTGGACTCCCCTAGTTGTCTAGTTTTCAAGAATGTGTAGGATTGGTACGTTTCATTAGGTGCCTGTGTTATGGCCCAAAATGCGCAGCTAGGGGCATTCCAAAAAAGGGTCAGTTTTCAATGAAAAACTTTCATTCTTTTCCAGTTAAGTTTAGAGACGTTTCTTGTCATGGCCATAGGTCTACCCACACACGTTAGGTACCGTTTTTAGGTCTCGGCTCAAGACAATACATGAGCTGTATCGAAAGAGACATTTTGTATATACTTTGTGGGCTTTAGCCTTCCATAACTTTCCATTTGCTGGCTCCATTGTCGCACTCCTAATCTTTCTCTCCAAATGCCCACGGCAGGCATGCATCATGCCTCTTTTTCTGTGTTTAGCCTTCCCCCGACAGCAGGGACCAATTTATACTATCCATCCTCTCCTCCCATTTAATGACCACTTTAGGACCTTCTTTTTTCTTTGTTTAAGAGTAGTCATGTTTTCACTCGTTCTGAGAGCCGCACTGTTTCTGCAAACAGGAATGTAAATCATGGTCTTATAGTTTTTGTCCAGTCTCCTTCCTGCGCTGTAGTGTCTGCTTGCCCTGTGCTTCTCTGACCATCGTGAAATTGCTCTCCCCCACTCCACATTTTTTCCTAGCCCGTCCCCCAATCACCCTCCTCCAGCTGTCACTTGCTCCCTCCCATGCCACCCTGGCTGCTTTCCTTGGGCTTAATGGAACAGGACTGTAAATCATGATCTTATTTTGTTTATCAAGGCACAGCATATTTTTCAAATACCAGGATAGTATTCGCGGGGAGAGAGCGACAAAGTCAGCAAGCCCTCCATGGTCTCCATTGCCACGCAAAGTCACATGACCACTTTGTTTCGGCTGCCCTTGACTTACTCTTTCTCACCCCTCCCTACCCTTGAAATAGTTACAAAAAACAGAAACACGTCATGACAGCTTTGCTGGTTACTAATAAAACATGCTGCAGGAAGGGCTTGTTTCAATTAATTGGATGTTCATTGTAAAGCGCCACCCACGTGCCACTAACTGCACTCATAGGCACTGGAGTGCATCTGTATACTAAGTGCTTTGTGGTTTAGAATACAGCACACAGTACATAAGCAAGCACATGGTTTGTTATGCTGCAGAATTATAGGCTAAAAGAAGATTATCAGTAAAAGGCTTATTGTAAGAAAAAATAAGCAAAGGCATTTTCAGCAGACAGCACCCCGCATCTGACAGGTAGGTTTGGTAAATGTTGATGCCAGCACCTGAATAAATTTACTTTACTCAGATTTTGAAAACTGCAACCTACAAGGGGCACCTAAGAGTCACTTTGCACATGCATGGTCTCTAAGCCTCATGCGCACTATGGTAACAACAGTGGTAAAAAATAATACAATACTATTACTTAACAATTAAAGGCTGACTAGAATTCATTACTGTTACACAACTTAAAAGGATTAATTTTATTATCCTCAGAACATCCAAAGGCTGAGTTAGCCCTGCCAGGATTCAGCCATGTGACCCAGTGATAACAGTACAGTGGCCTAATGAGCTGACTTACCAATTTCTTGCAATGGGCTTGACATCTAGTAAATCTAAATCACTGACTGGAAGGGAGATATGGTCAGACTATTCCATGTTTATGTCAAACCAGATAGACACAACAGTGACCCACAAAACACCATGTAGTAGGAAGAGGTAACACATTTAATAAAGGATTCCTGAATTTGAATCTACACATGCCATGATCCCTGCATTATGATTGTAAGTCGCAATACTTCTGGCCAGTCAAATAGCTCAGTGGGTTGAGTGGCTGCAGCTGGCATGTGTGGGTAAAGTGCAGGTCAAAAGTATGAATTGCACTAAGCAGATGGTACCTTCTGTTCTTGAGAGATAAACAAAATAAATATCATGATTTTACCAAGGAATTTTGGCAGCACTCGTTAAAGGGAATTGAGACATTTCATATTGTGTTTTGCTCTCTATCAGATGATTACATTAATTTAGGATGCCTTGTTCATGTACGCTTGTGATTACACAATGAGTAACAGTGCATCAGCTGTGGGTGCTGCAGTTGCTTGGGGTACACTTACCCTCTGGCTATGGAATGCTGAAATACATTGAGGTTGACAAAACCAATAGCTCTCGCATTGCCGAGACCAATTGGCTTTGCCAATCCTTGTCATTGTGAGCCTTAGGGGAATACTAGGTGGAAGGAAGTTTGTGGCTCCCCACACATTCAGAACTTTCCATCATAGAAATATGAGGAAAATGTGTTTATTTAGTCTTTGAGGCTTGCCAAGGATTCTGGGTAGAACAACCTAGTGGGAGCCACACAAGTCACCCCTTCCTTGTTTTCCCTAGGTGTATAGTTTTCAAAAATGTACAGGTTTGCTAGACTTCTGTAGGTGTCAGCTGAGCTAGGGCCCAAAACCCACAGCTACCCATTTTTCAAAAACCATTATTAGTTTTGAGAGGGAAAATGTGATGTATCCATGTTGGTATTCGGCCATTTCCTGTTGCGGGCACTAGCCCTACCCACACAAGTGAGTACCAATGTTTTCGGAAGATTTAGGGGAGAGGTGGGCTAAATGATGTTTGTGGCTCTCTGCAGATTCCAAAACTTTCCCACACAAACATGTGAGGAAAATGTGCTTTTTTTTGTCAAAGTTTGAGGTTTGCAAGGGATTCTGTGTAAAACAACCTGGTGAGAGCCACGCTAGTCACACCATCCTGGTTTTCTCTAGGTGTCTAGTTTAAAATAAATGTACAGGTTTGCTAGGTATCCCTAGTTGCAGGCTGAGCTTTGGGCTCATAATCCACAGCTGCCCACTTTGCAAAAAATGGGTCAGTTATCGTTGGAAAAATGTGATGTATCCATGTTGCGTTTTGGGCAGTTTCCTGTTGTGAGGACTAGGCCTACCCATATAAGTGAGGTACCATTTTATTGGATGACCTAGAGAAACTCCGGTGGAAGGAAGTGTGTGGCTCTCCTCTGATTCCAGAACTTTCCATCACAGAAATGTGAGGAAAATGTGTTTAAAGTTTGCAAGGTATTCTGGGTAAAACAACCTGGTGCGAGCCATGCAAGTCACCTCAATCCTGAATTCTCCTAGGTGTCTGGTTTTAAAAAATGTACAGGCTTGCTAGGTTTCTTAAGGTGCCGGATGAGTTAGAGCTCAAAATCAACAGCGACCAACTGCAAAAAATGTGGACATTTTCAGTGGAAAATTTTTATGTATCCATGTTACGTTTTGGGCAGTTTCCTGTCACAGGCACTTGGCCAACCCACACAAGTGAGGTGCCATTTTTACCAAAAGACTTGTGGGAGCACAGAACAGTAGAATATTTGTTGTTACCAATTGGAATTCCCTGCATTTGTGCCTTCCAAATGTAAGCAAGTGTGTAAGAAAGAAGAGATGTTGGAATATACCGTCTAATTCATATGCAAGTATGCATAACTACAGATTCAGAGATGTCCAAACAACCACTGCTCCTAAACTCCATATCTTGTGCCCAATTCAGAAATACATAGGTTACCTTGATACTCATTTTTCCCTCTACATATTTCACCATCTGAATTTGTCTATAATTAGTACACAATGTAGAACCATTGTATGATGCAGCTCAGTTGTTTGCTCTGGGTACCTTCAATCAATCATTCAATCAGTCAGGGGTTTGTAAAGTGTGCTACTCACCTGTGAGGGTCTTAAGGTGCTGGGGGGGGGGGTGCAACTCCGGACCAGTCAAAGAGCTAGGTCTTTCGGCACTTCCTGAAGGTGTGCAGAGTGGGGGACCATCAGATGTTGACTGAAAGCTTGTTCCAGGTCTTTGCTGCCATGTAGGAGAAGGTTCTTCTGCCTGTCCTGGTTCTGCGGATGCGTATGGTCTCTGCCAAGGCAAGGTCAGCAGAGCGGAGGTTCCTTGTGGGTACATGGAAGGAGACTCTTTCGTTGAGGTATTTGGGTCCGATGTTGTGGAGGGATTTGTAGGCGTGGGTGAGTAGCTTGAAAGTCACTCTCTTCTGGCTGGCGACTAAATGGAGGGCTCGTAGGTGCCGGGTCATGTGCTTGTGTCGGGGGTTCCGAGGACGAGTCTGGCTGCGGTATTCTGGCTGGTTTGGAGCTTGTGTAGCAGGGTTTTGTTGATTCCGGCGTAGAGGGCATTGCCATAGTCCAATCTGCTGGTAATGAGTGCGTGGGTGATGGTCTTTATGTATTCGGGGGGATCCACTTAAAGGTCTTGCACAGGATGCGGAGGGAGTTGAAACAGGTGGAGGCAACTGCATTGACCTAGTGGGTCAAGGTGAGGGAGGAGTCTAGAATGATAACGAGGTTCCGGGCGTGGTCCGTCAGGGTGGGTGGGTTTCCAAGGGCAGGGGGCCACCAGGAGCAGTCCCATGCAGTGGGGGAGGGTCAGAGGACGAGGACCTCTGTCTTCTCTGAGTTCAGTTTCAGGCAGCTGTTATTCATCCAGGCTGCAACATCTTTCATTCCTTCTTGGAAGCTGAGTCTGGTGTCTTCAGGGTCCTTTGTGTGGGAGAGGATGAGCTGGGGTCATCGGCGTAAGATACTATGCTGAGCCCATGCTTTCTGACGATGGTGGCGAGGGGGGCCATGTAGATGTTGAAGAACATGGGACTGAGCGAGGATCCCTGGGGTACTCCGCAGTTGATCTCGGTAGGTTCGGAGAGGAAAGGGGGAATCTGATCCTTTGGGTTCTGCTGGAGAGAAAGGAGCAGATCCACTCGAGGGCGGTTCCCAGTATACCGGCTTTGTGGAGTCTGGCTGCAAGGGTCCGATGGTAGACGGTGTTGAAGGCTGCGGGGAGGTCCAGTAGGATAAGGGCCGCAGTGTGGCCCTGGTCGAGTAGCATGTGGATGTCATCAGTGATGGCAAGAAGGGCAGTCTCGGTCTGTGGTTGCTGTGAAATCCGGACTGGGAGGGGTCAAGGATGGCATTCTCTTCAATGAAGGTGGTCAGTTGGGTGTTGATGAATCTCTCGGTGACTTTGGCTGCGAAGGGGAGGAGAGAGATGGGCCAGTAGTTTTTCAGGTTGGTCGGGTCGGCTGAGAGTTTCTTGAGGAGAGGCTTGACTTCTGCCCGCTTCCAGTCATCAGGGAAGATGCCGGAATCGAGGGAGGCGTTGATGGTCCAGCTTAGTTCAGGTGCTATGGCGGCGGCGGCTCTGTAGTAGATGTGTGGTGAACAGGGGTCCGTGGGGCCTCCTGAGTGGGTGTTCTTCATGGTTGTGGTGGTGTCTGCAATGGTGGCAGGTTTCTAGTGGTGATGGTCAACTGGTTGTCAGTGGTGGGGGGGGCAGGTGGAAGTAGGAGCTCAGCTTGTTGCAAAGGTCCTGAGAAGGAGTGACGTCCATGGCTTCGCTGGGAGGTTTGGTGAACTGTTGTATGATGTTGAAGAGTTATTTTGCATTCCTTGCGTTGGAGTGGATTTTGTTCTTGATAAAGGTCTGCTTGGTGGCTCTTATGCGCTGGTGGTATTCATTCATAGCGTTTCTGTAGTTGTTCTGGTCTTCGGTGGTTTTCATGTTCCGCAAGAGTTTCTCGTGGTGCCTGCAGGAGTGTCTGGCTTCTTGGAGGTCGGTGGTGAACCAGGCGGCCTTCAGGGGGAGTTGTTTGATGGGGTGGCAGAGGGGGGCTAACTTGTCAGCGCAGCTGGTGATCCAGCGGTGTAGCTCTCTGGCTGCAGAGTTGGCGTCAGTAGAGGCGGACAAGGGGGTCGTGGAGGAGGGTGGTGTTGAGGTTTTCCTCTGTGATCTTGCTCCAGTTCCTCCGTGGCGGGCATGGGGCGGGTTTGGGTGTGGCAGTGGTGTTGAAGGTGAAGTGTTTGCAGTGGTGGTCAGGCCAGAGGGGCTGCGAGGTGTGGCTGAAGTGGATGTTTGTTCCACCTGCGAAGATGGGGTCCAGGGTGTGTCCGGCTCTGTGGGTGGGGGTGGTGACAAGCTGCATCAGTCCGAAGTTGGTGAGGTTCTTAAGGAGGGTGGTGGAGTCGGGGTTGCTATGGTTGTCGAGGTGGAAATTAAAGTCTCCAATGAGAATGTAGTCCATGGAGGTGATGGCGTGGGGTGCGGCGAGGTCGGAAATGGTGGTTGCGGAATAGGCCTGGGGTCCGGGAGGTCTGTAGACGAGGGTCCCGCGCAGTTTTGTCCTGGGGCTGGTTTTTATCTGAAAGTGTAGGTGCTCTGTGTTGGAGAAGGGGTCGCTCGTGCTGGAGGTGGAGAGTCGAAGGGAGCTCTTGTGTACGATGGCGAGTCCTCCTCATGGGCGGAGGGGGCGATCCTTTCTTTGGAATTTGTATACGTCGGAGAAGGCGATGGCGATATACGGGGAGGAGGTGGCGTTGGTCCAGGTTTCTGTGAAGAACACGACGTCGGGTGAGAGGGTGTCAAGCAGGTGCCAGATCTCCCTGGCGTGTCTTTGTAGGGAGCGTACGTTGAGGAGGGTGCATGTCAGGGCTTCGGTGGTGCGGGCACCCGGCGGCGGTTTTGCGGTCGTGGGAGGGCTGATGATGGTGAAGGATATTTGGCAGTGTTGGCAGGAGAACAGGATGTGTATGGTGGTCGGCGCCGATATCTGAAAGTGATTGTTGGAGAACCTACAAACCCTATGTATCCCCACAACAAAAAAGGGTCCAGCAAATGTAATGGTACATTGCTTTTATGCTTTTGTAAATCGGCCATCATGACAAAAAGTTACAGATGAAAACATTGTCACACATAGTCCCCCTTTGCTGAATTTGGAATATATCTACTTTTCAGAAATACATAGCTTTACTGAACACCCATGGGTTTCACACTAATTTCCACCACAAACTGGAAGTAATTTGAAAGAACAAAAAAATTGAAAAAATGGGCTACTCCTTTGAAAAATACCAAAACTGTGTTAAAAAATTAGGGGGCTTATTTACAAGCCCCTTGCAGCGCATGTACGTCAATTTTAGTATGGGAAAAAGTGACGAACTGGCAGCACAAGGGGCTTGTAAAAAAGCCCCCAGGTTATTTGATTCAGCACTACATGTTCCTGAAGTCTGGGAAGATAGTGACTTAAGCACAGCCAACAGTTTGCTCATGCCATTTTTAGGGGAAAAACTGGCACTTTTATATTGAACGCTTTTTTCCTATTTTTTCCCAAAAATCTCAAAATGTAGCTATAGTTTGGCTATTTTTCGGACCCCTCTAGGGGAATTTACAAACCCGGAGTACCTTTAGAACCTCAGGATGTTAGAGTAAAAGGATGCACTTTTGGCGTGGATACATTATGTGGAAAAACAGTTATGTAGCCCTGAGCACAAGCTACCCCAAATAACCAAAAAAGCGCTAAGCACTGGCGGCTGAGGCCTCGCAGTTAAGGGGTTAACTCAGAGAGCCAGTTTATTGTGACTGTATACCTCTTTAAATAATGGATTTACATACTACGATTAATTGTGGCAATATTGTCAGTCTTTTACATTATATTGAATGTTTGTATAAAATGTATGCAGTAATATATACATGTTTTTTAAAACTACATGAAAATGTAAATACAAGTTGAGAAGTCAAAGATCATGGTCATCTCACAGATAATGTGTAAAAATATTTTTTGATTTCGATGGAAAAATTAGTGTATAGTTAAAACGTTCACTGTCTTGGTCGCAACTAATCTGAAGCTGGTGAGATAGGATTCCTTTTTTGGATAGTGCGGTGTCTCAAAGGTGTTGTTTTAGACTGTTTCAGAGAAGAATAGGTTCATTAAAATTTGAAACCCTGATTTACTATGTAGAAAAATTGAGCTGCATTTTAAACTAATAAACAGAAGTCTTAATCCCTTTGGAGACAGGGGATACTAATGCAGGAATATTCAAAGAGATGCCAAGCCTGTACTCAGATTACACATGGTGCTTAATTCAGTCACCACTTTATTCAAAGAACCATCACTTAATTCCTATGTGAACATCACAAATATGTCTGCATTAACCTCAAAAGATTATATGAGGGTCAAGTTGGCATGGGCTTCAAGACATCTACAAATCTACAGGTGACTGAATAGGACTTTAATAAAATATGCCTGTAGAGTTTATAAACTGGAAGCAAAGACTGAACAAAACCATCAGCCTTTTCTCTGTACAAGTTCCTTATCACTTATTTTGTCCATTTATTGCGCATGAGAACATCTTTTGTCTATCCACATATGATAGTCAACGCAGATTTCTGATGTTTTACACCCTGACAATTCAATATCCAATTGTGGAAAAAATAAAGGATGCTAGAAGTAACCTGGTTAAAATAAATGAGTTATGACACCAAATGAACAATGGGCTTGATTTAGATCTTGGCGGGCGGGTTACTCCGTCGCAACGGTGACGATATCCCGTCCACTGAAATATAAATTCCGTGATATCCTATGGGATTTATATTTCAGCAGACGGGATATCTGTCACAGTTGTGACGGAGTAACCTATCCAACAAGATCTACATCAGGCACAAAGTCTGTATATGAAAAACAAATGCTGCTGTGCTTTCAAGGAAGAGGACATCTTGAAACAATTTACATTGCATTTTTGTGTGCAAATAGATCCCTGATGTCACTGATCTCCAAAACTCTACTGAATTGATAGGCAATTTAATTATGTTTTGTATTCACTTGAAAAGGATAACACTGAGGGTACCTACTTTATCAAATCTTAAGCTCCAATGGCAGAAACTACTGTGGTGCCCTACATGTACTTTCTCTGGGATGACATGAAATGCCATGTGTTGGGTGTTCCATGAAGGACCTGTGGTAAGTGCACTCAAT
Organism: Triturus cristatus; assembly: GCF_964204655.1. Lineage (NCBI taxonomy): Eukaryota > Metazoa > Chordata > Amphibia > Caudata > Salamandridae > Triturus > Triturus cristatus. Next base: position 674,213,090 of record NC_140587.1, read on the forward strand.
ACTGGCTACCATGAAACATATTTTCTAAGTTGACACAACCTTGTTACTGAATGAACACATCTTCCAACTTTCCACCTCTTCCCCAGGGCGATTTGGTATCACACAAGGGACTACAGATTATTGCGCACCGTTTGCTGTAATGCAGACTGTACCAGTACTATACATTTGCCTGCATGTTCGCAAGGTCCATGCAAATGTAAGATTCATTTCCCTATGCATCCTCACCTTAATATAAATGCAGGCACAGAGGCAAAGGAGCTGTCAGAGGGTGCACTAACTTGTGGCCCGATGTGGGTCAGTGCAGTCACTCACTGCTCCTGCCTCCCAGGGAACTCTGTCCCACTTTAAAATGGTAGCCGATTGCCCACTGCACAGTGAACAATGGTCACCTAGTTAAAGACGTGCTGCAGTGCAGACCAGGGCAGTGCATCCTAACTAGAATAGAGCCCTAGTGCCAATGAGTCATCCTGCCACCAACAATATCAAGTGGCAGAGACCATATTAACTTTAACTGCCTCAAGGATATCCAAGGGTAGATGCAACACAACAGGGACCATATCATGATGGTCTCTGCAGCTGCAGCACAAAGCCAAAAAACTGCTTTTTGAACCTGCAGACAGCACAGCTCAGAAACTGAAGGAAGCAAACACTGCCTTTAGTATTTCCAAGATGAACTACCGGAAAATAAAGTGCTATCTCAGAGAAATATTGGGTTAAATCAATTCACTTTACACACTTCAAGTGCATAAAATAGCATATTTGACTCTGTGATGCACCAGCAAAGCTCTTCGAGAAATGACCCCCAGATTTTCATTATCAGCCACAAACCTGAGATTCTACTTTGGAAAGAAAGACCCATCACCTCCAGTAATCTCTTTTCTACATCAGTGGGGACTCCCCTTATACCGGTACTAAATGATTTTAATCTGGACATCGTGTTTGACAGCAACTTGCCATTTCCTCCTTTAAAAATAGAGCCTCCAAGAAAGCTTTATCAAGTTCAGGAAGTAATGCCCCACTTTAAACTCCCCCAGAATCATGTTCTTTGTAGTTTTTGTGATCATGGTTCAAACACAACTGAAAGACTCTTGGTAAAAAACACTTGAAGTTTATTCAGCAGATGAAATCCTATGCATGGCAAGCCAGATACCAACAGCATCTCACCCTCCAGCTCAACCACCTTAAAACTTTAACATTTCATAAGGCTACATAGTTACATTCCACTTCATTACATCCAAGGTAACACAATGTACAGATATGAGTAGGCTGAACAGCAAGAAACCAAACAGGAATCCACCTTATAACAGTGGTTATCTCCTAATTAGACTGCTAAAATATCCTTTATGTTAGGCTGACAAATTGGACGCTTATAATTTTTACCGAATTCCACATACTACTAGTACCATAAAATGCATTTATATAAATCAAGACTACATAACACAGCTTTTGAAATATGGAGAGATCATAATTCAAGACTATGTCACACTGTAAATACTGTATAAAGCTCTACACGCCTGGACACCTCTCTACCTCTGCTATTTTCTGTCTCCACCATCCATCCAGGTGTATCAGGTCCGCCAGTCGACCCTTCTAGTTATCCACCTTCTGAGTGCAATATAATTGGTGGAGGATATGATCATGTTCATGGCGCTTCACCATGAAATGCTTTACCAGTGCAGATGATCCACATTAAACTTGAAGGAAACTTCTTTGCACTCAAGAAAAGATTTCAGAATCTTAGCGTCTGCCTCATAAATGAGGTGGAACCCAATCGTTTTTCATCTTTGGCCTCATGTAGTATATATCATTTATTGTTCTAAATCAGTTCATACCAATCTTCTCCGCAGTGGGTGAGCCCCTGACACTACACTCAACAGTTGCTACTCAGAGTGAGCCAGAGAGACACTAAGGAGGATCCATGCTGCATAGAGTTTCTGCCAGCTGAACACACTCAAAGCAATTGTACGATAAACACCCATGTTTCCATCAGCCACGGCCCGCGCAGGTAAAAGTGGTGGGACCGGGTGGGGGGGATTTCGACACACGATGGCGAGGAGAAATTAAATAAATAATTAATTTTCTATCGACATCGTCTGTCGGAATTTCCCCCACGCGGTCCCACCGCCCCACTGCTCTTACCTGCATGGGCTGCGGCTAGTTTCCATCCTGCCTTTAAGAGGCAATAGTGTGTACTTTTACAACTATTTTTAGGCTGATATTCAATTGTCATGTAGCCCTCCTTCATGCACAGAACTCTGACAGAGTCGCATGAAATGAGTTACAAAAAGTCAACATAAACTTTCCAGGTCTCAGGTAACACCCGTCGTGAGTGGTGAAATAACAACAAAAACATCTGCAAAATAACCATCAAACAAGCTGCAGGTAATTGAGAGGGACAATTTTTTATTGAAAAATATAAGAGAGGAGTTCTTAATCGCCTCTGATTATGAGTTACAAGCTGCTTCAAACCTCCATGACTTCTCAGCATTCTATGACAAGGTAGACCATGTTACGCTGCTGAACAGGTCAACAAGCAGAATTTTCTTAAACTATGTTCACTTTACTCTTCTCAGCATTGCCAGCAAGTAAGAATGGGATCTATAGTATCATCTTCACATGTCTTGTGGATTGCCATATTCATCCCATTGTCTTGCTTGTTATCTGACATTTACATATTTGTATTCTATATGTTCCCTTTTGCTGAGGTGATAGGGTGTCATTAATATATGGCAAAGAGACCCAAATCCTCATCAAATGTACAATGGAGCTTATTTTTTGAGCCTTTGCAACACATTTACCCTGCTGTTGCATCGCTTTTTGTGACACTGCAGCACAGTAAATAATGCACCACGTTGCGCCATATTTACAAAGTGACGCATGTAGGTAGATGTGTCACTTCATAAACCCCTGCACTACATTATACCTGCATCAGGTAGAATGAATAAAAAGTGGGTGTTCCCCCGCAAGAAAGGGTCATGGGAGTGGTGCAGTGAAATCTAAGAGATTTCACTGCGCCACTACTAGGACGCAGCCACGGCCCATGGAGGGAGTTCCGTGGGGCGGAAAGGCAGGGCGGGGGGTACTAAACACCGGAATATGGATAATTGCACGTAAGTAAACAATTAAATAAATAAAACGAATTTCGTAGCGCGCCCTGCATCGCAAAATGCGAAGCAGCGCACGCTACGAAATTAGTTTTATTTGTTTAATTGTTTACTTACCTGCAATTATCCATATTCCGGTGTTTAGTACCCCCCACCCTGCCCCTCCCCCGCCTTTCCACCCCACGGAACTCCCTCCACGGGCCGCGGCTGCTAGGACGCCAATGCGTCAAAACCTTACGTCTGCCTCATGGCAGGCGTAAGGGTGAAGCAGGCCCTTTCATTTGGGCTTGCTCCATGTGAAAGGACACATTGCTGGAGTTGCGTCTGTTTACAGACACACCCCAGCAATGCATCACTTTTGCACCTATAGATAGGTCAGTAATACTGACGTATCTGTAACTACATAAATACGGCGCATCCATGGTGTCGCAAGGAGGGCTCACTGAGAAGTGTTGCATCGCTGCTTTGTTGCAGCCATGCAAAACTTCTCATAAATAAGGCCCAATGTCATTATATGCAAAGACTGCGTATATCACTGGATAAGTGACAGGCTACACTTTGCTTTAATGGGGATGAGCTTCTCTGCAGCTGACCGATGATCTACAATCACCATAGCTCTGTGCAACCAAGTACTGTCATGTAGAAGTGGTAGGGCCCTTCATCTCACAACACTTCTACTTTAAATAAGAAAATGAGTTAACTGATCAGTTAACCAGGGCAAGGTAGATTGTTTTAAATTATCAATTCATTCAACAAATCTAAAATTCTTCTGTCACTTGCATTTTATTGTGATGCTCACTCTCAATCTAATATTCTTGAAAATATCTGCATCCAGTTTGCAATCTACTTTGCAAAAAAAATGTCTGACCTGCATGATGATATCAGTATGCTGTCTCTTAAACCAAACATTAGACCTCTCTTCTTCAGTATTGTACACGAGTGGTTTTCACATTTAGGAGATATCACTGAAGATTGTGGGTGGATGAAAGCCCACTCCGTACGAGGGTCTTTGCCTCCTTTCAGGGTTCGTATTAGCCTCTGTCGCCTCGCCTCCAGTCCATCCGCTATCTAGGTTGAGTCAATTTGCACTTTTTCTCTTACAGGGTTTTTATCTCATTTTATCACATTGCGACACGTGAAACAACTCTTGACTACATTTGCTTTACTTCCTTCCATGTTGAGTAGTTAACATCTGATAATTCACGAGGGCTTTCTTAGGCAAAGGTATTGAGGCATTTGCGGTGCTACAAGAAAAGAAGTGCAAACCTGGTGACGTCTTACAGGTCCCAAATGCAGCGCAGAAACTACTCCACCACACTCATTGTGTATTACACAAAGGTGCACCTTCACCTCTCAAGGCCTTTTAATAAGTGATTATAGGCTCTTTTTAACAGCATGACACACTGAATGAGTTTTTGGTGACACAAACTTGAGCTGGTTCTCTTCCTTTTGTTTAAAGCATTTCCAGACGGAGGTCAACACTGGGGATCTTCGAGTTGAACTTAGTCTGGACCCCCCTCCAGGTTCCGTGCGTTGCCTCTTCTGTTTTTTCATTTGTCCGTTGCCACAGGGGACTCCTGGTTTAGTTTTCTCCATCCATCAGTATCAGATTGATCTTTAATAACTCATTTTGGTCTTTGAAGCTTTAGCCCAAGGACCAGATCTAGCAGAAAACTGTCAATTATAACGGAATGTTTAATTAACCTTTCATCGGCATGGGAGCAAGTTTGCAATTATTTGCCTTTTCTATTGAGTATGAAGGATTGTTTGCTGTCTTCGCAACAAAAAACAAATCTTTAAGCAGGTCTGTTTTCTGAGTTAAATCAGACAACTATTTTTTATAAATGTTTTTCCTTGACCACTGTTTTGGGTTTTCAAGCTTTTTTTTAAAAAAAAAAGATTTTTTTTTTTTAAATTAATTGTGTAGTGCTACAATGCCTTTTAAACAAATACGCAAAGAAATAAAGTGACAGTCAAACATTGTCTGTTCACGGCTTTATTTGAAGTAGTATTGGGTCAGAGCTGGCAATTGCACATTGCTTATTTTTGAGAGAGTATGACGCTCTTTCAAGCAGTGTTGCCAAGGGCATGACATAAACTGTGCATGACATAAACTGTGCATGGCATAAAGCATAGCCTAAATCATAAATGTCCTATTGCTTGGAACAGTTTTCCATATTTTGTCATTATTACGGAAAGACTGTACTTCTGATTCAACAACCATGAAAGTCGGATTGCATGACTCGCTATCAAATAATCACAGTCATATGCAATATAACATGTATTGCACTTTTGCCCGGCATAGCTAGTGGATGGTCATTAGTCGCTCTTTTGCTGTGTTAACTAACAATATTGCGTGGGAAGTATAAAATGTAGCTTCTGTTTTTGGAATAACAGCGTTGACATATCCTGATTCCTGCAACTTTCTAGACTTCACTGTGTTTTTTTTATTTGCACCTCGCGTTTCTTGTTATTTCTTAAACCATAACTACATTGGGTGTCCAGGCACAGAAATGTGCTTCCTTGTCACAGGACCTAGAAGACTTATCATAAGTTGAATTGCCATCAGTCAAACGGATTAAGAGCAATATTGATCTATTTTAGTATTTTATGTAAAAATACCCGACAAACTGGTTTACTGTAACTCTTGGAGCCGCTATGCCCGGTATTTCTGCCTGGGAGGGAAGCATGTTCTTTGTGCCCGGGGCACACACAGTGTTATCAACTGACTCCTGCCGCAGCTTTCATACCCCTTTACTCATTCATAGTCGCCGTTCAGCTGACTGGGAATACAATAAGTTATTTAAAGGTTTTTTTCTCTGAAAAGGGTTATTTAAATACATGAACATAACGGTGTCCCATTGTCGGTGAGCTCTGTGGCTTCATCGCTTCGGGCTCACTCTGTGATAATGTTCACATAACACCGTTTTGATTTATTGGTGGTGCTTTAGCCATTCATGTGACAGAGTTACGTATACAAAAGGGCCTCTTTAGGTCGTTGCGTGAAGGATTTTCTCCCCAAATGGTTGGGATGAGAGGTGTGCAAGCGTCACGGCCTCAGCAGTGGGCCTTTCTTACATCGCCAGTGCAATTTCTGCAGTTTCGTTGGTAGCCGACAGGCAGTGCTAGAACCATAGCTCTGTTCGCACAGAGAGGCAGATAAAGCAGAACAACAAAGAAGTGCACGTCTAAACAGAAAGAAATCCGTACCTACAGCATAGGTCATCCTTTCTCTGTGGAGGCAGAAAAAATAGGAGGAGCTGCCAGGGGTTATTTGTTTAATAGGTAAAAGAGATGAGCCGATGTGGTAGAAAGGGAAGAAAGACTACACCCATTAGGAGGAAAACTAAGTACTTCCTATTTCCTGGGTATGAAATAAGGGTTATTTGTGTCAGGGTGACGGCTCACATACCTATGGACTTGGATGAGTAAGGCTAGGACTTGGAATAATGAAAATTACGGGTAACTAATTGGAACATTTCTTCTCTATCACATTCAGATGGTCCTTTAGTTAAAGAAGGAAGTGTTCGTGATCTACAGCAGCTGCAGTAGTCTGCTCAGTAATTTTACCACAAATAGCATGCATATATGACTTCTCCCATGATTATGATAAGATAATGAAGGCACTTCTAAAATACGCTTAGAATTCTCTAGGTTCGCTGTACAGCCTGTTCCTTCTAGTCATCAAAAAACAACATGGAATAACTTGAATCAGTAGATTTTAATATTGTTTTCATTTATGGAAATAAAGATTCTAGTCTCGGTGAAAACTGAGTGTAAATCTACCATGTGACCCTATTTTTTCAACATTCTGCTAGATGAGGATAGGGTGACCAACTGGCACGGGTGCAATTTCAGGACGGTGAGTGTAAAAATTCAGGATAAAGTGTCAAAATTCAAGACAAAAATTCAGGACAGAAGGTCTAAATTCAGGACAGAACTTCGGGAGAAAAGGTCATTTTTACAGACACATCAGTGCCATTGTGAGATGTAAAGCGTCACACACATATAGGATGTAGCTAATTGGGACCTACAGTGCCGGACTAGAGTGCCGTCCTCCGAGTGGCCAGCTTCATGTGTCAGATCGCATCAGGTATTCAATTTCTGTTCAGCTGGTGATGACTTGCATAGGGGCTGGTACACTACTGAGTAATGGATAAGACCCATAGCGGACAGGTCTTGCGTGAGGGTAAGCGCATTAAGCAGGAAAAGGGAGTTATTAACCAGCCTGCATGACCTATATTTGGCAGAACATTGCTGGTGTTATGGTATTATTGTGGGTCAGAGCGGTTAGATAAGAGTTGACTTTACTATATAATTCCCTGACTGGCCATACATCAGCCCTCCTTATTTCACCTGTATTTTGGAAATAGTATACTGTTTGTGCTGTTTCTTTTCTGTGAGCTGTAAACTGCAGATTCTCACTGATGCACAGAAGTGTGTTACAGACCAAAAACTGGATACACTGTTAAGGCATAATTATAGGGTAGAAGGAGGCACTGTCTTTTAAATACAGAACATTTTCTATTGAATGGAAGCAAAATGCCAACATGCAGTTTTACTGATAAAACTATGTAGCGCACAAATACTAATGTGTGGAAATGTGGTTGCGGCAAATATGTGTCATTTGAACCTCACAAAGTAAAGTGTCTTGATTTTCTTCATCCTATTAAAACTGTTTGCAGCACACTTCTGAATTACAATCAAGTGGTCTATTTGTGGTTTCCTAACGGCTGATATGTTTTGAAACATTTGCTCAGTTCATTTGCAGATATTTAAAAGTTGGGTGTTACAAACAAACTGACAGCTTACAGCCTTTGCTTTCGCACCCCCAAGAAAATGTGAGAAAACATAGTGCATTCTACAACACATTTGTCATTATATATCAATTGTACTAGCTTCTAAAGCATAGTAAATGATGATCTTACTGTGCACCCGGATACGACAATCTTTGAAGGGGCTCTTTAATGATTCCCTCACTATCACCAACAGTGCATCTCTCACGTGCAGTTCATTTGTTTCATAGCACCTCTCATAGCAGTGTAGGGTGCTGCAGCACTTTACATCACACACACATATAGAGACAATGAATCATACATCTGTAAATCAGTGTATAGAAAGTTTTACATAAGGCAACAGGGACTACAATGTGAAGGATGCATGTCATCTATACTAGTAGGAATTTTGTGCTTGGTCTGAAGAAGCTCAAACTCAGGATTCAGAACATAACACAGTAGTTAGCGTTGGCTTTAATGATAGGAATGTATTACTACCCAAACCAACTTTTTTAGCAACAGCAGGATAATGCAAAAGTGGTAAAAAAAATATCTAACTTTATAACCTGTACCATGCAGCTTGCATGCAGCTCTTTGATGGCAATTCATAGCTCACTGGGTTAGATTACGTATGTAACTTATGAACTGCACAGTAAAAAAAAGAATCTAAGTGACAAACGCAGCAACCCACTGAGCACTACACATAAAATACTGTTCTTTGATATGCATGGCACACATTCATTACAGCAGGCATATTAACCCTCTGTGCTACTGATGGAGCAGGTAGGGCAACATTTTGTATACCTCCTCTATTTTGCATGAAAGGACTAACTATATAACTTACTGATTATAATTTTACTAACGGTGTGGTGTGTGATACTAATTCAACCTTTTGTATACACAAATTACTCGTGGGAAATTGCTATTTGCATGGCAAAATAACTCTAATGATTAAAACATGTACGCATATTAATAGTAGTACATGTGGTAATAGATATTGCATGATTTATGTTGCTTATGTGATGTTTGCATTCCTGATTGGAGCCTAAAGGTGAATATTATCACTATATGCCAGGAAAATACTAATACATAAAGGGATTAGTGAGGGTATAACATTAGAATCATCATTTCTTTATATTAATTATTCTTTTATGTTTGTTTCGCTTAAGTTGGCATTTGTGCCTACCCCAAAATGGAGTCGAAAATCGAGTTCAGAAGTGGCCACCGTCTCGTAAGTGCGATACCTACTGCGCAGACTTGGAAGGCTCCGTGAACTTCCTGAAGACCCGAGCACCCAATGTCCTCGGTCAAGGATAGGATCTTGGTGGACTGCCAAACCGCAGACCGTAAAAACTGGTTTAAAATCAACAATTGGATCATACAAGTAAACCCAAAACATTGTAACATAAAGACTATGTCATCTACAGAAGTGAACCAGCAAAATCCATGAGAAACCTAAATGAATAAAAATCGGACGTTTTCGATCAGCCAATCACAGACTTTCTCCGCCTAAAAATGTTTCATGTTATCCCGAAATTTATTATAAAAACAGTAGTAGAATAGGGAGGGGGATTGTTGTTCCTGGCTTTTTGGTCTGGCTTGTCCTGGCTTGTTCCAATTTCCTGACATCTATGCTGGCGATGACAGATGCTTGCACGATTTCTGGTCCTACGGAGATCTTTGGGACTGTAACGTGCTGAGCAAAGAACTTTCGGACTTTGAGCTTTGGCCTGCGTTATTTGGACAATTTAACGGCTAATTCGATTATGCAGAGCAAATGAATTAGAGAAAACCCAGATAGCAAGAATAGGTAAATATTATGACCTGCAAATTGAATTAATTGATCTAGAAATTCTAAAACTTTTGATGAAGCAAATGCTAATATTAATTGCAAACAAAATTTAGATAAACAAATATCGATTAACAGAAATTATGAGTTTGTGGTTTTTCGTTAAAGAGAATAAAGCATTCTGAGTCTTAAAATGTGTTTTAGCTGGTTCTAAATCGCCATCAACCAATCCAACAAATTGGTCCGTCGACCAAGTGGGTGGAGTGCCTTGATGTTTGGGATTAGGAATCTATAGGTGGCGAATGTTAATGTATATTCTGTCAAATAACTTTTTCTTTCCTATAGGTTATAAGGTATCCCCCCACATGTCCAGCGCGATATCATCATCCCTCCTGTGTGCAGACTCATGAGTGGAGACGTATGAGTGTTGTGTTATGGGCCCTACCAATGACTGCATGTGTGAATGAGCTAGTGTGAAGTTGGGTCTGCGACGCAGGGAGGATAGTTGTGTATATATTAATTCCTCTTTTTCTCTGGTCTCGCGCTGGATCACTACCTTAGATGATTCAAAACTGCCACTAAACAAAACTCCCATTTCTTTCCAGCAGGTACATTAGTTGCCAGAGTTATTGTGACACTTTTATTGTTGCCTGAAAACTGCTGGATATGCAAGGAAATTTGCAGTGCCAGACCCCAGTAACAAAACCGCCCCCCACCCTTCCAGCCTCCCAGGGAAACTCCCGATGACGGGTGCGGCCAGTCCGGCATTGCTACCACCCTCCAATGGTTCCCCTCATGTTCAGATTGACCCTCTCTCATGTGTATTTAATTTCTTTTATGGTGCTACTCATCTGAAGTATGTATGAAATGGTGTCAGAGGACTCATAAATGTGAAAGTCAATGTATAGGAAATGTCACTGAAGACAATGAGGGCTACAAGGTGTAAGAGTCAGATGTCATCCATACTGGTGGGCAGTGGCTTAGCGTGGGCAGGGCTACAGGTTTTCCCGGGCGCAAAATTCTTAGGGGTGCAGAATTTTAAAAGAAAAAAAAATTGTGGTGGAAGAGACTCGAGTCACGTCGGTGCTGTTGTCTGCAAGTACAGGTTATGTTGTCTTGCCCGCCTTTCTCCGCAGAAGGGCTATACAGAGCTGTGGGCTATTCGTGCTGCCTCCCAGTGGCATGGGAGCAGCACCACCTAGAGGCACAACAGAGGAACGTCTCTTGCGGTACCACGGTGCTGGACAAGGAATTTGTTTCTGCTTTTTGGACGGCAGAAGGAGCATTTCAAGCTTTGGGATGGCAGGTTGAGTCAACCGGGGATGTGGAATCCATTCATTCATTCATTCATCCATCATTCAGTCTTTCTCCATTCATTCTGTCCTTCCATCTCTGTGCCCATCTACATCCATAACTATTCAACCATTTTCAAACCTACTCGTCATCTATCCTTCCATCTATCTTTTCACTCATCCATCCCTCCATCCACCCTTTCACTCATCCATCCACCCTTTCACTCATCCATCCATCATCCATCCACCCTTTCACCACATCCATCTTTTCACCCATCCATCCACACTTCCACCCATCCATCAACTCATCCATCCAACCGTTTACCCTTTCACCCATCCAGCCTTCCTCTCACTTACTCATCCATCCATCCATTCACCCCGTCACTCACCCATCCATTTGTCCATCCAGTCACCATTTCGCTCATTCATCCATCCTTTCTCCCAGCTCTTGACCCTCCCTTTTACTCATCTATGCATTCTTTCACTCATCCATCCATCCTCCCTTTCTCTCTCCATCCCCCTTTCACCTAGCAATCCCTCCACCCATCCACCCACTCATCCACTCATGAATCCATCCATTGACCCTATCACTCATCCATCTTTTCACTCATCCATCCATCCTTTCTCTCATCCATCCATCCATCCATCCACCCTTTCACTAATCCATCCATCAGTCCACCTTTTCACTTATCAATTCATCCATCATTTCAATAATTCATCCACCCATTCTCTCACCCATCATCCACCCTTTCACTCATCCATCTATCCTTTCACTCCTCCATCAGCCCTTTTGCCCATTCAGCCACAGTTTTACCCATGAATCAGCCACTCCACCCATACATCTACCATTCAACCCATACATCCATTTATTTACCCTTTCTCTCATCCATCCTTCCAATCACTCATCCATCCTTTCTTTCATTATCCATCCATTCATGCATCCATTCATTTTTTCACTAATCCATCCAGCCATTCCTTCACTTACTTACTCACCTACCTTTTAAAATTAATTATGAGCTGGGCCTTTGTCTGCAGAGTTGCAGACAGAAGAAGCCCATCAAGAACTCCACCCTCGCTGTAGATCCTAAAATAAGTGGAGGACATAGGCAATCTGAAAACTTGGAAGTCACGAGTCATGAATGATGCACAGTACCAGGATGTGAGGCGACTTTGACATGGTGTTGTTTCCAGGGCTAGGGGTTGAAAAAACGTGGGGGTCTCTCCAAATGGCGTGTCCAATGTAATTAAGGGCATAGCTTAAAACACATAAGCTAAAAATCTGTGCTTAGCATAGTGTGCTGCACGACTGGTATTCTGCTACTTCAGTTATTGCACCCAGATATATAATACATTACACATACAACAAGCCAGGACTATTGGCTTTGTCATATTCAAGAAGCAGCACCCTCGGGCTCACCGCGTGGTGCCTTTTGTGCTTATTTTGCAGCATGGAACAAGCTCCAGGTGCTACAAATGAGCACAAGCAGTGTGACCACCTAATTCCACCTGTTCTCAGAACTCTGCAGAATCTAACTGAGTTTTCATGTAACTCCACTAAACTCTGTGAAATGGAACTCCGCGAGTTCCACCCACCCCTACAAATTATCTAATTATTATTTAAATAGGCTGTACTCAGTTGAAACAAATTTAAGAGTGATTTAGTGCTAAATGTTCCTTGAAAAGGATACCATGATTAAACATAAAATATGAACTATCTTTATTTGCTGACCTGTAGAGGCCTCTCATACGCAAATGTATTTCTTACCAAATTATTTAATAAGTTCATTATCAATTATCAATTGCTGTAGGCCAAAGGGTGACAGAAATCATAAAGAATTTAGCACCAGCCTAGTTAGCACTGGCAATGAATTAACAATATTTGGCTTGTTTGTAAGGTGGATATGAAATGATAGGGAAAAAGGACACAGGCATCCTTTAAGCCAGAATGACTATCATTTATTCTTGACAATTTTCTATTTTTGCCCATTATGATAAATGTGAATTTGTAATCTCCCTATCAATGAATGCTTGAAACTTTATTAGACGCACTGTCTGACATCAAAAGAAGGAGGTAAAAAATAAATTGTGTTACTACTTCAAGTAACAATTAATTACCAGTAAGTATTGATATCACAGTGCCCTGTATTCTTTTACTGCTGTTTTCAGGGCACCAAACCGCACATCCACAACCTCTTGTGCTGCAGGAAATTGAAGCCCTTTCAGCAGCAGTGGATTCTTCAGCAAGTGATCACTAGTCCCATGTCCTCTTGCTGGGCTCTAGAGCTCTGGAACCACAGCGGTGCATAAGCGCTCTGCTCTTGTTCCCTCTGTAGGAATATCCTTCTTTTTGCATGATCACCCTCGTTTTTCTGGACTGATGTTGCTGGTTTTCTGACTCTTTGCACTGAGGCTCTGTGAACCAGACTCCAGTGCATGGTCTCTCACCCCTAAATCATGTCGAAACTTGCTAGACTTCTAATTGTCATACTTAACTTACTTAGAAATATAACATATAATATAGATAGTATATGGTACAATGTGTACCCAGGGCCTGTAATTTAATTGTCACTAGTGGAGTGCAGCACACATTGTGCCATCACTAGAGTGACAGTGCAAAACATAACTGCTGTCTTGCCACCAGAAACCTAGCTGTTCAGGGTTAAACAGCAAATTCTCCTTGTCCCAATAACCCCTTTTGACTGGGCTAAATGCTCCTTTTAAATATTAATAAGGCACAAATAAGCACACCTTAATACCCAGAACCATTTTCAACCTAGATCACATGCTATTTAAAAGTAGGACATGCAAACGTTTGATGTAAAACATGCCCATAGAGTGACAAGGCCCCAAAAGCTTTTTTAAGGGTAGCAGTTGGACTTAATATTAAAATTAAATAATATTATCTCCGCCAGCTAAAAAGTTCATTTCTTTTTAATTTTTAAAACATTTATTACAAATCCAGTTAATTGGTAACTGTCATCTAGGAGTTGAATAGATCCTTGATGAGGTGTGAACTTGCTCCCAAAAGCCTTGGGTGTGGGGAGGTGTTCTGTTACTTTAACAGGGTGACCATCTAAGCAGTGCTCAGAAAGTGATTTCTTTGCCCTCCTAGTCAGCCACACACCAGAGAGCAGCGACTCCAATAACCCATTTTGAGTGCCCACAGAGGAAACTGTGCTCATTTCCATAACCACACCTCTAGGGATGGCACAAGAGCTCTGTACAGGAGAAGAATGTTCTGTAATACTGGTTTTAGGTAGAGAGGGTCCTGGTGGTATTGTTTACAGTTGAGCACACAAGAACTGCTGCAAAAGAGGGTGGGGTATCTCTGGAAACTTGTTCCCTTTTGGCAGGAGAGAAGCCAAGAGCCCCCCACACAGGGTAGTCAGGCATAAATGTGGCACCCCTGGGCACCCTGTTGAGAACACTACTGGACCTGTGGAAGACACAAACGGACTGCACCTGATGTTGAGATCTGTAAGGAGAATCCTAAGTGCTGGGCTTGCTCCTAGTTGTACCCACAAAAAAGAAGTGGACTGAAAGTGTCAGTTGACTGGCTTGCTATTAAGTTACCTGGACACGATTGTTGCAAGAAGCTCACTTTCCTGAAAAAGTAGAGCTGCACAGTTTCACCTAGACCTACCCTGTACCCTGCTGGTGGCTTCTGTTGCAGTGATTCCTGACACCCAAGTGCTGTTGCTGAGGACCTAGAACCCTTGGCCAGGGCAAAGTGCACTCCTCCTGTCTAAAGCTAAAACCTGGGACTTAGAAGTTTTTTGCTAATTTTTTGTCTGGAAAACTGAAGAAGACTGAGACCAACCTGCCAAGCTTATGTGCCAAGAGTAAATCGCCGGTAGGCCTGACTTAATTGTAGCTCACACTACATTGGTGTCCACAGCAGTGAATCTGAATCAGTGGGCCCAGTGCCAACCGGCATCCAATTACGTCAAACCCTCTTCGACTGCAGCCTGCAGCTTTACACTGCTGAAGGAATCCGACTTCCAGAAAAGAGTTTTAAGTCTGAAGGCTGCAAGTAAACCCTTTCAGGAAATGGGACTGAGGATATTACTGCAGGCTCTATTGTTTCCCATGCCAATTTGGACACCCATAGGAACCAAACCAAATAAGGATTGTAGCATTGCAGTAAGGTTAAGCCAACTAATGCCTGAGCAGTGCGTCCAAGTCTTGTGTTTTCTTATCAACCTGGGACTTCCAGTCAGTGCTGTCCACTCCATTGGAGCGGTGAAGCGCCGCCCCCCCCCCCCAAAAGCAAATAAAACAGGTTTTAAACCCGTCTTATTGTAGTTTTAGTTTAATCCCCTGGACCCACACCCAGGACTCTGACAAGTCTTAGGGGTGGGTCCAGGGGATGACTCCTGGTGGGGGAGTGGTGGGCACTGCCTTCTCTGCGCATGAGATGTTTGGCCGGCAGTCTCAGGCCGACGAAACACCTCTGCGCCGTGAAGCTCTCTCCAGCCCCAGCTGTGTTGCTGGGGCTGTGGAGATCAGGCACAGGCTCACAGTCAGCCTGGGAGCGCAAGTTGCAGGCGCTCAGGCCTATCCTGAAGCTACTTTCCTGCAGTGTCAGGATTCGCCCCAGTGCATTCTGGAAGCCTGTGCCCAAAACCAGGAACAGCGTGATGCAGCGGGAGACGGCGACAGCTGGATGAAGGTAAGTTTTATTCTTTTTAGTCCCTGATCCCCCCCCCCCCTTTCCCGCTCCCCTCCTTGAGCCCAGCCCATCCTGCCTCTTTGGCAAGGGATGGGTCGATACTGCTTCTAGTGCAGATTTTGTAACCATCAAAACCAAATTGCAAGAATGCAAAGAAAAGTGCAGGAGTGTATAAGCTACTCATGCCTGACCTGCAATAACTTTTAAGCTGCGTGGACTGGTTGCATCCACTCATCCATTATATGACCCAAAACTCCCAACTGTACATTCCTAAAGTTACTGCAGGTCACCTTGGTCTCTTGCCTCCATACGACCATGGAACCACTGGGTAACTTGCAATATCCTTATAATTCATGCTTGGATTTACTTTAGACCAGGGTATATGTTCAACTACAAAAAAATCAGAGAACACCACAATCAAGGAAAATTAAGAAGTTGTTAAGCCACCGTTTTAAACTGTGCTTCATTTCAAGTTTACTTTTCTGTGTAATAACATACGAACCTTGAAAGCAATGTGATGGCGATCCTGCAAACGTGTGGTTTCATTTAATCTGAGGGAATTGATATGGGGTTTTTCTCCATCACCCATTCTTAAACAAGCAGCTTCAACTGTGTTGCAATCACTTTGCCTGCAGAATCAAGAGGTGGAAACACTTTTAAACTGGAGTGCAAACTATTGCCCGTTTTTTTAATTCTCAGGAAAACCTACGTTACCTTTACAACACGAGGGAAGAACAATAGGTTTAGCAATAGTAGCATAAAGCGGGGTAGTTGTCTATGCCTACAATTCATATATTGTCACAATTACAGGGAACCCGCCAAAGGAAGCCCGTCATGAGAGGAAGCTTTAGATGGGCTGCATGCTGAGGCTTCTATATCTCATGTGTTTACTTACGCAGGGATCCTTGACTCCCTCTAAATTGATATCAAAATGTCTTAGACTTCTTTGGAACAACTTGTTGAACATAGACAGCTGAAGTCCTCGCTTATCATAGGTGGAGAAATTCTGGTCAAGCAACCAGAGGCCGAAATGTCCTTGCTGGCCTCTTACCGGTTATTCATTTCTGGAATATACTTCATGTGTCCATAGACAAGTTATTTTTCCTATTATTACAAAGTTGTTTTTTTTACATTACACTTTAATCCAATGAAAGGTAAAACTGCAGCGCGCCATGATTTGCTTCATAATGCAAAGAAATTTCAGCACGCTTTTTAGCTCCACGGGTCTAGTATTTTTTTCTGGAATGTTTATTAACCTATTTGCAGGAACGGGGTCAAAGGGGCCATCAACGTCTGAAACAAAGGCCCAAATAGGCACAGCCAACAGCATTAGGGGGCGACCTTTGTTGGCTCAGTTTCAACAGATTGAGTGTAACCTTAAACAACATGAACTGAGAATGTGTCCAGACTCCCGCTGTCGGTCGTCATGTTTCCTGTCTGCTTTTAGCACTGTCACATGTTGGTTATTAACTGTCCTGCTTAGATGTGGGGGACTCGATGACAATTCCAGACGCACATCATATTCGGTGCTGTTTTATGACAAACAATGCCGAGAACAAAACTTCAATTAAAATGCTCAGTTTATTGCAAAATCTGGTTCAAAATGTGGACAGAATTTGTGACACTTCCTGTTTTAATGTACAAGAGGAGGAGGGATGCTCGTCCGGTAGTGTTGAGCCCAGTGCTTAATGTGAGCTGGTGTGCTGGTGGGGCCCACAGGCACTCTTTTTTGGGGGACTAGCACTCATTTTTTCTCATCAGATTTTGACCATTAGCAAGAGAGGGAATAGCACACACACTATAAAGAAGGGGTAAGAGAAAGACAGAAAAAACGGCACAAAGGGAGAAAGCAGGGACTGAGAAAAGTGAGATAAAGGGGCAGCCATGTCTGTTAGTGAATGAAAGAGGCCTGAGGTGAATTCAAAAATACGCAGCCGTGGTATTTGGTGCTACGATTTTTAATAGCACAGTTGGAGTAGAGCTTTAGGCACCGGCACTCATTCTTTTACAAATTAAGCGCTGTCTAAGCCCAACAACAGCTTAACTTAAAGATGAAAGGGGAGTAAGTGGGAAGGCAGCAGATGAGTGTGCCCACATTATACAGCATATCAGATTCCACCACCAGAGGCATATCTGCTGTTTTTAAAAAATAAGTCTCTGTGCATCTGAAAATAAGCATTTCTATTGAGCATAAGCATTGTAGGAAATATAAAGTCACATGTATGTATTCCCCCAAGTGGCAAGTTGTGCAGGACTCACTGTTCCAGTGTGGGCCAAGATATGGCGTTCCTTGGCATCTCCTTTCCCGATCAATAGCAAGGAACTGTATAGATTTCCTGCGACTTTAAAAATGCATGCTCTGACTAAGCACAACTAGGACTAGACGCAGAATAGTAAGAAAAGATCAGGCACACCTGTTCAGCACCAGGGAAACTGATTCTCAAGAACCAAGGTGGTGCTGATTCTCTTCTACTAACGGGAAGCTAATTTTCTCGCACCAAGGGGGAGCTTATTCTCTAGAACAAAGGGGGGGCTGGTTCTCTCGTACCAAGCGAGAGCTAATTCTCTAGAACCAAGGGGGAGCTGATTCTCAGCAACCAAGGAGGAGCTGATTCTCTAGAACAAAGGGGGAGCTTATCCTCTCCTACCAAGGGGGAGCTGGTTCTCTAGAACAAAGGGGGAGCCGATTCTCTCGAACTAAGGGGGAGCTGATTCTCGAGAACCAAGGGGGAGCTGATTCTCCACACTCCCCACTTCAGTTGATAATGAGCATGGACATCCTTCTCTTCGCATTCCACCTATTACGCCTCATCCTGATTTGTGGTCTGGGAATAGGTGGCAATTACTGCACATGTATATAGGCCTGGGCGTAGTTCGCGAAGTAGCACTTCGCGAAGCTACGCAAAGTGAAGTTCGCACTACGCGAGCTACGCGTAGCACTTCGCGAACTGCGTAGTACCTTGTTCGCACTGTGCCAGATGTCGTTTTCAATGATTGCACAGTGCGGACAAGCAACCGGCACTGTGCAATCATTGAAAATGGCATCTTGCACAGTGCGAGCTGTAGTTTTCTGCTGCTCGAGTAGATTTTTACTCGAGCTTCAGCTTTCTCAACGCGAACTGGTAGTTTCTCATCGCGAGCGGTCGCGAGCATACGCGACCACTCGCAATGAGAAACCTGACCTCCTCGCGTTGGGAATCTCGCCGGGAGGTTTATTTTCCATGCTCGCTATCGCCAACTTGAAGTTGCTGATCGCGAACAAGGAAAAAGTCTCGCCGGGATGTCATTTTGCTTGCTCGCGGTCGCCAACTTGACGTTGAGGACCGCGAGCAAGCAAAAAATGACTGCAGCACTACGCAACACTACGCTACGCGTGTTCGCACTGTGCTACGTGCAGTTCGCGTAGTGCGAAGTAGCGCGAACTTCGCAAACTACGCGAGCGTAGCGTAGTGCTTTGCCCAGGCTTAGTATATACCATCCCTAAGCGCTCAGTATTTCCCAAGTTTGATAATTACCACCTATTTAACCTTCAAATTAGATTGATCTCGAAAGTCCCCATTCACAAAGGCAAATTTGGTCATGAACGTAGGTTTACGGCCTGGGTTACCTTTTTTATGCCTAGCAAAAGGATTTCTGATAGGTCTAAATGGTTTTGCGAGTGCAGATATCTTTGCCATGATTGTAGAGAAATTAAAACTTGTAATCACTTAATGAGTGGAAAGGCAGCATTCCAATGTGACTTGAAAGTTTGGGACCATCCAGATACAGGCACATCTGGGGACAAACTCAAATTGCAATCTGACCCATCCCCACCCTTGAAATGTTTGGAGATTTACTCCAGTCTAGAGTTGAAGTAACTCCCCTTCCAGGTCGGGAAAGAGAACGAATCACACCCACTTTTGATGGTGGTGCAGGGCAGGGCTTTATTCAAAGTGAAAAAAGTTGTCACCAAAAACAAATGTGCGTTTGAATCAGGGGGGCTCCCCTCTTCTTGGGAAAACGTCACTCCCCTATGGAGAACTCCACATAGGAAGAATAGGACATCTTGTGAAGAGTCTACGAGCACTCCCAGTAGTATGCCTGAAACTGGTGCAGCTCTTCCGGATGTACAATTGGGAATATTGGTGAATACCAAAAGGAGTACATCTACACCTGCACGTAGACGTAAATAAATGGATGGAGATTATCTACTTCTCTGTGAATTAGACGCAAATATATTGAATTAAAAAGTCACAAGCGTGCTTACTTGTTCAGTAGCTTCCTTTCAAATTTGGAGTTCAATCTAAAATATCATTAGTAACTTTGATTAAATAATCACGTGCTCATGATCCTCGTAACTGTCTACAGATTCGACCCTTCCAAGCTCCCAGTCTGACACTTACTGAAGAATGGTGTGGTGTATTTCTAACTCCACCATCGCGTCTGTGTAATCCACTTCCTTCTCATTCTGTTAAACTTAACACCCAAAAAGGCAAGTCCTTTTGAGTTACATTGCTGGGAGTGTATTAATGTTGGGTTACAGCATGTTGAGTTTCTCTTTCATAAGTGCTCTTTGTTGCCACCCATACACTCACGCCCGGAACCTTAAACTTAATCTAATTCATTATTTATGTAAACAAATAATTAATTACGGTATTAATTTTTTAAAATTTATTTGTTTGTTCATTTTTGGTTTATAGATATAATATTGTTACATTTTAAGTCTATTACATGTGCTTCCTTCTTCAATGCAGGAGAACGCTGTCTAGAGTGTTCTGAAAACCTGTATCCCAGTCTGAAAACCGTCTATTAAATGCATTGCATTGTTCCTTCATAAAGTGTTTGTTTGGTGCAATAATTCAGTGATGTTGAAGACCTTACACCTATGAAGAGCACATATCCCTATACTGAGTGAGGAGCTTTCTTTGAAATAATTCATGTAAGACATTGGGTTATTGGTTGAAGGAATTGGAAGGCCCACTCAAGCAACAACCACAATTTTTGTCAGGGTGAACCATAAAAGTCACAAAATTGATCTGCGCTTAGCCCTCTTGTAGCTTGACACTATAGCAGTCAGGTTTAACTTAGAAGCAATGTGTAAAGTATTTATGTAGCATGCAAACAGTAATAAAGTTAAAATACAACACAAGAAAAATCCCAAACCAATTTAAAAGATAGAGGCAGTTCGATTAAATAAAATGTGACCAGAATGACAAAAATCCAATCAATAGAATCAGAGATATGCAATTTTAAAGTTTTAAGTAGATATAGGGCCTAAAAGCAAAAAGCGCTACTCACGGTCACCTGGTTGTGCTAGACCAGGAGAAAATCATAAGTTCACACTGACCACGATGGAGCGTGGACTGGATAAATGGACCAGGTAGGCCCTGCTGAAAAGTTACCTTCTCAAAGTTCTGCACAAAAGTTCCAGTCGCATTGGAGGAGGTCACGATGAGCAGAAAAGTGTATTGATCGGTAGTTGCTTTAGTGTAAAGAGAAGGCCTGGTGTTGTGGGTGGTCATTGCTGTAGCACAGATATGTATTTGGGCTTCGTGATCATTCGTTGCAGCATCTTCGCGTTGGTGATCACTGAGAGCTATTTTGCAGTAGTGTTAAGTGCAGATCTTGCGTTGCTGGTCATCACCGGAGGTCACTGTAGCACGAAGAGTCGGGTTCACCAGAGCTTTGTGTTGGCAGTCATCACAGTTGGCTGAGTCTTAGCGTAAAAATCTTGTTCATGGTGGCAAAAAGCCCAAAACTTTAGGATTTCTCATTTTCTTGAAGAGGAGTGCACTGGGGAGACATGTCTTGGACATCAGGGACTCACTCTAGTTTCGGTGCAATGTGCTCTAAAATGCATGAACGCTTAACTTTTTCTTGCTGCTTTGACCCGCACTCTTCACCTGGGTGCACAAGATGCTGTTGAGCCTGGGGTTACCATCTTTGTTCCCCTGATTAGTTGGGAGACTTGGTGCACCCCTCAAACCTCTGGACTGAGTCCCTTGGGCCTTTCTACACAGAGTAGTTTGGATGCAGTCCATGAGATGAGTGGCCTATTAACCTGACATACAGACTGAAGTTTATGACCACCAGGTCTACGGTTCCCTGATGTTAGTATCCTTCAGATGGTGGTGGAGGAAGAAGTGATGGTGGAAGAAGGCTTCTGGGATACCTGACTTGACTAAAGTGCTGCCAACAATATGCTGAGTATCAGCTGTGCAAGGCGCATCCAGGTGAAAACTGAGTCAAGAGTGGGACCGTTTGCCCCCGTCAGAGCCTCGAGGTGGCTAGGCCTGGCCACCCACTTGGCTTCAAACAAATAATGGGTAAGTGGAGAACTGGAGGCAATGTTCTGAAAAGGAGAAAAACTCTACTATTAATAGCATTCTGGCAATGGGAGTGGGCTTATTGTCTAAACAAATCAAACTAGCTGAAAGATGCCATTCACTAACAAATGATGACACCACAAATGGACTCCACATGAGTTTTATGAAAACTAGTATACATTTTATATAAAAAGATATACGATAAGACCACACAATATAAATCCAAAATATGAGTATGTGTAATATTCCTCCTGGCTGGTTGTTAGACCAGCCAGCCCTTGTAAGTTCTAGCAATATTAATGAGCACTTCTAAACATTCCACTGTAGTCCTAATACAATGTTATGCAGTTCGTAATTCTAGAATCAGGCACTTTGCAATGGAAAAGTAATGGAATGCGTAACGCAACAATCAGGCACTGTGCAATGTAAAAATAATACAAGGCGTAACGCAACAATCAGGCACTTTGCAAGGTTGTAATAATGCAATGCGTAACGCAACAACCAGGAACTTCTTTATGCAGAAATAATGAAATACGTAATACACTAATCAGGTGGTTCCTTATGCACGAATAATGCAATGCATAATACGTTAATCAGGCAGTTCATTATGCAGAAACAATGCAATGCGTCATACGACAATCAGGTAGTTCATTATGCAGAAATAATGCCATACTAATCAGGTAGTTCGTTATGCAGGAATAATGCGATGCTTAATACACTAATCGGGTAGTTCGTTATGCAGAAATGATGCAATGTGTAATCCGACAATCAGGTGCTCCGTTATGTAGAAATAAGGTAATGCATAATACACTCCAGCACCAGTCACGGTGCCTTAGGCGGTCTCTCCGCCACTCGTGCTGACTCTCAGTGTGCCTCTGTCAACAGTTGCCCCCAACACGGGTATGGTATAACAAAAAGTGCAGCTCCGAACTCCGGCCCCGTAACTGCCACTCCCTTGGCCAGTACGGGCCGCAATACGAGCCAAAGCAGAGGTTCGTACTGCTGAAATGAGAGAGAGGCCGAGAGTGTCTCCCTCCGAGCCCGCACCCCAGGCATCGACACACGTTACCTAGGGGGTGCGACCTCACTCTCCTCTCATCTGCCAGCGACTTGGGCCTCCGATGCAATCTTTGTGAATTGGCAACAGCGGGCTCGGGCCGGCGCCTCAGCTCCTCTGGGGCTGCCGGTCCGGGCTGCTACTGCTACAAAGATCTCAGGCTGCCACAGGGCACACGCAAACAGTGTCGCTGAGATTCCCTTGAGCTTCGGGTCCACGATCACCAGGCAACCCTCACGAAGGCCTCAGGCTGCACAAAGAACACACAAACATCATCGCTGAGACTCACTTTATCTCCGGGTGCATGATAACATGGCAATCCTCACGAAGGTCTCAGGCTGCACAAAGCACATGCACACAGCGTCGCTGAGACTCACTTGGATTCCGGGTGTGCACGATAACAAGGCAATCCTCACGAAGGCCTCAGGCTGCACAAAGCACACGCACACTTCTAAACCAAAATTATAACAGGCTCTAAAAAGTCTGCCTTGAGACAGCGAAATGTTAATTGAGTGCCGGTGTTCTATAAATAATATTTTGATAAAAGAAAAAAGAGCTGCTTCTTGATGCCTGGGAAGACTTGGTGGTGTACTGTAAATCATGAAATTCTAACACTTTTTGGAAAACGGTTTACTCACCCACTTACGTTAAAAATCACCTATCCTGTCTGGCTGTATCAATCCCCGCTGAAAGTTGGGTTAATATTTTATTAGATTCTATAGTCTTCTGGGTGCAGGCGAAGAGGTCTGAGAGGGGGATATTTCGATTCATCTCCTATCGATTGCCTTTGATTTAGTAGAGATTGAATCAGCTATGCTGAGAAGTCCATCAAATAGAGCCCCAGGCCATGATGCAGTGCTGATGGAATTCATTCGTGCCTGTAAAACTGGGTTGCTGTCCTCTTGGAGTTCTGCTTTTATTGTCCATAGATTTAAAAATGGCAAATGAGATAAACCTAGATGATACCAACCTTCTTGTGGATAGATTTGGCGGTAAAGGCAAGAAGGAGGGTTGACTTGAACAGATTTTTTAACTGGATCTGAGACTGTATGTTGGACTTGGCCCTTTGTACAGGGTCCTCCCCCAACTTTTGGCCTTCACCCTCCTGTTTTCTGATTCCATTTTTGTTGGATTTTAGGACTCTGCACACTTAGCCACTTCTGCCAGTGCTAAGGTTCTCTCCTCTTTAAACATGGTGAAATTGGCTTACAGATAATTGGCAAATTTAATTTACTTGTAAGTCTCTAGTAAAGTGGTAATACATATACAGAGGGCCTGAAAATGAAATGCTACTAGCAGGCCAGTAGCTCTAATTGGGCCACCTACTTAAGTAGCCTTTTGAAAATGTCTCAGACCTGCCATTGCAGCCTGTGTATGCAGTTCTAAACTTCCATTTTGACCTGGCAATACAAATGTCTTACCACGCCCAAACCTCTCTGTTTAATACACCCAGGTCACCCTAGGGTAGGCCCTGCACAGCTAAGAGGGTAGAATGCAGTATATTTATAAAGTTGGAGATGTACTTTGAAGTTTTACATGTCATGATACTGAAAAAATCTAAAATTATTTTTTCATCACTGTGAGTCTTACCTCTCCCATAGGATAACAATGGGGTACCTTATAACATTTAGTAAGTGTTAACATTCAAATGGGGCCAGATTGAAATGTTATGTTTAGTATCTGAGAAATTGTGATTTAAAATCCTCTTTAATGGCAAAGTTTGATTTTAAGATACAATTTTGTAATTGCCACTTATAGAATGTTGGCATTTTCCTGCCCTAACTTTTTGGTGCCCGAGGCCTGTTCCTGGGTCACATGACGCGGTGTACCTGGCAGTTAGACTTTGTATATTCCACCAGACAGCCACACAATGCATGGATTAGGTGTGCCTGGATGGGCCATCAACAGGCAGGATGGGGGGATGAGCTGGGCACAGCCCCACCTGCAATCAAATATGAAGTTCCTTGCCCTCACACAAAGGACTTGTCATCACTGCATTGCTCATGCAGCCTGCTTGCAGCCTAGGCAGGGAAAGCAGGTAACTTCAAGGACTTTGAAGGGAATTTTCTAGAAACTTCCCCTTATTTAAAGTGGGCACTAGGTATACATTTTGGACCCTCAGGCCCAACTGTTTAGAACCATCCTGGACCTGTGAAAGGTACAGAAGAAGGACTGTTATGCTGCTTTGCTGCCAGAAAGACTGCCACTCTGCCACCCTGCTCTTCTGCCGCTCTGTGGCCTGCTGCCCTGCTTTCTGTGAAGAAAGACTGGGCCCTCCCCCTACATCCCAGGCTGAAGTCACTCAATGGCTCAGCAGACTGACCTTCTGTTATGAGTTGTAGGGACATACCAAGCTCCAGATTCTCCCTGCAACTACCCTGCTGACCTGCTGCCTGGATCTGCAGCTAGACCTACATGATGCCTGCTGGTCTCTGCTGGAATGAATTACTGAACCCCAAGAGGTGCCCCTCTGGTCATGGACCCTTGGTGTAGCCTCAGTTAAGCTCCTCTGCAAAGAAAAGAAAGGGTCAAATCCTGAAGGTTTGAGCTCATCGTGAACTGACCCATTTGCATCATGATCTTGCTGCCCATGCGGCCCGCCAACATGAAGTTCTGGCAAGCTAGACTGTTTGGTTATAAGCGACCTCCAATGGCACTTAACAGCAAGAGGTCTGCACTTTGCTCTACAGCATCGACAGCTTGCAGTGACTGCCCATGTGATGACCATCCGTGATGCCCAGCCTTCTCTTCAAGGTATGTTGACGACCTTCCGCCAAGCGCTTTTGGCTCCTCGCAACTCCTTCCACAACAAACGGAACTCTTTGAAGCTAACTCTTTCTTCAGGACTAACGTGGTTCCTGTATCGGTCCCATGCTCCATTGCAATTGGCCTGAACTTATGACTTTCACCTTGTCTCAAGTGACATAAAACCACGAATAACGCTTTGTTCTTTAAGGCTCTTTTCTTAGCTGAAATCTCTAAAATGTCTTATCTATGGTTCTACTGATTGGAATTTTTGTTATTTTGGTGCCAAGTAATGTATTCCATTTTTCTAAATTGGTGTTACATTGTTTTTGAGTTTTCACTTTATTACTGTTTCTGTGCTGCATAAATACTTTACACATTGCCTCTAAATTAAGCCTGACTGCTTTTATGCCGAGTTACCAGAGGGTTAAGCACAAGTTAATTTATGTTTTTTTGTGGTTCATCCTGATGGGGATTGTGGCTGTTGCTTGAATAGGGGTCACCCCTTCTTCAACCAGCAACCCAATTTCTCATACCGTCACATTCTCTCACCTGTTCAGTGTGAGTTCCTGCCAGGAATGAGGAAACTTAAACAATGCATAAATCTACACCTTTTTATTGATAGATACAAAGTTGCCAAGTCATCCCCCTTGTATCTCTATTTCATGGATCTATTGAATGCACTAATTACATTACTAGATTCAAACTGTGGTCAAAACCTGCTCAAAAACAGCACGGATAAGGAACTGGAGGACTTTCTAAGGGCTCTCCATAGTAATCTTTCAGCTAGGATTAGATTTCTCGAGAATAGTGAATGCACTGGTTCTTTCAGCTTAAAGCGTGGTGTCCTTCAAGGTTGTACAATATCTCCAATCTTGCTACTTCTATATATTACTGACCTAGAGGCTCATTTAATTGATTAAGGTAATTTTCAGCCATTGGTTGAAGACAAACCGGTCGCTGTGGTGCTTCATACTGACGACACCGTCCTTGTGGTGCGGCACTGCTAATGTCTCAAATACTTTGATCAATTCTTTTGTGAGTTTTATAAATGACCTGAGCATCAAAATCAACTTAACCAAGACTTTCTCTATGTACTGTGGGCAGAAACATATGAAGACTCAGTCCTTTCTCATCAAGGGGCACTGTATTGGAAGAACCTACCACTCTCCTTATCTAGGTGTGACTTTAGACAGTTTGGAAACTTGGGAACAATGCATTTCGAATAGAAAACTACATTTTTCAAAGGCTGTTGGTTTTAAGTTTAACCTGGCAGCAAACATAGGTAACAAACCCATAGTCCCTATGCTGGAAATATATCATAGGAAATGCATTCCCCTCTTGACTGACATGACCAGCATATGGCGGTGTAAGGATGTAAGTAGCACCTAGGTAACGGAAAATCACAGGCTCTAGCATCTCTTGGGAGTGTCTGCTTGAACACCTATCTTTGCTAGTCATATAGAATTAGGCATTGGCTATGTTGATAAACATGTCAATTTGAATAAAGTCATCATTCTTGACTGTTTAGTGTGTGACCAAGGTCAGGCCATTTCATGGCTTCTGTACAGGAATGCCCTAGAAGCCTATGTAGTTTGCACTAGTTTAGAGATCTGATGACTATACAGAGCAAGGATATTCGGTGGCTAAAGCAGGCTGTTATTGGCGAGAGGATGAGGGAGAGACTGGCTAGCACACTTAAAAAATAAATTGACTCTCATGGCTGATGTGGAAATTAACACCTCTGTAGGCCTGGACATGTATTTTGATCTGCCACTTAATTTCCGTGAACGCTCTGTGCTTATTTAATTTAGACTTGGCATTATAGGCTGGGCCTTGAGCTTTCCTCTGCAACAATTTGACTCCAAGTTAATCTGTCTGTGCCCCTGTGATGAACGCTCATTCAACAGTCTGTTGCAATTCACCCTTTTCTGGAAATGTTATCTTGATCATTGTAAACGGGTTTTAATTTACATTTTTAACCCTAACAGTATACGAACACGCTTGCCTGTGTTAATATTTTTGCTTAAACTGGGGTCCTTGGAAGTCTGTATTATTGTGTGCCCTTTTCTGAAATCAGCTACTTCTCCTTCGTAAATCTTTGATGTTTTAGTCCATTCATATTATTTCGATTTTAACTCTGCGTTTAGGTGGAATGTAATTTCAATTTATTTTGATGATATTATTGCTGCCCTGTTATAGTTATTGATTGATTGATTGATTAATTGATTGATTGATTGAATGGCATGTGAGGGGGAAGAATGCAGAGACCTAAAATATATTGGTGTGGTGGGAGGGTACACTCTGATTAACTGTAATGGCACGTTAGTGTTGACCAGCATGTGCCCATAGGAGTGTGGCAGTAAGTTTGAATGTTCTTTCCTTATTATATATGGCAATTCAAAAAGTGGAACAGAAACATGGATAATTCCGAATACTACTTCATATGGGTGAACCAGGCAGTGGCATGCTGAATTTGGGAGACGCAGACATCTATCCTTTGGCAACAGCTGGTGTGGGGTAAATTTGCACTTAGTAAGTAGAAAGGTCACTGGTGTGAGTTAGAGTTGGGGCAACCATTTGTATGTTAACGTGGTTGCTGGAAGCATGAGTAGACAGATAGCCCTATGATATGTTCTCCCACTCCTAAATAAATTAGTCTCTCTAATATGGTATTATTCGAACCAGATTTTCACATTTACTAACCTTTGTACCTTTTAAGCATCATTCCGTGTGTGTCATTTCTGTAGTATATACACTAGGAAGTGACCACAGTTTTCAACGTGTAGCATTAGGAGATATATAGGACAGAGACACCGTTCTAATTGACATGATCTATGTTAATTGGAAACCATTCACAGGTCAAAAATACTACCAATATAGGATGGAATGTGTTCCTTTCCATTATGCCTTATTCCTTATTATCTACCATTCAAGATCTTGCTTGGTATACGCATAATTTAGCACAGGAAGTGTATAAGAATAAACTTGGTACTTTAAAATTATATTTAACGTTTCTGCTCTTTCCACTTAAAATGCACTTGTGGCTTAGGGTCTCACAATTTAAAACAACAATATAAACTTTTGGTAAGGAGGGGTTGCAGCATGGCGTGGCAACATAGAAAAGGACCAAATTGATGACTTTAGTTGAATCTTAATTTCAGAAAGATTTTTGGTTTCCGTTAGCACGAAGGTTCTTAATTTAAAATAATAGAGTCCAGGCCAGATAGAGATAACGAGTGCCGAAAAACCCCATTTAATACCGTAATAAGGAAACTCTTTACATTGCACGGGCAATGTTTGTAATTTACATTTCAGGCTTCGCTCTCAGCTTCAATAACATTGCATTTTCTTTATTTTAATTTTCAAGTTTCATATAGTGAAAACTTGAACAGAGCGCTTTAAAGAATATGCATGGCAACATTTACAGACAGTATACAAATAATATATTACGAGCTTTGGGCATGCAAGATAATAGTATGTAAATAAGGTGAAGAAGAAGGGTTATCAGGAGCATTTATAGATAATATACAAGGCAAATAGTAAAAACAATAGGCATATATGGGAATATTATATAAGTGATGATGGAGCAGACAGGTTAACTAGGTCAGAGGTAATGCTGGTAAGTTATTTCAAATATTAGGGAAATGGACTTTTGAATTCAGAGGTAGAATTGTTCAGGAACTATGCTAGTTGGAGGGGGAAGATCGTCAGTGAAGTAGGCTATTTTAGGAGGGTGGGTTCAGGTATTTGGAGAGCAGAAGTAATTTCAGTTTTTTTTCTAAAGTGTAGGAATAAATGACTGTCATGTAACTCCTGAGGCCGGGCATTCCGAATTCTAGGTGCATCCCCAGAGAAGGTACAAGTGTGTGATTTTTCTTATTTACATTTGGGAGGAATCAGAAGTAGAGTGTTTGAACTTCGCAAAGGCCTCTTTAATCTAGCTTTCGTATTCAGGTAAGGTGTTTTTTAGTGTAAAAAGCTTTATGGATTATGCAGGCTTTAATTGGTAGCCAGTTGAGTTTTTTGAGTGTGGGAGTGATGTGATCATAATGACTCTCCTCTGAGATAAGTCTAGCCACTGCTTTTAATGTGGATTTCATAGGAATTAGGTGTTTTTAGGTCTCGTCTGAGCCAGCGCACGCGCTGCTCTGGCGAGACTTTTAGTAAGGGCTTCAGAAAATGCTACCACTGTGGCCTAGAGCTTGCGGTTACGCGCGCGGGCGCGCGCTTACGAGGAGAGGCGCCATATGGCTTTCCTCTCTCGTCATGGGTCATCAGCTTTCAAGATACGAGAGCTTTCTTTCACATTCCTGAAGTCGATAACTTCCTTGTCATTTGCGTAACTAAACAATCCTGGGCGCGGCCAACTGTTAAATTAAATGAATCAGGTTATTCGTGTTTACAAGCATCTCCTGAGAAACGTGCAAAACTTTCAAACGACTCCGTGGTTTGAAAGGTGCAGCATTTCTCAGGAGATGCTTGTAATCAGCTTTCAAGATAGGAGAGCTTTCATTCACATTCCTGACGTCTATAGCTTCCTTTTCATTTGCCTATATTCTACCTCTCTTCTACCCCACTACCTCTACTCTACCTCTCTTCTACCCCTCTACCTCTAACCCAGTCTCTCACAGACACTCTCTCACAGACACTCTCTCACAGACTCTCACAGACACTCTCTCACAGACACTCTCTCACAGACTCTCTCTCACAGACACTCTCTCACAGACACTCTCTCACAGACACTCTCTCACAGACTCTCACAGACACTCTATCACAGACACTCACAGACTCTCACAGACACTCTCTCACAGACACTCTCTCACAAACTCTCACAGACACTCTCGCAGACTCACAGACACTCTCTCACAGACTCTCACAGACACTCTCTCACAGACTCCCACAGACACTCTCTCACATTCACTCTCACAGACACTCTCACACAGACACTCTCCCACAGACACTCTCTCACAGACACTCTCTCACAGACACTCTCTCACAGATACTCTCTCACAGACACTCTCACTGACAGCCTCTCACAGACACTCTCACAGACTCTCACAGACACTCTCTCGCAGACTCTCTCGCAGACTCTCTCACAGACTCTCTCACAGACTCTCTCTCACAGACTCTCTCAGACTCTCTCACAGACACTCTCTCAGAGACTCTCACAGACACTCTCTCACACTCTCTCATAGACACTCTCTCATAGACACTCTCTCACAGACTCTCACAGACACTCTCTCACAGACTCTCACAGACACTCTCTCACAGACTCTCACAGACACTCTCTCACAGACACTCTCTAACAGACTCTCTCACAGACACTCTCTCACTCCCTCTCACAGACTCCCTCTCACGAACTACATCTCACAGACTCCCTCTCCTACTCTCTCTCACTGACTGACTCACTGTCTCTCACTGACTGACTCACTGTCTCTCACTGACTGACTCACTCTCTCTCACTGACTGACTCTCTCTCTCTCACTGACTGACTCTCTCTCTCTCACTGACTGACTCTCTCTCACTGACTCTCTCTCACTGACTCAGCGCCACCACAGCATCCCTCAGCAATACCACAGCATCACTCAGCAACACCACAGCATCACTCAGCAACACCACAGCATCACTCACGGCCAACACAGCATCACTCAGCACCACCACAGCATCACTCAGCACCACCACAGCATCACTCAGCGTCACCACAGCATCACTCAGCACCACCACAACATCACTCAACACCACATCAGTATCACTCAGCATCACCTTTGCAATAGTACACCACCACATCATCATCACTCAGCAAGACCTAAGTATCATTCAGCATCACCTCAGCATTGTCTCAGCACCAGTCACCACCACTACCACCTCAACATCACTCAACACCACCTCAGCCTGCTCTCAGAATCTGCCATCTGTTGAATCTCCCCTAGCGTCTGGCCGCTGCTAGTGTTATAATACAGGTACTAGTTCACAACCTTCAACCTCCAATTGTTTTTGCTCCCTCAAAAAAAAAATTTAACAAGCATTGCAAGAACAAAAGAAAAATGAGGAAATTATTTTATTGTACATACATTTTTTAATATGGTCGTTCTGTTGTACATAATGCCTTCTTGGTCATATATAAGGTAACAAATATGCTTCTGCCACTTTTTTATTACAACTTTTCAGCATGCTGCACAGCAGCCACACTTCTCTACAGCACAGCTTAAACACATTGGCAAAGTCAATAGCTCTGCCTAAACACTAATAAGGCCCCAAAGTCAAGACCTATTGATCAAAGTGTTACCATAGTCCAGCTTAGAGGGGACTAAGGATTGTACTACAGTCATTAGGTTTTCAGGGGGGTTGAAGGTTTTTTTTTTTTTAGGTGTTCCAGCATGTAGAAGGCGCTTTTTGCAGAAGCATTTAATGTGGCCTTTTCATGCTCAGGTTTTTATCAAGAGTAATCTTTAAAGATTTGACTGAGTTGGTGATGGAAAGTTTGTAGTTTAGTGCAGTAAGTTGTCAAGTCAGGTGTGTATAGGATAGGACTTTCCTTTAGGTTGGATGAAGAGGAGCTCAGTTTTGTTGGGGTACAGCTTGAGGTGGATGTCTTTGGGTGACAAGATTTTAATGTATAGTTGCGTGTCTTCTCCATAGAGATGGTAGGCAATATTGGCTTTTTTCAGGATGGTTGTGAGTGGTTCAATATAAAGGTTGTACTAGGCAAGGGATTGTTTTAATACTTAGGGAACTCCTTGTTGGACAGATAATGCTGGTGAAGTAGATTTATTCTGCTTGATTAGTTGTGATTGTTGGTTCAGGTCTGAGGAAAACCATTGAAGAACTGTGCCGTTGATGCCTGCACACTGTGAGAGGGTGTTTAGGAGAATGTTGTGTGTAGGACTTGGCCTTTTTGGCTAAAGTTTCCTACACTTTTTGCTTTCCCGCTAGAACGTTTTCCTGACATAGAGTTGCCAATTCAGATGCTTTAGGTACTTTGCCACTGCTGATCAGTGTCAAAGTACAAGGGTTCCCTATGTAAAGTACAATGGTAATTGGTTGGCCATTATTGGTATGTTTGCCTTACTAATAAAAGTCCCTAGTGATGTGCACTGAGTATGCAAGGGCTAGTAATGCAAAGGCACGCAGAGAAGGGAACTCAGGCCTTCAGTGTAGGGCCTGCGTGCAGTGCGCTAAGTTAGCATGTTGTCCTGACAAGTGTAACCACTTGTCAGGCTTTACTTTCCCTTTTGCTTAAACAGTGGGCACCCCATGGTAGGTCCCAGCTAAGCCCTGGGCAGGGTGCAGTGTAAGTAAAAGGCAGGACAATTACTGAGGTCTGTGTTATGTCCTGACAGTGAAAAACACTCCATTTTGTTTTTCATTGGTGAAAGGCCATTCTGCCCATAGGACAGAATGGGGGAGGCTGGGTATTTTGTTTTAGTCTAGTTTCTTATAAGTTTAAAATGGAGAGGTGAAGTTTAGTATGTATGAACTCACAGTGTCATAACACATCTTTCTATGAAAGTGGTTTTATCACTGTGTGTTCAGAAATCACTCTTTTAGAAAGTGGCTGAGTTTTGTGCTTTATGCATTTCTGTATCTCTCTGCTGAATGTGGATTGACTGTCTGGATCTGATAGGTGCGAGGAGCTGGGAGAGGTCTTGACCCAAGGAAGGGTTGAGATGGCACTAGGCTGCCCTGCATTTGGAGAGTAGGGGAGGAGAAGCCCGGGAGGTGAAAAGGCTGGTGCTATAAACCAATTGACCCATCTCCTGCTGAGTGATTAAGAATCCAGACCCCCAGTATCAAAGGAAGAAAGGCGACGATGGGAGGGAGACACCAAGAACTGATTTAGGTAGGGGTCAGGGACCCACTGAGCACAACAAACTTCAAAGACATTAAGGGATATAACTATGAGAGCTGAAACCCCTGAACGTGGAAATGGAACAGAAATGGATTGAGACTGAAAAGGCTTAGACCCATTTTGTGGTAAAGAGGAACCTCTGCTAAGGAAGGAACAACTGAAGAGACTGCTGGGAAGGACCAATCCTTGCTTCCTGATCTGGGACTGGTCTGCAGTTTGCTGTTTTAACCAAGAAAGAGGCAGTTGGGACTGTGCTGTGTGTGCTGGGTCCCCCTGCTTGAAGAAGACTGTGCTTTGTGCTGTGTCTTGTAACCCCAAGGGCCCGAGGTGAGCTGACTCCCTGTTTGGAAACACAGGTACATAAAAGTTTCCAGAGAAGTTTCTAGCAACTCGGTGGGCGCGTGTGGTGGCAGCTTGAGACCCTCGGAGGGTGTGCCCTGTGATCTTGGACACATGAGGAGAAGTGAGACTCGGACACGCTGGGTGCGTGTTGTGGTGCACAGGAGGTGTTGGTGAAGAGTGCCTAGTCAACGTGTTCACCGAAGGAGAAGTGAGCCTCAGACACGCTGGGTGTGTGTCGTGGTGCTCCGCAGGCATTGGTGAAGAGTGCCTAGTCAACGTGTGCATCAGTGGTGGAGTGAGACTCAGACGCGCAGGGTGTGTGTCTTGGTGCACCGCAGGCGTTGGTGAGGAGCGCCTGGTTGGCACGTGCATCAAAGGAGAAGTGAGTCTTGGACGTGGAGGGTGCATATCATGGTGTACCGCAGGCGCTGGTGGAGAGCGCCTGGTCAGCACGTGCATCGACGAAGGAGTGAGTCTCGGACGCGCAGGGTGCGTGTCGGGGTGCACCGGAGGCACTGGTGAGGAGCGCCTGGTCATTGAGTACACCGGAGGAGAAGTGAGGCTCGGACACGGTGAGCGTGTCGAAGTGCGGCCAGAGGCATTGGTGAAGAGTGCCTGGATATTGGAGCACCGGAGTTGGAGTAAGTTTTAGTGAAGCAGTATGCGTGCTTTGGTGCAACCTGGGACTGTGGAGTTGATCGGCGGATCATCATGTGCACCAGAAGAAAGTAAGTCTCTGCAGCGCAGTGTGCATGTCTTAGTGCCAACTGAGACCGCGGGAAGGAGTGCCTGGTGAACGTCCTCTCAGAGTCAATGTAAGGACTCATCAGCGTTGTGTGTGTGGCTTCGTGCCTGAAGAGACCCAGAGGGTGCTGTGGTGAACGTGCACCCGGAGTAACGCAGTCTTAGGAGCGTGGGGTACGTGTGCCCTGCAGTCGCTTGAGACCATCCTAACAGTTGCGGCGTGGACCAGCATCCCCGGAGAAGCTGAGCTGCCAGACCGAGTCGCTGAGGCCCATTGAGGAAGTTCTAGTCGGCAGGCCCAGTCCGTTGAAGGAGGAGAGGAGAGTGCGGTCACAACCCTAGGTATTGTGGAACACTGCCTGGGCGGGGTGCGGGCTCGGAGGGACACTCTCTCGGCCTCTCAGTCCTTCTGGCCCGTACTGACCAAAGGAGTGGCAGAACTGGGGCCAGAGTGAAAAGCTGTGATTCAGGTCATCGTTGATCCATGTGGGGGCAACTGTTATGGAAGAGGCTGACTGTCGTAATACACATTGCCAATATTGCTGATAAGGAACTGCCGAACTGTCTTATGACGACCGGCAGTATTTCTGCATAATGAAGTACATGATTGTAGCGCTACGCATTGCATTTTTTCTTCATTGCAAAGTACATGATTGTAGCTACACATTGCATTATTCCTTAAGTGCAAAGTACATGATTGTAGTGGTGCGCATTGTTGTAGTTCTTCATTGCAAAGTACGTGATTGGGGTGTGACACATTGCATTATTCCTTCATTGCGCAGTACATGTTTGTATCAGTACACATTGCACTATTTCTCCCATTGCAAGGTATCGGGGTGTATCGTTATACATTGTATTATTTCTCCTTTGCTCGGCACAGGATTGTATCGTTACGCAGTGCACTATTTTCTGTCCATTGAAACGTGTGTGATTCCAGCATTATGACCAGCATAGCATTTTAAAAGCGGCGGTTGGGATTTCAACCTACCTGCCAGCCGGGACATATGTTACCCTGTATTATATGTAGATTCTTCAATTGTGTGGTCTGATCATATATCTTCTTATATTAAGTTTATACTAATTTTAGCAAACTCGTGTTGAGTCCATTTGTGGTTTCACCATTGGGTTGCTGTGGCGTGGTTGCACATACTATACACTCGTGCCTTGGAAATAGGCCTAGCTGCTCGTGTCAAGCTACTAAGAGGGTGAGCAGGGCTATCTCAAACGGTGTTGTTACTTGGCCTAACATTGAGTGGGGAGTCCTTTGTCGCGCATTTTGTGACAGTATTGCAGCCCTGAAACTCCGGCTTCCAACATTGTGGTTAACAGCATCAAAGGCTGCTAAGAGGTCAAGTTAAGATTAGGAGGCAGTCTTGACCGTCATCGAGAGTTCTGTGTAAGTCATCAGTGATGTTCAGGATTTCAGTTTTCGTATTGCAGCCCTTCCTAGATCCAGTTTGGAAGGTGTTATGTAAGTCAAATTTGTCAATGTGGGTGTTGAGTTGTGAGTGCACACATTTCTTGATAGTTTTGGCAAGGAGGGGAGGTTAGTCATGGGTCTCTAGTTATTACGGTCATTCTGGTCAGCGTCTGGCTTTTTGATGAGGGGTGTGATTCGGCTGAGTTTAGGCGAGGCCGGCATCGAGCCACTGGTTAGGGAGCAGTTAGAGATTTTAGTCCATGTTGGGGAGATGATGTGCCTGAGGTTTTTGACTAAGGATGAGGGAACGGGTTAGAGATGTGTGATGTTGACTTCATGGAAGCAAGAATTTTAGGGACTTCTTTAGAAATATTTTCAAACTTGGTCCATGTTGCATTTTTTTTCAATTGTATGAATTGTGGTTGGTGTCCTGGCACAGTGAGGAGGTGGGTTTGGGGTGGTTGTAATTCGTTTGAGGTGTAGCAGTGGCAGGACCATCATTATTAGAGGGGACATCATTGTTATGGGGTGAGGAGGTGGGGGTGTCTAACAAGAGTTTAATGTTTGTTATTTCTTCAGAGAAGAATCTGGCGAATTCTTCATAGCACTTGAGAGAGTCATCAGAAGAGAGTGAAGGAAGGAGGAGATTTGCTGTTTAATGATGTTGGAGTGGACTTTAGGTCTGTTTTTACAGTGGTCAATTTTGGCTCGGAAGAAGAAGGACTTTTCTCTGTTAAAATGTTTTTTGTATTTCAAGCATATTTATGCTTTAAAAAAACATGCTCCTATTGACCAAAGCTATACCTCAAAATCTTTAAGTAGTGAGTCTCCTTATTTTGTGTCCTTGAACATCCAACTTTCCACTCAAATTTCCATATTTGCTTTCATGGAAAGACCTTGAAAAGGCATCATGTTGTGTCCAATCTTGATAAAAGCTTATTGTCAACCCCAGTACATTTTTGAATAACAGCTCTTTTTGCCTAATGTGTTAAGCTATTTTGAAACTAGAATTGGATTGAGAAGTCTTCTTAATCAATATACCTTACACTGAGGAACATCCACTCAACTTTCATACAAAAGATAAGGTCATGAATTAATTCATTATCAAATCCTTATAAAACAAGCATTTGCAATGCAATAGGTCTCGCAATTGCGAGATTTTGAGCTATTGGCCTTGTAAATGGCAATGCCTTTTAAACTCATAAAAGGCATTGTCGTTTACAATACCAATAAGTCAAAGTTTGGCAAAAGCGAGACCTATTGTATTGCAGAGCGTGGTGTCCCTGAAGTGGGTGCCGCACTCATCATTGAAGTAAACCAAAAAAAATTAAACAGAGTGGTGTCCCTGAAGCGGGCGCCACGCTCACCATTAAAGTTTAAAAAAATATATATGAAACAGGGAGCGGTGTCCCAGAAGCTAGGTGTTATGGAATGTATGTATGTGGTGTGGAATTGTGTGTTGGACTGGATTAGTTAGTTGTCTAACTGTGTGGTGTGGCTTCGATTTGTGTAGTGGAATTATGTGGCATGGTGTGCCGTGGAATTATATACATAGTAAATATGTGGTGTTGAGTATACTGGAATTATGTGGAGTGGGATTGTGTGTTATGGATTGTAATTATGTGGAATGGTATTTTGAGGTGTGGAGAGGTATGTTCTGGACTTTAATTATATTGTGTGCTGTTGAATTTTTTGTGGCGTGATGTGTAATTGTGTGGTGTGGATTAGTTGTATGTGGAATTGTGTTGTTGAGTTGTATTATGTGGTTTGGTTTCGAATCATGTGGTGTGGATTGCAAATGTGTGGAGTTGAATTGTGTGTTGTGGAACTGTGTGGATAGGTTTACCTGTTTGGTGAGGAAAAGAAGAAATAGGTTGGAGATGAGCTTCAGATCCATGTGTTTGGGTGTAAACAAAAAAGAAAGAGTTAGAGCTATTGGAGTTGTAAATGTCTTTTCCCTATATGTTATGGATTGGAGGGGATGTATGTGGTGTGTAGTGGAATTTTGTGGGTTGTATTGGAATTGTTAGTTGTGGCATTGTGTGGCATGAAATTGTCTGTCATAGAGTGGATTCGTGTAGTGGAATTATGTGGCATGGTGAGCAGTTGTATTATGTGAATAGTATGTGTTTTTGAGTGTATTGGAATTATGTGAAGTGGGATTGAGTGTAATTATGATGAATGGTATTTTGTGTTGTGGAGTTTTATATAGTGGACTTTAATTCTGTGGTGTGCTGTTGAATGTTATGGTATGATTTTGAATTGTGTGTTGTAAATTGGCTATATGCGATGTGTAGTGGAATTGTGTTGTGGGTTGGAATAATATTTGCTTTTTGTAATTTGTGGTGTGGAATGGATTTGTGTGGTGTTGAATAGTGTGGCATGGAACAGTGAGGTATAGAGTGAAATTGTGTTGAGTGGAATGATGTGGCATGGTGGAGAGTTTTTAAGTAGATTGTTATGTGGTATAGAGTGTATTTATGTGGGGTGTATTTATGTGGTATTGAGTAGTGTGTAATTAGGTGGAGTTGAAATATGTGGTGCTGAGTGGTATTATATGGATTGTAAATATGTTGTGTGGTGTGATTGTATGGATTGCCATTGCATTGAGTGGTATTGCATAGAGTGGCATTGCGTAGAGTAGAGTGGTTTGGCGTGCAGTTGTGTAGCATTGTGTGGAGTGCAGTTGGTTGGAGTGGTGTTGCATAGAGGAGTGGGGTTGCGTGGAGTGGGGTTGCGTGGAGTGGGGTTGCGTGGAGTAGTGTTGTGTGGAGTGTCATTGCAAGAAGTGGCATTGCATGGGTGGCACCTCATTGATTAACACTGCATGCAGTGGTGTGGTGCAGAGTGGAGCGCAGTTGGGTGGAATACAGTTATGTAGAGTGGGGCAGCATTGCGTAAAGTGCAGTTGCGCGGAGTGGCGTTGTGTGAAGTAGCATAGAGTGGTACTACGTGGAGTGGTGTAGAGTAGAGTGGTGTTGCGTGTAGTGGCATTACATTGAGTGGTGTTGCTGGTAGTGGCTTTGCATTGAGCTGAGTGGTGTTGCGTGTAGTGGCATTGCATTGAGCTGAGTGGTGTTGCGTGTAGTGGCATTGCATTGAGCTGAGTGGCGTGGAGTGCAGTTGTGTAGATTGGAGTGCAGTTTTGTGGAGTGCGGTGGCGTGAAGTGCAGTGGCGTGAAGTGCAGTGGTGTGAAGTGCAGTGGCGTGCAGTTAAGTGCAGTGGTGTGGAGTGAAGTGCAGTGGCATGGATTGGAGTAAAGCAGAGTGGAGTAAAGCAGAGTGGAGTAAAGCAGAGTGGACCGGAGTAAGACAGAGTGGACCGGAGTAAGGCAGAGTGGACCGGAGTAAGGCAGAGTGGAGTGGAGTAAAGCAAAGCGGAGTGGAGTAAAGCAAAGCGGAGTGGAGTAAAGCAAAGCAGAGTGGAGTAAAGCAAAGCGGAGTGGAGTAAAGCAAAGCAGAGTGGAGTAAAGCAAAGCAGAGTAAAGCAAAGCAGAGTAAAGTAAAGCAGAGTAAAGTAAAGCAGAGTGGACCAAAGCAGAGTGGACCGAAGCAGAGTGGACCGGAGTAAAGTTGTGGCATGAAGTAACGCAGAGTGGAGTAAACCAGAGTGGCGTGGAGTAAAATAGAGTGTAGCAGCGTAGAACGGAGGGGAGTAAAGTTGAGTGACATGGAGTAAAGCAGAGTGGAGTCATGCAGTGTGTAGGGGTGTAAAGCAGACTGCAGGGGTGTAAAGCAGAGTGTAGGGGTGTAAAGCAGAGTGGAGTAAAGCAGAGCTGCATTGAGTGGAGGTGAGTAAAGCAGAGTGGCGTGGAGTAAAGTAGAGGGTAGAGTGGCATAAAGCAGCGTGGAGTAAATCAGAGTATAGGGGTAAAGCAGAGTGTAGGGGAGTGAAGTAGAGTGTAGGGGAGTAAATAAGAGTTGCATTGAGAGGAGTGGTGTAGAGTAAAGCAGAGTGGCATGGAGTAAAGCAGAGTGGAGTAAAACAGAATGGCGAGGAGTACAGCAGGGTGGCGTGGAGTACAGCAGAGTGGAGTAAAGCGAGGTGGAGTACAGCAGAATGGCATGGAGTGGAGAAAAGCAGAGGGGTGTTCAGTAAAGCAGAGTGGAGTAGAGTAAAGCAGAGTGACATTGAGTTGAGTGAGGTAAAGCAGAGTGGCGTTGAGCTGAATTGAGTGTAGTAAAGCAGAGTGGTGTTGAGCTGAATTGAGTGTAGTAAAGCAGAGTGGCGTTGAGCTGGATGGAGTGTAGTAAAGCAGAGTGGCGTTGAACTGGGTGGAGTGCAGTTAAGCAGAGTGGCGTTGAGTGGAGTAAAGCAGAGTGACGTTCAGTGGTGTGGAGTAGAGTTGAGTAAAGCAGAGTTGAGTAAAGCAGAGTTGAGTAAAGCAGAGTGGAATAAAGCAGAGTAGAATGAAACAGAGTGCAATAAAGCGGAGTGGAGTAAAGCAGAGTGACGTGGAGTAAAGCAGAGTGGTGGGGAGTGGAGTAAAGCAGAGTGGAATGGAGTAAAGCAGAGTGCATCGAGTAGAGCTGAGTAAAGCAGAGTGGAGTAAAGCTGAGTGGAATTAGTCGAGTAATGCAGAGTGGTGGAGAGTGGAATAAAGAAAAGGTGGGAAGTGGAGCAAAGCAGAGCGGCGGGGAGTGGAGTAAAGCGGAGTGTAGTTGAGTGGAGTAAAGCTGAGTGTAGTTGAGTACAGCTGAGTGGTGGGGAGGGGAGTAAAGCATGCACAACAATATAGTATGAATATTTCATTTTTCCTTCATTAATTTAAAACTTTTAATCAGCCCAAACAACACTAATGTAATCTGCTATCTACACCCAATAACTAAGCCTCTTGTAAGGTCAGTTCCACTGCTGTGGAAGTTGTCAATAAAACACAGATATGACAGTTTTAGCAATGATAATCTTGAGCTATGTCGCATCCTTCTCGCTTTGAATAAATGTAAGGTGCAAGCACATTACGAAGTGATTGCGTGGTAAAAATAGTCTAAAGGTTTTAACATACAGAATTGACTCAATAAGCACCTGTAGAAAGTTTGTAATTGCTGAAGAAATAATTAGCAAAGGAGGAAGCCTCTACTGGTGTGAGATGGAAGAATCCTTTGCAGCTGTGCTCAGCTATAAAGATTGTTATCATCCTTCTAACCAGCACATGTTTTTTATTGCCACATTTGTTTGTAAAGGTTCCCAACCGCAAACACATGCCAGGGGACGGTGGAAGGGGGTTTAAGGGGGCTAGCCCTAACCAGTAGCATAACAAGGACAATGCTCTGGGTGCTGTACGTTTAACACGCTGTGATTGACAAATGGCGTGCACCAAGCGCTACATTTCTCACACAAGGAGACTGCTGTGGGCGCTTGATGTTTAACTCTACGTAATATGATGAGCAGTACCAAAGCATATAAATATTGGCATTTTTTTACAGATGCACTGAATGTGGCGTGGTTAACTCACGCTGTGCACCAAGCACTGCATGTTTGACACGAAGAGTGTTCTGTGCGCTATATGTTTCACACTAAGTAAAAACAAGCAGTACTAAAGCATATAAAAATAGCTGTGCTAATGTACTTTATAGAACACAAAATTGTAGTTAAACTCTGAGCAATGATGGCTTCAACTAGTTACAACTAAGTCTAAACAAATAAAATAAGCAGGAGGGAATGCGACAATCCTAAGAAGCGATACCGCGCCCTGGAATTCCATGTTAGAACAGGCAGCTATTTAAGGAAATTACAAACATGCAAGTTTTTAATAATAAATGTATTTTTAACATTTCAATGACATGTACATTGCAAAGACTCAATACACCAGCCTGTTGTGTTTTCTGGTGAAGCAGAAGCAGCTGCCTTTTTTTTAAAACGAGGCTGTTTTTATTTTTGGTAGGGACGATGGTTTCTCAAGATCTGCAATAAAGCAACTCCAGGAAGGGGGGG
This sequence comes from Triturus cristatus, assembly GCF_964204655.1. NCBI lineage: Eukaryota > Metazoa > Chordata > Amphibia > Caudata > Salamandridae > Triturus > Triturus cristatus. Next base: position 674,255,122 of record NC_140587.1, read on the forward strand.
AGGAGAGAGAACAGAAGAAACCTTTGCTTTGCACGTTATACCACTATTTCTAGTAAATCAGCCCTTTTAAAAATGCTAAAAGCACAGCTTTAACGCGTTGTTCCTGGGAAACAGCCGAAGCAGCACTTAAAGTAAGGCACTAGTTTGGATCACAAACATTTATTTAAACTATGGGCAATGCTGGCTGGCTTTAACTTGTTACAGCTAAGTTTACACAAATGAAATCAGCTGGAGGGAAGGCACGGTGATAGAAGAGGCGAGACAGCGCCCCGGAATTCCAGGTCAGAACGAGCAGCTCTTTATGATACAAGAGTTTTAAATTATACATGATGAAGATTACAACAGAAATCGCGCACAAATGCGTAGAAGGGGAGAGGAGTGGGGAGAATGAAAAAGTACCGTTGTCCATGCTGTCAGATGGGCAGGCTGCTTGCAAGAGGTTCTATGCACGGTGCCTCCACACCTAGCATGTCGCCTGCTGTGAATGCCCCCAGAGCTGTTATGCTCCAAGTTGCTGCCCCCGCTTTAGATTCAGCTGCATTTTGATCCTGATGCTAAATTAGCCTGACAAATGTTTCTGATGAAGGGAGAAGGGTCATTTAAAAGTAAACAAACTTGCTACTGCTGGCCGGGCTGGTTTAGAAAAAAAAACAAAAACTCATTAAAACAAGATAAAGGCATGCAAGTAGCCAAGCCACTTCAAAGCCGATCATGCGCAATGCAGCTGCCAGCAGCTTAGCACCCAGCAAATGCAGAGCAGGAACTTCAGCACCAACAAACGATGGCAAGGAAGTGGCTCAACATATAATGATGTCGACTTTGGAGCAGGGGAACAGTGTTCGAGCCTCAGCATCGGCTGCATCATTTAATTATAATTAAATAAACCGAGATCTCGTGAATATTAAATATAAATAAATAAACAGTGTTGGGTGAGGGCAGGAAGCTGCCGGATTTGGAAATGCCAGCAGCAAAGAAAAAAGTAGTCCCTAATTAAAAAGATAACAGCCAGCAGTGTAAGTTAACTGTAGTTGGTCCATGCTGCTTCCTCCAGAGACAGAAGAAAACGGAAGTGACATATGGGACCACCAGCCAACAATAAGCCAGATAAGAACAGCAATGCCAGATTCCACCAATGGCAAGCAACAAAACAAAGACAAATGCAATGGGTGGAGTTTCACTAGTAATACTGATTACTTGATGCCTCGTAGAGGCAGCTGTGCTGCCTATGCGAGACCTAAAAATGGCACTGAAAATTGGATTTAAAAAAGGATGCACATTGCCCCTTCCCTCATGTTATTCAATCTTTAGCATATATGTATTGTTTTACAATTAGTTGCTAGTGCTTCTTCCTATTTATAGCCACAGATGCCAGAGCATTATTCTTTGTTGATGATGCCATACTATGTGATCAAAAGCATACTGTTTTATAGAATAAATGGAATGCAATAGAAGTCAATAATAAAATAAAAAAAGGAAATTTAGGTGTTACTCATTTATCCATTAGACAGACCACTATTGTGCTATTCCTTCTTAACCAGTATTCTGTGCACCCTTTCAGGTACTAATTTTGCCTGCCGACCTGGGATGCACTCAGTTGTAGACCTGTGGTGTGCCAGGGGCCATCCTTAGATTGGCCTCTCGTGGTGGAATACACATGCAGGAAAGTCAAGTGCTCGTCACTGCCTGTGTGCCTTTTGGTGCTACTTGCACACTACTTCCACCAAGGCCCCTCTTCACCCTCCTCTTTCCCATGGCGACAACTGCCTCAAGTAGAAAAAAGGTCTTGGCAGTTATTGTACGCCTCTGGGTTATGTTTCCAAAACTTTGGTTTCAAATGAGGGACTTTTCTGTATTAGGTATTGTTCAAAATAAAAGAAACTTTGGACTGAAGTCGAGCGTACTATCCGACACTCTAAAATAATGATACAGTGGTTGTTTATTCAGATTAGGCACATTTTGAATGAATTCGGTCCTAGAAGAGTTCTGACAAGTCTGGATCTTGTTGAAGATTTGATATAGACTAGATCACGCAGATCCATCAATTCCTGGGTATCCATCCTTTGACAGAAGAAAGGCACTGAGGTATACTTGAAGACTCAGGAGAAGTGGCAGTCCAAGGAAGGCCTCCAGATATTGGTAGAGACCTGGAACAAGGTCAATGTGTTTAATTTCCCTTTAATGAAGGATGGAGAATTTCCGCTGAATGCAATATTGTACAAAATGGCTGCTCTATAGAACTCATCAGTTTTTGCACTAAATTAATCCTCAGATATCGCATAGCTGTCTTACGTGCTCAATGGAGGGTGTGGGTAATTGGACGCACATCATCTTGGGTTGCCCAAAAATAAATCAGTTCTTGGATGAGATTCAGAAATACTGTTTCCACACATTAGAGATCTAACATGCAATTGATGCTCAAGCAGCGGTGTTGGGGTATTCACCTGACACCAATATAGAACCACTGCAGAAGAAATAATTATTTGTAATTGCCTTATAGCAAGGTCGATAATTATTCAAAACTGTTGATCGGAAGTGATCCCTACTTTCCAAAAATGGTGGTCTAAAATGTAAAAAATGAAGCGGCTAGAATATCGCTTTGCATTAAGGTCTGGAACATATAACAAATTTCAGACACTATGGGGAGAGCTGGGATAGGCAGGCGATGGAAAGGTTTTTTTTATGAGAAAAAGTGCAATTTGCAATGTGCAATTTAAGGTTTCAATTGGTTGTAATAGAAAACGTTTTGGCTAAAAGTGGAATTTGTATATTTTTTTAAACTATATGACGTAAAGTTTTGATTAATATTGAATTTATTGTTGTATGAAGTCAACCAATACAAAAAAGGGGAAAAAAAGAAAAGAAAATGTACAGCTCGCATTATTTTTTGCTCGTTGGAAAGATATTTGAGGTAGGTTTATGTAGAATCAGTGGTTGAGGCAGCTTAGACTGACTGCTGTATCCATATGGTGGATCAGTTGATTCACAATTAGGAGCTGAAATCGTTTGACGCCTTACAAGACGAATTCCACCCGAATTCTCAACAATGGTGGAGATACTTCCAATTGATACATTGCTTCACCCGCACTCTTAAGTGAATTTCATGTCCCCTTCTTCAACCAGGAGTCCATAACTATTTAAGATGACGGCGTTCCTATACTGGTGTGGTCTTTGGTGTCTGTTCCACGTTATTGGAATAAATTAATACACTTCTTCTTCAGATTCACTTACAAAATTGATAGTCACAGTAAAAAGGTAAGATAAAAGGGCAAAAAATAGATTATGCCAAATCGGCATAAACTGAAATTCTCAACTCCCACAATAGGGGCCTAAAATAAACCAGACTTATGCTCAGCTTTTTTAAACTTTTCCATAATTGGCATGGATCTACCCACGAGCTATAATGAGCCAATTTGATCCGTACAGCAATCTGCTGGAGGTGCGGCCAGCAAGATGTAGATATAGTCCATCTGGTGTACTCATGCACCACTCTCCACCCATACTTAAAGCCATACTACTACTAGAAAAACAGGTGCCTTAAGAGAGCCATTTTACAACTGTTATTCACCTTACTTTATACTGCATCCTGCTGTTCTATAATTTGTGCTATGAACTCTATGTACAGCGTTCCTTGTTTTATTTTTTATATCCTATTGTTTTAAACCTTGCCCTGAACATTTTGTAAGGAATATCATATGTGACAGGTGTTTTAGTGTACTGCAACCCTCTTCAGCTTGCTTGTTGTACAACGCTCTGATAACGTGATGGTCATGTTTGCGCTTTATAAAATATTATAAATAAATCCTGGACGCAGGTGATCCACATTAAGAAAGTACCAACAATCTGCATTTACAGCAATCAGCTACACTGGTTTTTCTTCATGACAGATTAAAAGTCCCAGATGTCAATGGCCAAATGAAGCGCTGGATTGACACAGGGCTAACAGTAGTCACAATGGCGAATCTGCGATGGTGGAAACAGAGGACACCTCCCATCCATACTGAGTGGATGCATGACACATGTCCATTACTGCTTTACATGAACAAATGATCTACCGTCTGTTAGATCAGGCAGATGTGTTTGACCAGATATGGCTACCTTTACTGAAGCCGACCCCAGTGGATTGCAGTACCAGCTAATCTCCTGGAGGTAATTTGCAGTGTTATGGTTTTTAGGTCCTGCCTTTACTCTTCCTCTTGGAAGAGGATCTTGTGTGCATATTTACTGTTGGTTATTTGACCTGTATTCCATTCATCCAGAAGATAGTCCAGGTTACTTATGGGCTTTTACTCCTTGCTGTCGACACGTTTGCAGAATTGTGCTCCTCTACAGGATGAACTTGAGCATTCTGGCTTTGTACATGTCCTCTGGTTGAAATGTTGTTATTTCTTTCTCTTTTCCTTTTTCCTTTAATGCCCTTCGATTGCAGACTTCCTTTGTATACAGAAATGTAAACGTAATTCTTCAGTGTGTTTGAGGTCAAACGAGTTGAGTATCTCACCGTGAAATGAAAACCATAGTGTCTAATGGAAAATGAAAAAAAAAGTAATAAAAAAAGAAGCAGCGGTTGAATTGGACGGAGTCTATTGGGAACAAAGTTCCCAGTGTTTTTTTAATTTTACACTAACAGGTCCCGTTCTTCTTGTTACCTCGCCCCCAAAATACGCTGACCCCACCCCAAACACTCACCATAGTTTCCATTATGTTTTATGCATTTCAACCTCTGTAGGCGAGAGCGCCAGTGACTCCACCGCTGTATATGAGCTATGCACCATTTAAATGGGCAATTTCTTTTTAACTAAATGCTGTGACTTTTAAAAGAGCATTTTTGTCCTCCTCTGCTCTGCCCAGCATTAACCTCAGAGATTGAAAATACCACAAAAAGCAGACTTCAGCTATGTAAATCCTCAGTGAAATACCTGGTTGACAGAATCAAGGGAGCAGTGTGTGGAGTTACTCTTTATATTACAGGAGATTCCCTCCTGGGTAGAGAGTCTCTGTTATTTTGTCGCAGGCTTTGGGTGGGAAGGATACATCTCATCCTTTAGTGCCGGAACGCTGTGGTGGTATTCCTCATTTGAAGCATTCGTACCTCATGCATCCTACCTGCCTGCACTTTGCAGCCTGTGGCTATCAGTCTTCTCCCTGGTTGTAGTGACTCTGCTTGAGTGACTGCAAGTAAAGTGTTAAACTAGTCCCAGACGTAAACTCCTACTTCCGGTCGAAATGGGATTACAATTGTATGTGAATTATTGGGTACAGTATAGCCTGATCACAGTTCGCCCTCCTCAAAACAAGTGCAATTCATGCCCAATAAATAGCTTAGTAATTGATAAAACATGCGAAAAATGGTCAACAATTTCACAGCCGTGTGTTAGTCCCCTTTACAGACTCATTAACTAAGAACAGCTTGGCAATGGCATGGAAATACTGCTCGAAATGGTCATTTCTCGTGCAGATTGATTTCAGGTCGTTACCGTGCAGCACGCGATCAGTGACCGTTTGCTGTGACTGCTGTTTCGTGCCTTGATTTCATTCCAACAAGAATTTTCAAATGAGTCGCCAAATTCTTTTTAGTCTTGCCCGTAGTTATTTATGCCCCATCAAAGGCGACGGAATGGGCTAGGCCCCACTCAGTGATTTGCAAATGCCCAGTGGAGCTCTCATACAAGAAACTGTACACAAGTATACTGATGAACATTCCAACTTTCTAGAGCTCCCGAGAGACTGCAGATTTGTATTCATTTGGGTGTGTTCGGCGGTTACAGACTTTAATGATTTAATAAATGAAAATGCTTAAATGACAGCAGAAACGATTTTCATTGAAGGTCATACAAGAAAAACGGTTGTTTTAGATTAATGAAATAATAAACATACGATATAGCTAAACGTTGCACTGCACTAACTACTAAAATGTAGATACAAACAAACAAATACATAAACAGACTGTTGTTTCTAACCATAACATTATTTCCTGCTTTGCTTCCTTTCACAAATCAAGTGCAGATGAGCTGTGAATTGAATCAAATTACATGAGAACTTTAAGCAAGAGAAAATGTTTTTATACAGGCCATACAGAAAGTCTGCATTCTACATATTGAAATAGATTCAATAGCCAATTAAGTTCATTAACATCAAACACTACTTAGTTTTACTTAGCATAAGGCCAGTTGCAGCCAGGCATCCAAAAACCAGAAACTTGGCTGCGAAAAAGAATCCTTTAATTTCAGGAAACCCCAGCTTACCCCTTCCAGAGGCATAAATCATCCCAGAAACACAACAATGAGTCTAGTTAACTAGCAACAAAGAAAAGAGCGTTCATAAATGCATTTTCGACTAGTTTTTGTAGCTCGTGGCTACAGACAGCTTTTGCTGTCTTTAGACACTCCTTATTTTCCAATTCATAATATATTCTGAGAGTGTGCTAGGGTCAGCTCCTTGTTCATGATAGGATAGCTTAGTTGTCCATCTCAGGCGTTTCCTCTTGATTTGATGGCTCTTCCCTCTATTCTTGCCTTTCTGCCACCCAAGATCATTTTTGTCTCACAGTCTTCCCCTTAGATGAGCTCTAACCTTTCACTGCATACATGAAGGGACTCTTTTTATTTGGTATGTATTACTCCATGGAAGTGAATGTTTTCATGCTCTCTCTCACTCACGTGTTCATTTTCTTCTTCCTCCGTCCACATTCCCACCACGAGCACTGCCGTGTCACTTCCCCCAGTGCCAGGTGCTCATTGCCTTTCCACCCATCCTATGACGTCATCCTGCTCCCCATATGAAATGTATATTTATTGTTTAGGACTTTTTTAAAGAGAGCTGCTTGAGGATTTGCTTTTTTGCGCTTTGTGGGCACTTCTTTTTCACTTCCTTTTCACTTGTTTTTTAGTCTCAAAGTACACAGATGAAGTAAGTATAGCAAATCAATTCGTAAGTATACTACTTACTTTTAAGTTATTTTGGGAGTTGAAATTCTGACTATGATGTTTTTAATGCACAATATTTAAAACTCGATATTCCAATCGTATAACCTCCCAAATCTTCCACCGAAGTCTGCAGTCAGATCACCTGAGCTCCTTTTAGTACTTAGCAATTATTCTTCAACTATTTTATTTCAAAGTTAATCACTATGGGCCTAAGTCACAGCTTATTCTGTACACAGAACAACGTACCATTTGAAGTTGTGCGTACTAATTTATTGTAAAATTATTTTTTTTTAGTTGAGAGAGTAGGAAACTCCACTCAAATAATAAGCACAATCCTTGTCAGGGTGAACGACAATAGCTACTAAATTAAACTGTGCTTAATCCCTTGGTAGCTTGCCACAACGGCAGTCAGGCTTAATTTAGAGTCAACGTGTGGGCAATGCCAGTCTGTATCACCCTTCGATATTCACACGATGTGCGCCCCTGGGCATGTGGGACCTCTTTACAGACAAAATGCTCTGTCTGTTTGAAGACCTGGTGGAAGCTAATGCCTAGCCCCATTGGTCCTATGTCCCCTATTCCACTCTTACCTGACCACTTCACCTGACTGAATTCACGATGCCCCTGAGGTCTCCCCTGAGGTCTCCTGTCTCTTGCTGACTCTGCTCAGGCATGGCCAAGCCAGGCGTTCAGTGACTGGCTAATACACTTATAGCTATGTCCTGGAAATCGCCACAGCCCCCTCGGCTGCCGGTCTGCTTCCGAGACCTGCAGCCAGGAATACTGGCTGAACTTGGCACACAACAAAAACAAGGCCTAAGCACAAGGGGATGCACATCACCATAGACTGGAAAGGTTACCTGGCCATGGTAACAGCCAATTCTTGAAAGCACCTGTCCTGAACCACGCTGCAGGCCAGCAAACACATAGAGGGAAGCCACTGACTCCAGAATACACCCCAACCAGATGATCCTTTTCTCTTGGTATGGCTATTGCGACCCCACCCTTCCCCGCACAGCTGCTGCCCCGACTTGATATACACCATGTGTGACATACTTCCCTATTTGCCGTTGATCCATGAACCCACCTACACTGTCAAGGTTTACACAATATTGTCATTCGGTTTCCCCTTTTCAGTAGGAACTGTTCATTTATTGGACAACAGAAACGTTCGGAGGGCGCCAGACTGATTCCACGCACCTCCTCAGGATATGTTGGCCTATAGACCTTCTAGCTCACAGTGCCACCATAAGCACCCATAAACCTGGCAAGGTAACGGATGGTTTGGGCAACCTCAGAGCATGACAACCCTGACTCCCGCAGGAATCGTGGTAACAGATCTAGAACCTTTCAGCTCACTTACTGGTGCTCACTCAGAGAGATGCACAAGAAATTTTCAAAGGGACAGTTTCAGTATTTATTGAACCATTGTGATTCTTGTATAAAATATATGCGCTGCAATGATTAATAGACAGAAGCAGATAAAAGTGATTAGCTATATAACAACAGTGAAAAGGATGAACAATTACATCATTGTGTTAAAACAGTGTATATGTTCTGGCATATAAGTACTGGGTTTAGAGTACTCCTACTATGCGCTCCCTAACCTAGCTGCTTGGGGTGGGTATTCTGCCAAGAATCCCCTACTGGATGATCTAAGTCCCCTTTACCTAAAGGCAAGGTATATAGGTCCACGTCTTGGTCACAAGTTGGACATCTCTCCTCGCATAGTGTAATCAGGAATCAACTGGACTGAGACTCCGACACAGCGAAAACCTCAAAATGACAGCAGAGCACTCCTTTAATTTGAGCATGGAAATATGTGTATATTTATAATAACAGTATCCATGTTTCTGTGTCGAGGTCTCAGCCGGGCCAACATTGTATATTGTTTTTGTGATAGCCCCTTCGCCTCATGGACGAATAACAACAACATTTGCACAATGTGTCTTCAGGCCTTGCACTGAATGTTCAAGGTATTGTGATAGTGTACTTATGAAGTGGAATTGTAAGCAATGTGGTTTTAGAGAACCTAATCCTGCACTGTCACGCAAGTAAATGTGTGTCAAAAGTCATTGTGTAGAAAAGAAAGCAACTTAAGAACCATTTACATGTAAAATGGCAGTGTTTCCTCCTGCGAGAAACCTAGCCACATGACATTATTGTTAGTTTATTGCTTGTTGGATCACACTGATATATTCTCGTTCTCTAACACACCCCTTGAGTTCACATTTACAACTGATGAACACCACTGAATGTAACCTCGGTACATTCATCTGTAGAATCCTTGCACCAGTGATTACTATCAGATGTAAATGCTGTTCCAGTTACTGCATTGCTCTACAAAATCCAAAATCACTATAGAGATACGTGATAAAAAATCTTAGATGCAATGTCTAAATTATTTATGCACCACACAAACAGTAATAAAGTGATAGCACAACAAGAAATATACCTAACCAATTTGGAAAAAAAAGTTTTAATAAATAAAATAACACCAAAATGAGCAATCAAAATTCCAAACAGCAGAACCAGAGATATGAGTTTTTAAAGTTTCATTTAAAAATAGCAGCAAAAAGCACAAAGTACCACCCATGGTGCATTGTACAGGGAAAGGGACACATGTTCAGGCCAACCATGATGGAGTGTGGGTCAGATACAAGGAGCAGTGAAGTCTAGCTTAAGAGTTACCTTTCCAAGCCCACGTGAAGAGTGCAGGTCATGTTGGGGGGAACCACGGAGAGGAGGCTGTCAATGCAATGAGCCTGTTGCGTGTCGTAGATGGCTGTCACTGTAGTACGAAGAGCTTGTCGTCTACGGGGTTTGGAGTTGGCGATCATCGAGAGCTGTCACTGTCAGCATGAAGTGCAGCTCTTTTGGAGTCAGTCTTCATGGAATGTTGCTGTTGGCACAAAAACAGGTCCCACTGGAGCTTCACGTTGACGGTCGTCGCAGGCAGCCAATTCTTGACGTAAAGAAGTCTCTTGACAGTCACGAAGAGCCCAAAACTGCTCTATTTTCACCTATTTTCACCTTTTCTTCAGGTGGATCTCACACTGATGCCAGCCAAGGGTCTAGGATCTTGGGTGATACCTCTTGGGGAGCAGGACTCAGTCCAGCAGGGACCAGAAGCAGGGTCCAGGCAAGTCCAGGCAAGTCCAGTTGGTGCTTGTCAGCTGGGCAATTGAAGGAGGGCATCTGGAAGCTTGTTGTGTCCATGTAGATCACACAGGAGGTCAGCCAACTGACCTTTGGAGTTACTCTGGTGGCCTGCTTTCAAGACAAGCAGGTCCAGTCTTCCTTCTTCAGTTGCCAGGGAATTCACTCTTCCTCAGACAGCAGAGTATTCCATCTTATAAATCTTCCACAGGTCCAAGAGTGTTCTGAGAGGTTCTGTGTGTGGGGAATTCTATGTCAGGACTGGAGGCGAGGATTATGCCTTCGTTCTTCACTTTATTCTTACACAGCCATTCAAAATAACAAGACTACATTTCCCATGAACCCTAGGGAAATAAGTAGTCAACAAAAATAATGTCCAATCATGAACAGTCCTGGGTCCACCAATCAGGTCCCTCCATCATCCACATAGTCTGCCCTCACTGGCCCTTCCTCCTCTTTCTTTACTGCTGCGCAGCCGAGATAAGTGCTTTACTGTTTACTGGTTTATTTACACTGTGCCTTATTGTGCTTCTTGCTTGAATCACCCGTATTTTCTCATATTGCTTGATTGCTTGATTGTTTTAATTGTGCTTCACGCATTGCGTTGGTTGTGTTTCCCTGCTTTGGGATAGAACTGTACTTTTGTGGCTTATGTATCTCGTTGTGAGACGGTTTGGTTACCTGGTTGTTATGCATTTCAGTCGGGGCTGATGCTGCGGTTTTTCCCACTTCAGATATACCCGCTGATTGTTGTGTGTTGTTATTTTCTTGTGGACGAGTGCCGTGTCCCTTTTGTGGAGCCACGGGAATGTTTTCACTCCTACGAGGCTCGTCTGGTGCGCTTGCGACCCCCAGCCGTCAGGGGGCATGCGAGGCTTCTTGCTACGGCGCGCGCATTTAAAACCTGAAGGGTTTGTGCGGCGCACCGTAGATGCAAGCACTGGCCTGAGGCGAACCCTTCCTTTGAAGTGTATTGATTGCGCAATCTGTCCATTGACATCTTGAAGGGCCAATCGCGTTTACTCTCTGTTTGGCACTCTAAAACGGAGTCAGTATTTTCATTGCTTACGCCTGCTATGGTCAAGTATTGAGCGTCCTTTCGCTCCGTGGGCACTTTCCCAGGCCAGTTGAGAGTTGTGTATTGAGGAGGCACCAGACACACGTGCCCAGGGTTCGCCCTTGAATTTCAAATTGCGAGCTTCTCGCCCTCATTGCAGGCTGACACCCAGACCATTATAGACTGGTTCTTTTATCAGTCAGGTCTGCCCCTCAGACTATACAATTAAAGCTCATCACTTATACTTTTCCTCATACAGCTATGGAGTTCGAATATGAGGATGATTCCCAGGGAGGGGAAAATGCCCTGTCTGACCTGTATGAGTTTTATGAGGCGGTGGACGCCTCGATCTACAGAGCGGTGGGTGAAGCTAGGTCCCCGCTAGAGGAACGACTAACTCAGAAGATTGACCAAGTGCTTTTGTGCCTAGCTAGCCTACCTATGGCCCCTGCAGCTCCCACTCCGTAAATGGCGGCACCAGATCCCTCTCCTCCCCCTGCTAAACGCGGACACAATGCAGGGCTGGACCCCCGTGCTTTTGAGCGGCTCAAGCAAGCCTTTTTGGCTACCCAACCCACCTTGCCACAAGGGGATTCTCCCCTCTCCCCCCTCCCCCCGGGACCGTGCAGGGCATAATGAAGGAAATCCTGGCCATTCTAAGCCCTCTCAGTCCATCACGCCGTTTGACGCATCGGATATGTTCGATCCAGACAACATCATCCACCCACGTTCCTCTGACTGGGCTCCAGCAGATAAAGTGGCAGAGTACGCGGCCATGCACATCAGGAAGCCTTTGGAGAAGGAGGCTTGTAACTGCCTCCGGGCAGAATGTCCTCGTCCTTTCTTGGAAGGCAAAGTCACCTTGACCCCAGAAACTGATGCCCGCATGGCGACTTTTCTCCAAAAGTTCATGAGGGACCCCAACAAGGGGATAAATAGATCCTGGCAGGCCTGTCAGGATAAGCTCCTTGACGTGTTAGACCCCCTGCCGAAAATTCTTGATATGGCGGAGGAAGCCAGGTCGTCAGGTTCTCTCATCTCTCCCGACTCCCTTTCTGGTTGGGCGCAAAGAGCCATAGTGTTCCTCGGCAATGCAAATTGCACCATATCCACTGAGCGTTGTCGCTCTTTACTTATCAAAGTGGACCCCAAACTCGGGGATTTGGCCGATTCTGAGCAGTGGCCCAGGGAAGTCTTTTTGGTGACCCGTTCGTTAAAGAACTGGGTAAATTCGTAAACACCTTTACCTCCCTTGACAAGGTGCAGACCACTATCAAGAAGGTGTTCCCTCAGGTTTTCCGAGGGGTTGGTCGAGGCAGGGGCCGCTCGACCGGCCGTGGTTACAATCAACAGCCTAGAGGGCAAGGCTCCAACAGAGGTCAATACCAGGACCAGTCCAGTTTTGGAAACTTTTACCCTACAAGGGGTCGCCGCGGCAAAGGACGAGGTTATCGAGGAGCTGCAGCCTCTTCTCACTTAAAAATTTCCCTTCTTTCCACTTAAAAATAGGTGGGCGGCTGGGGAATTTTTTTCCAAGCTTGGACTTCTGTCACAGAGGACCCATGGGTTCTATCAGGGCTTCCGCATAGAGTACCTAGGGAACCCCTGTCCAATTTTCCCAGCAAGACTCAACCCTGGTAGACAAGGAAGTTTCCTCCCTCTTAGCCAAAGGAGCGGTTGTCCCAACTTTGCTTCATCCGAGAGGTTTTGTCAGCAATGTATTTTTAGTGGACAAGTCCGATGGGGGCAAGCGCCCCATGATCAATCTGAGGGAGTTCATGAGTGGCTAGTCTATCGCCACTTCAGGATGGAAGGCATCCATCTTCTCAGGGATATTCTGCATCCTTCCGACTGGATGGTCCACCTAGATCGAAAGGATGCTTATCTGGTGGTTCTGATTTATCCCCCTCACCGGCGTTTTCTGCAGTTTATTTGGCAAGATCAGATTTTCGAGTTTGCCTCCCTCCCGTTCGGCCTGTCATCGGCCCCCTGGTGTTTTACCAAGGTCCTCAAGCATGTGGTGGAGTGGTTGAGAGCTCGGGGCGTTCGAATGATCGTCTATCTCGATGACCTTCTCCTTATGGATGCATGTCCCCGTCAGCTTCATCAACATCTTCAGATGACAGTCATTCTCCTTCAGAGTCTGGGGTTTGTCATCAACGAGACAAAGACAATGCTCTCCCCTTCTCAATGTCTGACGTTTCTCAGCTTCGTGATCGACTCAAGGTCCTCCACTTCAGCCTCCCAATGAGGAAGATCGCAAAGATCCACCACGAACTACGGCAGTCTCTCTCCAAGAGTCAAGTCTCCCACAGAGATTTAGCTTGGCTAGTGGGTCTGCTCTTGGCCTCTATCCAAGCGATTTTCCCGGGACCCCTTCATTATCACACGTTGCAACGTCTCAAAGTGTTCTACTTGTGGAAGGGGCGCCCATACTCTTACAAGGTGATCCTTTCAGAAGACGCCCAGGAGGAGATCCGATGGTGGCTTCAACACATGGAAGCCTGGAATCGCCCGGCAATCTTCGGCTCTGCTCCAGACCTAGTCATAGAATCAGACGCCAGCACCGTGGGTTGGGGAGCCAGGTGCGGCAAGTGTTCTACAAGAGGCTTGTGGTCTCCAGACGAATGCAGATTACATATTAATTGTCTGGAACTCCTAGTGGGCTCCTTCGCTGTACGCTGTTGGACGAGGGAGTCCATTCAGTCCTCAGTTCTTCTGAAGATGGACAACTTGTCCGCAGTCCGCTATATCAATCATTTGGGAGGAACAAGGTCCAAAGCCCTCTCCGATTTGGCCACCAGTTTTTGGCAATACTGCCTGGATCACCACGCGTCAGTAACTGCGGTGTACCTCCCCGGTCGGGAGAATCTGGTAGCGGATTTCCAGTCTCGCAACTTCGCGGATTCAAGTCTGTGGAAGTTAGACATAGCAGTTTTTCGGAGGTTGAACGACCTTTAGGGGTTGTTTTCAATAGACCTATTTGCCTCGAGGCTCGACCACCAGCTTCCCCGATTTTGCAGCTGTAGACCGGATCCCTTGGCAGTGTCCACGGATGCCTTCCTCCAGGATTGGAGCCTAGAAATGGGGTATGCGTTTCCCCCCTTTGCGATGATCACTCGGGTAGCTGCTCAGGAGGCAGAGTGCGGAGTTAGTGGTCCTTTCCCCTCTGTGGGGATCTCAAGTGTGGTTTCCAGTTCTTCTGGAACTTTCCTGGTATTCTCCAATCATACTCCCCCTCTTTTCAAATCTTCTTCTGGATCCAGACCTCTCTCCTCATCCTCTAGTCCTGCAGAACTCATTGCAGCTAGTGGCATGGCGGATTACCAGAGACGCTGGGAAGTCCCAGGCCTTTCGGCAAAAGCTGAGGAACTTGTGTCTAAAGCATGGGCTGACAGCACATTCAAACCTTGCAGATCAGCTTGGGGCAGATGGTCCCGTTGGTGTATGCGACGGGGTGCTGATCCCTTGGACGCAGATAGAGTGTATATTCTGAATTTCTTGGTCCATTTAGCATCTAGTGGCTTGGCCTATATCAGCCGGACCTTTACAACTTAATAATGCCCCTGTTGGGGAACATCCTCTTGTCTGCAAATGTCTGCACAGCATTTGCCTCTCTTTGCCTCCAGGACCTTGTTACTCAGCCTTATGGGATGTGAACCAAGTCCTGAATTTGTTTTTATCCTGGCAACCTAATCGGTTCTTGTCAAGGAAAGAGTTGTCAGCTAAGCTGGTGATGTTACTTTGTCTGGTTTCTTGTAGGTGTGTATCCGATGTTAGGGCTCCGGACATCACCTCCAGGATGTTTACCCCCTCGGGAGTAACCTTTACATTACATAGACGGACTAAGTGCCATACCAGAGCGATCTCTTACCCAGAGTTCCCAGACTCCCCAAAGTTGTGTGTAGTTCGCGGTCTAAAAGCTTATGAATAGATGACAGAAGAATTCAGGCCTCCAGGAGAATGACAACTCCTCATTGCTCTCCGCAAACCTTTCAAGGCTGTCTCCTCTCCCACCATAGCTTGGTGGGTCAGGTGGGTCATGCAGGAAGCAGGCATCAGCCTCAAGGATTTTGGAGCTCATTCAGCTCGCGGAGCAATGGCCTCGAAGGCCTTTGGCTTGGGTGCCCGGTTGGAAGATATCCTTAACACGGCTGACTGGTCTTCAGACTCTACCTTTAAGAGGTTCTACTTCAAGCCAGTGCTGGATATTGCCCACCTCGTAGTGAGCAAGCTTTGAACTAGCATAATCCTCACCTCCAGTCCTGACATAGAATGAAAGATTTCCTAGCTATCGTAACGGAAAGTTTCAATTCTATTAAGGACTCGGAGGCGATGATTATCCTGCCCTAGGGATCGCTAGGGAATGTCCCACCCCATACTACAGTAAGTAAATCTGTTTGGTTTCTATTAGTGTTGGGACTATCGCTTTCTCCTCATTATCCAATGCCAATGATGCTACTTTTATAGCTGGCATGTTGTTCTTAGTTTAAATTTTACACTGCTCTGACCATTAATTCATGGCTTTACATTATGTCTGCCTCATTGTTATGACTGGTTACATCATATTCATTTCGTGAATTAATGATGCCCTTGTCCTCATAGGTCCAGATACGAATAAACAAGACGCTAGAAGATTGGTTGCAGGCTGACTTCGTGCAAAGAAAGAGGAGGAAGGGCAAGTGAGGGCCTGGGGGATGGGGTGCCCAGGGCCAATAAATTAAAAAAAGAAGGGAGGCCACACAGCCCTCCTTCTTAAAAAATATTAAATAAATAAAAGACAGGCATCGCGCTGGAGGCCACGCCCCCTCCTTGCAGCACTCTGCAAACGCGCCCCCTGGCCAGTTGTAACTTGGGGAATTAATTCACCTTCAATACTGAGGGTCCCTGAGGGCCAACTAGCCCAACAGGTATCTCCAGTATGCGCCAAGGAGCTGCGTTTCAGACAGGTGTTCTGAGGCCACGCCCCTTTTTACACCTCTATGCAACGCAGCTCTGTGGCGCTTACTGGAGGTACCTAGTGGGCTAGTTTGACTCTAGGGACCCTTAGGATTCAAGGGAACTTAATCTCTCAACTTAGAACGGCCACAGGGTGCATTTACACAGTGGTGAAGGGAGGGGACGGGGCCTGAGGTGACGTGTGCAAACACGCCCTGTGGCACATTTTAAGTTGGGGAAATATTTCCCTTTCAATCCTGAAGGACCCTGGGGGCCAACTAGCCCACCAGGTGCTTCCAGTAAGCGCCACTGCTCTGCGTTGCAGAGAGGTGGTGCAGGCCGTGCCCCTTTTTACACCTCTCTGCAATGGTGCTTACTGGACGTACCTAGTGGGCTATTTTGCCCCTAGGGACCCTCAGGATTGAAGGGGACTTAATCTCCCAACTTAAAACGGCCACAAGGCGTGTTTACACAGTGGGGAAGGGAAGGGACGGGGCCTGAGGTGACGTGTGCAAACACGCCCTATGGCGCATTTTAAGTTGGGGAAATAATTCCCCTTCAATCCTGAGGGCCCCTGGGGGCTAACTAGCCCACCAGGTGCTTCCAGTAATCGCCACTGAGCTGCGTTGCAGAGAGGTGGTCCAGGCCGTGCCACTTTTTACACCTCTCTGCAACGCAGCTCTGTGGTGCTTACTGGAGGTACCTAGTGGGCTAGTTGGACCCCAGGGACCCTCAGGATTCAAATGAACTTAATCTCCCAACTAAAAACGGCCACAGTGCATGTTTACACAGTGGTGAAGGGAGGGGACGGGGCCTGACTTAATGTGTGCAAACACGCCCTGTGGCACGTTTTAAGTTGGGGAAATAATTCCCCTTCAATCCTGAGGGACCCTGGGGGCCAACTAGCCCACCAGGTGCTTCCAGTAAGCGCCACTGCGCTGTGTTGCAGAGAGGTGGTCTAAGCTGTGCCCCTTTTTACATCTCTCTGCAAGGCAGCTCTGTGGCGCTTACTGGAGGTACCTAGTGGTCTAGTTGGACCCTGGGGACCCTCAGGATTCAAGGGGACTTAATCTCCCAACTTAAAACGGCCACAGGGCACAGTGGGGAAGGGAGGGAACGGGGCCTGAGGTGACGTGTGCATTTTAAAAATCCTTAAAAATTCACTGAAAAAACCATAGGTTTTAGGGGCGTTATAGTTAGCTGGCCTTTTCACTCGTACAAAACCATTGAAATTCCCCCGTTATAGTTAGTTCAGCTAACTATAACTCGCGCGCCCGCAATGCACTGCTGATGACGTCACATATTACATCACTCTTGACATGGTCAGTGACATCACTCATGACATCACTGATGACATCTCAATGACATCACTGATGACATCACTGATGACATCATCCTTGTGATAGAGTGGCAGACCTCCTCTCCCCCTAATATAACCTTTGATACACACATTCAAAAATAGAAACTAATTTTTTCAAAACAATGGACATACCACTCTCACATATTCTCACTTAAATACACCAATAGTCACGTATACTAGTTTAAAACATATGTAGTTACTCATAAAGACACTATTGAGGCAGTAATTCACTCACTAACACCCATGCACACACTCTTCCACCCATACAGTCCTGCACACATGCTGTCTTCAACACATATAAACAGTGAGTCACTCATTCATGCACCTATGCACTACGTAATACCCCCACCGAACCATACAGACACTCAGACACTCATACTGATACTAAAAAAAAACAACTAATAACCTATATAGACACTCATGTAGCTATTCACCAACCCATGTAGCCACTTATACACAAAGTGAGAGACTGATACAGATATTTACATATTTAAACATTACTCACTAAGCCATGTATTCACTAAGATACACTTAATCAGTCAGTTATACAATCAATTTTTCAAAAACAAATCATCCATTTTTTAGACACTTATATACCCATTTATTCTTCCATCGACCTTGAGATATACATATATAAAACATATTTAATTTTCAGAAAAACACACATTCACTGGCTGATGTCATCAGTGCTGTCATTTGAGATGTCATCAGTGATGTCATGAGTGATGTCACTGAACATGTCATGAGTGATGTAATATGTGACGTCATCAGCAGTGCATTGCGGGCGTGCGAGTTATAGTTAGTTGAACTAACTATAACGGGGGAATTTGAATGGTTTTGTACAAGTGAAAAGTCCAGCTAACTATAACGCCCCTGAAACCTATGGTTTTTTCAGTGAATATATATATATATACATACATATATAAACATATATAATCTGCATGTCTATATAAATACAAATATAAATGCATGCATACATATACATATACATATATGCAAACATATGCATGTTATGTACATGAAAGTTTGAAAAACACTAATACAAGCAAAGCTAAAAGGCCCCCTAATTACAAACAGAATTGCTTTAACTTAAACGAGGGCGAGACCTATTGCATTTTCAATGCTTGTTTACTTTGGTTCCATCAAGAAGGCATTCAGATGTGTCACACATTTGCCATAAATTCTGAATGGTAGCACTCTAGTTGCTCACTAGATCACTGCAGTATAGCTACTGCTTACCAGTGAAGTCTGCTGATGGTATTCAAAGTGCATGTTTCAGTCTGCATGTCAGAATTTTTTAATGAAATAGAAGAGGTTTGAGAAGTCAAAATGTGCCCTAATTTTTCTTTCTGCAGCACTAATCATAATGTTTATGGCAAAATGAACCCCCTCATTTTGTTCCTTTGCAAATTAAATGTTTTAAGTGTTACCACTTTATTCCAATCAAGATGGCTTCAGGTGTGCCATACTTTTGTCATAAGTAAGACTGTTAGTATTCTAGTTGTTCTTTAGAACACTCTGGGACATTCTGTCATTGGGCTATACTTGGGCTACATCTGGGTGATATTTGTGCTACATTTGGGCTCTTTTGTCTCTGGTGGCCATCTTGGGAGACTTATTTGTTATGAAGCTTCCTAATGTCCTCATTTACTACAGTCTCCTCAGTAGGAATACTTTCAGATTTTTACTTTGATTCCATCAAGAAGGCATTCAGATGTGTCGCACATTTGCCATAACTTCGGAATGTTAGCACTCTAGTTGCTCATTAGATCACTGTAGTATAGCTACTGCTCACCAGGGAAGTCTGCTGCTGGTATTGAAAGTGCATGTTTCAGTCTGCATGTCAGAATTTTTTAATGAAATAGAAGAGGATTTGAGAAGTCACTAAAAATGTGCCCTAATTTTTCTTTCTGCAGCACTAATCATACTTTCTATGGCAAAATGAACCCCCTCATTTTGTTCCTTTTTAAATTAAATGTTTTAAGAGTTACCACTTTATTCCAATCAAGATGGCTTCAGGTGTGCCATACGTTTGTCATAAGTAGGACTGTTAGCGCTCTAGTTGTTCTTTGAAACACTCTGGGAAGCTGCAGTAGAACACAAAGGAATCAACTGACAGTCTTGACTGCCCTTGTTGGATGTACATGTTTTACTGAGAATGTCAGACTTCATTCTCACATGACTGAGAAAGATAATGTGAATTTACAGAAAATATGCTCTCAGTTTAGCTTATAGATCACCTTCCAAACCTCTGTGGGAAAAGCATGAGAAAATAGTTTTCTCTCAAACATGATTCATGATATCCCAGCAGAAGGCTTTTTCACATGGTAAAATCACCTTAGAACATATCACAATTCCTAAAATGAGTATGGCACCATCAACAAATGATTTATAATGTAACTAAAGTCTTAAAACCTTCTATTAACTGCAATGCTTTTTAATGAGGTGCTATCATGTATATTGGTCCCAAGATGGCTACCAACACTTCTTGGATGAAGTGCTGACAGCCAATCAGATCACACGATGAGATGTGTGGTTAGGCTCCGCCCAGATATATATGTGATTTTACTTTTGATTTTCTCAGGAACAATTGAACGGATTAACACCATTTAAGCAAAAGGCACGACTCTGAACCAAGGTCTACCTTTCTGCCAAATTTGGTGTAATTCCGTTCAGCAGTTCGGGCTGTAGCTGCGACTAAGGAAAATTGCATGGGGAAAACATGTTTTGGGGACCCCCCTTTTTTCTTGGACCCCGATTGACGAATCACTCCGAGACTTTCAGGATAGGAGCGGACCGGAGCGGGCCACGAGTTTTGAAAATTTCGCTAAGATTCGTCAACCGCCGCCAAAGTTATTCTAAATAGAATGTTGCTGATTTCTTATGGATAATAGGTCCTAACTATAACTACCTACTGGCGACTGCCAGTAGGTAGTATATATATATATATATATATCACTGCTCCATCTGCACCTTGAGACAGCGCACTCTCTGGACGGGTGCTTTTAACGCGAAGGTGCATCCGCGTTTACATATACGTGCTCACTTCCAATCTCTTCAAGACTCGGAAAGCACTCTATGGGAAACTCCTGCAATCTTTTAAATCCTTTATTGCGTTGCAAGCATGAAAAACATGACGCGTTTTGGCTATGCCTTAGTCGAACATTCGACTAAGGCATAGCCGAAACGCGTCATGTTTTTCATCCTTGCAACGCAATAAAGGATTTAAAAGATTGCAGGAGTTTCCCGTAGAGTGCTTTCCGAGTCTTGAAGAGATTGGGAGTGAGCGTATATATATATATATATATATATATATATATATATATATATATAGTGATACATTGATACATATTCTGAAAAAAACCTAAATACCACTATGTTTAGATGAATCTGCCAGTGACATTTATTTTTTTACTGAAAAAAGGCATAGAATTTAACAGTCATAGTTAGCAGAACGAATGATAGCTTACGACCCTGCCTTGCACTGCTTATGACCTCACATATTACATCACACATCACATGTTCTATGACATCATTTATGACATCATTGATGACATCCCAAAATTACATCATTGATGACATAATTCAAGCTTCTTTTGTGCACATTGCTATAAACAGGCATAACATTAGAGCTCTGAATGGAAGTACAAAATAGTTCAGAATCATACAAGGCATCATTAATGCCATCACAGAAACAGCTTCCTTAAGTGTAGAAAGCATGGCTTATATGCCGCATTGACCCTATACCATACACTTCACGGGTAGTGTAGTTCACATTAGCAATTACCCACAGATACATGGGAAACTCTCATTTTATATGGTGTTCAATCTGTATACAACTGTTCAGAGATAGCCAAGTTTCTAAAAATACTAAACGTCTTTTGCAAAAGGAATGCCCTACTACAGACAGCTTTTATATTTATTAAACCTCGGACAGTCATTGAACCTACAGAGAGAAATGAAGTTGATATAAGTAGAGAAGTGGGTACTGTAAACAGTATTGACTGTTTGCAGGCAGTGAAACTCTCATGAGAAATACAATACAGAGTATCAAAATATCTAATAAGAACAATGCACTGCCTTCGCAATACTTGGCAAAAAATACATTATTCTCATAAAACAAGCAATGCCTGATGGTGCTAAAGATTATTCTACCTGCAACCTTCATACTGTGGTGAAAACTTTACAGAGATTCCATCTTCTGAAGTAAGCTAAGCACATGTACATAGCCTAACACCTGGTGGACAAAGTTTTCTATGTTAAGTAGATGTTGTTATGTTGAGACAGTTCTGTCTAATAACTCAAGGCTGCTTACAATACTTAGTATGTAGTACTACTGCTGGAAACTGTTTCTACAGTATCAAAAAAACGCTGTGGAACATAATGAGCACACGTCATCAGCTAGCTCCTGCACACAGGGTTGCCCTTCAGTGCAAAGGTTTATAATATGTTGAAATACCTATCTACACAGCTATGATGTATTAGGAGCACATTTGTTTTGTGAACACTTACACCCATTAGCTGGACACAGGCTGTAGAAAATTCGGTAGCCAAGTACTATGATAGTTACCCACCACTATGTAAACTATAAAGCAAACTAGTATACTCATTGGATGGTGTAATCAGTGATGTCATCATTGATGTAATTTCAGATGTCATCAGAGATGTCATAATTTATCTCATAGAACATATCATGAGTGATGTAATATGTGAGGTCATAAGCCGTGCATGGCGGGGAGAACGTTGTAGTTACCTCTGCTAACTATAACTGGTGAATTTCTGTGTTTTTTTCAGTTCAAAACATTTAATGCTTTCACTGACTTATTCAGCTAACTATAACATTACTTTAACCTATGTTTTTTTCAGTGAATGTCTACTTTTTTTTAAACATGTCTTTTTATTACATCTAACTATCATATTACTTTAATCTTTGTTTTTTCAGTGAATGTGTGATTTTTTAAAACTAAAACAGATATTTTTGTCGCACCTAACTATTTGTACTTTTTTTTAATGTAAAGTAAAATGACAGGTGTGCATAGTAGGGTGTATGGGGAGTAGCTGGCTTCTCCTTCGATACTCTCAGATACTCTCAGATGACGGGTGTTTGTAATAGTAAGTGGGGATGGCCTCTCCTTTAAGACCTTTCTCTCAAATGATTGGTGTATGTAGTAGGGTGTGTGGATGGCCTGGCCTCTTCTTTGAAATCTCTATCTCAAATAAAAAGGTATGCATAATAGGGAGTGTGTATGGATTTGCCTCTCCTTTGTGACCTCTATCTCAGATGACAGTTTGCATAGTAGGGTGTATGGAGAGCTACGGCCTCTCCTTTGAGAGCTCTTTCTCAGATGACTGGTGTGCATAGTAGGGTGTGTGGATGGACTGGACTCTACTTTGAGACTTCTCTTTCAGGTGACGAGTATAAGTAGTAGGGTGTGGGGAGGGATTGGCATCTCCTTTCAGACCTCTCTTTCAGATGACGCGGGTGCATAGTATAAAGTGGGCTGAGACTCACCTCTCTTTTCAGAACCTGCTCTCAGATGATGGTTGTACATAGTTTTGTGTAGGAAGGAACTAGCCTCACAGCTGAAACTTCTCTTTTGGACGAGGGTCTGCATAGAAGGGTGTGGGACAGACTGGCCTCTCCTTTCAGACCCTAATCTAAGATACCGAGGGTGCAGGGAGGGACTGGCCCCTCCTTTCAGACCTCTCTTTCTGATGACAGATGTGTATATTAGCATGTATGGATGGACTGACCTCTCCTTTCAGACCTCTCTTTCTGATGACAGATGTGTATATTAGCATGTATGGATGGACTGACCTCTCCTTTCAGACCTGTCTCTCAAATGACAGGTGTGCATAGTAAGGTGTGTGGATGGACTGGCTTTTTCTATTAGACCTGTATCTCAGATGATGGGCATGCATAGTAGGATGCATGAGGAGTGACTGGCCTCTCCTTTGAGACCTCTCTCTCAGATGATGGGTGTGCATAGTAGCGTGTGTGGATGGACTGGCTTGTCCTTTGAGACCTCTCTCTCAAATGACGGTGTGCATAGTAGTGAGTGGGGAGGGACTTGCCTCTCCTTTCATACTTCTGTCTCAAATGGTGAGTGTGCATATTAGAGCGTTTGGATGGACTGGCCTCTCCTCTGAGATCTCTATCGCAGATGATGGGTGTATGTAGAAGAGTGTGGGGAGGGATTGCCTTTCCTTTGAGACCTCATTCTCAGGTGACTGGTGTGTGTAGTAAAGTGTGTGGATAGACAGCCCTCTCCTTTGAGACCTCTGTCTAAAATGACAGCTGTGCATAGTGGGAAACAGCCTTTACAACACAGGCTGAGCCACCCATGCCATTTCCCTGCAACCTTAAGATTGCTTGCCTGAACCGCACATCTGCCTTAACCACCCATATGCGTGGTTAAGGCAGATAGCGTCTAGTGTCTGGATGGGTGGGGAGAGGAACAGGAGGCATCAGTACAAGAAGCTCCAGACGCGGGCAGGTATGTGGGGCTGGCACCAGGTTTGGAGGGGTAGTTTTTAGGGGTAGAGGTCAGTTGTAGGGCTTTGGGAAGAACTGGCCTCTCCTTTGAGACCTCGCTTTCAGAAGACAGATGTGCATATTAATGTGTGTGGAAGGACTGGCCTCTCCTTTCAGACCTCTCTCTCAAATAACGGGTGTCCTTTGTAATTGTATTTATATAGAGCTTACTGCTCCTGACGAGGCGTTAAAGCACTTTTTGGTGAGTAGCATGCAACTCCGGAAACCAAAAGGATTAGTATTGGATTATTGTAGGGAAATATGGGTTAATGCAAGTGTTAAACATGTGAGTCTGGTAGTTGGATTGGAAAGGATAATGGAGCAATAGAAGACGGAAGAATTTAGAAAGTGTTTATGGGGAGATCATAGTAAAAAGATTAGGTTTGGAATAAGGGAAAGGAGAGGTAGAGGAAGGGAGAATATCTGGAAATGTATAAGGGAGATCGTAGTAGTGAAATGAGTTCTGGGATGAGTCAAAGGAGAGATACATGAGGGACGAATTTAGAAAGGGTTGTTGGGGAGATCATAGTAATATAAGGAGTTTTGGGGTGATCCAAGGAGGGATGGAGGAGGGAAGAGTCTAGAAAGAGATATCTTCTAGCAGTAGAATGGGGTTTTTGGGATGAGTCAGGGGGTGGAGGTAGAGGATATATTAGGAGAGGTATAATCTGAATCATTGGGTAGTGCATTGGAGTCCTTTTTTTTTACAGTAGGAGTAAAGTAATAAATATATAGATACATAAGTACATGGAGGGTAAACATGTATAAGGATGATAATATATCAAGATTTAAGTTGCATTTAATAAACGCAGACTTTCAAGTGTTGCCACACTCCAAGCCAACCCATTTGTGTATTTTTTTTAACTATATGGATACCATATAGTTAAAAAAAGCGAAGCATAAACATCCAATCAATAACCTGTATGAAGACCACGCAGTGACCCATGTCCATGCCAAGCACAGAATAATATATATATATATATATATTTAATCATAAGAAATATATGTACTTTTGTTAAGCAGACCTGAAGAATATCTATATATTTAAAAAACATTATTATACATATGTGTTTCAAGAAATACACATATCTTGATACACACATCATCAAATTAAATGCTTATATAGACAGGCATATGCTGTATATTTGTGATGGAGTATGGTGGTTATGTAGGAAAGAGACAACTTTTGATTAGCCTTTTGAAGATAAGATAGTCATCTGTGGATCTTATGTTTTGGGGTAATAAATTCCATAGTTTGGTTGCTTGAACAGAGACAGATGTGCCTCCTAATTGTTTTCTCATCTTGTGGGATTTTGAGGTGAGGTGCCAATCTGGAGTGGAGGTTCCTTTGTTTTCATGGTAATTCCAATATTTCTTACTTCCTTAGATACTTTAGAAGGTGGTCCCAGATCGTCAGGCCAGGCGCAAAATGGGTCAAAAGCTTTCCAATCACATGTGAGTATTTCCGTTTTGGAAGCATTCATTTTGAGATGGCTCCATGTCATCCACTGATCAACGGCTTTGATGCTGCTGAAGATGTTTGAGTTTCCAATGTCTTTGGCGCTTTCCAGTTTAGGAAGTATTTGTGCTTCATCTGCATAGTTATAGCATGTGAGCTGAAATTCATTGATCATTGCCACCAGTAATGACTTCATGTAGATGTTAAAAAGCATGGGTGAGATGACAGAACCTTGAGGGGTCCCTGCTTTTGTGAAGTACGACTTGGATGAGAAAGGTGGATAATGGATTACATTTGTTGAGTTGTGATCGTAGGATGTGATCCAGTCAAGAGCAGTCCCCTCTATGCTGGAGTCATCGAGTCTTTGTATTAGATGTCATGGTCAAATGTGTCAAAGGCAGCTGAGAGGTCAAATAAAAGTAGTGCAGCAACCCCATTGCAGTCTACTGTGTTTTTAAGGTCTTCTCAGATGGCAATGAGGGCAAATTCTGTGACTCTTCCTGGGTGGAATACTGTTTGGAATTCAGAAAGCATGGAGTTATCTTCACCGAATTTTGACATCTTGATGAATGCTGCTCTTTCTAGCAGTTTTTTGTAAAAGTAAGTTTGAAATTAGTCTGTAGTGTTCGGGGTCACATGGGTCCAGGTTAGTTTTCTTTATTAATGGGCATATGTATGCCTTTTTTAGCTCTTCTCAAAAGATTTCGGTATTAAAGGAATTATTGATGATGGGGCAGCAGTGGTTGTTAGAAGAATGTTGTTGAATATTTGAGGTGAACAAGGGTCTGAAGGGTAGCCGGCAGGCCTGCTAGTTTTGACCCTAACCCTAAATGCACTTTGTGATATTTATTTGAAGAAATAGAGAGGCTGGGCTAGCCTACTCTTGGAGGGAATTTTTGGAAATGGGTTGGCGCTCGTGGTTTTCCTTTGTTTTAAACAGGAGTCCAATGTGTCTCCTTTGTTTGTGTAATGATTTGCCAGTTTATGTGTGAATTCTTGAGTAATGGCATGAGTTCTTTCTATGCATTCAGGTCTATTTAGCGTTTTGAATTCTGTGCGAATAGTACCTTTTTTTTAGCTTTTTTGATTGATGATGTATATAATCTGTTAAATATCTGTAGGCTAAGTATGTTTTGATTGCGGTTTGTTTTGAGCCAGGTGCATTGCAGCTTTCTAAATTGCTGTTTTATCTCATTTAGTTCTGAATTTCTCCAAGGTGCCTGTTTTCTTTTGTTCTGTCGTATTAGGATATCAATAGTTTCCTGTAACCACTCATGCAATTTTTTAACCAAATTTAATGTGTCTAGATATGTGTTGCACATTAGTTGTGTTTCTAAGTATTCAACATTGAGTTTGTTCCATGGACGATATGTGGATGCCCATAAGGTGGTTTCAGGTGTGTTGTTTTGTGGTGTTTTATGTTGGAAAGCTAGCAAATGCTGGCCTGACCATGTGACTTGAGTAATCGTTTGAAAGGTTACGAGTTCTAGATTAGCAAAAATGACATCTAGGATTTGTCCAACGATTTGTGTAGGTTTGTAGATGATCTGATATAGATTCAGTTTTTGGATGGGGCATATTGGGTTTGTCAAACCAATTGTTTAGGTCACCCAGAATGCATAGGTTGGAGTGTAGTGTTATCATGTTTGAAACTTCATCTATAAATGTGTCTGTTAATGTTGCATTGCTAGGGGAGGTCTGTAAAGGAGAAGGAAGTTACAGGAGGAAGTTTGTGTAGGGTTGCATCTAGTGCAGAGGACCTCACAACCTTGTATGGAAATGTCATCAGCTTTAGTGAGATGTATTGTTTGCTTGGATATAACGGCTAGTCCACCTCCTCTTTTGCCTATCTGATTTTGAGTAAAAGTTTGATATCCTAGAGGAACAACTTCATGCAACACTGGAGCCGTGTCATCTCCCAAACATGATTCAGTTATAAAGAGTAAGGGCCTTATTACGAGTATGGTGGTTTTAGGACTGCTGTACTCATGGTCTGACCACTGCCATCATTGCGGGTCCGTCTGACTTATTTCAAGTGTGCTGGTCAAACCGCCACCGGACTGCTGCCTCTACCGGGATCCAGGATACCACGGCAGTGATGCAGCAGAAAAAGGCAGGAAAATGCTGGTGTTCCCATTACAGCACCGCCGAGCCCCTTCAGAGCTGCATCTCCACTGCCCATTTCATAGCAGTGAGCCCACCATGAAAAGTGTGGCATTGATTCAACGAAGGGCTTCTGGGCGTGCATGCGGGGGGGAGCGGATGTTGTGCCCCGCTGGAATTGCACACCTGTTCTTGGACGGTGTGGCATGCATGATATAGTGTATGATAAACCATGCAGGAACGTGCAGCAGGTGCTGTCAGGATGGTGGTCTGCTGTGAAGGCTCTCCTATGAGCCTAGCACAGCTGCCACCTTGAGACCACCGAACCACCGCCTGCCCTGGATACAAATCAGTATCGGGTGCAAAATGTGCTTGGCGGACCTCCTGCCAGCACAGTGGTGGTGGTGCTGCAGGAGGACCGCCAAACTTGTAAATCAGCCCCTAAGTCAGGTTATGCGTCAGTGAGTAGGTTGTAGATGGCATGCTTGTTTTTAGAGAGTGATCCAGCACTTATTAGTAGGCAGGTTAGTGTGTTTTGGTGATGGTGTGAATTTGTTTTGTGAAAGAGTGAGCAATATTTTTTGAACTTGTAGCAGGTGTATCATTAGTGCTGGTAGTATTAGTTGTATGAGGATAGAAATACTGTTGACTTTCTATATTGAATTTTTCGGCCAGCAGGCTTGGAAGACATTTTGATGGGTTTGCATGTGTAGGTGAGGGAAATGACGGTTGAGAGTGAGTTGGTGAGCTGTGTTGGTTTTGTAAAATAGCCTTGTTGTGTAATAGACATGAAGATGTGAATTTGTGAAGAGTGATATGTTGTTTATTTTGTTTGTGTCTGTTTTGGGTGGAAGGTGTATGAGTTAGGCGTGGTTGTGCAGCATGTGAGCAATGTGAGGTTATGAATTGTGCAATTGATGAGAGGCCTTTGAATGAGAATTGTTGTTTTGCTGTATTTGTGTTAGGTGTGGGGGAAGAGAGAAAACTTGGCAGTAAAGGTGTTTTAGGATGTGTATTATTTTATATAGTCGGGAGGGTGGTAGTGGGTGTATGTTTCTAGTTGCTGATGGGATTCATTATGCAATGCTGTGTGTGATTTTGTTGTGCTGGTGTGTGTGTTATGTTTTGTTTGTGTGGCATAGTGAGAGGAGATGATGTGGATTTCTGAGAAGGATTTTTATGTAAAGTACTGTTGGTGAATGGAAATTAAATGGTAAATGAGGTGGTCATGTGTTTTGGAAAAGAGTGTATGTGGTGTGTGAAAGGGGCTGATGAGTTATGAGTGTTTGGGTTAGATTTGAAAGCTGGAAGAAATACTGTGTTTTTTTCAGTTATTACCTTTTTTATTGGCTGCTAATTAGTGTTTAGCTCTCTCGCTGGGCAAGTCAAAAAATAAAAATCTCTCTGTCAAACAATTAAAGACCACCCCTTTAAGAGAGAGAAAAAAAGATTTGTCCCTACAGGTCCAAGAGCGACTCCTTCACTTAGGTCTTATTTCAAGCTAAATTCACAGTGCAATATGGAACCTCTCAAGCAGGTGACAGCCTCGCCAGAGAATATCCCGATTTTACATCCAGCTATACCAGTAACAAACAGGTTTTCCTTATTGAGTAATTCCACTTCTACTCCTATCCCGGTACCTAGGGATATAGATCTGGCAGGGGTGGGAGGACAGATAGTAAGTAACCCATCTAAAGAAACCGCTGAAGACATATCAGGCTTAGATGTGGTACAGGAGCTGCTGAGTCAGCTCTCGCTAGAAATTAAAGACCTCAGAGGCTAAGCAGAGTGTGTTTAAAAGACTGCTTCATCAACTCTATGGTTTAAACTGTGTTGTGAAAACTATTTGTTGCTTTTAACCTGTACAATCTGTACTTTCTCACAATGGTTGTTGCCCACTTGATGCACCATACTGGCATTTAACATCATACACATTTGTTAAATAAAGCTCACTTGTTATATAAATTCTAAATTTTAAAGCAACACAATTGTTACATCGCAACAACAGTGTATTTAAATGTATTAACAAAACCCCATTGGATTAAAATCTTTAGCCTTAGCTGAAACGTCATCAACCAATGACTTACTAATGAACATAACAACCCTTATAAACATTTGTATGTCATGTTAACGTCACATTACTTAACAAAATGCTCTCATGTTGTCTGCCTTCACTGAAGTATTCTGTCCACCGGAGAGAGCTCATAGTTGATCCAAACTTCAGTGGGATCGCATAGAATGCAGGTGGTCGGTCATAGATAATTAAGAGTCCATTGGGTGTTTTCTGATTATTACTTCTGTCCTCTTGCCATTCAGGCATAGATGGCTTTTCAACAACAGATACAGTGGTCAAAACGTGAGAATAATAATAGCTCAATTCATACTGGCAATTTTGTCCATAAACACACTATAACTGAGAAAAATACAATCTTTTAGCCTGTCAGTAAATCAAAAAGCATTCCTGATTGGTGTATATGTTTTTACTAGTACATATCATTCCATTAGGAGAGCAGAAAAGTCCATTGGAAGTGGAAGGAAGAAATTCAAGTTTTTCATGTGAATTTGCAGATAACCACAAATATGTGCATTTGTAGACATTCACAAATTGAAATCGGACCCCTTCCAACCTCGAAAATGGTCAAAAGGTTACTCAAAGGCCAGAAAAGGAATGGGAACTTATCACCCCATGTCTGCTGAGATTGAATGAGAATGACTTTCACAACAGAAAAAAAAAATGCTATGCGCAGGATGAAAAGCATCTTACAAATTCACACAACAGGTGCAATGGGAAATTGCACCTGGCATGACTTTCTTGTCCTACATTTACATCTGTTCCTCTAATAAAAAAATAATAATTATATAACTCCATCCTTAATTATGCACTTCAGCACTTTGCTTCACATATCATATCCTATGAAGCAATGTTCTTCACACTAATTTGAGTTTAACTCTGCTCCTGGTTTCATTATCATCATCAACCGATTTCTTTTTCGCATTGCATAAAAGTATACAATAAAAAAAGAGTATTTCTTTTCAATTAAAATTACATTTAAAATAAATTTTAAAAGATCCAATAAAATGATGAATACAGTACGAGAGACAGTGGATTTAAAAAATCAGATTAAGACAAGGATATAACAGCAATCTTTTGTTCGTGCTGGTACATCGATAAAACAGCAGACTTAAGAAGTGACAGATGTTGTACTATAAACCTTATGGGTTCTCAGGGCGTCCAGAAAAAAAGGAAGCAAGAATGTAACAAACTAATGGTTCTTCTAATCGATAAAATGTGGACACGGCTAAGCCTGAAGTGCGCAGTGGGAAGTTCTTTAATAGTGGGATAATACAAATCTTCCTCTCAAGAGCGTACAGGGGGCAAAAGAATAAGAAGTGAAAGGTTGATTGTTGTTATGTAGACAAGGCGGTAAATTCCTTACAGAAAATGTATTATTAGGGTGACCTAGCTTTAACAGAATTAAATTCAGTCGAAATCTTGACAAAATAAAACGATGATGGTTGTTCTCAACAAAACCCTAAATAAGAGAGAGAATGATGTAATATCTGCGGTATATTATCATAAACTTTTACCCAGTATTTCTCTCTATGACCTTCCCACCTATCCCGAATCGCTTTACTTAGGTAAATGTCCTTTAATATAGATTTAGGCAAATGTTCACATAGGGTCGGTGTGTCGTATAAAAAGACCAGTCCTAGGGTGGTTACATTTTTCCTGACATACTCCTGGTTTCAATTGAAAGGATGCAGACCCCTCACTCACATTAGGCTGCCGGCTTCATTATAGAGGTTGCTTTAATGTGAATTCCGAGGGTGTCTCCCAGCACTGCAGTGCTTGGTTTCATAACCCCCTGATGCCAGGACTTAGTTTAATGTACCAACATCGCAATTGGAAACTTGTTTGACCAAAGTCCTGACATGAAACCGCTGAGCAATCTTGTGATGGCAGTGTTTTCAGGTTACTATAAGTCCCACTCAAGTTTCAGGGACACAGTGGCAATCCAAACAATTCTTTTGTTTACTAACAACACACTCAAAGCTAGCACTAAGAAACGGGGACAAAAGGAGTGAAATGTTCATTTGAAAATCCTCAGCCTAGTGCATAAAATATGAGTGGTAAATACACAGGGGCAGATTTATGTTGCACTTGCGCCACTTTTGCGCCGCCGTTGCGTCACTTTTGTGACGCAGCAGCGGCGCAAATCCTGCGCCATGGTGTGGGGTATCTACAACGTGACGCATCTGGGAGATGCGTCAGTTGTAAAGCCCTGCGCCACATGTAGGCGTTCCAGGGCAGGTGGGGGCGTTCCGGCGCAGGAACGCCTCCTAAAAGTGGCTGAGTGAAATCTACAAGATTTCACTCAGTCACTTTTAGGCCCATGCTGCGTCAAAACCCTGCGCCTGCTTGAAGCAGGCGTAAGGATTGACGCAGCATTGTACAGATAGGGCCCCCAGAGCATTGCTGGAGCTGCGTCGCGCTTGCGACGCAACTCCAGCAATGCGTCACTTTTACGGCACAGATGCGTCACGCATCTGTGCCGTTTTTGCCCCATGGTGCGCCGCATTATAAATGCGGCGCATCCATGGTGGCGCAGCTGTGGCGCATAATAACTGGCGCATCCCTGCTGATATGCAGGGATGCGCCAGTTATCATAAATCTGCCCCACAGAATATAGAAATGAGAGTAGTTAGGCATGTTGTGATCAGCAAAAGCAAGCAGAAAATGTCTAGCATTTTAGCAAGTTTTCCTAAAAACCTTAAAACCCATACACTATTTCTGTGGGTTTTGATAAATTGTAGCTACAACATTAAATAGCATGTCTGCCTTCCTGCGTTTCTCAAGATTGATTGCACATCGTATTTTTGAAAAGCTAGTTCAGCTGTTTTTTTTATCAGAGCTTACCTGGGGGAGCGAGAATGTGTGTGTTCTGTTAGGGACACCTTCAGCCCCGGGTCCGGAGTCAGAAATGAGCTCTCGGCTTGAGAGCAGCTGGATCTTCAATCTAGCATGAACTCTGGGGATAATTGTACCACAAAGACCTCTCCTAATCAGTGGCCAAATATTCAGGTGTAAATAGGGTTCTCTTACCAGACTAAATTAACATAGCAAAAAGTATTTCAGATTTATCCATGTGTTTTTAACCCCTTCCATGCTCATGACGGAACGGTTCCGTCATGAGCCACGGTTGAGCTGTGCTCATGACGGAACCGTTCCGTCATGGTCCCGCCCGCGCTCGAACCCTTCAGCACCGCGGCGGAATTCGCCCAGCGCTGAAGGGGTTAAGTAATGTGCCATGTTGTTGTTGACGAAAGTGACAACATGACAACATGAAAAGGCTCAGTAAAATAGAGACTATCATGGTGTTTACCTGCTACAGTTGTTCATGGTAGACTCCCCCACAAGCTCTTTTCACCATTTTTCAGGTGTGAGACCCTTTTCTTGAAAAGACTATTATCAGTGCATTATTGGAAAAAAAATAAGTGTCGAGGCTCAAAGTCTTGATTAGAAGCTTGCAGCTGGCAATAAAATATTGGGGTGTTGAATGCCAAAGCTGTGTAATCGTGAGACCACCTCATGCCTCTTTTATCCACCACCAAACACTCTAAGCCCTTTTATCACACTCTTGCACACTCTTTCTGATGTGTGCTTTCGCCCGTCCTCGTCGTGTTTTTGTCTTTGTTGCCCTAGATGAAATTCCCATCAGGAAAAATAAGTGC
Source organism: Triturus cristatus (assembly GCF_964204655.1). Lineage (NCBI taxonomy): Eukaryota > Metazoa > Chordata > Amphibia > Caudata > Salamandridae > Triturus > Triturus cristatus. The sequence continues at coordinate 674,288,389 of NC_140587.1, forward strand.
CAGTCCCCAAAAATGAGTGCCTGTGGGCCCCACCTGCAACAAGCTGCTCTTATTGAGCATTGACTGTCATCTTTGGTTGAGTTCACCTAATGGTCGTCAATACAGGAATTAACATTGGGTAATTGGTATCAAAATTATTTATCACCGGCTTCGTAGCACAAGATTGATAAAACATAGACTCTCGGCTATTATGACCATTGCTGTAACAAACATTGTTATCATCAACATGTTTTAGGATGTTTTCCCTAAGCCTAAGATAGATGTTCCCAAGACCATTTGAGATCTAGGAGCAATGGTGTTGGCTGGTTTCAATTTAAATGTGGATTTGAGTGTCATTAGCACACAATAGGAATTGTAGCAATGCTATGAGATTTCCCATACAAAAGGTTGCATATATTGATCAACAACAGTGAATGGTCTGAGTCCTCAGCACTCCTCATGACACAGGTTTTGTTGATGTAGTGCTATTGATTCAGAATTTCTGGCGTGGTCTGTTAAGATGGATCACACCAACAGTATCAATCTTACCACATTGATCCAGTCAACTCTGCAAGTGTCTCCCACGGTGCAATGCTCAGTAACCAAGTCTAGTAGAATTAGAATATCGGATATTTTAGCATTCAATGTTGACCGAAGGTCCTCCCTAACATCTGTCCAAGTAGTTTCGGTGCCTCTTCAAAGTTTCAATGCTAACTGATGACCATGAGGTATGTGATGTGCTTTCAAGATGTAAAAACAACAGTTGATGGACAGAATGCAGAACAATGTCGTACATTCACCCCAGTACAGAGATCTGGGCCTAAATCCATCGTTTTTTTGCTCACCATGCCATTCCAGTTTGAACCCAGCCATATGCAAATCAGTCTTGACCCTGTGCCTCATGGGAACAGTCCAGCCCGAACTGCCAAGCCAGGTCCTCCCTGGACTGGAAACAAGCATCCTAGGACCGGTTTCAAGATGTGGCAGAATTGAAGAGTAATCCCAGCTTCTTATCTAGCAATGAGCATGGATTAACCATCTGACCAGCTTCTAGAAGGAATTGTGCTGAAATTAAATTATGTCTGTCTACTTTTTATACTCTTAGAATAAATATTATTCTTTTCAAGATTCAAAGACATGCTCCAGATAACTACATGTTTGAATGAGTTAAAAATAACAATCTAACTGCACCAGACTGCATATGACTTAATTATCTTTGAGCGATGAGGTTTAAATGTGGTAAAATATTTTACATTCTTTGACAATTTACGCATCTAGTCTCTTCTAGACAAGTCTAAACATGGTTAACATTAATTCTGAGGAAGCTTCTTCTCCACTGGCAATGTAAACATAGTTCACTCTGGTTGTGTCATCAACAGATCATTCAGCTTTGGGGTAAGCAGAAGACATTTTAATGAGATTAACACGGTCTCAGAGAGGTTTCTAGTTTTAAATTCGCACTTGATTTTAATATTATGCCAATTTAAAAGCTCATATCTGTTTGAGATACATTGCATTGCCTCCCACTTGCATAGAGCACACCAAAAGAATTATGGGCCTGATTATGATCTTGGCGGTCTTGGAGTGGGCTGACACACCAGCGCCCCGTTCCAAGACCACCAAACCTGTAGTCTGGCTGCCTGCCAAATTCCAATTGGAATACAGGTCGGGCGGTCCTGCGGCGGCAGAGCCATAGAAAGGTACTGCAATGGGAGCGTCACCACACGTTCCTGAATGGCATGGACTGTTAAGTCAATGCTGTGCAGGAACTGGGGTTGAATGCTTATGGGGGCACAACATGTGCCCACCTGCATGCATCCCTGTCCCTGAGGCAACAGGTGTCCTTTAGGGCCCCCTTAGTTTCCTCAACGTCACACTTTTCATGGCGGACTCACCGCCATGAAAACTGAGGCAATGAGGAAACGTGAAATATGCCTGGTGGTGCCCCAATAGCACCGTCAGCATATTGCGGGTCTCGAAACGCTGTAAGCCCGCCAGGGATCGCAGATCCCTAGCAGTTGCAGAGGTCCTATGGCGGTCTGACCTTCCAACTCTTAATAAAGCAGTCAGCCTGCTGGTGCGTTGGTAGTCGTATCATCACTTTGGGTTTGGTGGTCCATCAGACCGCCAAACTCGTAATCAGCCTCTATGTCATGTTTAGTTGAAACAATGAGTTAACTGAATATCTGTAGGACCGTTATAGATGGGAAAACAGGGTGCTCATACCATTTCTTTGGGGTAAGATGAATGGGTAGTTCTGGTGGTAGTAGAGTCTCAGGGCAGTATGTATTTTTGGTATTTGAGAATGATGAGATAATGTTTTCTTTTTGAGTGCACAGCCAGAGACAGGAAATCACTGACCAACATTACAACCTTGGAGCTGCCTACTTCATTAAGAAAACAATATGCTTACTTAATGTTGGTGGTTTAGCATTCTGGTGAGAGGGGCTAGTGGAACATGAGTAATACAGATTAGAGATGTTGTCAGACCCTTAGACCCTCCACTGGAACTGGGCCCAACCTTTCTCCAGTAGAACTAGATCCATGCCAGAGTTTTAGGATTACCACTTTGTAAATCAATTCCATTAAGATGATTTGTATGTAAAAACATGGAAATGTAAATCCCCACAATTTGTAATTTGTGCAGCCGTTCGAGTCCTGCTGGAATCCACTGACCTCATCTAAGGTGCCATGCCATGGAGTGAAGGATGGCTCGTTAGAGCGAGGTGGTTTAGGGATAAAGGCCAAGATTTAGACCTGACAAAATGAAAAGGCAATTAGACAACATAGACCTAATTTAAACAACAGTCTGCACACCTGAAAAAATACTTTGCTAGCACAAATTCCTAATCCTGATTCGAGGAATGAGCATTGGTGGATTATGCCATTTGTAAATGTATGTAAGCATGCATTAATCTCTCAACTATTCTGGATTCCCAATATTTTAAATTTTATGATTAGGGGAGGAATGTTGACCATAGTTACCTGGGCAAACCTGCAAAAGCAGGTGAAAATTCAGAAAATGATAATTTTCTCCACTCGGATAGAATAGCTCCATATTAAATAAGAATAAAGGAGATGGTATTTCTTTTCAACTAAACAAAGTACCCTATGGAAAAAATATATTTACATGTGAAAATGCACAATCAGATCAAATTAACATATACGTAATTCCCTGCCTGTGAGAAAGCTCACCAATTAGCAAAGACAAAAACACAAGTCTAGGTTTGGTTTTTGGAAAATGTAAAATCAATGTGTCTGACAGGTTAGGGGTTTTCAGCCCAGCCTGTGCGGGACATTGATATTTTTTTATTGCTGAAAGGTCCTGGGCAGTAAAAAGTCTGCAAATATTATGTCAGATGGCCAGCCCTAAGTTGGGAGGACCTTTTGGCTCATTATCACTCACCTGATGTGGACAGATGGCCACATCTATTTTGTAGCATTTTATTATGGTGATGTGTTCTGTTGGCTTTTTGCACTGCCGCCTTTTTGTGCTGCATTATTACAATGTGATGTTCTTGGATTACTGCAGATACGGTGGTCTGTGTTGACTGTTTTGGTGTGATATGTCAAGGTATTTATTTATTTAAGGAGTTTTATATAACACAGGCATGACCCGTAAGGGTATCAGAGAGCTGTACATAAAGCAGACAAGTCGGACATAAAAGGGATTAAAATGCAAGCTGTACATAAAGCAGATAAGTCAAACCTAAAAGGGGAAAATACAAGCAGGAATAAATAAGAAGCAATTCAGAATAAAATATAACAATTGGCCTGGCAGGTTCAGCAGGAATAATTAGGCAGCAAAACAGAATAAAAAATTGCAGTCGGCCTGGCAGGTTCAAGTTCCTGAGGTGACCTTAGGAAAATAGTCTAGCTGAGTGACGTCAGAGCTCCTGTTAAAGGAGTCTTTTAAACAGAAGCACATTTACTTCTTTTTCGAAGGAGAAAGTCAAGGGGTTAGACCTGATTTCTGGATGCAGCGTGTTCCATATTCTTGGGGCTAGACTAGAGAAGGAGCGATTGTACATTTTCTTTTTGTTGAACTTCTGGGGTTTCAACAGTAGGGCGTTAATGCTTCTTAAGGAACAACAACTGAAAGACAGCTTGAAGTTTTGGGCCAAATAGATGAGAGTATGATGGTGATGGGCCTTGTGGGTCATGCAGGCTATCCTCAGCTGGGTCCTTGCTTCAGACTAGAGACATTTTAGATGTTTTAAATCTGGTGTAATGTGTTTGGATCTTCTGGATTCAATAATGAGCCTAGCAGCCAAGTTCAATGTAGACCTGAGCGGCACCAGACTTGCTTTGGATAATCCTGCAATAATAGCACTCCTGTAATCTAATCGGAGAAGACTCGGGATTGGACTGGTAACTGAAAGTAATCAGGGGACAAGACGGGTTTGATTTTCCTTAGTGTGCTCAAATGGTAATTGGCGTCTCTGGTGGTTGCACTGATATGATCTTGCATAGTCAGGTATTTATCCAATGTCATACCTAGTGAGCTAGTAGAGTCCATAACATGGGGGCACAATTGAGAGCTGTAAGTTGTTTGAGCCATTCTTTTATGGGGACAGAGTGATTGTGAGGGGCGATCAAGAGGAATTTCATTTACCGTGTGTTGAGCTTAAATTAATTGCTGGTTAACCACTGTTGGGTTTTAAGTAGTGTGTGGTTGAGAAATTTTTATATCTTCAGGTGAGAACAGTTTCAAGTACAATTGTATATCATCAGCGTGTGATATTGAATGTTTGAAAGCTTCAGAATTGCAGTGAGTTTCTATGAACAAATTGAATAACGTGGGTGTGAGCATGGATCCTTAAGGCACCTTGATCAAGATCGGAGTAATAGAAGAAAGGGTTTTATTTACTTTGATTCTTTGCACTCTGGTATGTTTAGAACGGGACCGGATAGACCCATCCTATTCTCCAGAAGGTTGATCATGTTGTCATGTTTGACCGTATCGAACACAAAGGAGAGATCCAGCAGAATAAACAAGCAAGGTTTGTTCTGTTTAAACAATCTCAGGGCATCCTCTACAATATGTGTTAGACCCTTTTTAATACTGTGTCCTGTTCTGAGGCCGGATTGGCAATGGTCAAAGAATGAACCTTCTCAATGTATTTGCAGAGTTTAATGTGCATTCATTCTTCTAGTAACTTTGCTAGTGATGGTATGGTGGTAATTGGACAGAAATTATTACGGTCAGACAGGTCCACATTTGGGTTTTTTAGGAATGGGGTAACCTTTCCTATCTTTAAGCAGTCAGGAGTCAAGCCCTGAGAGAGATCAGCAATGACAATCTTAGTCAAAAGAGGGAGAATAGGAGGATCATTAAAGTGATTAGAGGATTTTATTGATATTATTCTTATGACTATATCAGCTTCATCTGGGAGTTTAAAGGCATTCCAAGTAGCATTGTTTTTTGTATAACTGGTATGAGTGGATCTCTCCATGGGATGTACTGGGAGGAGACTGGGCTGAACTTGGCTTAATTGTTGCTGGGAGGCAAGTTGCAGTTCTGATTCAATCTTCCTAGTCTTTTCAATAAAATAAGTGGAAATGTAATCTCCGGTTGGGAATGATCCATAATCCATCGAATGTTGGTTAGATTTGCAGACTGCCTGCTGTCTGATTTCAAAAAGGTGTTTTGGGTCTGTTCTTGGCATTGTCAAGTTGCGTCCTTAAGTATTCTGCATTTGAGCTACAGATGTATTTGTTGTAAATGCTTCTTGTCTACCTCAAGTGTTTGAGGTGAGCAATGGAGGGAGAGCTTCTTCATAATCTCCCAGCAAGTATTTCTGAAACGGACTGGATGTAATATTCAGTAAGATCATTCACATTCACCATGTTAGTAGGAGGAGGCAGGAGGTTGTTGCTAATGGAAGTTAGTTTGGTTAGATTAATATTTTTTAAGGCTCTAGACCATTGTCTTGGTTTCAGAAGTTGATCCTGTCTAATCAGCACCTTTGCCAAGATGAAGAAGGAGATTAGGTAGTGATCTGACCAATCACAGGGTGATATGGAATCCAGTTTTTTGACATTATCGTTGGCGATGATTAGGTAGAGGGTGGAGCCTCTAACGCGTGTTGGGCCATTACAAGACTGGGTAAAGTTGAGGTCCAAAAGAAAGACTTTGAAGGTGTTTGGTATGGGGTCATTTGAGTCTTTCGATAGGAATGTTAAAGTCCCCATGGAAGATCTGGTTGATGTGTTGGTCTGAGTTAGAGAAGATGGTCTCCATTATTTTTCAATGAAAGTTAGGTTATTTCCTGGGGTGGTAAATCGTGTAGAATTTGCACACAATCTTGTCATTCTTCTCTATTTCAATCCCAAGGTAATTGCAAGAGGGTATTGGAACAGTTTGTGCATGTCTAAAGGTGAGCAAGGGACAGTAAATGCATGTTATGCCACCCCCAACTCTTCCAGATCCCTCCAATCTGATAATGTCATAGTTGGGAGGAACTAGGATGTCCAGAATAGGTAAGGAGGTTTCATGAAGCCACATTTCAGGTAAGATTAGGAGGTCAAGGTCTTGTGCAAGGATAAGATTGATGATGTCAACTTCATATTTTATCAATGATGTGCAATTAACGAGCATAGACTTATATGAGATTTTGTTCCTAATGCCTCTTGGTGTGTTAATGGGGAGCGTAATAGATTGTGCTTATTCATGGTTTTAAAGATGGGTTGGAAGAAATAGTCTGGATAGGGACTGTTGAAGGTGACAAGTTCTTATATGTGGTGTAATAAGATAACACAAGGGAGTGAACGTCCGCATCAGATAAATGGTTTGTAATCCTCATGGGTCTGAAGGAGGGATTGAGATGGGATTAAGTGAAAGTTAGGTGTGCTCGCACATATCGATGTATCATGCCCTGAGTACTTTGTTCTTCCCCTAGAGGTTGGATTATAATGTTTAGTATGTGGGATACTGTTAATACCACCGGTCATATTAGGAATCCTAAACTTCTGTAGGTTCAAGGTGATGTGTGTAAGGTTGTGGAGATCAGCTTTAACTAATTTGAAGATTGGCTTAAAATCATCGAGTTCCTCCTCAAGGGAGGGAGAGTCAATAATGCAGATGGGAGTGTAGTTTAACCAAGGGATGATGGACATGTACAGTCACTCAGGAGTGAAGGAATTGGTCTGCAAACCAGGAGTGTCATAGGTGGTGAGGAATGTGATCGGGAAGTGGTTGGAGGGTAAGAACTAGTAGAGGGTATGGTAGAAGTGATGATTGGAAGAGGTGTAGGGAGTGGTCTCCTAGGCGTTTCGGTGGTGGGCCTCCTGTAATGTTGGGAGGCCACTGCGAGCAAGTAGGGTGTCGAAGTGGATGATTGAGTTGTTCTTTGGGGGCAGATGGGGTAGGAGAGGGGGGCCATCAATTAAAGGAGGGCAGCTCATAGCTCTGGTAATCTCTGGGTTAAGGCTGTTGGCAGTTCTCAGGCAGTGGGTATTAGTTTCCACTCTACTATACGCTAAGGGAAGGGGTGAATCAGATAAGAGAGAAGGGCAAGAATCATCACTAGGAATAGATGACTTGGGGCCACCAACGAAGGTTCCAGTGTTGGAGTAGAGGGTATAGTTGTGGGTAGACGTTGGTGAAAGGGTAGGGATGGGATTGGATGATACCTGTGTTTCAGTCCCGGAGTGAGAGGAGCGATGTTGACATGTAGAGGCAGTAAGGACATTGTTCAAAACCATATTTTGATCCTCATAAAGGCCTCATCAAACTGCTCTAGGTTCAGGTCTTATGATTGGATGAGAAAATTCCAATTGTTGTATAGGGAGATGGTTACTTCGGCATTGAAGACAAATGAGGGTATCATGGAGATGCGCAAACCATGGGGGGGTCTTCCCAGTTGTGATAATCTGGACCATAGAGGCTATAGCTCTCTTCCATTGAGCTAGCTCTTCTGCTCCAGAAGATGATTAAATTGTTAACCACGACTCCTTTTTTAGCACAAAAGTAGGCATCAGATATGAGTGTTTCAGAGTTCCGTTTAAGTAGTTTATGTTTGGAGTTCTTGGACGCATTTTTAGAGCTTATCTGGATAATTAGTCTTGAACGCATTGTAACAGGCCTGTGACAGCAAGCTGCCGCTAGTACTAAGGTAAATTGGCTCTATGATGGCTATTGGCACACCAGATAAATGGTTTAAATTGACGAGCACCCTTATGCATCAAGCCAAAATCCAGTCGGTAAAATACCGATTCCTTATTAGCTCCCGGTATTAAGTAAAAAATACCCAATCCCAATGCATCAACCCAAAAGCAGAAATCGGTATTTAAGGAATCCTTAAATAGCGATTCTTTAAATAGGGATTCCTTAAATACCGATTCCTTAAATAGCGATTGCATTTAAGGAATCCCAAAGTGAGATTCCTTAAATGCAATGCATCAAAGTTAAAAAATTAGCGATTTCGCTAATAAGGGGAGCAAATTACCATGAAGATGAACTGCATGGTAATTTGCAAAAACTTTGAAAAATGCACTTTTGTGCATTTTTCAAAGTGTCATGTTGCGCACACACATGCCCTTAGAGCATGTGTGTGTGCAACATATGTGCACATATCATTTTCAGGGGTGCAACAGGGTGTCCTTTTGACACCCTGGCACCCTTGAAAGTGCTCCAGCTATTAGCGATTCGGTAATACCGAATCGCTAATACAGAATGGCTTTACATTCATTCCTATGGGCCTCCAAGGCCATAGGAATGAATGGGTAGGTATTCCTTATTACCGATTCGGTATTACCGATTCGGTAATAAGGAATGTTAAGGAATCGCTATTTGAATAGCGATTCCTACATGCATAGCCTTTTGCTATTCCTTATTAGCGATTCCTTATTTTTCGCTAATAAGGAATCGCAAATGCTAATGTTGATGCATATGCCCCATAGTTGTTTAAAATTGTGAGCATACTATCCAAAACATAAATGACTAATGCAAAGATAGGAGAGAACATATGTGAGAGTGCAGTCAGAGGAGGAGTAATTGGAAGGGAGGAAAAATGTAGCTCAGACCTGAAAAACTCTACTAAGAACGAGAACACTTCTAATGCAAAAATGCTGCTCAGACCCTGAAATTCTTCTGATAAGGCAGGACGAGGAGTGCCCATGAAAAGACCAAGAGCTAGACCATCCTAAAGGTCATCTAGACAATCACCTGTGGAATCACGTTTAGCGATGTGCTAAATTCATGAAAACTAAGAGTGGAATGGCGCCTCAGTGAAATGGTTTGCTAGCAGTTTATCCTGGGGCAACGTCCTCCCATAAACACTATTCTAAACACTATCCTGCTCCCCATAACACTATTCTACCCACCGAATTCTCATACGACTGCTGCCTAGATTATTAGAAAAACATTTATATGCTTGCTCTTTAAATGATGCATTCTAAATACAGCAAACGAAGCATATACTTTTTTTTATGTCTTTATATATAATTATAATGTGGATGCCTATAGATTATCCTGACTTACTAGGACTAGCAGAGCCGTTCAATTTTATCAGGGGTAGGCACAGTAACATAACAAGATGGTCACCCCATTAATCTTACTGTCGTGTTTGTGAGCATGTAAGTCCTTCTTTAATTTCAGTGATTTGGAGTGAGCTGAGTCCTATGTCTATTATGCTTCATCCGATAGGGCCACCATCTTAAGGCTGGGGTCCCCCTGTAATTAAGGGGAGACCCCCAAAACGGGGAGCTTCTCAAGCCCAGCAAAACCCCCACAGGAACAAAAAAGCCTGCAACATCAAAAGAGCAACTAGATTGGTGCAATCAAATAGGGCCAGCAAAAGAACAAAGAAACAAGATAAGGAGGGTTCCCATTGCCAGAATAAAGTCAAGTGGCACAGGTGCAAATAACAGCAGGAGTGACTCCAAAGTCACCAGCGACCAGCACTCGAGTCCCACAACCAAGTGCTCACAAAATGAGGTATCGGAGCCTTCTGGAACATACCAGCACACTTCATGTGACTCCGCCCTCCAAGGCGGAAAGTCAGGCTGCCATGGGTGCCTGGGTAGATGCCAGCTGCTGTACGACGCCGGAGATGGGTCCCCAAACGATGACACAGGATACCAGGGCCGACACAAATCAAGCCTGTGGTATATAAAAGAAGGCCTTAAAAAGGGGAGGGCAGCAGCATCAAATGAGGGCGTTTCAGACACAAGCCAGCCCCTTGCATCATGTCGTTTCCAGAAGGGGGCTGCCTACCTCGTGGGCTTGAGCTAAATCGAGAGGGTCTGTGGCGAAATGGAGAATCAGTCACCAGGCACCATCCAGCGCACTACAATGAGCCAGCTACATGCTGGGTGCCAGGCATACCGGTCGCAAGTAGGGAAGAGGGGCCAGTCAGCAGCTGGGTCAATTCATCAAGCTGCAACTGCAGAGCAAATACCACTTTACATTTCATCAGGGGAGTCAAGGTCTCTCCCATAGGCAGCACCTGTGCAAACGCAGCCCGAAGGCAGAGCTCACCTGTCATTCAGAAGATGATACAGTTCGTGCATGACCTCTGAGGCCTCACCTGTTGAACTGGCGAGAAATCCCCAAAATGTGCATCTGGGTAGAGCCAATTTCATGTATATTCTATCCAATGAGTGATCTTTGTCGCAACTAAATATAGTATAATGGTGGATGCTATGTTTTAATTGTGCAGCGATTTTGCTTTATGTTATTGTGTTATGCTCAGTTGCTTGCTGTAGATATAACAACAAACGCTGCTCTATTTCCTGCCAAAGGCTGTACATGCCTTGAAAGTCCCAGTGACAAACAACAATTTACCACTCTCTAAGGTGAAAGTAAAAATAAGGCTGCTGCAGCTCATCTACTATGTAAGCTCTAACATGTTCTGAGACTGCGGAACAGCTCCTTACACCCAGCACTAAGTGGTGTCGTTTAAAAACACAGTACTATTTTATCGCAAGACATGAGGCTAGCAGTATTTGCATACATCTTTTATTTACTACCTCCAAGCAGCAAACACTTCAAAGTTACAGAAAAAGAATACTGTGTGACTCATAAAGTGAACCAGAGCATTCAGTCCATAATACCCAATCACATCCCATTCCATGTTGTCCTTCTTTTGTTTGCTGCTTTGAGCAGATACATACACCAAGATTTATTTGGTGTATTTGTGCATTAGTTAAGATTATAATTTTGGCAGTGAAGAGTTTCAATTCAATTTGTGGATTTTTTTAGGAGAGCAGGTTTATATATTATTTGAGTAATTGGTTTGATTTTAATTTTGAAAATATATAACTTAATGCTGTACATGTTAACAAAGATCAACAGGTAAGTAGTTACGATTTGGTGTGATATGTAATTTAAATAGGGTGACGAAATAACTGATATTTTTTTATGTTTCATATATCACATTTCAGTAGGGGAATATGAGTAATAGGTAACCCTGGGCGTAGTTTGCGTAGTGGCGCTACACAAAGTGCACATTGCACTACGTGAGCTACGTGTAGCTACGCAAACTGCGTAGTGCGGTAGGGAAAATGTTGCAAACGGCTTCTTGCACAGTGCAAGCGGTCGTTTTTTGCTGCTCGAGTAGATTTGTACTCGAGCGGCAGCTTTCTCAACGTGGACTGGTAGTTTCTCATTGCGAGCGGTCGCGAGCATATGCGACCACTCGCAATGAGAAACCTGACCTCCCCGCGTTGAGAATCTCGCCGGGAGGTTTATTTTCCATGCTCGCGATCGGCAACCTGATGTTGCTAATCGCGAACGAGGAAAAAGTCTCGCCGGGATGTCATTTTGCTCGCTCGCGGTCGCCAACTTGACGTTGAAGACTGTGAGCAAGCAAAAAATGCCTGCTACGCGTTTTTGCACTGTGCTTCTTGCAATTCGCGTAGCGCGTAGTAGCGCAAACTACGCGAGCGTAGCATAGTACTACGCCCAGGGTTAGTAATAGGGTGGTTAATTAGCAAACCTCTCGCTCCCTATGCAGACGTTAAATAGTAAGGGCATTTCAGCCCTCGTATGCTTCGGTAATTGGAATCCAACGGGCTGCTGTCTTTGATATAAACATGCACTATGGTGGAGTGTATTTTTAAATGAGGTTGGCCATGTTTACAGAGTGTGTCAATTTTTTAGAGGAAAGAACATTCACTTTAGATTATGAGTGGGTTCTTCGGATGGGAGTTTACTTTGACAGGTTTTATAATGGGCTGAATAGTACATTTTTTCTCAGTTTGACAGTCGAAGCATTCAGAAAAAAAGTACGCTTCTCTTGTCAGGATTAATTAATAGTGGAATTTGCCAAGAATATCAGTTTTTAAGTGGGTTTTAAGCCTGCATTTTCTTAGACAGCAATAAGGCAGTGGAGCTAGGAGTTCATGAGGATGACAGGGTAGGAGGAATTGTGAGGAAGGAAATACAGGATACAGTTCAGGAAACTCTAAAATCAATTCTAGAGGATTGTAGAAAGAGGAGAGTCTTGGGTAATGAGGAGGTGGAATTTTCGTAACTGTCAAATGAAGAGGTCAGTACAAACAGAAGTCTAAGAGGTAAGTGTCTTAGGAAAAAAGACATATGTCTACAGAGGACTTGTCTGAAGATCCTGAATATGGAGTCCAAAGTGGCTCACAGGGAAAAGGTGCCCACAGTAGCATTGGACAGAGGCAGGGTGTCCCTGTGAATGTTTTGGTATTGGGACATACTAATTCTGGAGAAAGACATACAGAATCTGATGAATATATTTCTGATTATCTTAATACTGGTAATGAAGGTAATCAAAGAGGGTAGGTAGGTATAAGAAGTTAAGGTTGTGTCTGAAAAATCAGGTAAAGGCCTATTAGGCCAAACATTGCTTGACCAAAAGGATCAAGATTATCAAAGGGTCTCTGGTATGGAGACATGCTGGAGATAATGGAGGAAATGAGAGAAGAGTTAACCTAGTGGTTGGAGAATCTGGATACTTAGAGTGGTTGAGCAGTTTCTGGTTCAGTGCCAGATTTTGGAGTAGAGTCGGATGCAAGCAGTTATGCCTGGGGAGCGATGTTTTTGGAACAGGAAACTGGAGAGAGATGGAATTTGGAGGAGAAGGAGGTGCATATAAACTCTTTAGAGATGACTGTGGGTCTGTTTGGTCTTTGCAGTTTCAAGAGTCAGTTCCAAGAAGGATCAGTATCACTAAGAATGGACAATGTAACAGTGGTGAATAATATAAACAGTTTGGGGGAAGCAGGTAGAAGAAACTATCAGAGACTGCAAACGAATTGTGGGAGTTTTGTCAGGAGCACAAAATCCACGTAACAGCACAATATTTGCCTGGGAAGCAGAATTTAGTAGCGGATTGGAATTCACACATTTTGAGAGATTGCAGGAAGTATAAATAAAGAGATTTTTCCGGAAGACAGAGTCATGTCTTGATTCAATAGAGATGGATTTTTTCACTACCTGTTTACCTTTTCAGAAGGAGAAATATTTTAATTGGTGTCCAGATCTGGGAGCAATGATAGTAGATGTTTTCACTCAGAGTTGGCTGGGTCTGAAATGTTATGCGTTGCCTTCTTTGCCATGATTCACAGAGTGTTAATCCAAATTCAGAGATAGAGATGTCAAATAAAATTGAGGATGCCTTTTTTTTGGGGTGACGCAGATTTGGTTTCCATCAGTGATGAAGCTGGCTGTGGAAGTGCCTCTTTTATTTCAGTCTTGCAAATGGATGTTGGTAGGTATAGGAAGAGAAGAGTATCCTATGGTGGACTTGGGTATGTTCAACCGTCTAGGTTGGAAGATATCAGGAATTCTCGAAGATTCGTTGGTCTTTAGAGAGAGGCTTCAAAGCTTCTCATTGAATCTTGGGGACCAGGAACTAGGAAAAGATACAAAAAGGCATGGAATGGGGGTGTAGTCTGGTCACTGAAAGAGTAGCAAAACACATAAGATGATGGACGGAATGTTGCACATTGGCAAAACATTCACCCCCAGTCACAGATCTGGGTTTAATCCATCGTTATTATGTTCACCACGCCACGCCACCCCAGTTCAGACATGGCCATATGCAAATCAGTCTTGACCCTGTGCCTCATAGGAACAGTCCAGCCCGAACTGCCAAGCCATGTCTTCCCTGGACCGAAATCAAGCATTCTAGGACCGGTTTCGGGGTTTCATCCCTCTTCAGCTAGGATAGCTTGACTCCAGTTGCGTAGTGAGCACGGGACCCACGTCTGGGCATACCCTTCCCACATAGGACGAACAGCAAAACACACAAGATGATGGACGGAATGTTGCACATTGGCAAAACATTCACCCCCAGTCACAGATCTGGGTTTAATCCATTGTTATTTTACTCACCACGCCACCCCAGTTCAGACATGGCCATATGCAAATCAGTCTTGACCCTGTGCCTCATAGGAACAGTCCAGCCCGAACTGCCAAGTCATGTCTTCCCTGGACCGAAATCAAGCATTCTAGGACCGGTTTCGGGGTTTCATCCCTCTTCAGCTAGGATAGCTTGACTCCAGTTGCGTAGTGAGCACGGGACCCACGTCTGGGCATACCCTTCCCACATAGGACGAACAGCAAAACACACAAGATGATGGACGGAATGTTGCACATTGGCAAAACATTCACCCCCAGTCACAGATCTGGGTTTAATCCATTGTTATTTTGCTCACCACGCCACCCCAGTTCAGACATGGCCATATGCAAATCAGTCTTGACCCTGTGCCTCATGGGAACAGTCCAGCCCAAACTGCCAAGTCATGTCTTCCCTGGACCGAAATCAAGCATCCTAGGACCGGTTTCGGGGTTTCACCCCTCTTCAGCCAGGAAAGCTTGACTCCAGTGGCGTAGTGAGCATCCCTCTTCAGCCAGGATAGCTTGACTCCAGTGGCGTAGTGAGCAGAGTAGGCCACCTGTCTCAGAGGCTCTGCTGTGTTGGGAGGCCTCGAGGGAACCAATACTAGCCCACAGCACAACCTAGATGATCACAGGATGGAGAGAGTCCCTGGAACCACTTATGACCTGATTGAATTATACTTACTGTGGCAGCCTGGAACGAGCAGCTGGAGAAAAGTGTGGGCCTGCACAGGGTGGTGTGGTGCTGGGCCCAAGACGAATAATGTGACCCGATCATGGTATGACAGTGAGGCCCCAGCTCACAAGCCTGTTAGCTGAGTAGACCCAGCTCCAGGGGGATATTAGCCCCAGGAATCGACAAGGCAGCCCACAATGGGATGGCCGCATCGCCAAAAATATCCCCCCCCCCCCCCAGTGGCCTTTAATTCTTTAATCTTCCCTTTACCCTAACATCTCTCTCCATTCCTTGAAAACGCTCCTACTCATTGCTTTCTTTCGTTCCTCAGTGCTCATCACCTGGTAACCATGCAATAGGTTAAGCAAACATGTGCTGTAACGTGTGTAATATTTGTACCCATTTGTGCATTGATGATAGCATAGTGTAGTGACAATTGTACTTTTGTTTTAAATCTCTTAATAAACAAATGCAAAACAAACAAAAGGGGGGCATGGAATGTCTGGGTTCATTGGTGCTTGGAAAGGGAGTTGGATCCCGTGGCGGCTGATGAACTAGAGGCTGCAAATTATTGGGCTGTCTTGTTTTCTAGGGGGTTTTCCTACAGGACGATTAACTGTTATGGGTCAGTGGTTGCGGCAGGTCATTCTTTGTTGAATGGGTATTCTATTGGGAAAAGTCCTTTGATCTGTATAGTTTTGAAAGGGAATAATTTGAGAAGGCCACCAAGATCATGTGTTTGGGATATCAGTATGGTTTTAAAGTTGTTTAAAATTTGGACAATGAATACGAGCTTACCTTTAATTGACTTGACATGGAAGTTAGCAACATTGCTTAGTTTAATTTAATTTAGAAGGGTGTCTGATATTTGGCTTTAGATATTATTAACCGCATGGAGAGATTTTTTAAATATGGTGAAGGACCAAGACTGTGTCAGAGTCCATTTTGTATCTTGCATTGATAGTTATACAAACGTTTGTGTGGGAGGTTGCGTGGCGGTGAGAGGAGAGATGACTTCAAAGGATTTTACAGCAGGAGCAAGGTTGAAGGAGGTGAGATGAACATGGCTGTTTGGTCAAATGCTAAAGTTTTCATAAAATTCTATTTTAAACCTGTTGAGCATGTTTAAATTTTCACTTTCAGATGCTTTGAACATGCATAATGCTAGTCTTCTGCCTTGCCATAACACACAGATTCTCAAAGCTTTAGCAGATAGAGAACTGTGATTTTATTAAAGTCAAGAAGGCTAACATTATCCCTCCCACCGTTCTCAGGTGTTCAAACAAGCGAATGGAAAAGGAAAGAGAGGAAACTTGATGAAAGGGAATAGAGGATGCGTTTTCCCACGGAAAGTATACTGATTTGTATCAGAAAGGAGATAGTATGAAAAATCTTTAGATTGAATAGTTTTTACTAGGAATAGAGCTTTTTGACATAGATATGATACCTTCTTTAATTTTTGCAGAAAATCAATGAACAGCTGTGGATGCACCGGAAAAAGGAGAAGGCTGGATAATCAGAGAGGGAAAAGGTGGAATGTTGGGGTGTTTTATGGACTGAGGGTTCTTGTTCACTTTCTGAGTAATACAATGTTCTATTTTTTGGAACTTCGATGTGTTTGCTGCTTGGGATAGTAAAACAAATGCATAATACTAGCCTCCTTGTTTTTAATGAATAAGCAGTTCTCTATCTACGAAAGCTTTGAGACTCTGCATTTTCCTTATTTTTAGAATAAGTTATCACCATATGTGGAGCCGAGAATTGAAATTTACCCTCCTTTCTTTTGTCAATTTCCCCAGGGTCCTAAATTCAAGTGCTGCATATTTAAAATATTTCTGGATTATACTACGGAATATCATAATATTTCCACAAGCATTTACTGTTTTAGAAATTATGAATAGGAATTGTACCAAAATACATAAAGTGATACAGTGTATGCCGCTTTCTGATCCTACAAAGGATACACAGATTTAGGGGCTTATTTATAAGAGTCTTGTGCTGCCAGAGTGTCGCTTTTTGACACTCCGGTGGCTCAAGCCTCTCAATCATATCTTTGAGGTGACACAAATCCACTCTGCGTGGCTTTGCATGGCCTCATAGATATGGAGTAAGACAAAGCAGCGCAAGTCACTGCCTTGCCTTCCTCTGCATCCAGTAGGCATTCCATGGGTGTTGCAGTGATGTTGCCCACGCAACACCCATTGATTTTGATGCAGATTTACTTAACTATTTAATCCTGGGGCAGCGCCAAAACTTTACGCTTCCCCAGAGCAGACGTAACGAGGAGAAACATTTTTATTTCTCCTTGTTTTTTCCTCATTCCATGTGTGCTGCATTTTGCATATTTATTCTTGCCTGAAAATTGCTGGAGGCAAGGAATGTCACAGCAGGTGCCTTTTAAACAATAATATACCTCAGCATCCAGTGCAGTGACAATGTTAGCACTGCTCTAGAGCCAACCCTGGCCCTGCAGCCGTGCCCTATCAACCAAAGAAAGGCAGCAAGTCTACAAGCACAACGTGTGCTTTCAGGTGATTCTGAAAACACACGTTGTGCTTGTAGACTTGCTGGATTTCTTTTGTTAATAGAGCACGGCAAACAATCTGCCTCGCTCTAATAATAAATGAAATGCAACAAGTCTACAAGCACAACGTGAGCTTTCAGAATCAGCTGAAAGCACACGTCGTGCTTGTAGACTTGCTGCATTTCTTTTGCTAAAAGGGCGCAGCTGCAGTGCAGATTGTGTGCCTTTATGAAAGTATTCATGTAAGTTGCAGCACATGATGGGCCCTGCAATCAACATGAAAACTTTCAAGAAGCACACAATCTGCCCCGCAGCCTCTCCCTTTTACCAGAAGAAATGCAACAAGTGCTGCTGAACTTACCTGCTGCTCATGTTCTCTTCCACAGTTGTCTCTACCTCGGCCTACCGCAGAAGGAAATTACTGTTTTACGTGCCGCTCTCGCTTTAAAAGCGTGGTGCGAACAGTCCTCACAAAGATGCTGTGTGTGCGTGCCTAACACACAACACTGCACGCTCGGGGTGATATAGGTGCACCAGCGTGTTCACACCTTACAGGGAACAGTGAGTCAGATAGACACAGCATTCAGCTATTACATGTGCACAGTGCACCTGTTATGGAAGTAGGATGGCAGGTGAACCTATTCACACAGTCTTCAGCAGCCCACGAATATAAACTTTGTTATCTAGGGCGGAGCGCAAAATTGGTAGGAGATACACAGTTCAAAAATATGTAAAGTAATGAAAATGTATCCTGCATAATGATGGTGCAACTGTGTTCTGGCCTCAAGTGTCTTGGGAACAGGACTGAACTACAGAGCAGGAGCACTATTGAGGTTTCAAACAGAAGAGAAGACCAGTAAAATGAAAAAAGGACAACATTGTGAGAGGTAAAATAAACTTGGTGCCCGAGGGGTTGGAAAGTAAAGCATAAACTGCTGTAAATTACTTGTGGCTAATCTCCCAGACAACTAGCTAAATCTATCGTGAATAATTAATCACCAAAACAATAAAAAAGTTAATTTTACCCATACTTAGGATTTACCACTCAAGCCACTAGTCAACATTATTATTATTATTGTTATTATTATTATTATCATTACTATTATTATTATTATTGTTATTATAAGTAAACACACACACAAAAAGTCGCAGTCCTAGCAAGTACCCAACCTGTTGGGAATGGCAATTTATGATATGAAATGCCTAACCTAAAACTACTAAATAACGGAATTCATAACTTGGTAAAACCATAAAAAGGCAGGACTCCATTCCCTCAGTCGTTTACAAAATCTAGTAAAATCTGACTTGTGGAAGGTCTAACTTCAATGAGTCTATTTTAAAACCACTATGCTGGCAAAAATGTTTCTTTAGCCACACCTCATAATTTTCCCAATAATCTCAGTTCGCAGTTCTAGTTTCTTCAATTCAAGACTCAAATAGCTGACATAAATAAACCATAGCATTTTTAGGTGATATTGGCTCTTTATTATTTCATTATTATTTCACAAAGACCTTGGGTTGGCCTATATAGAAAGCCACAGCAGAATAGGAGAATCTTCAATTATATCTTCTAAATAATTTATCCGCAGCTTTTTGTGGCATGAAAAATTAAGTGACCAATGTGGACAGCCTAGTAGCCACTTACAAGACCAGTTTTCATCTGCTTGGAGACTCAGTGTTTCTGAAACCTCATAAACCAGCACCATAACATGTTAAGGAGACACATTTGCTTGTCTACACTTTCAGCATATGTTTAATTAGTTTATTATTTTTTTTTTGCAAAATCAGAAATGGTCCTCTGAAATAGATACATTTTAGTCTTTTTGATTGGAAATGGTGTGCCCAACTGCTAGAACATGGGTACTCACAAACATTTCCCCAAGGGCCAAAGAGTATGAACTGTGGCATGCCTGAGGGCCACATTGATGCCAGCAGAGTGAGATTTAATTTGTTAAACCAAGCCTTCACGTGGCTTCTGTATGCCACTTAGGCTCTAACCTCATGAGCCAAGAATTAAAGGCATTAACATTTGATGTAAAACATGAGTGGGAAAGAGATAGGAATGGAGTGGCTGAATTGCATATTGCAAAAACAATAAATCTGGGTTCAATCCTGGCTTTCCCACTTGACTAAATTGTGTGATCCTAGGCAATTGTTTTATTTTACCTTGCCTCCTTTTTCTTCATTACCACATATGAGAACACCTTGAAATATATGGGTTCGGGATGTGTGCTGTATAATAGCTTCTCTTATGTTTGATTTAGTAAACTATAATTCATTGTTTCAATTATAATAATAACCTAGGACACACAGAGCATGCCTCTGACAAATGACTTGCCTCTTAGTTCACTAATGACATTGTTGTCAGGACAGAGTGGCATGAATGCTTCTAAGTTCATGTTTGGAAATGTTCACTTCTATTGAATGCTTCTCAATGCAGTGATTCAATCTGCTGTACTAAGGTGAAACACTTTTGCATGTTGATTAATTACAGTTTGAATTTTGAAGGTAGTTTCTCATATTTTTACATGATTAGCGTAAGATGCCTTTAAAAATGAAGGTGATCCTAAAGAAACGTTGTACAGGACACCTTCTTTGCCCTTACTTTAGTTAAGGTGCAAATAAATGCTCGTCCCTTTAACAGCTGATACAGCGAAAGTGGTGGGGGGTTCTATTACCATATGTCCCATACCTACCATTGCAATTCTAGTGGAAACGTAACTCTAATGACGGACCCTTAAGTCATTATTATTCCTTGTAACAATATAACAGGTCCTCCGACAGATCTTTGGTAGAGCTAAAAGGGACTAAGTAATGAAAATTGGAGAGCTATTCCCTCAGGTGGACCTGTAATGGAGAAACAGCTATATAACAATATACCTCATATATTTAGCAGAAATAAACCATTACACCTGAAATAAAGACACACACTATTCTTTCTATTATTTTCTTTTTGTTATTTCAGAAATATAAATGGTTAATCACAAGTACAAACTGTAAATCATCATTTTTAGTTCTCAGTTATAGATTGAATCACCACAAACATTATAAGATAAATGATTCTAACTCATCAACAAATTTAGATATAAAGGAGGGAGAGGGAGAGAAAGAAACCATTAGGTAAATACAGTTTTCTAACCAAGATGAGGAAAACTAAGGCACAGCGTGCAATTAGTTCAGACAGCTAACCCTACGGCTGTCAGGATATAGCATGAGTACACCAAAGAGAATATTCAGAAATCAGCACAGCATAGAACATACCACGAACACAGGACAGGTCACCAGGGTTGTGAAGGAGCCGACGATCATTTTCCCAACAGCATCTTTATAGTAGTGTTGCTAATTTGTTTAACTAAAAGGTTTCTCTTCTATCCCTCTACAAACCTTTCTATTGGACAAAAATTACAGGGAGGTAAATCTCATGACAGTGACTTTACACATTTCTCTAGACATCTTTTGTCTAAAAGTTATACAACTTCGCAGAGAGGAAGAGGAAAAACTACAGCTTCAATTATACAGAGTTTTGCAACTGTATCTTTCTAAGCTTTCTACAACCCTTGCTTAAACAGGAAAGAACTATACCGTTTTCTACATTCTAAGGAAGTATTAGTTACTTTTTCTTCAAGGGCAGAAAGCACAGGAGGATGTTAGCACATCCTAAAACAAACATTTGCTGAGGCCTACATTATTTTATTAAAAAGAGAGAATGATAATTTCTAAGGCCTACATAACTTTCATGAAGAAATAATCTCTTTTCTCATGTTTACAGTTGTTTAATTCTGCAATTCAGGAAACATAAAACATTTAAATTAGACAGACAGGATAATAATATTTTCTTACTCATTCATTAATTATTAATCATTTTTCTTTATACTGAGTTCACTATTTCTATTATTTCTGCTAACAAATACGTGAACATTTTGCAAATTTTTCTATCGTATCTTCTAAATATTGTGAGTGAGTTTAGTATTTTGTTTTTCACACACGTTAGTAATTTATTTTAAAACACACATATGGGTGGATTTTCTTTGAGCAGATTTTATTTTACAAAAATCGTGCTCCATCACAGCTTTCTGAATGTTTGCACTTTCTCAAGTAAACAGCAGCCCAGTGCTGCTGTTTACCGGGGGAGTATACAAAGGTCAGCGACATGCATGCGACCCCCAGGCAGGACTTTTTGTGTATCCTTGTTCTAGTATTTTCAAAAATAAAGGCAAGATAAGAGAACACATTACCCATCTCTAACACTAACTTCAGGTTGCTAATAGAAATGGTTCTTGACTTGGATAACTTGGGCCCTAAGGTCTATATGCAGGTCTTTGAAAGATTAGTATTTAAATTCTAGTCCTCCCTAAAAGGTATGCAGTGATTAATCGCTTTTTAAACCACTTTAGTGCGGGCAATAAGTACAGTAAAACTGGTAAAACCTTGCTACCTAAGTTTGTAGTATCCTACCTTGTTTCGTCAAAGTGCCCTCCAATTCTTTGCATAAAATGTAAAACAGAGCTATGCTTATATGTACCCTTGGTGAACTCCACAAGCTAATTCAAAGCTGTGAGTACATTTTACCCTTGCACAAATTTGTCTCTGGCCATTAGATTTAAATGTAACTTGCAAAGAAAATCAATCATATTGCTACCTACACACAGTTGCAAGGATGCTCGCACCTTTGACCTGTAAACTTGTCCAAAGCTCGGGCTAAGGTCCTTCTCACCATTTCCACATCATCAACCCTGGTTTCAATGCTCCATGTTGGTTTGCAACAATACACAGTCCTATTTTTTTTACAGATTCTACACTTTGAGCATGTCACATGTGTGATATTCCAAGCTAGATTATAACGTGCTATGGGTTGGAGTGGTAGGTAAATGTATGAATCCCATCGTTACTGGGATGCCCTAGATTGGTGAGCCTATTAGCTCAATCTGCAGCATTACAATTTGAATAGTAAACTCTCTTTGAGTCTTCCCATGTCAAAATCTTAAAAGGCACTAGTGTTTGGATCAGATATCTCCTCTCTTTTGCCGCACATCATCATGTATAGCCCTGTATTGTAAACAAGTGTCATAGCATATAGAAGGTGGCGTTCAAGGGTATGTGAGCCATTCTATCAGGGCATTTTCTGATACTCTATTAGCTCACTGAATTATCCTCAACTAAATCTACAATCTTAAATTTCTAAATCCAAAAATTCGACAAAAGTGAAAGAAATTGAAAAGCCTGCCTCCACCGTTGAACTTCCAACAAGCACTGCACAGGATTTAGGTGATTTCCCCAAAAAAATCATGAAACAATTCTGATGGTGGGTGGGGCAGCAGAAGTGCAGACAACGGATGATATATGCTGTCCCTTCAGAATCCAAATCCAAAATGACAAAGGCACAACAGTGAAGATGAAGACGTCTTTTAGCCTTGTTGCCTATGGCACTGTACTTATAAAATTTCTGAAAATGTCTGCTCAGGTAAAAAATCAACTCACATTGAATTTCTGAGTTCCTTTATCAGTGCCTTGCAATAAGCCACTGGCATTCCGTTCATTCACATTGTTCCCATGCTCAGGAGATAGGGCTTTTATTCAAATGAAATTTAGTTTACATGATGTGGCATAATGGTGTAATCTCGGGCATTAAAGATCACAACCATAATATGAAATGCCACAATCACCCAGTATGAAGCCTGTGTACAGGAAATGTTGCCTGGGCTTAAAAATGATCACTCACATGTTAAAACAAGCATTTGCAATGCAATAGGTCTCGCATTTGCAAGAGTTTGAGCTATTGGCATTGTAAATGACAATGCCTTTTATTTATCTGTCTGGATAATTAACACATAAATAAAAGGTAGTGTCACTTACAATGCCAATAGCTCAAACTCTTGTAAATGCGTTACTGTAAACACACACAAACAAAGAGCATGCATTATGATATAGGAGACCCTCACAGACAAACAGCATGGTACAGAACATCTGCACTCAGAAACAACATACAGCATTTTATAGGACAGAGTGATAGAGCAGACCCTCACACACAAACAGCACACAACATGCTATAAGACACTCATACACAAAGAGAATTGTGTATGGTACAGCAGATCCTCACTTACAAACAGCATACCACATGATATAGGAGACCCTCACAGACAAATAGCATACAGCACATTACAGGACAGACTCACACGAACACCGTACCGTATGGTACAGGACAACCACATACACAAATAGCATACAGCATGGTATAGGACAACCCCACATGCAAATAGCATCCAATGTAGTCCAAGAAATTCTCACAGCGAAAAAAAAGATTGCAGCAAACCCTCACACACAAACAGCATACAGCATGATATAAGAGACCATCACAGACAAACAGCATGGTACAGAACATCCACAATCAGAAACAGCACACAGAATGTTACAGGACAGGGTGATACAGTAGAACCTCACCCACAAACCGCACACAGCATGGTACAAGAGAGCCTCATAAATAAAGAGAATATTGTATGGTACAGTAAATATACATAGCAAACAAATGGCATCCTGTGATAAAGAGAATGATAAACAATACGAAAATATCTTCAAATGCCACCATGGACAAAGAAGTAAATATAATATAGTGAGTCACATGAAATGCGAAGGAAGATTTCAAATAGACTAAAGATTGAATTGTTATCATCTCTATCACACTCGGACCCTATAATTTCGTGCAATACAACATCCTGGAGTTAGATGCAACAAGAATCACAGAAACTACACAAAATGAAAAATGCCATAGACTAGTTCGATTGCATGACAGAAACCAATTGCATCCTTAACTGGGTTTAAAACACAGCCAGAAGCCGCTGACACCATTCAATGGGACTCAAACTTGTTAACATACACTATGGCATTTAATAGACAGCGACTGCACATTTAAGGAGACAACGGTTGAGTGCTGGTCATGGATACGGTAATGAAGGTACTTGCATTTGATTGCAGGGTTATCTGAGAGGTAACAGTCATATTATAGGAAATCTCTGCACTTCGCGCCAGAGATAGAATCTAACAGTAGCGGGAATTTCCAGCTGAGTTTCTGGCCACGTAAAGGGACAGTACAGGGACTATTCAGCTGTGCTACTGCGCCTATAAAGGGACAGCGACTTTTCAGCGGGGGTTCTAAACACAGTGAAATAGCGCAGGTATTACTCAGTATGGCCGTTCCTGCCCAATATACACAATGAGCAGAACCGATAGCTTTTATTTAACGTTTTGCCATCACGCCCCCATTTAAGTGTGTAATTTGGCAATTTACCCCAAACCGTTTTGAGGAGCCGGTGTATGTGTCACAAACACAGGGACACATTTGGACACATGTTGGTATCTGTCTGCATTTCAGACTCTGTTGATGTGGCAGATATGCCGGTGATATATGGCAGAGACATGAACCCAACACACTGTTCTTAAGAGACATTACAAAGTTCCCAATTGGAGGCGAGATGGAGGATAACGGTGTCATGAGGGAGGGCAGCTATCTCCACCGCCGATCCAAGGGGGGCAGCTGTGACTGCAGGCAGGATTAAGGTGGGGGCACAAGAGTTAGGAGTGGTTTTAAACAAACTGAAGTGGAGGTACCAGGCTCCCTCCACCAGTGAACATGCAGAAAGGAGCGGCCTTTGTTTACCTGGCTCCGTTTCTTCTCTCTCCGCCGCTCCGCCTTCTTTCTTAACTTCTGTCTGGAGCGTGATGTGAAGCTGACCAGGAGAGGCGGGAAGCTGCAAGTTTTGCGAGAGGTCTGCTGCAACAATCGTGAATAGCGGCAAAGTCTACGGGCAGAGAAGTGGCTGTGTGGCGTCAACCATGCTGACACCGCGGCGGTGCTTTCCAGGATCCCACCTCCCCCAATGAACTGCCCACATTTCATTGTAGTGATAAGGATGGATGCTCCGTTTAACGGCTGATAAGAGTGCAGCCGGAGCAGAGCTAGAGGAAGGCATGTGGACCCGGAAGTGGGATTGCCAGTGAAATCGGAAGTGGGACACAAAAAGCAATGTTACATAGGGTACCAAACCACTACTTTGTGCGGCGATATATGCATACCCACAATCCTTTACACTACACGGAATACTTGTTTTATGTTCACTTTATTAAGTTTATAGTTTTTACTTCTAGAAAAATGCACACCAGTCCGCATACTCTTCCACATTGTGTCTATTTTTCAAAACGCAACGTAATATTCCTAAGAAAAAAAATAAAGAGGAATCCTTGCGTATAAATCACTGAATTATTAAACAGCCTCTATTGTGCATTTCCTACTCCCACGTGAACGATGCGGCGCTGTGGCTATGCATAATGAGCAGCGCCAATGTACGTCAAAACTGTGAAGCGTCTGCTGTCGCTAACCCGTTACCATTCAATAACTAAGTAGTTCTCAAAGGAACTGATAAGCAAGTAGAGCGTATGAAAACTGTACTTAGTCGGTGCTGCCTCGGCAGAAAATGGAAATGACGTATGGGATCGCCAACCAACCACCAGCCAGATACGAACAGCAATGCTAGAATTAACCTATGGCAAGCAGCAGGACAAATTACCCTCTATATTGTAATTACTATAGGTCTTGAGACAGCGCATGCGCTGTCTAGGCTCGACCTAAAAAAACGAAAGGAAGGAATATAATTCTTACTAGAAAGACTGAGATGTGAATTCAACCGCAGGAAATGGAGAGACTCTACATGGCAACATGGAATGACACAAAATGCTTCTGGATGGTATTGCACTTTGGTCCCTTGAATCCAAACTCTCGCACACCTCCTAGGTTCATCACTTTCAGAATATCTAAAACAAACTGATAGCTGAAACCATGAGTAAAAGAAACACAGATATAGTGACTGAAACTTCAGACAGTTGCGGCTGGCAAGAGTGGTGGGCAGGGTGGGGTGGGGTGGTGGTAGGAGTAGTTGACATACGATGGGATAAGTTAAATATTTATTTTTTTAAATAATAAAACCACTTACTTTGCATTCGCCACATCGCCAAGTTGGCGATGAGGTGAGCGCAAGGTAAGTGGATTTTTTTTACATTTCACCTCATGGGTGACTTGCCGTGCTATAGAAATCCTGATTGATTGATTGACCCTATATGTGCCCGAAATTATTCTTATAGATGGAACAGCATTATAGTCTATTAAATCCAAAAGAGAGGCATACAGATTTTTGCACAGCGCTCATCTTAAACTCGTATTTGAATGCGATCTAGTATGCAGTAATATAGAAAAGCATCTCAGTGGGATCAAATATTCTCCTAGGATCGCACAATTTCATCAAGCAGGGAATCTGGGATTGATTCCAGGTTTTCAAGTGTTACATTGTGCAACATAGCCACTAGCTGAGTATATATTTCTACAGTTTAACATCAAAGATAATGCTTTGTCTTTCGTGCTTGACCCTTCGCCATTATATTGTGGATGGCAGGTCCATGAAAGCCATTTTAAAGCGATGCTCGTTTTACTCTGAAGGGTCCAAGAGGACCTTGGTCTGAGCCAGAGCCAAGCATTTGGCTGGCTGTAGTTTCCAGTGGTTTGCCTATATGCCATACCTGCCACTCAAACAGGGCATACAGGGTCACATGCATCAAAGGTTTTTGCAATCGCAAACAGTGCGATTCGCAAAAATCAACAGTTTGCGATCGCAAAATGGGCTTTTGCGATGCATGTAAGTGTTTGGGATGCACAATTTAGGTAATCGCAATTTCTTGCGATTTCCTAAATTGTGATTGCATTTAAGGAATCGCAATTTACGATTCCTTAAATGCAATGCTAGAAGCACTTTGAAATAGCGATTTCACTATTTGGGTCCGCAAAAAACCGAGAAATTAAACAGGTCGGTAATTTGAAAAAACTTTGAAAAATGCACTAATGTGCATTTTTCAAAGTTTCATCTTACACACACACATGCCCTTGGGGCATGTGTGTGTGCAACATGGGTGCACATTACAATTTCAGGGGTGCAATAGGGTGTCCTTTTGACACCCTTGCACCCTTGAAATTGCATGCTCATGCAATTTCCCATTCATTCCTATGGGCCTATGGGCCCATAGGAATGCTTGGGAAGCCATTCTTTAATTGCGACTCGCAATTTGCAAATCGCAATTAAGGAATGTTTAGGAATCGCTATTTTAATAGCAATTCCTACATGCATAGGCTTTTGCGAGTCCTTAATTGCGATTCCTTAATAATCGCAATTAAGGGCTCGCAAAAGCCTACCTTGATGCATGTGCCCCTCAGCATCTTAACTTCTGTACAACGTATAAGGACATTAACTGCAAGGACTAGACCTGAATGAATCGGGGAACATGGAAAAAAAATATCCCTAATAGATTGAATTAATTTGAAGTGTTGAATTGAATGCTGACAAAAATTCAAATGTATTAATTATGCAAATATCTACGACCTTTCAAAATTCTCGATGTGCTTCAATGCAATTGCATATATTTTACTCTAAGACTTATTCTCTGGAGTGAAATGTAACTTAGGCGTCCGAGAATGCTCTCTCTCCAGTTGAATAGGCATAGTCAGAAAAACGATACAAAAGTCCCTGAAAGTGCAGTGATAAATGGACATTGACTGAAAGCCCAATCAAGTACAGCTGCACATTGTACGAATTCAAGTCGGTGGTAGGTTCTGCTGGTGTCATATTCCGGAATCTCTCAACATCTCCTTTACGAAGGAAGAGCCTCGCGGCACGTGCTCGCCATACCAGTGCCAGGCATGTAGGCTTTGTTAGCAACATTGAAAGATTAATGTCTGCAAGAGTGCTTCTGACGACCCCAGAGCCCTTTGTAACTGGGCATAACATCTACACGTCAGTGTCTATCATCGACTTAGAATAAACATTACTTTTATTGTTTAATGTTTATCGCCCAGCCTCTTAGATTTAAAAAATGAAGTGTCGAATGATAAATGACAGGGCTGTCGAGAATAAAGAGGTGAGAACGGAAACTGATATTATATTACTCGCCTATTAGACAAAAATAAATATGATCCTTAAGAAATATGAAAATGATTCTCACTTGATTTGCAACTTAATTACGGTTGATTTTTCTCCCGAGCATTAATGGCCCTTAACTATATTGTTACATTGTTTGATCGGTGTAAATGCCAACATCCTAAGTATGAACTGTCTTGTAAAGGTATCATATCCGCAAAATGACACGTTGTGTTTTTGTGATGAAAGGCAATCTGGCTCTCATTACAAAAGTGATAATAATGTTTGGGGATCAGGAGGTGTGGAGGGCAACGGCACTTCTGAGTTACTTTCCACATGCGATTTCTTCCGGAAACAGTAAACACCAGGCGAAACTACACAGGAAAGACTACCGAATGAGGGAAAATTATGCGGGAAGCGCTGCACAAACATTGATTCCAGTGGTTATGCCTCATTTCTGGAATTAAAACGCAGAATACAGCAGTAATGTTGCATCCCGCTTATAATTTACTTCATGATATCTCTTAATTTCAAGTGTTAGATTTATTAATTGTACTTTTTTTTGCAGTTTTATATAACGCAATTAGTTGAGGTGGGTGGGAACCCACCTCAAATGATAATCACAATCCTTGTCAGAATGAATCACAAAAGTCAATAAATAAACCTGTGCTTAACCCCTTGCATGCCCGCCCCTTTCCCCGCCCAGTGCCGCGCTTTTTATTAGCGGGCGGAGTTCATGACGAGCTGGACTCGTCATGGGCACAGCGCCACCGCAGCCCATGACGAGTCCAGCTCGTCATGGGCACTGAAGGGGTTAAACCTCTGGTAGCTTGGCACAAAGAGTCAGGCTTAACTAGAAGGCAATGTAGAAAATATTTATGCAATTCTCAAACAGTAATAAAATGAGAACAAAACACAAGAAAAAATCCCAAACCACTGTAGAAAAATAAAATAAATTGTGTAAATACAATGACACAAAAACATTAAAAAATAAATCAGTAGATCCAGGGATATGGATTTTTTAAGTTTAGGGTTATAAATTAGCACCCAACAGCGTTAAGGATCAACTGCATTGGGTCAGATACAGGGAGCAGGTTCGTCCTGGTGAAAGTTTACCTTCGACTTGGAATTGAAGTAAAACATTCTCAGTTGGGAAAGACAGCAGGCTGTTGTGGCACTGGGCTCCATGAGGCAGAAAACACTTGAAACGCATTTGCTGCTGTGGAGAAGAACGTAGCAGAACTAACCCGAATCTTTGGCCCAGCTGTGATGCATCTCCTTAGCTGTTGGCTCCCAGGGCAATACATTGGTGTTAGAAATAGGATTTCTGGTTGGCTAGGGCTTGCGCCTAAGCCAGGCAGAAACCACCACTCTAGTCAGGGCAAGGGAGTTACACGCTGAAGATAACCCCTGCTTTTGAGAAGTTGGCCTGGTCTATGCTGTCCACTAGTTAAAGTGGGCACCTTGCACCAGTCCAAACGACCCTTATGGTGATCAGGTTAAAGATAACCTTTATGAAAGCTATCCTAGTGGTAGCTATGGAGAGCAGCCTTCAGGCTAAGTCTTGAAGGAATGTAAAGCAGCTTGTTTTACTAGGACTAAACCTCCTGAGTAATCAAATGAAAGGAGAACCACACAAGTGTTATATAAAATATATGTATTTATTACTAAACACTCTCTACTAACCTCTATAGAAGATTAGAGCACAAAGCACACAATACTTAATCAATAGAACAACAGTAAATAGCACAATACACAGCGGGCTCCAGGGGAGACCGAACGATATACTAAAAAAATGGTAAAACAACAACAACTTCAAGAGACACAGGACCTAGAGCCTGTAGAATCACTGGGACCCCAAGGATTCATCCAAAGGAGTGACACAGGGAGCCCACAGAGGACGGGTGCCGTGTGGGAACACAGGCGCGTGCTCTGTACAACTCTATGGGAAAGTCGCGGTTGGAAAATTACAGTTTAAGGACACTTCGGGAGGACTTCAAGCAAACCCTTTGGAACATAGAAGGTTCTAAGGCCAGCACCCTTGTGAGTACCGAGGTACCCATGTTACCTATCCCACTGGAGCCGGGTGCATAGGGGTCTAGTGGTGTTGGAAACCCTCGGCGTTTTCAATGGCGTGATGCAAAAAAGTGCTGCTGCTGGGAAGATGAAAAATGTCCCCTGGAATCCAAGCCTGGATCCGAGGTGAGAAGAACCTGAAAGCAGGGGGGACAGAGTCTGGGTTACTTTAGGGTGACCAGGAGCTCACTAGACTAATGCCCACCGATGTCGGGTGCTTCAGGTGTGAAGATAGGATGCTTGACTCTGCAGCCACAAGGACCAGGAGTTGTCGACGATGACCAAAGTCCCTAGGTGAGCTTTACCACAAAGAATGTCGAGTGCTGAGTGATCAGTGTCCGGATTGAACATCAACAAGCCTTGGCAAAGGAAACCCACGCGGACATAGGAAACAGGTTACGGTGAGGACCAGCAAGGTCCAGGAGACTCTCCAAGCTATGGGGAGTCAGGGCACATCTGGAGCAACCAGGGAAGCCCAAGGTAACTCAAAGTGACCCTCGGCAGGACCCACAGGCCAATGGACAAGGGATCGCGAAGAGACCTCGAGCAGAATCACAGAGCACCAGTCCACAAAGAACTCATGGACTGGAGGCCAGAGAGCTTCAGTGGAAATACTGCTCGGGGTCGGGACTACACGTAGTCCAAAGCACAGCCTCAGGGATTGCCAAAAAGCATATGCTGCTGCAAAAGTACACAGTGCACAGGGGTTCAGGTTGCACGGTTCCCACGAGGGATACTGATCTCAGGATTGCCGAGAGAGCAGATCAGCCTCAGAGACGCTCGGGAACCCACCTCATGTGTTGCAGAAATCTTTGGAGTCCTCAGGAGCTCAGGAGATGCAAACTAGTCAGATGCGTTTAGGTGCCTGCTGCTGCAGGGGAGTAACTCCTTTACTCCAAGGGAGATTCTTCTGTCGTTCAGCGAAGTGTAGACCGTCAAAGTACTTAGTTTCTGCTTGAAGAGGTTAGTCCAGGTAAAATCCAAAGTGCTGTAGTCAGATTTCCCACTTTATACTCAGGGAAGGGGTTGGACTAACTGTGTGGACCCTCCTAGGGGAGGGGTAGGACAGAGGGGTGTCTACACCCATGTCATTTGTCCAGTTTTGTGCCAGAGCAGAAGCAAATGGCTCCTGCAACCGGGTTGAGCTGGACTATGCATGGGGACAACAAATGTGCCCCCTTGCAGACTTTCTGGCACTCTAAGAGTGCACCCACCCAGCCCCAATACACTACAGCCTGTCTGGGAGGTGGTCACACCTCATGGTGACAGGAAACCTATTGTCAGGCCTTCCTCTGCTCGAGCTTGGCTCAGCAGCAGGAGGGCAGACTTGTGTCTGTGGCTGGCAGCATCCATTTTGTGATGCCCAGGTCCAGAAAGCTGGTACCGGGTGTACCAGTGTTTCACATATGTCCCTCTAGAAGGGTGGAATCATACTTCCCCACGCCAGTAACTGGTATGATTCCAAGGTTTTTGACACCAAACACAACATGTTTCTTAACAGCCGTTTTAAAGTTAGCATTTACCACCAGGTTATAATGCACTTAAATATATATGGTTGGCTACATCACAGAGAACTCCGGAAAATAGGTTCCGAAGGCTGCAGAGGGGCCCTACTCATGCAGGGGCACCCTCTCACATAAAACCCAGCACCCTGCCTTCAGGATTGTTAAGGCCTGCCATAGGGGTGACTGATGTGTAGTGATTTAGAATAGATATAGGAAATTTATATCTAAGTAAGGGGTGCATGCACCACCTTACACAGGCTGCAGTAGCAGACCTGTGGTGTCATTTTGTATGGCCTCTCAGGGGTGGCACAATACATGCTTCAGTCCCTGGGAGGCCTCTGGGGTACTTATACCCTGGGTACACGGTGTACCACATACTTGGGACTGATAAGGGTACCCCAGAATCCAACCTGCAGTGTACCTAAAGTACTTGCAATCAATTTAGAGGAGAAAGCAGATAGACTGGGGTCCAGAATATTAGGATCCCAGTCAGTCTAAGTCGAAAACAGTGATACATCAGCAAAAAGTGGGGGTAACTATAGGAGGCAGATCCTACTCTCCTACACTGCTTGGCACAAGCAGTCATGCTTATCCCAGAGGCAATGTGTAAAGAGTTTGCGCAACACACATACATCAACAACACACTAGGCACACCACAAAGGAAACTCTACTCAAGGTTATATAAAAATAGCCTTTGTATTATCCAAAAACACATTAGATCCTAATCACACAATGTACACTGTGCCAACTGGCACTAGGCAATATTTACAGGTGATTATATACACCTGGCAAGGCCAATAGGGGCACTGTCAGAACCTTTTAAAAAGCACTAGTAACAAATAGTAAGTAACGCACAACCAGTAACTACTGGTATAAAAATGACCTAAGCATTATAACATTAGCATTAGCAAAACAAAATGGACAAGTTTTTGATGATTTGGAGCAAACGTTTTTTTGCTATCACCTTATGGGAAACTTGAAAGGAGAGTGCACAACTGTTGTAGAAAAAACCCCTCACCCACCTACCTAGTAGGTGGCATGCTTCATCATTGGGGCCCAACTGGATTGCCTAGTACAATCCAGCTGTGCTACGACGCCTGAATGACAGCGGAGCAGGATATTGAAGTTGAACAGAAAGTGACGTGCTATGGGAGGTGTAGCTATGGGTTAAAAATGTCTCTGAGGAATGCCCTTTTTAAAAAAGTTTTATTAGAAGGGTCCCAGGACCAATGTTAAAAAGTTATGCGGGATCTTTAGTTAGGAATATTATTTTCCTTAGTATCCCTTATAGATAAGGTCAACTAGTTTCAGCCTTCTGGATGGTTCTAGAGGCTTTCGTCAGGACCAGAAAAAAGGGTGACTGGCCGTGAAAACCAGGCCAGGTGAAGTGTAAATATCAGCACACGCCCTAAAGTGTGCTGTGAGTGTAGTGGTAATTTACTCACAATATCTCCGTTTGAGAGTACTTGGGTATCGAGGTGATTATGCCTCTGGTAGCCGATCGACGTAAAAATTCCCCTCTTGACCGTTTGTCAGGGAAATTAAGGTTCGAGGTACCTAGGACGTTGATCGGGTCCGCTTGTTTTGCTAAAGTTATTGGGGAAGAGGACAAGTTTTTCTTTTTTCCTCGCTCTCTTTTTGTTCTTATTTTTAACATTAGCATTAGACATCATCCTCAAATATCATAACATGGCATTAGGCATAAACACATTGGGCACAAACCTCATTAGCATAAACACATTACGCATTGGGCCTCACCAGCATAAACACATTATGCAATAACCTCATAAACACATTACGCAATAGGCACCACCTTCAGGCAATAACAGTGGGCATAAATCACATCATGCAGTAGACATCACATTAGGCATAACATTACCCATAAATCACATTACGCATAGACCTCATAGCAATATCTGTAGGCATAAAACCTCATGAGCATGAATCATCATAGGCATAAGCACATGATGTAAAGGGCATCACATTGGGACTTTGCGCCTTATCAATCATTAAACCTGACCCCCAGGCCAACTGGCCTTCCCTAGGGGGCCCAAATGCCCTAAGTCCCAAAAATGTCAGGGCATAAACTGTGGGCCTTCCAAGTAGCCCTATAACTCCCACTGCAGTGAAGATACTGCACAAATGCGCTGGTGTGTGGGGTGCAACTCACCCCAGTCTCAACGCAAGAAATGGCCCCTCAAACGTTGCAGCTGTCCCCGCTCTTGCAGGGCAGCTGGGATCAGCACCGCAGAGGACTGACACCACTGTGTCGTGAGAGCCCCACCTCGGGACTCAGAACCAACATTGCCCCCAAACGGAAATTAGCACTGGCACCTCGGTGCCCCTGGGAGTACCAATGCGGCTCCAGGCACCGACAATGTGCCTCGGGGAGCACCTCTCACCGTGGTTGCCTCACAGCAATGCTCCCAAAACTAGGAATCATTTAGGGACAGCTGCCCACTGCCACCCGGGGCAGCTGCCCTGCATTTAGGGAGAATGTTGGTACGGCCCCACCCCGGGCCTCTTACCGGTCCCGCCGCCTTAGATCTGTGGAGCCCTCCTTCTCGGGATTCCTGTCACCGGGACCCCGCACATGTGCTCTCCTGCCAGCCCCACTTATCGGGGCTCATTGTGGCAGCGCTGCACGTTCGGCAGTGGGGAGGAAAGGTGCAAAGCTGTAGCACGGGAGCCTGCGAGGCTCAGTTCTTCAAGTAGGCACGGAGATCCAGGAACCTTCTTCCCGGTCACCACGTGTAGTTCCTCGGCAACGCCCACCACTAGGCAAGTGATGCCTGGCTTCCTGCCGCTTGGGCTCACAGATGCAAAAACAACAGTTGATGGACAGAATGCAGAACAATGTCATACATTCATCCCAGTACAGAGATCTGGGCCTAAATTGGTGTTTTTTTTTGCTCACTATGCCGTTCCAGTTTGAACCCAGCCATATGCAAATCAGTCTTGACCCTGTGCCTCATGGGAACAGTCCAGCCCGAACATCCAAGCCAGTTCTCCCTGGATTGGAAACAAGCATCCTAGCACTGGTTTCGGGGTTTCACCCCTCTTCAGCCAGGATAGCTTGATTCCAATGGCATGGAGAGCACGGGACCCACGTCTGGGCATACCCGTCCCACGCAGGGTGACAAATGCAAAAACAACAGTTGATGGACAGAATGCAGAACAATGTCATACATTCACCCCAGTACAGAGATCTGGGCCTAAGCACACCGTTTTTTTGCTCACCATGCCATTCTAGTTTGAACCCAGCCATATGCAAATCAGTTTTGATCCTGTGCCTCATGGGAACAGTCAAGCCCGAACTGCCAAGCCAGGTCTTCCCTGGACTGGAAACAAGCATCCTAGGACCCTTTTCTGGTTTCACCCCTCTTCAGCCAGGATAGCTTGATTCCAGTGGCATGGAGCGCACGGGCTCACAGAGGCGGGGTAGGCTCCCGCTCTCCTGCCGGCACTTCCTCTCTGCAGCAACTCCGCCCACAGTCAGGCAGACATCCCTGACTTTCGGTTTCGCCACTCGCAGCGGCAGCGGCTCACTTTATCCTCGGCGGTGCAATGCAGGGTGGGTCCCCGCTTTAAAGTAAAGCTCAAGTGCGGGGTGGACACCCGCCTT
The DNA here is from genome assembly GCF_964204655.1 of Triturus cristatus. Classification (NCBI taxonomy): domain Eukaryota; kingdom Metazoa; phylum Chordata; class Amphibia; order Caudata; family Salamandridae; genus Triturus; species Triturus cristatus. Next base: position 674,324,040 of record NC_140587.1, read on the forward strand.
TTGAAATATGCATAAATGCAGGGTGGGCACCCGGTATCGGCGCCACAATGCGGGGTGGGCACCCGCTGTTAAAATATGCATAAAGCGGGGTGGGCAGCCGCTATCGGCACCACAATGTGGGGTGGGCACCCGCTGTTAAAATATGCATAAAGCTGGGTAGGCTCCCGCTCTTGTTTGGCAAAAATGCGGGGGAGTTCCCAGGTCGGGATTCCCTCTAAATGGGTTGCATCTCCGTGCTGCGAAGCCCCAGCACTCTCCCCATCCTGGGAGAGTTATTTCATTGCACACAGGGCGCTCCGGTCCAAACGTTCCAGGGGGCAAAGGCTGGGCCCAGGCAGGCCAGCACACAGGGCCCTCCAGCAGGGAGGAAGTCCCTCGTGGCGGTTCCGCCGGGAGCCCAGCAGTCCTCTGGAAGCACAAAAGCACAACCTTTTCATGGGGTCACAGCCCCTATATTTATATTACATTTCTCCTTTGTCTGCGCTGGCACAGGGCTTGGAGGAACCAGTCCCAACTGGTTCTGGGGTTTTTGGAGCACTCTGTTTACAGGGCTCCTCTTCCCCTTTTTCAGGTGGGGGCTCGGTGATCAGACACACCACAGGGGGCGGAGCCAGCATTGTACAGGCTAGGCACAGACCTGCGTACACTAATGAAGTGATATAGGTCTCTCGCTTTTTGAAGGGCTGAGAGGAACTCATGAGGGGAGTGCACCCTCCTGTGTTATAACGCTGTTTCACAAAAAAGTACTCCCCTAGTTATTTAACCGACAGACCGGTTGACAATAAGGAATGGATCCTGAACTAACACGGGTGGAATGCCCCTATGTGAAGCTGCGGGTAGATCACCACCAGCTTTATATTACCTCACACACCCTCGTGGTGTCATGCTTCATCATTGGGACACCCTGACTCCTAGAAGTCAGGGTGGGATCAACCATGTTTCAGGGAGCTCATAGGAAGATGTTTTGGCCAGGGGTGATAAAGATTAAAAGTCCACTATCAGATCCCAGTTTCCCTTTATTCTTGGATCTGGCAGAGATATTAAAAATAGTAGGAGTCGGGTCGTGTGGGATATTATGGTCCTAAGACCCTATTGCCAACATGTTTCAGTCCACCTATGCCCCATGAAGGGTGCTGGACTTTCTTCAGGGTGGAAGACTGTAACCCCCTGGAAATGAAATAGTATGGGAATTTCCTTGCTCTATTTATGTTAAGGACAGATAGCTGCTCCTTAGTTTTGTAGTGTTTTAATATATCACTCCATCTGTAGAACGACAAAAACAACATAATAACCACCATAGTATCATATTCAAATCACTCACAGGGTTGTGTATCGTGCGTTTGTGCTGTTGCCCCCGTGAATGAACATTCCGAAGGCGACATGACAACGATAAATCAAACTTTTCATGGATGTGTGTGTTTGTAAGTTTGTGTGTATCTACAACACACTCATATCCGTGTTATACCCGTGTAGTGGCGGCAATTTGTCGCATACAGTCATCTTTCTTACACTAGTGTGTGTAAAACATTAGATGAAACTATCGTGTCATTCACTCGCATACATTCCTGCCTTTAAAAATCGCCGTAACACTCACTCATCCTGTTCACAACAATACAATAGCGTGTCTTACCCCGTTTTGGGAGAGTTTCCACTCCACACTGGACCTCACATAGTATTGGGGTAGCCCTGTAGTCAAACACTACATGGTCCTGATGGTGCATAGATTCCAAAGAGTTCGTAGTTAGAACATACAATGTATGGAAGGTGGAGAAAAAAATGAAAGAAAAAGGGGAAAGGGAAGAACATGAGATTAAAAAAACGGTACCGCTCCTTGGTGGAATAGGATCAGCTCGTACCTGCAAGTTGCTGCTACACACAGAATTACTCACGCCATCAAGGGTCCTGCCCCGCAGTGTGTCCTATTCAATACGGGGCCCAGTGGCTTGGAGTTTCGATTGACCTAACTCTGCTGTTTATAGAGGAACCCATTTTCACTGTGAATGCGTTGCTCCACCTACTTCCAGGGAGGCGCGATTGCTTCATCGCGCTCGCCCAGGGCTTTGTGGGAAGTGAAAGGTGGAGCATGCCCGAGTTTCGGGACGTTCCCTGACCCAGGGTTTTGATGGGAAATACACAATCAGAATCGCCAATTCCTTATGATAAAGTCAGCGTACGGGCAGACTTAGGGAGAGTAGATATGTGATAAATTACTAATTGAGGGTGCCTCATATGGATCGAATTTTTACGCTGGCTCAAAAATCTTCCTAAAAGCTCCCTGAAACATGGTTGAACCCACCCTGACTTCTAGGTGTCAGGGTGTCCCGATGATGAAGCATGACACCACTAGGGTGTGTGAGGGAATATAAAACAAAAGGAGGTGCCTCCTTCCCCACCCGCTGGTGGTGAACTACCCGCAGCTTCACATAGGGGCATTCCACCAGTGTCAGTTCAGGATCCGTTCCTTATGGTCAACCGGTCTGTCGGTTAAATAACTAGGGAAGTACTTTTTTGTGAAACAGAACTAGGCACAGACCTATTCAGGGGCCAGGGACTTCTCCTCCCACTACTCCTAGTACAGATGACCCATTCAGCCTAGCGCTGACTCACCCTGCCCCTCCTGGAGCTGCACACACCTCACCAGCCCCTGTCACTCAAAAGCCAGACATGCAATTCACATCAGGCAGGCAGACACATAGCACACAGAAATGCCAACTTCTAAAAGTGGTATTTCTAAAATAGTTATTAATAAATCTGCACACACCATTGCGTAGCATTTATTATCACTATTCCAAATATACCAAACTTGACCATGCTGCTCCTCTCATATCAGGAATTACCACTGAAAAATGTATCAGGGAATCCCCAGTGCATTCCTATGGGAGGGCTGCCTCACAGTACTGAGAAACCAAAATGGCTGTTTGTCACTACCAGGACATGTCACACACTTAAGGTACATGTCCTACCTTTTACCTACAATGCACTCTGCCCATAGGGCTAGCTAGGGCCTACCATAGGGGTGACTGACATGTAGTCAAAGGGGGGTCACAGACATGGCACACACTATAGGTGCCACGTCACAGAGGCGGTAAGACTGCACGCACAGGCCCTGCAATGGCAGCAGCCTAGGATAGGTTTGAAAGGCTACATTGGTGGGTGGCGCAATCAGCGCTGCAAGCCCACCAGTAGCATTTAATTTACCAGCCCCGGGTATATGAGATACCACTTTACAAGGGACTGACAGGTAAATTAAATATGCCAAACAGATGTAGACCAATGTTACCATGTTTACCACAGAGAGCACACACACTTTACACTGAACAGCAGTGCTAAAGTGCCCAGAGTTCTAAAACCACCAACACCATGTCAGAAAAAAGGCTAGGAGGAAAGCAAAAAGTTTAGCGATGACCCTGCAAAAAGGGCCAAGTCCAAAAGTTGGCAAAATGTTTCCATGTCTCAGGTTTCAAGAGAAGTACACTTTGACAACAGCCAAGGGCCCAGGGCCTTGAGCACTGCACTTGGAGGCCAATGCTCACTCCACCAAAGTCCAGCAGCTGGGTCGTGGGCAGGTCCGTTTGGTACTGGTCAGGTAGAAATGCAGGAAAATGCCTCTTAGAGCGTGTTGCATCTCTGTAGCACAAACAGGAGTTCAGCCTCATGACCCTTGGACTTCACGTCTTTGCCCTGGGAGCAAGATAGACTGCAGGTCCAGTCTTCAAAGCTCTTTTCAGCTCACAGACAGCATGGCCAAACCTCATCTGTTCTTCCAAATATACAGAAGTGATTTGAAGAGGAGACTGGGGTTGCCATATTTATAACCAGTGGCAGGCTGTGAGTAGGGGAAACTGCTGGCCACTCCCTAACCAATGGAGTTAAAGTTCCCAGCCCTTTGAAGAGCTCCCTATACCTACCAAGAAATGTGGCTTTGTGAGAGAAATTAGGTTATTGGTTGTCTAGGGAGTAAGCCCTGGTCAAGTTTCAACCACAATCCTTGTCAGGATGAGGCAAAAGCCAACCCTAAATTAACCTGTGGTCCACCCTCTGGTAGCTTGGCACACAGTCCCCGGGCTCATAATTGGAGGAAATGTGTAAAGTATTTGTGCCACACTTTAAGCAATAATAAAGTGAGAAAACACCACACAAAAAGGATCCCACCCACACCAAGTTAGAAAAAGATTTTAGTGAAAACAGCATCATAAAGCACAAAGCGCTGACTCAGGATATTTGGTTCTGCTGGACAACGTCACACTTTTAGGCCGACAGTGATGAAGCGCAGTTCGCCTACAGTTATCAGGTTTACAAACTGATTACTTTACCCAGGATTTTTTTTGTTGTTGAATTTTTTTATTAAGCGGAAGCATAAGAAGAAAAACAACTATTGATAAAAACAGGGCATTCTAAGACACATTTTGACCAAAATTCAGAAACAATTGAATAAAATAGATACTATAAAGTGCATAATGGCATACTCCAACAAAGACCTTATTAAATGAAAATTTTCTAAAATTCAAAAGTTTATATCCTGACTTAGTACATCCAGTGCAAATTTCCTTCATCAACCTTAACTACTCATCCTAATATGCTATATTAAAGTGCATGTTTTGCAAAGAACATTTAAATATTGTGTTATAGCCCCGTTACATTTTAAGCAGGACTTTGTGGTTAAATATAGGGTTCTTCTTCCACCGTATTTTCTATCTTCACCATGTGTTTCCATATGGCAGTGAACTTTTTAATAGCACCTACTCTGTTTGCATATGCTTCTTCTAATTTCCTTGTGCGTTTCATCTTATTTAGGCACCCCGCATACGTAGGTATTTTTGCAGATCTCCAATTCTGTAATATCAGGCAGCGTTCTACAAGGGAAGTGATTGCTAAGAATGTCTCCTCACCTCCTGTCATTGCTAAGGTTCCCCCTTGTCTAATAATTCTAAAGAGGGCTACATCAACTTCGGGATATAGCCTCTTCTGGATCCCCTGGCTAACTGCTAAGGAGATCCTTTCCCAAAATTGTACTAGCCTTGGACACATAAAAAAATATGCAGCCAATCTCCCCTCCCTTCTGCCTGGAAAAGGAAGCATCTATTCTCCACTTCTAGATGTTATGGAGTGCTTTGGGTTTATAATAAGCCATCCATCAAGACAAAAATGCCATTCTTTTAAAATTAGCAGCTCTGAAGGCTTTCCTACCTTACTGCGATATGGCCTGCCAATCCTGATCTGAAAGCGTACATTGTGTCTCCTGAGTGACTTTCCCAAGACATTTTTTGACCAGCATTGATTCTTCCTGGGAGTATAAGAGACGTTACCAATTTCCAACCCCTCTTAACGTTGCTCCCAGTAGGGCAGTCACGAATTTAGTGGGACCAATACTTGAAGGAAGATTAAATCTATTTAAAAAATATACAATATGTATATATTAAAAAAAAACGAGGCTTGCACCCATCACCACTTCTATTTAGAAACTCTTGCCAAGTAATCACTCTATTTCCTATTATAAAATGTCCCAACTCTTTAAGGCCACAATGACACCAACACTTTAGATGGCTAGTCCTAATTTGAAGACTCAAACTTTAAAATTCATCTAATTTTAAATAGTGAAACCCTGTAGCCCGTGTTTGTTTATAAAAAATCTGTAATCTATAAGAATATTCCTGGAGAGTCTTGTACCTAGTTTCTTTAGTGACTTTTGCTGTTTTTAAAAATATCGGAATCTGGGAGCCAATTTCTTGCACCATTTTATTCCCGCAAAAATTATCTACTGATACTTTCAACTCGATTACACAAACTGTCAAGTCTAAAATAGCAGCTTCATAGTATGTCCTAATTAGAGGGACTGCGAGCCCCCCCTGGTTAATATCCAATTGAAGCACCAAGAGTTTGACCCTGGGTACCTTCTTACTCAATAGAACCTTTCTGAAGATTGTTTCTAGTTCTTTAAAATAGATGTTATTAATCTTTATAGGTATATTTGTGGAGAGAAAAACCAGCAAAGGCAGAATTGACATCTGATGAGGGCCACACGACCTATCAATGTAAGGGGTAATGATGACCAGTCGTCTAGCAGTATATTAATCTTATTTCTCATGGCTTCATAATTTAATTTATATAAATCCTCATATTGATTGGAGACATACATCCCAAGATAACGAATTGGATCGGCATTATGGACTTGTTGTCTAAGGGTTTCGGGAAGAAAATCACTCTCTGTATTCATAATTAAGATCTCAGTCGTATTTCCATTGATTTTGTGCCACCCCCCCCCCCCAATCCGTTCAAACTGAGCAAATTCTGCTAGTACTTGCTCTATGATCTGGCTCTCAGGTTTAAGATAAAGAATTATATCATCCGCACACAACTTTAATTTTGCCATGCCCACTAACTATTGGAGTTCTAATTAACATATTGTGTCGAATTTCTGTGGCCAAAGGTTCAATAAAAAAGGTAAATAAACAAGACAGGTGATAGCGGACACCCTTGTCAAGTCCCGGGGTTCACATTTATTGTCCCTGCTAAGTTAGCATTAATAAAAACCTGAGCTTGTGCCCCCTGATAAATATTCCATAACATTTTAATGACCTGATTGAACGCTTTTTCAGCGTCTCCCATCATGACAAACGCAGGTGTTTGGTTACTATTAAAAAACGTTGAGAGCCTGAACTAAAAACCCTGTATTGGCTGACATTAACCTCCCTGCATTAAACAGTGTGTCGTCTCTATGGATCACTTCTTGTGCTAAAGGGATAAAACGCTTTGCCCAGATTTTCATTAACATTTTATAGCCTGTGTTAAGTAGACTAATTGGCCTATAGGCATTAATATCCGTAGGATTTTTTCCTTTTTTTGCACGAAGCTCACAATAATGGATTCTTCAAAAGTGGAGGGAATGCAACCACCTGCCTTTACATAATTAAAAAGCTTGGCTTTAATTCCTTAGCAAAAACCTTGTAAAATTCAGTTGGTATCCCATCATTCCCGCAGGCTTTTGCTCCCTCCATTGTATCCAGGACTGCCATGATTTCTGCTCCTGGTATATCATATTGAAGTTTCTCAACCTGGATAGTTGACAGGAGCGGGAGATTTACACCCTCAAGATAGTGCTGTATTGCCTCTTGGCTGACCCCATACTTAGTAGCATATAGCTGGTCATATTGCTCCACAAATACTTGGGCAATCCTCTCCTTATCTGTCACCATAGCTCTGGTCCTGGGATCTATAACTTTGGTAATTAAGGCCGCGGCCTGCTTAGCCTTGGTTAACCAAGCAAACAGTTTGACAACCATTTGGCTTTCTTCATATGTTCACTGTAAGAATGTCCTGGAGCTATAATTTCTTCCCGCCAAAAAATTCTCGTAATTTTTTTTTTGCTTTTTCAAGCTGACTTACAGCTAGCCCCTCACCCGGTAAAGAGGTATTCTTCTGCATTAGGGCAATATCGACTGCCCGTTGGAGTTTGGCTATTTGATTTCTAGATTGATCGGCCATAAAAGCAATCATTTTCCCCCGGACTGACACCTTAGAACCCTCCATACTGAAAAAACTTGCACAGTTCCCTCATTGACCCTAACAAATTCCTATATCTACTCCCTTATATCTGTAACCCAGTGTTGAATTGAGAGGAGTCGATCCATGTGCCACCTGGATCGTGTCCTTCTTTCTCCTTCAATTTCTAGATCTAACTTAAATAAGGAATGGTCCGAAAAAGAGTTGGCCCCTATTTCTGAGTCAACATGTTTCAGGGAACGAGAAATTAAATAGAAATCAATACGAGAAGCAGTTCGGAATTGACCGGAATAGCAAGTATATTCAAGTACTTCCTGATAGACTTTACGCCACGGATCAATTAACTGATAATTTTTTATTATCCTATCTAAAAAAAATTTAGTCTTAGGTTTTAATTATTTCTTATTTTTGTTGGAAGTATTCCTTACCAAATCTTGAATATAATTAAAATACCCTCCAAAAATAACCTGCCCTGAAGACCCTCTAAGTAATTCATCAATAATTGGGCCATAACAGTTAACAAAATTTAACGTAATCCCATTCAAATTTGCCATATCCCATAACCATCATCCGTGGGGATCCCTCTGAACTTGAAGGAACTTCCAGTCCAAACCCCTGCAGAAGTATATAGCTACCCCACTCATTGTCAACCCTGCGGAGGCAAAGAACACTTTCGAGAAAGCTCTTGAGACAAAAAGTTTAGTTGAATTTGATTTCAAATACGTTTCCTGAAGAAAAAGAACCTGTGGTGCAAATGAGGCCAACCATCTTATTAGCCCTCCATATTTTTGTTTGTTTAAAATTCCATTGACATTAACCGAGATAATTCGACATTTGATGCCAATCTCTATGATTTAACCCTAAAAATCATGATACTTAATTCTAGACCCTGTTTTCCTTCCACCTCACCACTGTGCTTCTGTTTTTTTTGTTTAACCCAGACTTATAAGTAAATCAAATATGCCAATTGTGGATGAAGCAATGTACCATGTTTTAATTAAAGAGAACATGCACTTTAGCACTGGCTAGTAGTGGTAAAGTGCCCATATCACTAAAACCAGCAAAAATGAAGTCAGCAAAACAGGAGGCCAGAAGGCAAAAATTCAGGGGAAACCACACCAAGGATGCCAGGTGTAACAGTATACATGTATAAGGAAAATAATAAAGAGATATAAAATTATATTCCATTAAGTTACATGTGTTCAAGTACGAGTACATAGTTAGAAATTCAGACTTTCAATTGTTGCTGTACGTAAAAGCTAATCTATTGTGTATTTTTATTATATATATATATATATATATATATATATATATATATATATATATATATATAGGCAGCACAGAAGAACATCTAGTTTTAAATATGCCCGGCTATACTAAATTCAAACCCAAATCAACTTTCACTCCCTTAATGCTGCATGACAATATTGACATTTTTCACGATCTGTCTATCTCGGGGATTAAAAAACTGTATTCATCTACCCTACGTGAGAAATTCAAACACACAGCACAGAACAGCTGCTACACTCAACTTGTTAGTAAATTGCAGGCTAACGACAACATCATTGTCCGCCAATCAGATAAGGGCGGCAACGCAGTGCTATGGCCCAGGGATCTTTACCTGGAGGAAGCCTACAACCAGCTTAACGATTCTCAATGCTACAGGCGTTGTGATGCAGCTATAGTGAAAATAGCACGGACTGAATTTTATTCCCATCTTGTTGCCTGGAGGAGTACAGGATTACTAAGTCAAGATGAACTCAAATTTCTTAAGAATGACTTTCCAGTAATTCCTGTTATTTATTTTATTCCTAAAATCCACAAGAACATTGAAAAGCCTCCAGGTAGGCCTATTATATCGGCACGCAGCGCGTTATTTGAAAATACTTCTGTGTATATTGATGCCTTTTTACAGGAGCATGTTAAGGCTTTACCATCTTATGTGCAAGACACAGGTGATTTCCTAAGGAAAATAGCCGGGTTAACTTGGGACCCTTCATTTTGGCTGATAACGCTGGATGTAACATCTCTTTATACCAGCATTCACCATCCTGATGGTTTGAAAGCAGTCAAACACTACCTGGGCACCAGACCAATTCATATGTTTGAACATAACAAAATGCTGCTGGCTATGATTTCCTTTTGCCTGCATAACAATTTTTTCATGTTTGGCAATCAATATTTCCAACAGGTCAGAGGTGTTGCCATGGGGGCCTGTTTTTCTCCCAGCTATGCCTGTCTCCATATGGGCTGCTGGGAGGAACAGGTCCTCTATGGTCAGCACCATGACATATTTGCCAAACATGTGATTCATTGGTATCGTTATATAGACGATATTTTTATGATATGGCAAGGTACAAAATAACAGGCTCTTGACTACGGTGCGCGGCTATAGATATTTATGTACTTTAACTGCAATTTTCTCAGGAACTACTGAACAGATTGACTCCATATATGCAAAAGGCACATCCCTGACCTGACTCTTTGCCAAATTTCAAGTAATTCTGTTCAGCCGTTTGGGCTGTACCTTCGACTAAAGGTCCTATGGGAAAATGCATGGGGAAAACGCGTTTTGGTCCCCCCCTTTTTTCTCGGCCCCCGCTTGACGAATGCCCCCGAGACTTTCAGGGTAGGAGCTGAGCGGAGCGCCCCATTAGTTTTGAAAATTTCGCGAGGATTCGTCAACCGGCGCCAAAGTTATTCAAAATAGAATTTTGAGATTTCCTATGGAAACACGGTCCTAACTATAACTATCTACTGGTGACCGCCAGTAGATAATATGTGGATATATATATATATGTATATATATACTCATATGGTCACAAAAAGATTACAGGGAGGTTATAGTTAGGAAATAAATTTAAAAAAAATAGAAATTCACTGAAAAAATCAAAGGTTACAGGGACGTTATAGTTAGGCTCAGATATCACTCATACAAAACCCTAGAAATTCAGCAGCTGCAGTTACATGAGCTAATTATAAACTATGCCCCCGCAATGCACTGCTATGACCTCACATATTACATCACTCATGACAAGGTCATTGGCATCACTGATAGCATCACTGATGACATCTCAAATGACATCACTGATGACATCATACATAGAACTACTCACACACCCACTCACACCCCTGTATAAGTTCTCATACACCCACTCCCACACAACTACTACAATACCCATTCAGACACGCACTCACTGATCCATAGAGCCACTCACACATCCACTCACTCATACAGCCACTAACACAACCACTAATTCTCCCATACAGTCACTCATGCACCTTCGCTCTCACCAATACAGTCCCGCACACATCCTTTTTTTTAAACTGAGTCCCAATATGGCTGCCATCACTTCCTGGCTGAAGTGTTGGCACCCAACCAGATCTCAGCATGAGATCAGAAGGGTTTGCGAAGTCTTCGTGTCCCTAGATATCCAAATTAATTTTTTCTTTAATATCTCCCAAACTACTGAATAGATTTACACCAGTTTATAAAAAGTTCGCTTTCTGAACCAACAGGTACATTTCAGCCACATTTTATTGACAAGAAGGACCCTTAAATGGTTCCTGGGAGTCTTGTGGTCCAATAGTTTGGCAACATCATTCTTGAGCTCCTTCACCTCGTAAGGCCCAGACCAACTCTCTTGCAGGGCCAGTTGCTCCACAATCTCCTTTACCCACAATTTTGACCAGGTTGAAACACAACCCGAGTGGCATTCTGGTGATACTAGTATTTCATTTCCTCCTGGCTAGTTTCCAGATTCTCCTGGGTGAGTTTCCGGAAGAGGGCTGTCTGGTTCCGGAACACTAGGATGTAGCTAACCACATTCTGTAGTGGCTTCTTGGGAGCTTGATCCCAGCTTTTCTTTAACAAACTGAGATGTGCTTTCATAGGGTACCTGTACAGAAGTTCAAAAGGGCTGAAGCCAACGCCCTTCTGTGGCACCTCCCTGTTGGCAAACAAAAGACATGGCAAGAGGACACCCAAATTATGCCTTATGGGTGGGGCAGACCCATAATCATGTCTTTGAGGGTACAGTTGAATCTTTTAACCTACCCATTGGTTTGGGGATAGTAAGGAATGAAGAACTTGTAGGTTACCCCACACTGCTTCCACATGGCCTTCATGTACCGAGATATGAAGTTGGTACCCTGGTCATATGCCACCTCCTTGGGGAAACCCATGTGGTTAAAGATCCCCATCAGTGCCCTGGACACAGTGTGCACAGTCACAGACCCCAGAGGAATAGCTTCCAGGTGCTAGATGGCATGGTCCAGGAATTTGATTCGGACCAGAGGCCCCACAATTTCAAAGCTAATCCTCTCAACAGAGCTTCTATTGACAGGGAAAGGTTGCAGGGGGGTCTTATACTCTCTCCCCCTGATTTGCCACTTAAGTGGCAGGAAGGACAGGACCAACAGAAGGCATCTGAGGCCTACCTCATTTGAGGCCAATAGAAGTGGATAACAAGTCTGTCATGGGTCTTGTCTTGCTCAAAATGACCTGCCAGTGACACATCATAAGCCAGACCCAGTAGGAAGGGCCTGAAGCACTGGGGTACCATCAACACGTGTTGCACTACGCTCAGGAGCCTTAGGCTCACTATGCAGGAGACCATTCTATCAATAAATCAGATGCTTGCCAGAGGTGTCACCAGCTGCCTGGGTCTCAGCCTGCTGCTGAAGACCTTGAAAAGTGGGGCACTCCTTCTGTGCCTTGCAGAACTCCTCCCTGGTAGAACCCCCTTCCTGCTGCCATATGGACAGCTCAGGCAGATTCCCCAGTTCTGCCACATCCTCCCCTGTATGTACTGGGGTGTCCCCATCAAGGTCAGCCTCCCCAGGGACCGTGAGAATTTCAGAAGCAGGTTTCCCCCACCCCTTGCCATTCCTCTTTCTGGCAGGTACCTTGGTTATTCTTCCAGGCTCCAGGTACTCCTAACTACCCTCTGGAGCTGCTATGGATGTGCAGTCAAGTATTAGAACAGTGGTCCTTAAATGCAACACTTGAGTAAATAGGATAATTATAGACTTGAATCAGTACTGATTCAAGTCTGAGATGCAAAATTAAGCCTGCCGCGATGAACTACACCTACTAAGGTAACACATATAAAATTAATGATACCTATATACCATTTGAACATACTAAAGGAAGAATGCATCTCACATCAAGACTTAATGTCCCATTATGCACTTCATCTGCGCCCACTGGGGGCGGTCCATACTAATGAATAAAATGGATGGAAAAGTAACAGCTGTGAGTTTCAAATGGTGTTTGTAATGGCCCAGGAAGAAGGGGTTGTGAAGCCCTGAAACGCGTTGGTAGCAGGAATATAATGTGGAACGGGACGGCAGGCTGCAATCTTAAGCCGGTGGCAAAGCAACGTCGAGTGCGCTCCTAAAAGCTGCAGGGCACTTTGAAATAAATTAAAAAAAAAAAATATATATATATATATATATTTATATATATACATACATACATACATACATACAAAACCGATTCTTGTCATGCAAAGAACCGGGACACAGCGGGAGTAACAGGTAAGAAATGTATTCGCGTTTCGGACGTGTATGCCTTTTTCAAATGCCTGCTGCAACGAAAGTCCTTTCAGCCAATCCGCTTTGATGTAGTTCACATCGTTTTGCTACTGTCGGCAATTCAGGTGGGCTGGAATAACATGACCACAATCACTGTAGCTGCATCGACAAACTACAGTGCCCAGCATGCACCTCTCACTGCACACCAGGTGAATGTCTCACATCGGCTTCACTAAATCTCTACATGAGTCCTGGATTTAAAAACGTGGAGAAGCTGGATGGCGACAATGTTGCTGATGGAATGAACTTCTCCCCTGGGTCCCACCATACACCCAAACGCATAAATCCATTCTCAACCTGCCCTGGAACCACGGATTAAGTAATCCTAGATCCTCCATGAAATCACAAACTGCTATCTGCAGCTGTGCCTTGCTGTGCATGGATGTGGTGGGCCAGAGTACTCCCAATACCTTGGATACTTTGGTTGTGCCAAAGCTGCCCTTTGTAACTCTGGCTTCTTGAAAGGCGGGTCTCCTCCAACGCGCTCGGGGCTTGCGCGGAAAATATACATATATATCTAAAGCCATAAGTAATGTATACTTTTGAAAAGCAGACCTAAGGAATGACTATATATTGTAAGCCCATAAGTAGCATTTATATTTGTTCACAGAAATACATATATCTAAATACACACATTTAATCAAATTATACATACTTACATACACAGGCATATGGTGTACATTTGTGCTTGAGTGTGGTGGCCATGTAGGAAAGAGCCAACTCTTGAGAAGTCTTCTGAAGATAAATGTGGCTCTTGGGAAACAGCCTTTACAACACAGTCTGAGCCATGCATGCCATTTCCCTGCAAGGGGAACCATTTTTGCCTTAACCACGCTTAAGCATTAACCACAAAAATATGTTGTTAAGGCAGTGCTCGGTCTAGATCCATGGATGGGTGGGCACAGGAAGAGGACAGATCGTGAGAGGGAGCTCCAAGACTGGTAAGTTGGGCTGGGTTCTGCTTTTTGTTGAGTAGGTCTGTAGCTGTTGGGTCATACGGGTTAACGTTTGTTTTCTTTAATAATTGGTGTATGTATGTCTTTTTTTAAGTATCCTGGAAAGATCCTGTAGTTAAAGAATTATTGATGATTTTTCCTACTGGAGAAGCAGCAGAGGTAGTTAAAATAATGTTCTTGAAGATCTGTGGTGGGCATGGGTCAGAAGGGTAACCAGCTGGCCTGTTTGCTTTGACCAGATCCATAAATTCACTTTGTGATAGTTTTTTGAGGGATTGCAGAGGCTGGGATAGACTATTCTTGGAAGGAATGGCTGGAAATATTGGTGGTTTTCCTTAGGAGTCCAACAGGTTTGCTTTGGTTGTGTAATAATTTGGCAGTTTGTTAGTAAATTCTTGAGACATGGGATAAGTTCCTTCTGTGCATTTAGGTTTATAAACTTCTGTGAGAATTTTATAAAATTCTTTATTTGCACATTTAAAGTTTTGAATTCTGTCTGAATAGCACCTTTTTTCAGCTTTTTTGATTGTTGACTTGTATATTCTTTTAAGTTTGTGTAGGTGAAGATTGACTTGATTACTATGGCTTTTGAGTCAGGTGAGTTATAGATTTGCAATTTGTTATTTTATCTTTTTTGTTCTGCATTCCTCCAAATTAATTTTTTTCTTTTGTCCTGTTTTATCGCTCTTAACGGTATTAGGATGTCAAACACTTCATGGAGCCACTCATAAACTTTTTGGATGGAATTTATTGTGTTCATATCTGTGTTGGAAGTTAGTTGTGTTTCTAAATATTCAACATTGAGTCTGTTCCACAGTTGATAGGTGGATACATTTAGGGTGGGCTTAGGTATGTTGATTTGTAGTGTTTTGAGTTGAAAAGCTACCAGATGGTAGTCTGACCATGTGACTGGAGTGATCATTTGAAAGGTAACTAGTTCTGGATTTGCAAAAATGACATCCAGGATGTGTCAAGTGATGTTTGTGGGTTTGTGGATGATCTGATGTAGGTTCAGTGTGTCTAGGCCAGTGATGATAGTTCTTGAATGTGGCAAATTGGGTTTGTCAACCCACATGTTTAGATCACCAAGAATCCATAGTTTGGAGTGTAGTGTCATAAGGCTTGAAACTGTGTCTAGAAATGTGTCTGGGAATGTTGCATTGCTTGGTGGTGGTCTGTAAAGAAGGAAGAAGTCACAAGAGAAAGTTGGTCAAGGGTTGCATCTGGTAATGAGGACCTTACAACCTTGTATGGAAATGTTGTCAGCTTTGGTGAGATTTATTGTTTTCTTGAAAATAGCAGCTGGTCCACTTCTGCTTTTGCCTATGTGATTTTGCCTATGTGATTTTGTGTGACAGTTTGATAGCCTGGAGGAACAGCTTTATGCAACATCCATCGGAGCCATGTCATCTCCCGAACATGATTCAATTATTAAGAGTAAGTCAGGATGTGTGTCATTGAGTAGGTCATAGTTGTGGTGATTGTAGAGAGTGATCAAGCATGTATTAGTATGCAGTCTAGTTACTGTGTTTTGGTGGTGGTGTGACTTTGTTTGCCAGAGTAGTGAGTAGTACTCTTTAAACTTGCAGCAGATGTAATGTTAGTGTTGGTATTAACTATATGAAGATAGCCATACTGTTGTTTGTCTATATCGCAATCCCCATCCAGCAGGTTTGGAAGGCATTTTGTTGGGTCTACGCGTCAGGGTGGTGGAGATGATGTTTGAGAGTCAGTTGGAGAGCTGTGTTGTTTTTGTAGAGTAGCCTTGTTGTGTAATAGACATGGAGATGTGAAGTTGGGAAGACTGTCAGGTTGTTTATTTTGTTAGCATCTGTTTACGTGTTTATAGTACATTTACACACAAAGTAGGTTCCAGGAAGAACAATTGTAATGTGTGCTATTTGACAACAAAATCCTTTTTGCCTTTAGCCAGTGTTTCTTTTTTAGATTGATGAGGGCCGGGCAGCATCCAAAACAATTATGTTTTGCAAAAATCATGACAAAACAAAACAAGAATTGTCAAAAGGCTGATGGCCAATTCCAGATCTATTGGCTTTGCCACTGCTTGTTTTTCTTTATGGTACAGAGAGATGAAGTGATTTGCCCAGCATCATAGGATGTTCAGCCATTGAAGCTCATATCTCAGGTCCGTGGCCAGCAACTCCTGGTTATAAGGTCTCATATCTCTACCTTTAATATCACATATGTGGTTAGGATCAGTTTTCTGCTAATCTTGATTTGATGGTAAATGAAAACACTTTATGGTCAAATCAAGATTAGTGTATCTTATGTCCTCATGTTTATATTCCAAATGGGGGTTTGAGGCATTCAGAAATATCACACCTCTGTGTTCCTTCTCTGTTCTGATTTTACCATGGAAAACACGACAAAAAATGGACATTGAAAGGCTGGAGAATGAGGGTAAAAAGCGAGAATCTATACACAAACACTAATTTGTGTGGTTACCTCTCATTCTTGGGTTTAAGAGTTGTGTTAATGACAAATTAGCATTGAAAGAAATTACTGCATCCCTGAATATCATTCTTTTTTGATGCGTTGTGACTTTTCTAGTGTTACCACTGAAGTCGAGATGAGGAACCAGAGCCCTATCCATAAATAGGTCCAAAGCGATCTATAAGCGAAACCAAATCATCCCTAGCAAGAATGCTCAAACCATCCCCACTCCCTTCATTACCTTGTGCAATTCCTATTTTTCCATCTATCCATTCTCTCTCTCTCTCTTCTCCTTCTGTTTGATTTTTCTCTACCTGGCCTCTCTTGCACTCTCTTGAAACCTCCACGTGCCTGGCAATTAACCCCTGGTAGCTTAGGAAAGTGAAAGGAGAGGCTTTTGCCCCAAAAAAGTCTGGTCGAATAAAAGGCCTGTCTGGTCCTGTCTGCTGGGAGCCACTTTGTAATGACTGTATAGAAGCAAATGAACTATAGTTACAAAGAAGTGAAGATTAAATGCCATTATTCCTACCTTAAACCTGCAGTGAAAAATCCAAATTTTCTTCTTCTTGTGTACGGTCCTTTAGTATCCCCGGTTATCCACAGAACACTCCTAGATAAGTAAAATTCAAGTAGGTTGATTTCAAGTAATTGAGAGTCACACTACTAGTGAGCACAGTGAGGGGCTTACTTACAAGCAATACACAAAAAGGAGGGACTCTGGGGCTTTTTCCTCTCTTAGCATAGAGGGAGGTCCAGCATAAGTGCCCCAGGTAATGTCTTTGCAAGAGAAGGTTATGCTGTTCCTGAGTGGACAAACAAGGGAAACTTGACACCAACCTAACCGTGTGGGTTCAGCGTTGGGGATCCATTTATTGGATTATAATGCCCTCACACACCTCAAAAGGGATGTCATGCTTCATCATCTGGACTGTGTACTTACAAGCCCCTTGAACCGCCGGTACGTCACATTTTCCATATTAAAGGTTTTGCACCGGTGATGCAAGGGGCTTGAAAATAAGATCCTGCGTGTCTGCACACAACTGAACAGCATTTTCAAATAACAACATTCTTAGAACATTTAGCCTGCTAGTTCTACTTTTTGCATCACCCATATGCAGGAACAGAATTTCTGAATCAGCAGGAGGAAAATAAGATACTACATGGCCTTCTCCTTTTACAATTTGAGAAACATAGGAATAGAACAACATTGAAAAATGTGAATAAAAAAGTCTCTGATCTCTTTGTTCTCATCACTGGACCTGAACAAGAAGTTAGATGTTTATGAGCTGCAATGTTTGGCCTAATGGCTGCAAGGGTCTGCTGAAATGTCACTATGCCTTCTTCCAATCTCCCTTCAATAGTTGAAGGAAAGTCTTGAATCTTATAAAAAATATGCTGTGACCTTACAATGTGCACATTCAATGACAGGAATGTGGTCTGGTATTTTCTCTGAGGTGCAATAGTTGTGTGTGTTCCACTGTTGCATCTCATTTGACCCTGATGCATTTCACTAGGACCCTCAGCAAATTCCTGATAGTATGATGTTGTGTGCATTTCACAGATATAGGGTTGCATTTTACTGGGTCATGATGCATTCCAGAAGGGCCTATGGCAGACAAAACACAATACCATACACCATAGTCCCACGGATATGTAATTCTTTGAGTCTTTGTGTGAAAAAAAACTTACAGAGATGAAGGTACATGAAATTATCTCAGTTTGGAAATTACAATGCGTCCTGAGTTTATATCAAAATGGGAATGTTTGAACTACTTACAGGTTTGAGAAGGAGTAGGTCAAAAAACAGCTTCTCGCCAGACATTTGTAGTATCCCTGCAACACTCGAGAGTCGAGGGGCAAGTGGGTACACAGGCAAGTCTCTGATCACAACTGAATTTCCTCTTCAAATATCAACATTCTAAGAACACTTAGTATGCTGATAATACATTCTGCATCACCAGCATGCAGGAGAAGAATGTCAGAATCAGCAGTATGAACATATTATACTACATGCAACCTCTATTTAATTTTCTTTTCAGAGACAAAATGTCACCTGGTGAGGTGTCATTAAGGTGACACATGTTAATTGTAAGACATTGGGTGATTGGTTGAGTGGAGAGGAAACTCCTCTCAAGCAAAACACACAATTATTGTCAGTTTGAAACACAAAAGTCACTAACTTCGCCTATGCTTAACCATGTGCGAGCTTGGCACAAAAGTAGTCAGGGTTAATTTAGAGGCAATGTGTTAAGTATTTATGCAGTGCCAAACAGTACTAAAGTGCAAACACAACTCAAGAAAAATCCCAAACCAATTTAGAAACATAGAGTAATTTTGAATAAATAAAATGTCACCAGAATCAGAATAATCCAAGCAGTAGAACCGGATGTAGAAAACAGCCCTTTCTGGGGTGCTTTCCCTCAATATTTTGCTTTTGTCTCTCACAGTTTTCCGCTTATCTATCTGCCATCCTTAGGAATTTGAGTGCTTTTGACACTACCACTCAGTGCCAAAGCGCTGTGCTTGTCATATACATAAAGGTGATTAGTGTATACATGATTGAGTCCCTTGTCTAGGGTAAGACACACCTGGGGCATGTAAATAAAATGCTGCTCCAAGGGCCTGAAGCACTGGTTGTGCCACCCACGGAGGTAGCTCTTGAAACATGCCACAGGTTTGCCCTGTTGGGGTCTTTGTGTGCAAGTTACTGTTACTCTGCTTGGTATTTAAAAAGCTACCTGCCAAGGTTCTGCAGGTCTCTCGCTATATCAGAGAACTCACTGGGGGCAGGGTGCGGTGACGAGAAGAGGTAGGGCATGTGTAGGGGTGCACTACGTGCACTGGTAGTGAACGACACTGGATGGTGTGTTCAGTATGGTAGGGCCTACTTCTCTCATTGGATTGACATGAGGGATCTGTGGAAAGGCTATTGAGCTGTGTTTTATATGTGCAAAAGAGAGGCATTATAGTGTTTGATATCAATGAGTTTATAATGGCAAATCCTCTCTGGTGGTGCGAGTGAATTTGACATTACTAATGTGGAAATACCCCTTTCGGAAAGTGGGCATTTCTGTGCTTGTGCCTCTGTGTGCTTGTCAGGCTGTCTCCAATCCACATTCAGAGCTTGGGGGACAGCTATATCTGTGCATTCCTTATAAGACAGACATAAACAGACATAACCTCTGACTCTGAGGGGCCTTCTTGGGACGCATAAGAGGGGGTGGAATTGACACCTGCATTCCAAAGGGCAGGGTTGTAGCCCCACAAAAGACATTGATCAAGCCTCCCAGGATAGTATAACAGACAGGACAAAATTTAGAGAGGGGCTGTGCATTTCAAAGGAGGCATTTTAAACTGATCTTATCTTCAAAGGCCATTGTGGGTATAACTACTGGGGCTCTGCCCTCAGGAGTTAGAGACGCTTTGGTCATTGGAACCATACCTCGCTGGTTCGGTGTTGGGACATCAACAGGAGGAACTATTGGGGCAGAAGGGACAACAACTGGATAATCTGCAGACTTGTGGTGGTCTCTAGCTTGTCGGGCTCAAGGAAGAGGGCTATCACTTGGTAGATTTTAACTGAATGTTGCTGGCCTGCTGTTAATTTGCAACTGTTGTCGCATGGGTTCCTAAGCACTGTCCAAAGACCAGTTGGCTGGCCTCCTGTCCACAAAATCCCAGGGACAGAAAGGATCTCCCTGTTTCCACAAGACTGTAAGGACCGCATAGGGTGCAGCAGAAATGGATGAAAGTAATCGTCGGTTGGGACAAGGACTGTCTTGACGTGTGCAGTAATCACACTGTGCTAAGGATTGTGCTCGTAATGATCAGCAGCTCATCTGAGGGTGCTGTGGTGTGAGGAGTTTGAGGAGTGTGGAAGAAGTTTGCTTAGTCTGATGGACCCGAGCTTACAACCGGAAACATGTGCTAGCTCACACTCCGTAGCCATTGGTGTCTGAGGTGTGTGGAGGGATGTTTGCTAAGTCCACGGGACACGAGCTGGCAGCCTAGACTGTCTCTGACCTTCAGATCGGGAGGACGACATTACCTGACATTGTGGCCTCAATCCTAGTTCGTCCGCTCCCTCTCTCCAGACCCATGACCCATACTCTGTTGCTGAGAATATCGTGACTTGACCCACAGGGTCTCATTGTGCCTTGTGTGCACCCAGGTTGGCTATCTGGAGCAACTGCAGTTTGCTCCCCTGCTGGAGAGGAAACCATTTTCCAAATTGGAAGTAAGCTGGCTTTCGATGTCACTGTCTTTTGCCTACAGGGGGGATAGTGATCCTGCACTTGTGAAGGTGCTGCTGGGTACCTGAGGACCTAATCTGGAGGGACGATAACATGTAACTGTTTCCTTCCGCTTTAGGTGGTCCCGACAATCTAATCAAAGTGTCTTTAAGCAATAGGCAGAGTGGAGCTGCAGGGGCTCTTAGAAGGGGTGAAACAACAGCAAGGCCTCATTAACATGCAAATGGTCTTTTAAAGACCTGTGAAGTGCTCGGGTGTGGCTGTGTGTGTGCCCGGGAAGCTGTCTCATCCCGGGCTGCCACACATGACGGGGGACTGAAGCCCTTTGAGTCCAATGGGTGTTTCGCGCCTGGTGCAACATGTATCATTGGTTAGTGTAGTTTGATTTGCTGGGTCATAAGACATAGTCAAAACCTGTGATTTCCTGACCATTACAACTGCACGGGGTATGAAATATTGAGAATCTTGTGTTTTATGCTAATGTGTTAGCGTGAAAGTCGAATACCTCTGAACAGCCTGCGTTTAGGTTTCTGTTGCTTTTTATGTGGGAAGGATTGATTGGATTGTGAAAACCTCGGGGAAGTGCGCACATTGGTTTATTTTGCTTACTAGGCTGAGCAGATAACAGGGCAAGTGAATACATATGACTAGCACACATATGTTCATGCTGTTCTGTTGCTAATGGAAGAGTTCGACAATTGCTATTGTAACTGTAAAGTATACATCCAGTGTGTATGTCGTTTTGATTTCAATGTGTGCATAATACAAAAAACAGTGTTTTATACAAAGGTGTGGAGTCTTTTTGTAAAATACACAGTGTGTTGCGAGGATGAGGGTTGTGCCAATAATTTACACTTTGACCCTGAGGATAAACCTGACTGCTCTGTGACAAGCAACCCAAGGGTGAGCACAGGATATCAGACAAATGTGTCATACTCATCCTATCAGGAGGGCGAATTCTGCCTGGCTTCGAAGCTTCGCAGCTTGCCAGAAGCTGCAGGGTCTAACTCTTGGCGATTAGCGGTGAGGATAGGACCTTTGTTGGCACAAGCCCAAGCAATACAGTGTTTTGCTATGACTCCGGTGTGCAATATTGTTATTTTGCCTGGAGTTTTTTTTCTGTGGTTTGCCATTCTAGTTGGAAACTTTTCTGTGTTCACAACAGTCATGTCTAAGTCTAGAGAGCATATAGGGGTACTTGCTGTGAGGAAGTTTGGGCAGGAATGGGAAGCTGGAGAGGTGACCCAGCTCAGGAGACTCTGCACAGATCTGAAATGTTCTTTTAAGGGCTGCCATGGAAAGGGGGAGCTGTAAAAGTCTCAATACACATTAACATCAGCTCATCCATGCAGTGAGATGTAATCACACCGACTCACTTCCTCTTTTGAAACTTGCACAGCTGTGGAAGTAACGCTCACCTCTATAGTGCTATTGCTGCGTGATAGACTGTCTCTTGCATATATAAATTATATAATTTACACCTGTAAATGCAACCAGAAATGCTAAGCCTGCAACATCTGCTGCATTTTCCGAGCATGTGCAAATCAAGAACAGCTGTAGGATAGCTACCTGGGCTCCCACACATGCAGTTTATTTAGGCTTGAGACTGTCTCAAAGGTATTAATGCTCTTTACAAGAAAACCAGACATTACACATTCTTAGTATTTCTATTTTATTCTTATAGGCACAGGGACAATAAGTGATTTGCTTAGACTTAGTGGATCCTGAGTCGAGCCTGGGAATCTAAGCTGGTTCCCCAGTTCCAAAATAAACAGCTGTCGCCTTTAGACCTCATCTCATCTCCCCCCTTTACACACTCGATGAGTCCTCCTGGTGAGGTGTATGATTCTGCCAAAAATCCAGTTTTAATCTATGTGTTAGGATAATTAAGTGACTGCTCTATTCTGCTTTTCCTTTTTTTTCCGTCTTTCTTTGGCTAATTATGATTGAGGAGTCGTATCAGGTACTTTTATTTTGAAACACGCTTTATCATCTGCCATGATAAAAGTATGCACCTGCGCGAAGGTTGTACATCAATTGCAGGTAAACAGGGGCATAGCTTCCGGGGGTGTCTGACCTGTTACACCCCCCCTAAAAAATGTATTTTCGAGAAAATAGTTGGGCACAGGGGTCTTCAATAGGGTATTGTGATCTGTCTGTCGGATTTCACAAGGATATTTTCAATACAGACCGACAAAAACACACTCTCTCTCTTTCTTTCGAAAGTCTTCATAAATGTTGGATGTTTTTCAAAATATTGTGTTTTCTCTCCCTAGTACCCCATACCAATCCGCATTCCTCTCACTTTCCACTGCTCATTAATCACTGTGCGCCCTGCTTGTCATATATTGTATTTTAACATTATATGCTGATGTGAATGTTTGAAAGTCTGCAGCCCAAACACCCCCAATCTTATTGAGCAAGCTATGCGGCTGCAGGTAAAGTACTTTGAGCATGTGAGGTGCTGGGCTGGGCATATTTGAAGCCTTCTGATAACACTACTGTGACGTGTACCTCCAAAGCTTGCAGACAGAAGCAAGCCTATGACTACAATTTCTGGAATCACTATAAAAGCAGCGTTATCATTGGCCCCTGGCTGGATCAATTTGCTCTGTCATTTAGTCTTTGGCCGCAGTCTCTCAAAGCACGGTGATGGATTTCGGACTTCAATGATGACCATTGATATAATAGTAGTGTGTTTAAGAGATCTGCCCAGGAGCAGAGATGGTTTAATCCAAAGATAACTTGTGACCCCACAGGGGAGGGTTTATGGTCAAGCCAGATGGTGGAGTCCTAAGAGTGGAAAGTTGACATCACAGTGGTTGTTGAATGGGAGGTGGCTACGCCAACATGCAGTCTGCCGTAAAGTGCATACACGCATTTGTCTGCAACTGAGCAGCCACATTCTCCAGATGTCCCTTCAGCAGCAGCAGGAGTGTCTTTGGTGATTAGTGTATATTATAATTAGTAAGGGCCTCTGGAGATTCTGCCACCAGTTTTTTCAGTGTTTTATTAATCATCTTTTCAAGAAGGGCAGGTTTGAAGCAAAGGGTGTAGGAGGGTAGAGGAAGCGATGAATAAAATTGTAAGAAAATTGCAAACAAGTAGCAAAGTGAGTTCGTAGGGCAAATTTGCAGTTAGTTAGGAGGCCCGGTGCAGTTCAATGACTATAACAAAAAGATCCTATATGTCAAATCAGTGCACAAGTTGCTTAGGCATATGTATTTCACCACTCATTAATTCGTACATCTATACATTGAGCAGTTGATTTACATCCAATCTTTCTTACAGTGCGTCTGTTGATACAGGGGTCTGGTTGGAAGGGTGGTGTATAGATCCCAGCGTATCAATATCTTTCATACCTTTTACTAGACTGCCCAACACTGTGTCCCTGTTGGCATGTTTTATGGACTATCAAGCTATTGAGAGAATGTGGAGGGATCATGACCTGGTCTTTCTGAAACACCCCAGTTGATCATAATTTGGTACTGACTTTAATTGAGTGCTAGTATTCCAAGATTTGGTGCCCTGCGCCACTATCCTCCAAGTGCAAATCCTGTCCCCACTAGCTATGCCTCTCGTTCACCAGGTACAGAGATCTAGATATCAGCCAACTCTCCATCTTTTGCCATCTACGATTCAAGAACATTCTTCCAACTATCTCTGCTGCCACACCAGTAGGAAGAATTATCAATAAGTCCTTGACTATTTTAATCTTTCCAGAAGGCATAAAAAAGGCACACATACACCCATTATTAAAGAAAACTAACCTGGACCCGCTTGACCCCGACAACCACAGACCGATTACAAATGGAACTTTCCTGTGAAAACTGATAGAAAGGGCAGCATTTGCCCAGATCTCACAATTCATTGCAGATAACTCCATACTTCCCGACATCCATCCAGGAAGAAGCACAGAATCTCCCCTCATCGCCATCTGGGGTGGTCTTAAAAACACAGCAGACTGCAATGGGATTGCTGCACTACTTCTTTTGGACCTCTCAGCTGCCTTTGACACAGTTGACAATGACACTCTAATCCAGACTCTACGAAGCAGGCATAGAGGGGGCGGCCTTTGACTGGATCAGATCCTATCTTCAAAACAGAACAAATGTCATCCATTCTCAACCTTTCTCATCCAAACCATGCCCTCCAAGCTCTATCATCTCACCCTTGCTCTTGGCACATGGTGAATGGCACCGGATGGTGTGTTTGTTATGGTAGGGCCTGCTTCTTGCATTGGATTGACATGGGGGATCTGTGGAAAGGTTACTGAACTGTATTTCATGCATGCAAAGGAGTGGCAGTATAGTTTTTGATATTGATGAGTTAGTGATGGCAAATCCTCTCCAGTAGTACGTGTGGCTTTGACATCACTAATGTGGAAATGCCCCTTTGGGAAAGAGGGTATTTCTGTCCTCGTGGCTCTGTGTGCTTATCAACTTGTCTCCAAGCCACATCTGGGTAACGGGGGTGGGGGGGTGGGGGTAGATAGATCTGTGCATTTCTGATAAGACCGCCATAAACTAGGAACTCAAGGGAAACTGCAAACCTCTGACTCTGATAGGCCTTCCTGGGACGGATAAGAGGGGTGGGAATTAAAGGGCAGGGTTATGGCCACACTAAAGACGCTGATCAAGCCTCCCTTGTTAGGAGTGGAGACAGGGCAACATTTATAGAGTGCCTGTGTATGCCAAAGGTGGCCTTTTGAACTAATCTCTTCTTCAAAGGCCATTGTGAATATAACTACTTGAGCTCTGCCCTCAGGAGTTAGAGACACTTTGGGGTTTAGAACCATACTACGCTGATTCAATGCTGGTACATGGACAATAGGAACCATTGGGGCAGGAGGGACTATAACTGGATTATCCATAGACTTGTGGTGGCCTGGGTCATGTCATGCTCTAGGAAGGGGACTATTGGCGGATTTTGCCTGGACGTTGCTGGTCTGCAGGTGATTTCCAACTATCCCTAAGCACACTCTAAGGGCCGGTTGGCTGGCGTCCTGTCCACAAGATCCCAGGGACAGAAAGGATGTCTTCGTTTCCACAAGACCATACGGACTGAGCAGTGTGCAGCAGAAGTGGGTGGTGATATTCAGGGGATACGGACAATACTGACATGTGCAGTAATTAAACTGTACTGAGGAGTGTGCTCGTAACGATCAGTGGGCCACCTGGCGGTGCCGTAATGTGAGGAATTCGAGCACTATGGGGAAGTTTGCTGAGTCTAAGGGACCTGAGCTTACAACTGGAATCCTGTGCTAGCTCACACTCCATAGTGTGTTGTGTCCGAGAAGTGTGAAGGGACGTTTGCCATGTCCACGGGATCCAATCTGGCAGCCTAGATTGTCTCTGACATTCAGATCAGGAGGACAACAGTGCATGACATCGCGGCCTTAGCTCGAGGCTCCGGCTCCCTCTCCCTGGACCCATATCACAAGGTACTCTGTTGATGAGAATTTCATGATTGGACCCGTAAGGTCTTGTTGTGCCTTCTGTGCACTCACGGTTGACTGCCTTGAGAAACTGCAGTTCGCACTTCCACCAGAGGGGAAACCATCCTCCAAATTAGAAGCACACCAGTTTCTGGTGTCACAGTCTTTTATCAATGGGTAACAGTGACCCCACCCTCATGAAGGTGCCGCTGGGTGCCTGAGGACCTAATCTGGTGCGACAATAACACATAACTGTTTCCATCCACTGTAGGTGGTCTTGACAATCTAATCAAAGTGTTGCCAGCAGGTGCAGCGTGTATTTTTGGCTGGTGTAGTTTTAGTCGCTGTGCGGCTGGGCCATGAGGCGTAGTCAAAACCTGTGATTTATTGACCGTTACAACTGTACAGGGTATACGATATTGGGAATGATGTGTTTCATGCTAATGTGTTAGCGGGAAAGTGAAAAACCTCTGAACAGCCTGCAAATATGTTTCTGTTGCTCTTGATGTGGGAGGGATTGCTTTGATCATGAACACCTCTGGGAAGTATGCACATGGGTTTATGTTGCTTACAAGACTGAGGGTATAACGGGCAAGTGAATACCTACGACTAGTACATAATGTTTATGCTTGTTGCTCAGATATGAATTTACCTTAAATAAATTAAATGACAAGAGAAGCTTGGCAAAACAGGAACAAGTTGGTTTAATTAAACACTGCAGCAGGGGGAGCCTGGACACAATGCCTCTGCTCAAAATCTCTCTATGATCAAAGTGTTGGTGCTCAATTTATACACCTCACAAGGTACAAAAATAATTCTCTATGTTACAAAAGGTCATCTTAGTTATATATCAAACACTTGTGTGCGTCTGATAAGGATACATATGGCTCTCGACCTTGGGGAGAGCTAATGTGTGCCAATGTGTATGTGTCCAGATGCCAAGTGTGAGGAGCGCATGATCGCTACGTGTGGTGTCCATGCTGTGTCCTGATTGTTTGAGTGTGTCTAACTAGATGTGGTACCTAGATTCGCAGTATTTCTGGGGCACGTGAGCCTTTAGGCAAACCGGTTTTATTGGGACTAATTACCTAGGACTTATTTGTGGTGCAACTATATATCTGTGGAACTGATCAGGGTTTTCCCTGAGTGCATGTTTGCCCGTAATTTATGGGGGACCCCATCTGTGACCTGTTACTCCAGAAGCATGGGTATGGGTTGCAGGACCTGTCTGACCACGTATCTCTCTCTGACTCTGAGTTGAGCTGGAGGTCCGCTTGGGTAGATCCGACAGCAATTACGTGAGTTGATTAGAACTCCAAGAATAATATGTAAGCCACTTGTATAATTTTTATCGACTTTATCATCATTATGTATACAGTTGTCAACTTGCACATTGACATCGTTTTCACTGGTGTGGTCATGGGTATATTCTCTGCTCTGACTGTACATTGACATTGTTCTTATTGGCAACAATAATATTATCATACAAGCATGAATTGTGACGTACATTGGCATCATTATTGCTGTTGTCGGATCAGCTGTGTTGGCACAAGTTACGGTATACATTGACATTGTATTGATGAGCCTTGATGAGGTTATGTGGGCACAGGCTGTGCCATACATTCACATTACATGTACTGATATTGCCGTTGT
Organism: Triturus cristatus; assembly: GCF_964204655.1. Lineage (NCBI taxonomy): Eukaryota > Metazoa > Chordata > Amphibia > Caudata > Salamandridae > Triturus > Triturus cristatus. The sequence continues at coordinate 674,351,891 of NC_140587.1, forward strand.
CGGGTCTGCACATATCATGACATTCTTTGACATCGTATTCACTCATCCAAACATTCTTGCCTCTAGTTGATTCATGAACTACTCTGTCCTCCTCTTATGTCATGACAGTTATGTTATTTGAAAGTGTGTGTAGTGTCAGTTGCTTTTTCCCTAGCTAAGTGCATACTACACAATTTGAGGACTGCTTTTTTACAGCTAGAATTCCCCACTTGTATGAAACCACAGAACAGAAGTACAGCAAGGAGAATAGGCATCATGGATGTCAGTAGCTTGGACAACCGTAAGGTGATCCATGAAAACATACTGTGCAACCAGTACTTCTACAGGGCACCTCCCTCCTTCATATCAGCTTGTAGATTAGGCAGATCTTGGATGGCACGGGCTAATGTCCTATTGTTCATATAGTTTCTGGGGATAAAAGTATGACAAAGCACCAATCTTGACGCACACCCCACCCTCTAGCGTGGTCATCAAGTCCAACACATACCGATGTCGCATCACCATAAGGCGAATAGCTCACAGTTCTTCCTTGATAGTGTTTAAGCTGAGCTCAGTATTATCATTCGCATCAACTCCCATCTGGTTACTTGTTACCTGCGGGCGATGGCTTTTGTTTGCATGGTGAAGAAGGGTATTAACCCTCTGCCATTTACATGAGCTTCTGTGAACAGTATGAGTTCTTCTGGAATGTCATTGTACTGAGCCCAGCAAAAATAATCCCATGAGGCACAGGGTCAAGACTGATTTGCATATAGCCAGGTCTATACTGGGGTGGCAATGTGAGCAAAATAATGATGGAATTACTCCAAATCTCTTGACTGGGGGTGAATGTTTTGATTTGTTCTGCATTCGGTCCATCAATTGTCTGTCTTTTGCTTCCTCACCCAAAGTGTGCCAGGTACGCTCAGATGTGGGTCCTGGGCTCACTGTGCCACTAGATTCAAGCTATCCTGGCTGATGGGGGTGAAACACTGAAACCGGTCCGAGGATGCTTGTTTCTGGTCCAGGGAGGGCCTGGCTTGACAGTTCGGGCTGGACTGTTCCCATGAGGCACAGGGTCAAGACTGATTTGCATATGGCTAGGTCTAAACTGGGGTGGCATGGTGAGCAAAATAATGATGGAATTAACCCAGATCTCTTGACTGGGGGGTGAATGTTTTGATTTGTTCTGCATTCTGTCCATCAATTGTGTGTCTTTTGCAGCCAAACTAATCAGCAACTCTTTTCCTTCGAGTCTGATGCAAAAGAGTTATTTTCTTCTGTAACGGATGTTGAGAGAAGTCAGACAGATCTTCTCCAGGGAGGAACAGGGTTGGGGTGTGTATGGTCACGAGGGCACAGAGACCCCGCCATCCAAGGACCAGCTGGATTTAGGCAAGGTCACCACATTGCCAGTAGATATCCATCAGTGTGGAGGTGCCCCATTGCATGTCTGGTACGTGCAGTATCGTGCCACAGTTCTCACTGCTGTCCAATGGTATGGTTCCTTTGCCTCTGGAACGTAAAGAGTACACCTTAAGTTTCCATACAATTATGGGTTGCCCTTTCCCCTCCAACCAGGTGTACCTATTGACTTTGCTATACTAGGTTTGCTGGAACGGAGTGTCTATGCTGGCATTCAACCCTCTCCGATGGGACTCATTTCCCTCCGCGTGATTACGATGAGTTGCCCTGCACTGGAAATCCATGTTCAGGATCCATTCAACATTAAAGAAGGTGGCCCCAAAGATGTTAAGGGCATCCATGGGACTGCAGATGGAGGTGGAAGCGGATGTATTTTCACACTGGTGTGGTAGTCGTGCTACCTCCAAAAACCTTTTCTCTATGAAGTCCCGGGGCCAAACAGTGTCCCACCCTATAGTGCCCTTTCTGTGAATGCTGTCTACCTCAGATTGGATGTCACTCAGCTATGGGAAGAGATACAGTGCAGTGGGGTTGTGTTGTAGGGTTAACATTAGTTAACATTATTAGATTGTTGTTGAGGGGAATGTTTTTAAGAATGTTTGTAAAATAATTTGTGGGCAAGTGTAAAGGCAGTTGGAGCCAGGCTGTGTGACTGTCAACTGCGTCTTTTTGTATATCAAAGCTTATTTATTGTATATCAAAGCAAAATCTTTGTTTTGAAACTCCTGTGCATTAGACCACTATTCTTCAATTGTCGATGAGTGGAAAAGGAGCCAACCCATCTACAACCTGTAGCCCACTGATGCTGAAAAGCAACAGCATTAGTAGTGCATTGTTTTATGTCATTCTTCTTGGTATTCATAGCTAATTTTGGTGCTCTGTCCGACAACAATGCCAATCAATGCATGAAGGTACTGTAATTAACTTAATATATTTGGACTATTTACCGGTGGTTGCTGAGGCCGTTACTGCAGCTTGAGGTGCTGCTCGAGCTTGAATTTCAGCACATGATCCTCCTTGTCATGTGCATTCACAAGGCCTATCAGCTATAAAAAGCTATGCACACTCGACGCACACCACGTAACGACAATGACTTTGGCGGCCATATTTAATCAGTCTGTCGTGTGTTCATTATTATTCTGGCCTGTACTCAATGTACTTACATTGCTGGGCATCCATCTTCTTACAATACTCGACTTGACACAGCATATCGGTGATATACAAACTACTTTTCAGGACAGCATTTTTTTACAAGTTTGCAGCGTATCATCGCTTAACTTTCTGGAAAGGTGTGTCTCGGAGCACGTTTCATCTGTGATACACAAACACATTGGTATTCCACTATTGTTCAACTGATATGCACACATCCAAATTAATGGACAGATTATTTGTTGTTCTGGCGTCTCACTGAAGATACTTTGACTGTGATACGCACACACTAAAGTTCTGCTTTGTATTTTTTTCCAGCTTTGACATTGAAGAAATATACCCTAATTCTCAGGGGTCTCACTGATACTTAGTCCATTCAAACCAATAATAAAGAATTTTGCACAGAAGCTGAAATATAAAAGAACATTTTTATTAAACTCAAATGAGTGTGACTACGTCACACAGAAGCCGTAGCAACTGAATGAGGTAGTCCATAGAATGGTCTTACTTCACGTCTTATATATTCTTTATCCTGCCCCAGGCCTGTAAGGGAGTTGTACCAATTACATTCCTAAACACATGGAAAATCTGGAGGGTCAGCAGGTGAGTAGCCTTTGGGGTTTTAACAGGATATGGGCAAAACATAATAATTACATAGTTCACAAAGGTTAACCTGATTTAGATGGCACTGCAGGGCATGGCATGATTACATGTACAGTATCCCAACCCAAAAGTTAATCATTAGGAATGTCCCAAATTCAATCTCCAAAAGCCGACCAAACCTATAATTGAAAGCATAACCCATGTAATGAAGAAACATAAAACAAGAAACAGTAACAGATGATGAACAAGATAAGGCATGTGCAAGGAAACTAAAAGTTAACGATGTCCTGAACATTGATTGGCAATCTCAGCCAAAGATAGATCAGGGAAATTGGCTTTGCAAGGTCAGTTTCAGGTGAAGAGGTCAGTTTCTTACAGTTCATTCCAGAGTCAGAAAGAAACCTAGTTAATATATACATAGACTAACAAGACCAGGCCACTTTGTTCGCCAGGCGACCTTCACAGGCCTACGTGAGGGCAACACAAAATGGTAGCACAATATAAAATGGAGTCAGTCTCGAGAATTACAGAACCTCAACATGCACACATTCAATTTGCTTAATTTAATTACCAGACATGGAAATTAGTCATATGTATAATCAATCCAACATATTTTTACCGGAGCCTGGCAAACCACTCCTAATTTGGAACAAATAGATCAAATCTTTTGACAATTATTTGGTACCAATTAATGGCAAAGCATTTTCTGCTGAAAGGAAACTAGTATTATTGAGGAGTTTTTTTAGGGAATGCAGCTTTAGAAAGGTTTGAAAATATAGAATCCGTACCTCGACCAGCTGGAGATGCTCCAAGGGATATTTTTAAAGAGGCTGTTTGTAGGTTGCAAAAACTGAAGAGCCTTATGTTTTAATTGTGCACCATAGTTTTTCAAAAGCAAACAATATGGCGAGGAAACTGTTCAATAGTATTTTGCTGCTTTAAGGGTATTGGCGGCTAATTGTGAATATGGTGTGAACGTAGGTACATACATTAGAAACAAATACAGGAAAGATTGCTTGCATGTCGTAATCCAAAATTGTCTGAAGTTTTAGACCTTGCTATGGGAATAGAATGATTTATGTTGTCGAACAAAGTTTTAGCTACAAGTCAAACACATGCAAGTTCACCAGTGTGTGTTATTCAAAAAAGAAAGAAACAACAGAGAAGTATGTGTAAACAGAATGTAAGTTATTTTAAATGTGGATCTAAAACACATCTAGAAAATTATCCAAATTGTGCTGCCATCAACGTAAAGTGCAATAGATGTAACAATATAGGACACTTTCAAAGTGTGTGTCGCTCATGCAAATTTAGCAGTAATACACCTATCCAGTATATTTCCAGTATATATATATATCAATCCTCGTAAACCCTTGTTATACTCGTGAACAAGGGTGGTGTACCCGAAACGCGTCGAGTTGCTTTAAAATCTGCTTTAATAAATAATTGCTGAAAAGTTTATTGTCGTCCGTGACTGCTGTTACTGGAGTGAATACAGCGTTTGGATTGATTTACGAGGCTCGCCTCCTCGTCACGGACCGCCGTTGAAAGAGGAAGGGATCGGCGACGTTCTTGTGTATTACACGAGAACTCAGGTCTGGATATATATATATATACATATATTTGTATATATATTATCTACTGGCGGTCGCCAGTAGATAGTTATAGTTAAGACCGTGTTTCCATAGGAAATCTGAAAATTCTATTTTGAATAACTTTGGCGCCGGTTGACAGATCCTCGCGAAATTTTCAAAACTAATGGGGCGCTCCGTTCAGCTCCTACCCTGGAAGTCTCGGGGTGATTCGTCAAGCGGGGGCTGAGAAAAAAGGGGGGTCCCAAAACACGTTTTCCCCATGCATTTTCCCATAGGACCTTTAGTCGAAGGTACAGCCCGAACGGCTGAACAGAATTACTTGAAATTTGGCAAAGAGGTAGTCCTCAGGTCAGGGATGTGCCTTTTGCATATATGGGGTCAGTAGTTCCTGAGAAAATTGCAGTTAAAAGTACATAAATATCTATAGCCGCGCACCGTGCGCACACGGTGCCGTGCGCGAGCGTAATTCTGATTGGTGGTTACATGTCAGTCAACATTCGAATCGGTTGAAATCAGGAAGTGTTGTCTGCCATTTTGTGTGTGACAGTGAAAAAGAAAGGTGGAGAACGTGAAAAGGGGGCAGGGTACAGAGTTCCTGACCCCCTAGGTTTTGTCAGGGGGTCCCTGAAGGACCATGAAGGGTGACAATTTTTTTTTTTTTTTTAAAGCGCGGGGTGCGCACGGTGGAAAAAAAATTATAAAAAAAATAAAATTAAAAATCAAATTTAAGTGTTTAGATGTTAGGTGGCTCTAAAAAGAGCCGTTGTGTTAATTGAGGGACAGAGGAACAAAAAAATGGCAAAAATTATAGGGTGCCGCACGTGTGCTGCTGTATCTTGCTCTCTATTAGGGGAATGCTGGTGTCCCCATAAGAGAGAAGAGCATTGCACGCATTGCACCGTATATGCACCCTCTTAAACAGAGGGTGTATATCCAGAGGAACAGAAGCAGGTGAAGCTGCCGCCGCAGATGAAGTGCTCGGCTGAGCTGCCGATGATGTGCTCAGCTGAGCTGCTGCGGATGTGCTCGGCTGAGCTGCTGGAGGGTTTTCTCTAGCAGCTCGAGCATAAGCCACAGGATGTACATCTCTAACGTGCCTGATCATAGTGAAGATACTAAAAGAGTATTTCTTTTTAGGATCTCCTCTTGATAAGACACGATCACAAAGAGTGCAGGTGACTTTTGGAGCATTCACCTTCTTCTGCCCCTCTGGAAGAGTGAAAAATTGCCATATACAAGAGTTTTTCTGTTTCCTCTGTCTCTGTGGCACAAGGGTCTCCTGCTCACTCCCAGAAGATAACTGCTGCTCTGCCATTCTCAAGTACTGGAAAAGCTGCTCAGCTCCTTCTCCCAGGGAATCAGAAGTAATAATGAGGGGAGTGGGTGTGGTGTTGGAGGTTTCTGGAACTGAAACTACTATAAACCAATGAAAAGTGTTGTTTCTTAATCACATGACCTGAAACTACTATAAACCAATGAAAAGTGTTGTTTCTAAATCACATGACTTGCCGTGCGCGCACCGTGCGCGAACGGTGCTTGCACGGAGCATGCACGCATGCGCGTAGGGAGCATGCGCGTTCGCGCACGGAGCACGGGCGCATGCGCGTACACGCACGGAGCACAGGCGCATGCGCGAACGCGCATGGAGCACGCACGCATGCGCGTACGGAGCACGTGTGTAAGGAGCACGCGCGCACGCGCGTACGTATGACGCGCGTACGGAGCACGCACGACGTACGCATGCGCACGTGGAGCACGTACGCAGGCGCACACGGAGCACGTACGCATGCGTGCACCATGCGCGCACAGTGCGCGCACTGTGCTCGCACGGACAAAAACCCTTAAAAATAATAAAATAATAATTTTTAAAGTGTTTATAAGTTCATAGAATATATTAACTATGCTGTTCAACTCTATCCAAATTTTAAAAAAAACTGAGCCATTCCATATTACAGGATAAAGTTAATCTATAACTATATATATAGGTAGCTTATTGTAAAATAAATATTTAAAAAATATAATAATACATTCATAAATTAGCATTTAAAAAACCTTGCAAATTCACTTAAAAAAACATAGGTTTCACAGACATTATAGTTAGGAATTAGCATTTAAAAAACCTTGCAAATTCACTTAAAAAACCATAGGTTTCACACACGTTATAGTTAGGAATTAGCATTTAAAAAACATTTGAAATTCACTAAAAAAAACATAGGTTTCACACACGTTATAGTTAGGAATTAGCATTTAAAAAACCTTGCAAATTCCCTGAAAAAACCATAGGTTTCACACATGTTATAGTTAGCTGGACATTTCACTCGTAAAAAAACAATGAAATTCCCCCGTTATAGTTAGTTCAGCTAACTATAACTTGCGCGCCCGCAATCCATTGCTGATGATGTCACATATTACATCACTCATGACATGGTCAGTGACATCACTCATGACATCACTGATGACAGCTCAAATGACATCATGATAGATTTACTAGGTGCTATTGCCAAGGCACATGGACCATATGATAAGGTTTCCCTCAAATCCTTTTTAGAGTTAGAGGAGTATTATGCTAGGATTGTGCCGGGGTATGCCATATTTACCGAACCTTTACCTAAACATACTTAATAAGGGGGAAAGATTTGAGTGGACTAGTCAACAGGAAGAGGCTTTTGAGAGGGTCAAAGCTTTGATAATTAAAAGCTCCAGCGCTTAAACTATTTGATCCTACGGCCAAATATAACGTTACAGTAGATGCTAGTTCTCTAGGATTGGGTGCTGTCTTCAGTCAGAGTTCTGATGGTGGGAAAAATACAGCTTTGTGAGGTGCTGAGTTACAATACAGTACTATCAAAAGAGAGGCACTTGCCTGCGTCTAGGCAGTAGAAAAATTAAAAACTTTTTTATGGGGAAAATAATGTATTCTTTTAACTCATCATAAACCTTTAGAACCTGTAGAGGTCCAAGGCAGAATTATAGGTGGCCAGGGATAGACTCTGATGTGGAGAGATTTATTGACCCTTGTGCCATTCGTGTGAGTTCAGATAAGCATTGGATAGAAACCTGTGAGCCTTTCAATCCCTCTGAAATTCCAGGTGCTTCTTAAGAAAAACTTTTGATTTAATTTTCCGGTCCTTACAACATTAGAGGGCAAAGAAGGAGATTTTGTATTGTACTTGTTGACACTTTGTCAAAGTGGATATACCATAAGGTTGTTAGTAATCCAAACACCGAAGAAGTGACAAAATGTTTAACCTCCGAGTTCCATATTGAAGGTTTGCCTAAACTTTTGATTGCAGACAACGGTGTACACTTTGTTTCTGACAAGATTATGACATTTTTGAGGGTGCATGGTGTTAATGTTGAAAGGTCATCCCTCTATTGCCCAAAATGTAATGGTCAAGTTGAAAGAGCCAATGGATTTTTTAAGGAGGGTATTTAATCGGCGTTGTCCAATCACTTGGAGGTGAAGGAATTATTAGGAAGGAAATAATGGAGTTATCATAACACCCTGCATGTTGCTAAGGGGTTTTCTTCATACAGGGTTTTCTCCTTCTGATAGGAGGGAGAAAAGCTTGCACTATGGTATCTCCTGAGATGAGTTGGTCCAGAGTACCTCACAAAGATAAGTTTGGTAAAGCTTTAATAAAAGCAAGAGAATATTTACAAACTAAACAGGCTAGTTTTTAGATTTATTTTGACAAAGTGAATAGAGCTTAACCTAAAGATGTCTTTGTTGGTAATTGGGTTTTAATATCCAAACTTTTTGTTGCACATAAAGGGGAATCTAAGTTTATGGGTCCTAAACAAGTGACTAAAGTCATTGGGAGTGCAGTTTTGGTACACAAAAGAGGATGGTGGAATAAATGTGTTATTGTTGTTCTAAAACATGATCAGGAAAAATTGTGGCAACATCAAAATGATTCAACAGCTAGAAGAGAAGTAGTGAGTTTTGCTGATGTTGTACATGAGGAACTGGAAGGAAAACATGCATCAGTCATGGAAAGTGATAATGAGGTCATTGTTCCTCAAACTATGAATGATCTAATACAAGAGTGTGAATGTGCTCAAACTATAGGTGATAAACAACAAGGGTCTGTTGGTTTTCAAGCCGCTGTTATAGAACAAGAACAATTAGAGTAAAATGTGAGTTCTATTGAAAAACAAGGGTCTGAAGGTGCTCAAACTACTGTTACAGAACAAGAACAATCACAGAATAATGCATGTTCCTCTAACTTTTAGGTAGTTTTACTGAAAGTGCACAATCGTTATGTGATGCAAAAAGAGAAAGAAAGAAAAATTCCTAAGAAATTACAACATTTAGTTTGTATTCATGTTAGATTTACTGTTGGTTTTTCGTTGGTGGTATTTCATTATTGTTGGGTATTTATTTATAAAAAAATGTGGGCTTTTTTGTTTATTGAATAATATTTAAAAAAGGGGGAAACATGTTGCAGGGTTTACATTAGGTAACATCATTAGATTGGTGTTGAGGGGAATGTTCTTAAGAATGTTGGAAAAAGAATGCACAGGCGATTGTAACGGCAGTTGGAGCCGGGCTGCATGGTTGTCAACTGATCTTTTCAGTTGTGTGCTTATTTATTGTATATCAAAATAAAATCTGTGTTTTGAAAACTCTTGTGTGTCTAACCACGATTTTTCAGGTTGGTCTCATACCAAGTGATGTTACTAATGTCCCACAGGGTTCTACTCTATTGGTTGGATTTTTGCCTTGACCCTACAGAGGTACAGATGGATGAGGCATTTTGCTCTGTCAGGGCTATCTCTTGTGCTAAATAACGTCTGCTTGTGCCTCCGGCATGAGGTATCAATGAACAGATGTAACATGATCTGTTCATAGTTTGTGTGCCTACCACGGACATATGTTGGAATTAGGTGTTGTATAGGAGTGCACTGTGTAGTCATGAGTAGTACTAGCGTTTGGTTCAGTGTAGGTGTCTCTGAGGTGAGAGATGTCTCTCCGCAAGCATTGCAAGAATGTATAAATAGAGCTTACAAAATCATTTTTTTTGTTCCAGAGGGGCTCGAAAGCACCACGGCTAAGGAAAGGGTGTGCAAAAATATAAGCGAAAGTAACTTAGAAAGCATTTGTGGAATGTAGGATCGTCTTCAGGAGAGATGTTTGTCGTCCGGGCCTGTCTTTTGTTGTTCGTTGTCTGTGGTCCGGTGTTGGGTGGCTGTTGTCTGTGCTTTGGTGGCTGTTGTCTGGGCTTTGGTGGCTGTTGTCTGGGCTCCCAGGGGTGTTTTTGTCTTGGTGCAGTGCAGAAAGAATGTCTCTTAAAAACGAAGTGAACTCTGAAATACTTGAGCGACTGGTGTTTTGAAAGTGTTTGAGAGTCCTGATTAAAGGAATAGGAGGCTGGCAACGTTAGTGTCCTCACAGTTCGATCTCTGACCTGTAGGGTTAGAGCTTGTGGGTCATTGCTTCCAGTAGATTCCTGTTGTGCCATGTGTTAGGGAGAAAGCACAAGCATTTTACCACTGGTTAGCAGGGATAATGTGGACAGAGTCCTAATGCCAACAAAAGCGGTTGCAGTAGCAGAAGGCAAAAAGCTGTAGTAACCCTGCAAAAAACCCAAGGTTCAGCATTAATGTATAAATGCTTATTGAGATGATCATTACGTAGGTACAATGATCTCAGAAAACAATTTAGCAACACACAAAATATACATTAATCAGAGAAAAAAATGCAATTGACAACACGAAAGGTATAAGTTGTATACAGTGTTATTTAATCACACTGGACATAGATCAATATTGTATCATCATTTAGACACTGTTACATAAAAAGTGCCCCTAGGGAGAAAAGGAGAAGGGATTGGGGTGAAGTGATCGTGGTTTAAGTGAGGGTAGGAGAGTGAATAAAGGATTAAGTGTGAATCACAACAGTCTGTTATTATCTTAAGACAAAGTTACGGTTGGATTTCTTTGGCCCGTAATTTGAAGTTTCAATAGGTAATTTAATCTCTTCACAGGAGTCAATCATGCGCCCAGCTTCTTTTTGCGTTTTCTTATACTTTCAGTGTGCACTTCTCGGTTTTTCAACCGTAACTTTGTCTTAATATATTCACAGATCCCAACGTTCCCAGAAGCTTTTTCGCCCGACTTTTGAGACTAGTCCAGGTATTTCTCTCCCAATTTAGCGCGAGTTGCAATACAATGTGGTTTAGTATGTATGGTGGTTCCATATTTTAGGTCCGCATTAGCGCTATTTTCATTTATGTCCCTAGATCTTAATACAATGTCAGGCACAGCTGATTAATCAGGCATGGGACAGCCGCTTTTTACGCAAGTAAGTGACCATTTTTTGGTCCTATGTTTTACTAAACCGCTTATGAAATCTGTTCTGAAACTGCACCTTGATTTTGCAGGTGCCCACCTCTGCTCTCATTCTTTAGGAGCCCACGCGCCCTTCTTCCTCTCCAGCCTTCAGTGAAAGGTTGACCATGGTAACAACCCTTTGTGGCTAAGGCCCATTATATATTTGACCCCATTTTTAAGGTGTTCTATGTTTCATCCCTAGGTAATCCCTATCCCTCTCCTCCCACTTCTGTCCTGAGGAAGACCCCGTCGTAAGGGACACAAAAGCCTACATGTTTCTTGGGGTCGAAACGTCGACATTTACCTTGTTAGCCAGCTTGAACAACAGAGATGAATCACTGTGTTACTGTTTAAAGCCATGGCTACTCACTGTTTAGATACATTATGAATAATAGGGTCAAGTAATGAGCCATATGTCTTTATAATAACGGCCTGTTGTGATTCACACTTAATCCTCTATTCACTTTCCTACCCTCACTTAAACCACGATCACTTCACCCCAACCGCCATACCTTTTCTCCCCAGGGGCACTTTTTATGCAACAGTGTCTAAATGATGATACAATATTGATCTATGTCCAGTGTGATTAAATAACACTCTGTACAACTTATACCTTTTGTGCTCTCAATTGAATTTTTTTCTCCGATTAATGTACATTTTGTGTGTTGCTAAATTGTTTTCTGGAACCATTGTTCCTACGTACTGTTTTACACCCAGGTCCCAGAGACTTTGTTTGGGTTTACCCTTTTAAGGTAACTATTGAGATGATCATGGCTGGACTAAAAACCAAAATATTCCCTAGCAAAAAAGTACAACACAGACCCTCTCTTCAGGGGGCCACCAGTACAATGGGGTCATGAGGGCATGGATAAGTCATGTTAGTCCATCCTGCTCTAAAGACAGCCTCCTAACATGCAACCCTCTGGGAAAATGCCAGTGCAGCAGAGGTAGTCAATGAGACTTGAATACAAATCCCAACTCCCTTCTCACCATATCTGTGCAGCCCTGGGAGGGCGGTATATATGTGGCAACCTATCCTGGGAATGCCATTGGTGTGATTCGGTTTGCGGTTGACACAGTGGGAGCACAATTACCATCCATTCTCAAACATAAAGCCAATCAGAAAGACAAACTTGAGGGTGGTTCATCCACTAAGAAATTTGGAGATAAAATGGGCGAAATATTACTTTTCAATACAGATTCATAGCTAAAAATCCATATATATTACAGATCGTGCTGAAGGGTCTCTGCCAGAGGAGTCCAATAATTCAGGTTTTACCACAGTACTCAGAAGCCTTATGATAGCTCAGTGAGTGAAAACTCGAGGTTATCCGTGGGTCACATGTTTAAATTCTGTCAGTATCAACCCAGCCTTCCATCCTTTCAATGTAATTGACAACCATTAAACTGAGTAACAGTAGTGCCTTTTATTTAAAATGCTTAGAATCAGGACAGTTTAGTATCTTTCATGGAATTTCCCGTTCAGCGGACTCAAGTTCATGTTTCTTCCTCTCCCTTTTTATTTGCATGACTCAAACGTGTCCTCATCACTTTGTCATCTCTCTTCCTTCTCTCTCCTCATTCTGTTACATCTCGATGGATCCTCTCCCACCTCCTTACACACTTTTTTCAAATAACTCCATGCCACTTTCTCTTTCACTGTTTCTCTCCTATTCTATCCTGACTTCCCACTCTTGGCACCTCACTTATTCTCCTACTTTAAAATGCTCTCCTTTCATACCCTCCATCTTTCTCTCCCTCATTCATTCGTCCTTTTTCTTTCAATTCCCTGTGTTACCTGTTGCATCTTTACCTGCTTGATTCTTTCATCATTATCACTTTATCTCTTATTTCTTTCCTTTCCCTCTACTTCGTTTCCTCTTATTCGTGTTTTTCTTTACTTGCTTACACCTCCCCTTTTCCTTTCCATCTGCCGCTTTCTTCTTGTTTTGTTTGAGTTTTTCTTCTCTCATTATCCCGTTTAGTTTTCTTTCCTTTTCTCCTTATCTTTTGCATTTTCTTTCTCTTGCCTTACTTTTCTCTCCCCTTTATTGTTCCTCAGTCTCATCACTCTTCTTTCACTACAACCTAAATATTTTCCTTTCTCTTTCATTTGTTATCTTTCTATGTTGCCATGCTGGGATCTTTAGTACACTTCGACCTCCGGACACCATGGTTCTGCCTATTTAGACTCCTTTTCAAGTTATCTAAGGCTGTTTCCCTAAGTGCTGAGTAGATCTGAATTGAGGAGACATTCTAGTTATCACTTGAACCCTTGCAGTAAGATGCCAAAGCAAAGTAAGGAACATAGGGGGTTTTCTTCCACTGAGCAGGGACATCAGTGTGGACAGCATCTTACTAAACATTGCCAGGGTAAACTTGCATAAAAAATAGGCAGGAATGCAACAGCTTAGTCCCTTCGCACGAAACAGGTCCAACATGGGCAGACACAGTTTAAGCCCTCCTAAAAAAACAGGTATGGCAAGAGCTCCGTAATCCTCCTTTTCACAAAAGAAGACAAGCATTTGCAATGCAATAGGTCTCGCATTTATAAGAGTTTGAGCTATTGGCATTGTAAAATTACAATGCCTTTTATTTATGTTTTGGTTTTAAAACAAATAAAAGGCAGTGTCATTTACAATGTCAGTAGCATAAACTCGCATAAAAGCAGTGTGCGGCGTGCAGCAGTGTGCTGCGTGCAGCAGTGTCGTGCAGCATGCAGCAGTGAGTAATGCAGCAGAGTGCAGCAGTGTGCGGCGTGCAGCAGTGTGTGCCGTGCAGCAGTGTGTGGCGTGCAGCAGTGTTTCTTGTAGCATTATGCGGCGTGCAGCAGTGTGTGGCGTGCAGCAGTGTGTGGCGTGCAGCAGTGTGTGGCGTGCAGCAGTGTGTGGCGTGCAGCAGTGTTTCGTGTAGCAGTGTGCGGCGTGCAGCAGTGTGTGGCATGCAGCAGTGTGTGGCGTGCAGCAGTGTGTGGCGTGCAGCAGTGTGTGGCGTGCAGCAGTGTGAGGCGTGCAGCAGTGTGAGGCGTGCAGCAGTGTTTCGTGCAGCAGTGTGTGGCGTGCAGCAGTGTGTGGCGTGCAGCAGTGTGTGGCATGCAGCGGCATGCAGCGTGCAGCAGTGTGCGGCGTGCAGCAGTGTGCGGCGTGCAGCAGTGTGAGGTGTGCAGCAGTGTGAGGTGTGCAGCAGTGTGAGGCGTGCAGCAGTGTGTGGCGTCCAGCAGTGTTTCGTGTAGCATTGTGAGGCGTGCAGCAGTGTGTGGCGTGCAGCAGTGTGTGGCGTGCAGCAGTGTGTGGCGTGCAGCAGTGTTTCGGGTAGCAGTGTGAGGCATGCAGCACTGTGTGGCATGCAGCGGCGTGCAGCAGTGTGCGGCATGCAGCAGTGTGCGGCGTGCAGCAGTGTGTGGCATGCAGCAGTGTGCTGCGTGCAGCAGTGTCATGCAGCATGCAGCAGTGAGTAATGCAGCAGTGTGCAGCAGTGTGTGGCGTGCAGCAGTGTGCGGCATGCAGCAGTGTGTGGCGTGCAGCAGTGTTTCGTGTAGCATTGTGCAGAGTGCAGCAGTGTGTGGCGTACAGCAGTGTGTGGCATGCAGCAGTGTGTGGCGTGCAGCAGTGAGCGGCGTGCAGCAGTGTGCGGCGCGCAGCAGTGTGAGGCGTGCAGCTGTGTGAGGCGTGCAGCAGTGTGTGGCGTGCAGCAGTGTGTGGCGTGCAGCAGTGTGTGGTGTGCAGCAGTGTGAGGCGTGCAGCAGCGTGAGGCGAGCAGCAGTGTTTTGTGTAGCAGTGTGAGGCATGCAGCAGTGTGAGGCGTGCGGCGTGCAGCAGTGTAATGCAGCAGTGTGTAATGCAGCAGTGTGTAATGCAGCAGTGTGCGCAGCAGTGTGTGGCGTGCAGCAGTGTGTGGCGTGCAGCAGTGTGTGGCGTGCAGCAGTGTGCGGCATGCAGCAGTGTGTGGCGTGCAGCAGTGTTTCGTGTAGCAGTGTGAGGCATGTAGCACTGTGTGGCGTGCAGCAGTGTGCGGCGTGCAGCAGTGTGCGGCATGCAGCAGTGTGCTGCGTGCAGCAGTGTCGTGCAGCATGCAGCAGTGAGTAATGCAGCAGTGTGCAGCAGTGTGCAGCAGTGTGTGGCGTGCAGCAGTGTGTAGCATGCAGCAGTGTGTGCCGTGCAGCAGTGTGTGGCGTGCAGCAGTGTTTCTTGTAGCAGTGTGTGGCGTGCAGCAGTGTGTGGCGTGCAGCAGTGTGTGGTGTGCAGCAGTGTGTGGCATGCAGCAGTGTTTCGTGTAGCAGTGTGTGGCGTGCAGCAGTGTGAGGCATGCAGCAGTGTGAGGCGTGCAGCAGTGTGTGGCATGCAGCAGTGTGTGGCGTGCAGCAGTGTGCTGCGTGCAGCAGTGTGGTGCAGCATTCAGCAGTGAGTAATGCAGCAGTGTGCAGCAGTGTGTGGCGTGCAGCAGTGTGTAGCATGCAGCAGTGTGTGCCGTGCAGCAGTGTGTGCCATGCAGCAGTGTTTCTTGTAGCAGTGTGTGGCATGCAGCAGTGTGTGGCATGCAGCAGTGTGTGGCGTGCAGCAGTGTGTGGCGTGCAGCAGTGTGTGGCATGCAGCAGTGTTTCGTGTAGCAGTGTGTGGCGTGTAGCAGTGTGTGGCGTGCAGCAGTGTGAGGCGTGCAGCAGTGTGAGGCGTGCAGCAGTGTGTGGCGTGCAGCAGTGTGTGGCGTGCAGCAGTGTGAGGTGTGCAGCAGTGTTTCATGTAGCAGTGTGTGGTGTGCAGCTGTGTGTGGCGTGCAGCAGTGTGTGGTGTGCAGCGCCATGCAGCAGTGTGTAGCATGCAGCAATGTGTGGCGTGCAGCAGTGTGTGGCGTGCAGCAGTGTGCGGTGTGCAGCAGTGTGTGGCGTGCAGCAGTGTGTGGCGTGCAGCAGTGTGTGGCGTGCAGCAGTGTGTGGCGTGCAGCAGTGTTTCGTGCAGCAGTGTGTGGCGTGTAGCAGTGTGTGGCATGCAGCAGTGTGCGGCGTGCTGCAGTGTGTGGCGTGCAGCAGTGTTTCGTGTAGCAGTGGGAGGCATGCAGCACTGTGTGGCATGCAGCGGCGTGCAGCAGTGTGTGGCGTGCAGCAGTGTGCGGCATGCAGCAGTGTGCGGTGTGCAGCAGTGTGCTGCGTGCAGCAGTGTCCTGCAGCATGCAGCAGTGAGTAATGCAGCAGTGTGCAGCAGTGTGTGGCATGCAGCAGTGTGCGGTGTGCAGCCATGTGTGGCGTGCAGCAGTGTTTCGTGCAGCAGTGTCTGGCGTGCAGCAGTGTGTGGCATGCAGCAGTGTGTGGCGTGCAGCAGTGTGTGGCGTGCAGCAGTGTGTGGCGTGCAGCAGTGTGTGGCGTGCAGCAGTGTGCGGCGTGCAGCAGTGTGAGGCGTGCAGCAGTGTGTGGCGTGCAGCAGTGTGAGGCATGCAGCAGTGTGAGGCATGCAGCAGTGTTTCGTGTAGCAGTGTGAGGCGTGCAGCAGTGTGCGGCGTGCAGCAGTGTGCGGCATGCAGCAGTGTGCGGCGTGCAGCAATGTGAGGCGTGCAGCAGTGTGTGGCGTGCAGCTGTGTGTGGCGTGCAACAGTGTGAGGCATGCAGCAGTGTGAGGCGTGCAGCAGTGTTTCGTGTAGCAGTGTGAGGCATGCAGCAGTGTGCGGTGTGCAGCAGTGCGTGTCGTGCAGCAGTGTGTAATGCAGCAGTGTGTAATGCAGCAGTGTGTGCAGCAGTGTATGGCGTGCGGTAGTGTGCGGCGTGCAGCAGTGTGTGGCGTGCAGCAGTGTGTGGCGTGCAGCAGTGTGTGGCATGCAGCAGTGTGTGGCGTGGTTTGTAAACAACAAGAAAAGCGGACATCAAAGGAAGGGTGGGATTGAACGAGCATATGGGTTGTGATTTATAATGAAAGTTAATTGTTGTAAGAGGGGATGCAGGAAGTGAAGCCGAGCGCACGCTGGCGAAAGCAGTCTGCTGCTTTCAAGTCCGATGCCAGATGCCAGCTTCGCGCTTGAATGCCTCACATGCACGGGCCATAAACCGCATTCCTAAGGTCTTGTGCCCCTTACTAAATCTCTCTGAATGCGTGAGGCGGCGCACGCGCAGGAAGTAGCTGGTGGCAAATGGAATGCACGTGGTTGTGCGCTTAACCGCCACCCGATCCGCCTGGTCTGGGAGCATTTTCTGAAGCCCCTACAAAAGTCTCGCTGAGCAATCGCTTACACGATAGCCAGGCGAGACCTAAAAAACACGGGGAGCAGACGCGCAAGCCTCATTTACTTAAAAGATGTACGGTTCAGGGAGCAGCAAAGAATGCTTTCCTGCAAAACTGGGCCGGCCGTGTAGTACCTAAGCAGAAACTCACAGAAGCGAATGCTTGTTCCAAATCTGACACCGTCAGCAAGCCCGGGGTTTTTATCCAAAAGAGTTTGAAATGTATGAGTTGGATGTCCATGCACACAATGGTGAAAATCACTTTTGCTAAAAAGCTGTGACTTATGGAAGATGATGTTTGAGCTATCCCAGTCAGACGGCACACTCAGACATGTGTATGGGACAGCAGGAGATAAGGGGTGGCAAAATGTTTTTATCGAATGGCCAAACCTAACCAGTGCACACAAAATATGCAGCTCTAGACAAAGGCAAGCTATCTCTTCAGTCACAGTACTGAAATGTTTCACTCATCCTCAACAGGAAGCACTTTGACGTGATTCATTTTGAGAATCACACTATATGCATAATTCCTTTTTTTCAGTTTTCATTCTTTTTCTCCTTTCTCTCCTTATTTCTTATTCTATTTTCTGTTTCTTTCTTGCACCCATGCTTTCTTTTATTAACATCCTCGTTGTTTCTTTATTTCACCTCTTTCTGTTTTTTAAGATTTCTTAGGGGCCGATATGCCCCTGTTTTTGCAGTTGCAAAATTGCTGGTTTTCAGGCCACAATAAACTAATGTGCAATACACTAAAGATATTTTGTGATTTGCAAGTGACTTTGTAATTCCCATTTCCCATTTTGCCATCAACAAGAAAGGTTTCCACCTCCTTTGTGAACCGCAAGGATATGTAGCAATGCCTTTCGAGCGCCAATTGCCATTGCAAACAATTGATTGGGAAGCAACACCTCAGAGGTGTTCTTTGCAATGGGGAGAGATCAGCTGTCCGTTGCAGACAGATAGCATTTTGTAAATATGATATGCCTTTAAGGGACATCTAGCTTCCATGTTTCCCTTCTACTAATATGAATACAGAGATGGAGGTTTGTTGTCCTTCACATACATCCATCCCTGAATTTGCAGGTAGTAGGTAAGATGCACAAACAGAATCCTGCTACAAGTAGGCTGCAGACGTGGTGGTGAATGTAACATGTATGATCCAAACTTGATATTTGCTTGTGTGTGTTGCAATATTAAGCTCAGCTACTGTAAGAGCTGAGTTTAGTCTTGAAATTACAATTACTCGCAGAGCAAAATGAATGCATCAAATGTTGTCACCCCTGATTGTGAATGGGTGGTTTTACCGGGTATGGGAGAGCCATAGACCGTCCCCAATATTCCTAACCATAAATTTCAAATGGAAAAATCGCATGAGGCCTGTGGTACAGCAGTAGCCATGCCTCATTTCCCATCTTATTATTTGACAGGGGAGAGCATCGCCTCATGTCCCCTTAAACATTTACCACCTGCTCAAAGCAGAAGGCAAGTGTATGAGATAAAACCCCATGTAATTGAGAAGTTTGTGTGGTTTAAAAATTGATCGTACACAGTAATTCCCCATTTCATGGGGCTTTACCTGACTGCAATGTTCAGGTGTGGATTTACCGCATTGTAAAGGTAAAATCGCATGCAGTTTCTCCAGTACTGCACAAATTGTATTCAGGCCCTAAAGGTTTCAGTGTAGCAAAATATTAATGGGAGCTTGAACATGTAGTTTTCTAATCCATCTGCAGGGCCCAATATGTGCATTTGTGTAATAATGTATACAAGTGATTCGGAATCTTACAATGCACATCCTTATGAGTGCTGGCAGTAGGAGCCAGTGGCTCTACTCTGGTCCAGCCAGGTCTGCGTCTCACTCAAGGAAAGTAGAACAATCACCTGGAATTAGCAGGAGGCCTCACTGAAAGGGTTCAGCCATAGGGCTGTTTGGCATGATGCTGCATAATCAGGATGGCAGGCAGGTCAGAAGACGACCATAAGGCTTCACCTCACTAGCATGGAGAGAGCTACGTGAGATATTCTGGGCTTACATTAGAGACCCTAATATTATTTGTTGCCATGACATTGGTCAAAGGAACCCCACAGCTTCCCCAAAGAGGTAAAATGAAGCGATGAATGAGCCCTTCAATCCCCACTTCTTTCAGCAGGTCCAGCTGTGTCCTGCTCCTATTTGAAGCATCATTATATACATTATTTTAAACTGTTAATAAATCTTGGCCTACATGGTTAGAGCTGCCCTAAGCACTGAAGTGGGTTCAGGGTGTTTGTTAGAGCATTTCTCCTGCATATCCTCCCGCAGGGCTGGCGTTAGCGCTGGTGGCGCCCAGTGCGACAATCTTTATCGGCGCTCCCGCCCCTACTCGGATTCCTTCACTACCACCCGGAAAAGTGTCCGTCATCTCTCCAGAGCCCTTCTCTCACATACATTTCATTTGTTTTAAAGTGCTGGTTAAGGTTGGCTTTGCTAATCCACTCAGCTTTCAACAGAACATACAGATCCGTTTTTTGCAGCAGGCATATTTAACACCTGCACTACTTCATGGGGAGTCAAAACTGTCAATAGACAAACCTCTGAACTCACTGTCTAGAAGGAACATTAATCACAAGCGTTATCTTGACGTTTTTATTGCTGCCTGGAAGCTGTTTGCCCAAGGAACTCTGCAGCAGGTGCTTTAAAATCTTAAGTTATTGCTAAACACAGCACCCCCTCTGAGGTCAGCGCCCCCTCCAGGTCAGCGCCCAGTGCAGCTGCACTATTCACGCTGCCCTAAAGCCGTTTCTTTCCTCCATGATCTTCCTTTACCTCTCCTGCTGCACACTTGTTACCAGGTATGGCTGCTTTTTCACAAGTGCCACCTTGGTACATGCAAGGATAAGGCAATTATTTTTTTTACAGCTTGTTTGTTAAATTCTTGGGGAAGTCACTGCCTGCTTTCAGTGCAGCAGGCTTTATCCAGGCAGCAGTGGCAGTTCCTTTTGTGCTTGCAATGGGTCAATCACATTCTTTGTGCCAGAGAAGGATGAGGGGCCCCTTCCAGGATAGGGAGGTTTGCCCCCCCGCACCGTGGTGGCTGACACGGCCTTACTTACCTCCTGAATTGGATACAAATTGCTCATCTACTAATTCATTCACCCCACAGTGGCAGTCACTAACAGAGGAAAGATGTATGTTCGCTATTACGTATCACTTTCAATCGGGTCCTATATTTTTCACTGGCAAACACTATTCTCCCCAAACTTTTTGCAGGAAGAAAGCACTTACTAGTCTTGCCAAATCTTAATCAAATTCAACCACTAGATAGCTGTTTACTTTTAATTCAACTGTTTGTGTATTCTAGATGTTCTAAACACATCATTTGCTAAATGTTTGCTTATGACCTCACATATTACATTACGTATTTTTTCTTTTTTTTCTTTATTTTAATTTAACAAACAGTATACATGCTACATCCATTATGCATTGCATCATCACATAAATCCACTGGTTCACGATGAGATAACTACTATGAGCTATTTCCGTTTCTGCTTACTATCCTGAGTGGCACCAGTCTTGAATCATATATACCGTGTTAAATGAACTGGAGAACTATTTAAACCCACCCCAACTAAACCGGTGTCACCAGGTAATATCCTAACCCCAACTCAATCATACCATATTCTGTAATTGTTACCTCAATGTTCTGGTTATGGTCACCCATTTCATTGTGGGGTTCTCCCTCCCCCGGTGTAGTAGGAACCTGTGACAGTCCCTCTCCCAGGTCTTCTATCTCTTGTATCATTGCCCCCCACGCCAACAGCACCTCTGGGAGCTTATCATCTCGTCTAGTCATCCTCATATGGTTTTCCTCAACCATTGCCCATTCTTTGAGGTCCTTTTTCCATTTGTTCACCTGTGGGCCTTGTGGGGATAACCAGTAAATCGCTATTCTTCGTTTAGCTATCGTGAGGCCCAATATCAGGAACCGTCTTGTGATTTTGCGTTTTGGTTTCCTAGGGATCAGACCAAGGAGGCAAGTATGTAACTCTAGGGCTGTGATCCAGCACGTGATTCTGTTCAGCTGTTCTAGAATTTCCACCCAGAATCTTTGTATTATTGGGCAAAGTAAAACCACATGAATAAAATCGTCTGGTGCATATTGGCACCGGGGACACTTAGGGTCTCTGGATAGATTGATGGCATGTAGCCTTTTGGGGAAAAGGTAACACATATGGACACTATTGTATTGAACTTGTTTAAATCTGTTAGAGATTGAAACTTTTCGGACGTTTTCATGTATCTTCTCCCAGTCAGTTGCCGAGATCTCATACGCACTAAGCTCTTGCCAGTTTTCTTCAATTTTTAGGGGCTAAACCAGCTTGTCGTCTCTAAGTGCCCTATTCAAATGAGAAACAGGTTTTAGCCCACCCGCTATTGCTATTAGAATGACCAGTGTTTGTGTAGGTTCGGGGGCCTCCGGGAGCATCGGCCAAAGATGTTGGGCCGTAGCTGCTATCTTTGCATATTGCAAAAGTTGACCCGTCCCTAGCCCAAACGTATTTACAGCGTCTTGGTAGGTGATGAATCTTTTCTCTGGGTAAATGTCCGCAAGCATTAGGTAGCCCCCCTTCTTCCACCGTTCAACCAACATATTCTGTTCAATTTGTGCAAATTGAGGCATAAGCCATATATCTGCCTCTGGGGCGTAGGGTGCCCTTTTAATCAATCGTCTGATCATTCTATCCCATATGGTGCCCATGAGTCTAATTAACGGTGGGTTAGCCTCTTTTTGTGTCTTGGCCCTCCATAGCACTGTCCCCAATTGTCCCCTAGTATAGGAGCCCTCTAACAGGGCATGCTTCCAGGATGGGTCTGTATCAAGCCACGGTATTGCATGTTGCAATTGGGATGCTAAGTAGTAGAGCTACAGATCTGGAATTTCAAGGCCCCCCTTGCCCCATTGTCGTTTCATCACCTCCAGGCTCACCCTGCACCTCTTTCTGTTCCATAGCAGCTGGATAAGAAGTCTGTCCAATTCCCGGAAAACCCCATGTGGTATTTCATAGAAAGATCCCTGCAATGTGTAGAGTCACCTGGGTAACACCATCATTTTAATCAAGGCGATCTTCCCCATCATGGACAATTTTAGGGTGTTCCAGAATTTTATACTCCCCTGGAGGCCCCGTATTACCCTTCCCAAATTATGTTCATAGAAGGTGTCTTTCTCTCTAGTCACCCGAATCCCAAGGTATCTCACGACATTTAGTTCCCACGGAAGTTCCAGCTCCAAGGGCTGGGGAGCAACCTCCCGCCGACCTAATGGAAACAATTGCAATTTCTGTTTATTAATACGCAACCCATACATTTCCCCAAACTTCCCCAATGTATTAAGCAATATTGGCATTGATCGGGAAGGGTGGCGCAGAAAAACCAAGGCATCGTCTGCGTAGAGGGACACTATATGTTCAGTTTGACCTATTTTGATGCCGAGATCCTGTAGCTCCACCCGGAGCGAACACGCCAACGGCTCCATTGCGAGGGCAAATAACAGGGGGGATAGCGGACACCCCTGTCTCATGCCCCTCTGGAGTATTATTGCCTCTGATACAAACCGGCCATTGCGGACTCTTGCCTTGGGTTGCATATATAGTTATCGGACCCAGGCCACAAACTGCTGGCCCAGTCCCATTTTCAGTAGGACTTGCCAGAGGTATTCCCAGCGGACCGAATCGAACACTTGCTCGACATCCAAAAGCGTTATAGCGCTCTCTTCCGCGTTCTCACCCAGAGTCTGCATCACATGCGCAAGGCGACAAATATTTCTAAGTGCGTTTCCTACTGGGTATAAACCCTGATTGGTCTTCATGTACCAACTGTGGGAGATATGGAAGCATCCTGCTTGCCAGCACCTGGCTGATGAGTTTTAGATCAACATTTAACATGGAGATGGGTCTTTAGGAGCCTGGTAGCATAAGGTCTTTCCCGGGTTTCGGGATCATCACTACCAAAGCTTCTTGCATTGAGCCGGGTAATTTGCCTGATTTCCTCGCTTCCTCAATAACTTCCACCAATCTGGGCGCCAGTAATCCAGCATAGTCCTTGTAAAATTCAGCCGCTAGGCTGTCCATACCTGGGGATTTAGCTGCTTTCAGATGTGATATTGCAGCCTTTATTTCCTCTTACCCAATAGGGACCCCCAAGAGATCCTGGGCCTCAGTGTCCAGGCTAGGCAATTCCACTTTGGCTAAAAATGACAATAGGGAGTGTGTGGCAGTCGATTCCTGGGGTTCAGTGTAAATTTTAGTTAAATGGGTCGCAAATGTGTTATTAATTTCGTACTGGGTATATACCAGCTGCTGCTGGTCAGTTTTAATTGCCAGGATAGGTCGTGTTGTGTATCCATACTAATCAGCCGACCCAGCAGTCGGCCAGCTTTATCGCCCTCTGCATACCATCTGCTTCTACTTCTACTTCTATTATATTTGTCTAGCGTGTCCCAGAGCTCCCCTACCTTTTGTCTTTGTGTAGTCCATTTGGCATGCCCCTCCGTATCAGTGGGGAGTATATTTTCTAATCTAACCAAATGCCGTTCCCGGTTGTGCAGATCATGATCTATGACCGTTTTAACCCCGGTTTCAGTGGACATACATACCCCCCTTATGACCACTTTCATGGCATCCCACTCTATACCGTTAGTTCTAGCAGTATTCCAGTTGGCTGCGAAGTACCCCCATTACTCTTCACCAATTGCGTCCTTATAAACTGGATCTGTGAGTGCTTCAGTATTTATTCTCCACAGCGGGACTTTAGATCTTGGCCTACCCAGGGTATACTCTATAAGTAATGGGGAATGATCTGATTAGTATCGGGCCAAATTGTGCACCTCCTCAATTCTGTTCACTATTCCTGTCTGTACAAAAAAGTAATCTAACCTACTATAGGTGTCTGGTGCGGGTGTGTGACAGGAGTATATTCTGTGGTCGGGATTGCGATGCCGCCATATATCCATTATATTATAGTTATCTACCATTTGACGCATAGCCTCTCTGGTTCTAGGTTTAACTGCAGGTCTGGGGGGTTGCCTATCTAGGGTGCCATCCATGGGACAGTTGAAGTCTCCTGCCATAATTAATTCTATGTCTGGGGCAAGATCTAACAAGCTCCAAACCGACCCCAGGAACACCCCGTCGTCACTATTAGGAGCATATATATTTACCAGGCAGACTTTTCGCCCATCAAGTGTCCCCTCCACTATAACGTACCGTCCTGAGGGATCGGGGCTAAACTTCCCCACTTTGAACAAAACTCCCAGTGCCACCCTTATCAGTGTACCCCTGGCAAAGCCAGAGTAGGACGTCGCATAGAACTGACCCCTCCACCAACGCTGGACATATTTGAGGCAGTTCCCCAATAAGTGTGTTTCTTGGAAGAATGCTATGGCCACTTTATAGCGCCTAAGGTATGCAGTGATCCGAATCCGTTTAAACGTGTTATTGAGCCCCCTAACGTTCCATGTGATAAACTTATATGCCTGACCTGCGTCCGCCATAATTACCGTAGATATTAGTATTACTACCCCACATTTCTTTGGGTGGAACCTTTTCACGTACTTGGGTGATTGTCCCGGTTGGGATGCTAAGGTTCTCAGGATATCTCTGCTGCGAACTTTCGGTTCTAAACTTAATAACTAACTGATGCAAACTCAAATACTCCCCCTCCCCCAGGCAGTAGTACAGAATTGAATTCCCCCCCCCCCCCCAACCCCCCATTCCCCAACTTTACGGTTACTCAAAACAGTAATAAATGAGTTCAAGGAAAATTCGGAAGTCTGCAGTTCGGCCAGACTGTCGGGCACTGGGACGCCCCATCCAGCGTGGTGCATAATGAGACGTCCCCAGTGTGCCACAGCTGGGACATTCAAATCTGTATTGCGGCTGTTCCTCACTCCGACCCCGACAGCAAAATCTGTGTCTCGTAGTTTTAGCAAGAGTACCCCCTCTCCCCTTATTTGTCTTTCAGCGTTGTCTGCTCCGCTTTTATAGTCGTGCCCTGTACTTACAGCTGGAGAGTCTGTGGCAGTCTACAGCATTACCCCCCTGTTCCGTTTACCCCAGTTGGTAGTCCTCAGGGGTTGCTGGTTAGGGTACCAGATCAGTTAGGCAACCCCTCCTCCTGCGATTGAGTCTCCTGTACCAGGCAAAGTGGGGAGAATTAATTATGTGTGGAGATACCTTCCACGTCCATCTGCAGGGTGCTGTCTGGGCCCAACACTACCCGCCCCACCTCAGGAGCCTTTCGGGGCGGGTGTTCCTGCTCAGCAGTGGTGCGATGTTGACGTTTCTGTTGGCCAGATCGTCTTCTTTCTTTGCGCTGGCCACTATTTTGATCCTGTCCAGCAAGACCTATCGAGTCCATCCAATCCATGGCCTCTTGTGGTGTGGAGTAAAAAAGGACCCGGCCATCATATTGAACACGGAGTCGGGCCGGAAATATCAGACTGTATTTAATGTTATGGTCTCTGAGTCGTCATTTGGCCCCTAGGAAGTAATTCCAAAGGTCTTGTACCTTTCTGGTATAATCAGGGAAGATCTGAATATCCCAATCCTCAAACCGGGGAGGGCCATGAGCGCACACATACTGCAGTATAGAATCTCTGTCGCAGAAATTGAATAAACGAGCGATCATGTCTTGAGGCGGTGCCCCCGGTCTCGGAGCAGGTTCCAAGGAGCGGTGGGCCGTTCTATAGCAAACAGTTTAGAGAGTCTGACATTTGGAAACATCAACCCAATCCATTGTTCAAGGAAAAGGTCTGCCTCCGGGCCTTCGGCTTTTTCAGGGAAACCAAGAAATTGGTTATTTCTCCTTGATCTCTCCTCTGCATCTTCAGCCCTTTCCTCTAGGCAGAGAGACTGCTCTTGGAGTGAGGCCACTGTCGTGCGGAGCCTCTGGACCTCCTGCTGCATTGTGCCCAAGGCCCCTTCCGTAGTAGTGACTCGGTCCACTACTTTTCGCAGGTCCAGGCGCAGATGGTTAATATCCATTGCCATGGAATCCATCTTGGTTTCTAGCGCTACTCAAGAGTCTCTCACGGCGGCTAGGATGTCGACTTTGTCTTGTGCCATCGTTCCAGAATGCTGCGCCTGACTGGGATCCCGTAGGGAGGGTTCGGATGTCATCGGGCCCGGCACTGTATATTGCACTATCTTGTTGGCTTGGGCTCCCCTCGTCGGTTTATCTTTGCCCATAGTCCAGCTGTCAGTGATGAACTGTCACCCCTATGCGCTTTCTAGGGCCCAAGGTCAGCGCACCGGACCGGCCGCCACCCCAGGATTAACGTCACCAGCTGGGCGATTGCACACCACAGCAGTGCACTCGAACCCACCAGTTCCTCGCTCCAGTCGGCCTGGCCCAGGGGACAATGAGGTGTGATGGTGTGCCCCCCGGCGTTGGAGGGGGTCTCTTTGTGTCACCTGCCCTACCCCCGGCCGCGCTTCTCAAAAAACTGTGCTATCTGTTTGCCCGCAGGAGCGTGCAAACCTCAACTGGGAGCACTGTTATCGTAGCTGACACCTGTGCTATATGGGTAACACACGCAGGTGGGGTCACAGTCCACACAGCCTCCGCACACAATGTCTATAATTACATGCTCTCACCCCACAATTGTAGGCTGCTGCCTGATGCAAATCCAGTTGGGCGTCAAGATTGCGTGCGGCAAAACTCCACACCAGCTAGAAATGCCACCCCCATGGTCCACCCGGGTGGCCGCTCCAGTCTGGGCCCAGGGACTGCTTTTCTTAACTGAATTGCGCTGCGTGCGTGCGACCGGCTCCGCCATGATGGAGTCAGGGAGGCTGCCCCGTCGCAATCTGCAGCGTCTCAGTGTATCCCCGCTTTGAAGTCTGCAGTCTCTACCACCAGCAGATAGGGCACAGGATCGTCCCAATACCACGGCATCGAGCCCCACGGCGTCTCACTATGCAGTGTTCCCGGGTGGACTCCGGCCTCAGCTTCACTCTCCAGCCGGGTTACCGCTCGTGGGGCGGACCACTAGAATCTCAGCCAGAGGGGTTTTGCCACTACACCATGCCCCCAGGGGGCTACCCGCACCGCCAACCGTCGTGCGGGCTGGTGCCTATCACGTTCTTTGTCTCGGCCCTGCCATTTTGGAGTCAGGCAGGTAGCCGAGCTGAGGTTTCCTCAGACGGCTTCTTGGTGTTTTCCAGTTCCGGTGGCCCCCTCCGTTGTCTCTGCGATTTCAGGGGGCTCTCCGCTGCCATTATTATCAGGAGTCGGCGCTCAGAACAGCCGAATGCATGCAGGATTAATTATCTGGGGCAGGAGTTCCGGAGAAACGCAGCTAGCCGGCCATGATGTTAGGCCACACCCCCACATATTACATTACTTGTGACATATTTTATGACATCATTGATCATATCACTGATGACATCTGAAATTGTGAAATGACATCATTAAGGACAACACTGTGCATGGTGGGGCACGAGTTATAGCTCCTTCAGGTATATATACATATATAAATATAGTTAGGTTAAAATATTATCTCACACATTACATACATAGGCCTTTATGGGTATAATGATTGTACAAAACAATGGAAGGGCTTAATTTGTAATAAAATATGTGCCAGGGCCCTTGTCAGCAGGTCAATTTTGCTTTAACTACTCAATGCCCCTGCCAGCAATGCCAACGACAATACCTATGCAACTATTACCCATAATACTCCTACAAGTGTGATAATTCAGACTATTCCATGCACCAAAAGCTATAACAATGACTTGGTTGACAGGAATTAATCATTTTAGTGTATATTGAATTAATAAGCAGCTGTTGTTCTGCTCACCTCTAAATTACACAGATAGTGTCACCATGTGGCAGGCTGGTTTGAAGAGGTCTGGGAGAACCCAAACCTACGTGAAGCACCGCTGATTTAGGACACGAAGGTCTCAAAAAGTATGAACAATATTATTCTAAGTTGAATCAATCATGTTGCATTATCACTCCCGTGCATAAAAACTCAAAACCTTTTGAACATTAAACATCAAATGTTTTATGCCACAATGCAAGAATTATTTAAACAATGAATTGTATACGTGAAACTGTATCATGGGTTCATGAAAAATGTTTACATCACCTTATTCATTTCACAAAATTTGCCTAAATAAAATACAAGAAACTCATAGAAAAAGGCAGTCCCAATGCATTTCGGGTTTTCAAAAAACCCTTCGTCAGGGGTAGTATAAATCTCATAAATCAGCTGAATGCGTGTAGTCGTTTTCAAATGGTTATCTTCCAGAACTACAAAAACAAGGAACCATATAAATGTCCATATAAAAATACAAAATCCAAATTTACAAAATGGCCTAAAGGATTTGCACTCGAGAAAAGACCAAACGTCCCAATGTGTAAACAACTGTGTTCAAAAGATCACGTGCTCAAGGTCTGACAAAAGAAACAGAGTTACATAGTGAGTGTCGAAGATTTAAAGAATATACGAGGTTTTCAAATAATAAACACTGTTCTGTGAAATGCAAAATGAAAAACAAAATGGGCGGGAACCGTGAACCAAAAGGAAACCCGGGAATATGTGTCAGTGATCTACAGACACCGGAAAACGGTCTTTAATATACCGTAAAGTGCATGCCATAAGTTGCCCGTCAGTAATGCCAGATGTCTGCTCACCCATGAATTAATAAGGCTCGACTCTGCCTTGGTATTAAATCTAAAAACAAATGCAGAGAGTCAACACTCAAGAATTATCAGTAGTCTCAAAGGAATCACTGCTCATGGTAAAAACCGAGATACCTAAGCCTCCGCTTACCTAATGCCGTGAGCCAAATGTTAAAGCCCCGTTTTTTTCATATTAATTCCCAACGGACACCTTGGTAGTCTGAAAATATATAGAAAGTATATCTCAGATTCAATTACACAAGGTGTAAATAGAGATAAAGTAGCGCGTGGTGAGTTAGCGTATCCGCGTCTCACCTGAATTGTAAAACGCCCAAGTCCACATTGAGATTCCGACTGCAGCCGCATACGTGAAAAACGTGCATTCTAATAAGGGGCGGGAACTTCTATATGCTCAATCAAACAAAAATAGAGGACAGACTCACCGGGGATTCTAATCCCAAGATGCCAGTGTTACAAAAGAGGTATGGCGATTGCACTTGATCATAAAATATGAAAGAACAGAGAAGGTGTGTGTTATTTAAATTATTTAGTGTGAAAACGACAAAATAAAAAATACGGTGCTGACGGACGAGTGCAAATCCTGTACATTCTCCATAAATTAGTGATAGCTGAAAAAAGTTATCTCAGTTGGAATCAAATCTACACAAAACATAGCAGTTCATAATGGTCATTAAGGCCCCCGGGAATCACAGTCCAGAGGAATTTAATCCAATAGGTCTCCCTACATGCTAGGACTGTGTTCACATCGGTGCTTAAAGTAATGTGAATGCGTTCAAGAATGGTGAATCGCAATTGGGGAATCGTATGTGCTGCTTCTACCCAATGTGTGACTAGAGAAGAATTCATGTTTTTGTTGCGAATTCTACTTTTGTGTTCGATTATCCTTGTTTTGATTTTTCTACTTGTTCTTCCTACATATACAAGTCCAGAAGGACATTGGATGGCATAGATTACCTCTTCTGTGTTGCAATCAGATGTATGATGAAGTATGATCTTTTGACCTGTGCGCGGATGTGTAAAATTGTTGCCAGGAATTACATTGCCACATTGCCCGCAATTGTGACATTTCTTCATACCTTTATGATGTTTATCTTTGATGTTAACCTTTGTTTTAAGAAGTTCTCGTAGGTTTCTTGAGCGGGTGTGTGCAAATATAGGAGGTTCATGAAATACTCCAGCGAAGTCTGCCTCCGTTTGAATTATGTCCCAACGCTTCCTAATGATAGATTTAACGAGAGTTGCTTGAGCTGAATACTTGAGTACAAAGACTTCCCGTGTAGCTGTATTCTTAATGGTAGTCGATAACAAAACCTCTCATTTTTTTAAGGCAACTTTCCGTTCAGCCTCTTGAAGTATGTCTTCAGGGTAACCTCTAACTCTGTATTTATCCAGTTGGTTCTTCATATCCATTTCACAATGTTGAGTGTCAGAGGATATTCTTTTAATTCTTGTCAGTTGTGATACAGGTAGATGTTTCTTCAAAGAATATGGATGTGCACTCTTGAAATGCAGAGTGTTATTGACGTCCGTGGTCTTCCGGTACACAGTAGTAATCAAACCTACATTGGAATTGTGAATTTCAGTATCCAAAAAATGAATCTTCTTTGATTGAATGTCATGAGTAAATTGAATCCTAGGATTACAGGTACAGGTACGTCAATGATTACAAAGATTCAATGCTACAATACATTGCTCCAAAAGATCTTTTGAACCTTTCCATATGATGAGTATGTCATAAATGTATCGGAGAAAAATTACCGCATTTTTTCGCCATGTGGGATTTTGTAATATGTGTTGATATTCAAAATACGCCATGAAGGTATTCGCGTACGCTGGGGCTCCAGGAAAACCCATTGACGTACCTGTGATCTGTAAATAATATTTGTCATCCCAAGTGAAATAGCTGTGGTAAAGAGAAAAGTGTAGTAATTCCAAAAGAAAAATGCTTTTGTCTTTGGACATGGAGGATTGTAATAGTCTCCACTCTACCGCTTCGAGTCCCTCATTGTGGGCTATAGATGTATAAAGAGCCACCACATCTATGGTACATAACAGACAATCTTCTCCAAAATGATGTTTTGCGGATTCCAATTTTAACAAACAATCCGTGGTGTCTTGAATATATGTCTCCCAGGACTGTACCAAGGGTTGTAAATGGTAGTCCAAAAAGCGGCCCAGTGTTTCATGAATGGACCCACAGCCCGCCACTATGGGTCTGAAAGGTGGAGCTGATCTGTTCTTATGAATCTTAGGAAGCATATATATATGCGGAATTTTGGGTTTAGAATTGAATAAGTACCTTTGAGTGCTCTCATCAATGTGACCTTTATCTACTCCTTGTTGTAAAATAGAACTTAGTAACCTCAAACATTCATGGGTTGGATCTTGCTCCATTTCAAGATAAGTGTCTGTGTTCTTCACATGTTGATTAACACGGTTTGTGTAAAACTCTGTGTCAAGAACCACTAAGGCTCCTCCTTTATCAGCAGGTTGGAATGTCAGTGTCTTGTCCTGTCTCAGAGTGTTCAAAATTCGTGCTTCTTTCGAGGATAGATTAGGGCCTCGAGGTTTCTGGTATTTGATGTTTTCCAGATCCTTTTTTACCGGAGTCTCAAAAGTGTCTAAAGATTTGTGAGATAAAGGTGACATGAACTTACTCTTGGGTCGAAAGGGATGTTGACTTGAGTTCTTATCTTCCATAGAAGGGTTGATGGTGAAAAACCATTTTAACCTAAGTTTGTGCATGAATTTGAAAAATGATATCTCAGTTTCCAGATGATTGGAAATGTAAGTTGGAACAAAAGATGTACCCTTGTTCAAAACGTTCATCTGTTCTTTATTCAATTGTTTGTGCGAGATGTTCACTACTAGGGATTTGTCTTCTTTGCAGTTCTCTGTGGTCTGCCTGTGTCGATGGGTTTTTTGATTTGTCCCCTGCGGACGCGTTTTCTCTTGTTCCGTTGGTTTTGTCCGGAGGTGATTTGGACGCTTGGCCTTCGGCTAAAAAAGAAGGCTTAGATGTTGATGTGGTGGCAGTTTCCTCTGTTGTGCCACCGGATTGAGTATATGAAGCTACTGTAGGTCGTTGTAGAGACAAGTCCTGTTCATTAACTAAACTTTCCTCGGAAGAGGTAGTTCCTGGTTTTTTGAAAGAACGTTAGTGGGCATAAGCTTCAGCCCACGAGTACACCTCATCCAGTTTATAATCAATCGTGTCCCTTTTAAATTTCCTGATTTTTCGCTCATGTACTTCTCTTGCGTAGGTGTCCAATTTCTGGTTAATGTCCTCTAAAACTTTCTCCCAATCATCTTGTTCCATTTTTTGAGTGATGTCATCTTTCAAAGAGTTAATTTCATGCTCTAGATCATGCAGAATAGAGGATATTTCTTCTACAATGAGTAAAATTAAATCTAAAGAACATTTGTTCAAAATCGCATACCATCTTGACATGAAGGTTTTGATGTATTTAAAAAGCATGGGCCTTAGCACAATTCTCAAGCCTCTTGGAATCCTTTTGACTTTGTGGTATTCAATGAGTGCGGTAGCGTGGAGACGTTGGTTAATTTATTTTCTCATCAGGTATTCAAGTTGCCGTAATTGTTGCGTAGTAGTTCCGGAAGAGGAACTGAATGTGCGAGTCTCTTTAACCAAGGAGTAAATAGATGTGGCATCATCTGTTGAATATGCTTTGGTCTCTGCTTGGTTGGTCGTCAAGTCAGATATATCTTTCCAAGACATGATAACGTGGGTGCTGGTTCACAAGTGGGCTCAAGACGTAATATGTGTAAAGAAATGGGTGGACCTGCACACCTGGTTTATACAAATTCTTCACGAATGTAAAACAAATGTGAATCAAAATACTAATTTTTATTAGCGTGCATTCACGTATGGGGGATATGAGCCGGTGTCCCTGATTAATATAAGTGGTTTGAAGAGGTCTGGGAGAACCCAAACCTACGTGAAGCACCGCTGATTTAGGACACGAAGGTCTCACTGTGCATGGTGGGGCACGAGTTATAGCTCCTTCAGGTATATATACATATATAAATATAGTTAGGTTAAAATATTATCTCACACATTACATACATAGGCCTTTATGGGTATAATGATTGTACAAAACAATGGAAGGGCTTAATTTGTAATAAAATATGTGCCAGGGCCCTTGTCAGCAGGCCAATTTTGGTGTCCAGACATGATTGTTGAGCTGTAAGTAAGGGTAGCTAATAAGAAGCAAAGAACACTCTGAAAAGACCTTGCTAATTTGACTTTAGGTATCAACTCATTTAAAGTTTTTAGTGATGATAATGTAGTTGAAAATCCTGGTTGAATTAAGAATGCTGTTTGTTCTGCGAGGCAAGTGTTAATGCATCGCATTGTTAATACCAACTAACCCATTAAAGTCACTCATCAGGTTCTGATGTAATATCTGGAATCTAAAGAATCATAATTAACTATGTAAAAAGCTACCAACACAACAAACATTGCCTCTTCCTGTCTCACATAGATCAAGCCTATACATTTTGAAATTACGAAACATTATGAAGGGAGTGAAAGCATTCTTTTGGTAGTGTGGGCATCATAAAGGAAGTGCCCATCTACAAAACTTTTCTACATAGTTACTTCATAAAGACCTGATTAAACCTGTTTGTCTTTGTCGAGCCAAGCTAATCTAGAAATGAATTGCAACCTCTGCTGCAGAGCTTTGAATGTGAACTCACTATTCATGGAAAAGTCCTCAACATCAGAATATTCTTCAACACAACTTTCCATATTTCTCTCTTTCTAGAACGCAACTTTGAACTGTGAAAAATCAGGCATGTTCATGTTGGTATTTAATATAAAAAATAGTCCTGGGTTCAAGGCAAGCAGGTCCAGTCTTCCTTCTTCAGACAGCATGCCAGTTCTTCTTCTGAATTTGCTACTTGTCCAGGAGTGTTCTGATGACAGGTTCTAAAGTTGCCACATTAATACTTAGTGCCAACCTTTGTGTATGGGAAATCCTTGGTCTACTCCCAAACTGGTTCTAGACAGTTCTTTTCCTTCCCCCGCGTTTGGCTCTGAACTGTCTAGGGAGACAAAGGCAAGGACTGGCCTGTTGTCAGGTTTCTTTGTGTGTGCTATAGGCAGAATCCTTTGAAGTGTAATCAGGGCAGAGCACAGCTCCTCCCCAGCCATCTTATCAGGAAGACCCACTCCATCTAAACCCATGCCCCTTTGGTCCCCATGTCCGGACGGAATAAACCCAAAGAAAGCCTTTTACAGTCATGAGACCCTGGACATTGGCAGAAAAGCAAATTTAGTTTCGGCATAAAAATGGCAACTTTCTAAAAGTGGAATTTTCAACATATTAACTTAAAAAGGAATTTACAAGAAATAAAAAATTGCTTTAAATTACAATTCAAATGAGTGGAATAAGAATTTATCCATCTGTTCTCAAACTGGTTATCACTCATTAAGTAAATAAGGTAAACCAGTGCAGGGTGTATGGGAGAGATAGCCCCGCTACAGTGAAGAACAACTTCAGATGATTTTCACTGTCACGACATATAAAACCTAGACGCACATCTCCTACCTTTTAAAATCTATACACCGTGACCTATTAACCTTAAAAACATAAATGAGGGCTAACTTTTAACTAGTAAAAAAAATGTTTCAGGTTTGGCAAAAGGTTTATTTTGCCAGGTCAAAATGGAAGTTTAAAACTGCACTACAGTCTGCAGTGTCAGGTCTGAGACATATTTCATACGGTTCCATTAATGGGTGGCACAATGAGTACAGCAGCATTTGTTTACAGCCCCTGGGTACACGTAGTATAATTTACCTAGGGAATTACAAGTAAAATACATCTTTCAATCAGGTGTATACCAATTTGACCATGTTTAATCAAGAGAGTTCACACACTTTACCAGTGATTAGCAGGGAAAAGTGCACAGAGTCCTAAAAGACAATAAAAAGTGATTCATCAAAGAAAGGCAAAAGTCGGGGGCGTGTCCAAAACTTTAATTGAGGCAAGAGCAGTTCATGGATAAAGGCTAGAGTACTACAAATTTCCATGGCACCAAAATATTACCTAGTTAAATACATTAAACAATGAATTAAACTGCACAGTATAAAACATATTATACCTGGCACTCATTCAAAGTAAATAACATGGTTGGTATAGACAAGGAGAAGAGGCTACCTCTTTATGCTTCATATGCATCAATGATCTATTTCTTTAGATCATATAGGGGTAAAAACAGTATAGCTGTGTTGATTAAATACTGCATTACACCAAATAAATACTTGCAATGAAGGAAATGAGATGAGTAAATGCATAGTGCCAATGAAGAGTCTGAAAAGAGAGATGCTTAAAGGCATAGTAAAAGAGAGAGAATAATGTGTTATGGAGATGAAAGGTGTTGGTACACACGTCTTCTGTAGTAGCCAAACAAAGCATATACTGTATCCCCACTTGTAACAGTGCCTACGGCATTTCGCATTAAGTGGGCTTATATTTTCCTATGCTTCTTCCAATGTGTTTATTAAGACAATAGTGAAAACAGGCACATAAATTACATGTCAGATGCAAGTTATCTAGGTATGATAGACCTCAAACGTTTGTTTCCTGGTGTTTAATGAATGAATCTTATTATATTCCTAACCCTGCAAATCTTCTTCCACAGCTTCACAGTTATTGGCTAGATCCAGTACAATCCAAACTATTATTAGGAAAGTGCACACACGTAAACAAATGTATCACCGAACAAATATATTAGCTATTGAATGAGCACTATTTATTTTTTGATACAAGCAAAACAGGTTTAGCAACTTCCTCAGACTGCCAGTAACTGCTGCACAGGGAACAGCACCTAAACCTTCTGTAAAAATCAAACCTCAAGATTCTCCCTGGCAAACTCACCCTTAACAACACACTGCCCCCAACTCCTAAATACCCAAACAATAATATATAACAATGTGATCTTGAGAACATTTATACCAAACAGAATGAAACTATTGTAATCCAATCTTTCACTTACTCTACGCCAGTGGTATGACTCTTAGGGATCCGTCTCCTAATTCCACACACCACTCATTAAACACCCACTTTGAACTCTCACCTTTCCTTATTTAACTTGCTATATCTGACACTTTCATCTTATTACAGAATTTCCTACCATCCAATGCCTCTACGTCCCCCTTTACATCCACAACAGTTGTTCCTGCATTTAATTATTTTCTATCCTTTCAGATCCAATGTGTTTTGTTCACTGTAACTGCATGTCCATCACCAGGCTTCACCACTCTTCTGCTTAAACCTCACTAGATATCCTGAAATTATTTTCTAACTTCTTTCGTTCCTCCCAGCCTTTTCACAATTACCCCTTCACAGTTTATTTACTCCCTCAACATGGTCCCTGGAAATGAGAAGAGAAGACAAAAGAGTGCTCTACCAGTGCTGTCAATGGCAGAAGGTCTGTTCACAAAGCCAACAACCAATTTCTCAGAGTACATTTGCAATTAAAATCATTGATCGTAGCCAAGTACTAGTGATCCTTGGTTACTCTTTTAATATGTTCAACTAACCCCTTACTCCTAAGATGATACAAAGATAACTTTGTGTCTCACTCCCTTCAATTTCTCCACCATTTCCATGGACAGTTACTGGGTGTTAATATCTGTGAATAAGCCTTGTGTAAACCTTTCTCAAATGAATACATTACAAATAAACCATCTGCTCCCCCAGTACAATTATTGTTTTTAAATGTTAGCTCTGGCCACTTCGAATGATAATCCACCAAAGACATCTGATATATTCAGGGTCCACTTGATCCAAACATGATCAGGAGGCACTACCAACATCACTGGTGAGTGTCACTTGCTACTAGTTACTTCTGGTGGATGCCACATGTTCCTGCATAATAAGTTTGACAGCCCTATTTATGGTTCGTTTCAAAAAATTCCCTGTAGCTCGGCGCTCCATGGCCCTCATCTCAATGTGACCCTCCCATTCTCATTTTCCCAGTTCTAATGCCACCACAAGTAAATCAGATATCTATACCCTTACCCACAGTTAGTTCAACCACCAATTGCTAATAAGCTCATCTGCCCGGTACATGGCCATCCTTCTCTCATAAACCCATCAACCATATTTGACTCACTATCCCCCATCACTGATTTTCAAAGTCTCCATTTTCAGGATTCTCACTTGCTTCCTTACCATCTTTGCCTCCATATTGTCACCAAAAGGTGGGTAGGACAGATGAGGACTTCCTTAAGCATGAAACATACTCAATTTGATGGCATTATTTGTGTTGTCTGTGGAGTAGCTTAGTCAGCCCCCTTCATGCAAAATAGATATACTAATGTCAATAATATGAGCATATAGTAATTATAAACAAACTATTTGACCGCAGGCTTCCTGAGCTCTGTCAGGGAAAATGTACCCATCACTACTTCCCCAATCAACATATAGGAATAGCTGGAATCTGCCACCAGCCTTACATACATCAACATATTTTGCAGTAATTGTGCATGGAGTATCGATCGTGCTACTTTCTTCATAGATTGCACCATTTTCCTCTTCTGCTTTTCTTCCTGCACTTAGCTCTTATCCCTTTATCAAAATAATTCTGTTTTTCTCCCACTAATAGTAGCTTTACACAATTGTGTTCAGTATCCTGACATCCCTAGCATTACGGGAAGTTAGAGGATGACAGCAGTCGTAAACAAATCTGCCACATAAGCATCAACTGGTTCACCAGGCATTTGTACCATTTGCAATAATCACAGTCACCCCAACACCACATGCATCCCAGCCTTTAACCTACTGTCATCAACATTGAAAGAGCACTCATTGATCACGTCTCCTTCCGGCCCATAAGTAATCACTTGCTCCATTGGTAAATTATTTTTCATTGTCTTCAGTAAGGGCCCAAGTAGTATTTTCATGAGAACAATTTCATGTAGGGGGTGTGCAGATTGCCTCCAAATATTGCATGGTGCTCTCCCACCACTGCTCTGAGTCTAGTAGTGTCTAGTGGAGTGTAATAGTGAAAGTGCCTGCCTGAAAAGCCACAGTTACTGCACCAGTCTTCACTGTGGAGATCAGGCAGTCAGGTTCCTGCGCTCTGGGGTTCAGGTGCAGCCAGACAGTTCAATTTAGGACACCCTGGAGGCATCTATTTGCCGAGGAAGCCAGCAATTAGTACAATCATGTCTTCAATATAGATGCCAGCGAACAGAAAGAGGCATTACAGAATTCTCTTGTCTTGGGGATTGAAACCGATTTTTATTTTTTCAACAAATTCGTTAATCAAGATCTCACCTGACAAGCAAAAGCTACAACAAAGGGAATTTTCTCGGCAAACCATTCTAAAGACCCCAAACCCCAGGAGTTCGCATGTGACGCCTGCATCAGTTTCCTGTGGCCCCTGCTGCATTGGTTCCTGTTTCCTGTTCTGCTCCGCCCTCCTCTTTGCCTGGCGGCCGCAGGCGGCGTTCTTGCCCTTTTGCCCTCGCCACAACACAAACCCACTCTGACACCCCACCTCCTTTCCACTGCGTCTGCTCAGCTTACTGTAGAGTCCAGACACTAGTGCAGGGTGCTGCTGTGAGGAGAGGGGAGGCTCACAGCTGGGGAGGGAAGCTCGGGCGGTGAGAAGGCAGCATCCAGTGCAGTCTGCTGCAGCACGGCTGCCTCTCTACAATCAGCAACAAAAGGAGTCAGGTGAGTGACTGCAGCGGTAGCCGCAACGTGGAGTTAGACCTCAATGTGTTGTTTTCAGATAAGTCTTGGCAACAGAAGTGCTGTGATGTGTGCCATATGGCTGTAAAAACTATGCAGAACCTTAAAACAAAAGGCGTACAGGAAGCTATTAGGCTTGTTGGTAAACAACCCTGCTAAATGTTATGCTGTCAGGACCCTTTGAAACATTTAGCTCTCTGGGAAAAAAAACCTCGCACATGGAATTCTTATCCCCCAAGAACAAGCAAAACCCAACAACAGAAACAACTGTTTGTTGGCGCTGTAGAAAACACTCTGATGTTCGTCCCAGATGTCACAACGACCACACACACACATATACCACAAACCACAAACCATATTGCGTCCAGAAAGACACAACCGTCAATGTTCATGAACATCTGAGTTAACACAATGACACATTTGGCATGGGCGAAGCTAATACCCTCCACACATATATGCCTGCTTTCTGCTCGCTCTCTGTACTGGTGCACTGTGTGCCAATGCTGTGTGCTAGCGCCAAGGCAGGACACGGCAGGAACACATGGAAAGAGGAACTAACGAGGAGAATTACTATGTTTCTCCTCATAATACCTCTATCGGGTAGGCACAGCATTTTGGCTCGAACCCAGGTTTACAGATCTTTGTAAATCTGGGTTTGCATCTAACTCCGTGGGTGGATGTGTGGGGGATACCCATGCTGCATCCATGTAACGTATACGTGACCCAAAGGAATCCAAGACAAATGCAAGGCAGCACGATGCGTTGCCTTGCATTACTTTGTATTTAGGAAACCAAGGAAAGTTTGCACGGCTTAATAAATACCAAAAATGATTATGTGAAATTGATGCAATCCGATGCAATATTATAGTAAATCAACGCCTCAGTGTTGATGAAGAGCTCAGCCTTGTAGGGCACCGTTTTCATATTTACCATACCCACACGCAAACGATAATCCATGTTGGATGTAGAATTCAGATCTACTGTAATGTTTATGAACATAATGGTATGTAAATAGAGAATAGATATTAGTGTTGCATTTTACAATTAATGTAATATTTCAGCAGCACAAACAAAGCAATCATGCAGTATAGGATCGGTGTAATGCAAGGCCATAGTCGAAATGAAAGCAAGGAAGTTAAGATTTTAATGACCATAAATCTATAATTCCTTCATGGGGTGTGGAGACTGTATAATAGGCTATAAAGGCCTTGTTTATGATCAAAGCAAAGCTTTCTTATTAAAATGGTGATCATGAAGGACCTTAAATACATACATGGCATTCATACTTTATTACGAGCACTTGAAAACAAACAACTGAAGAAATTGACTCCCCAACCATGATGGTGATAGTAGCACACAGGAAGTAGACATGTAAGCAAAACATTGCAATGTGAACAGATTTTTTTTTAAACTACGAGTGCCCACATTATTCCAGTTTTTCATGGACAAAAGTATGTTTAGAAAAGGGAATAATGGGAAAATTCAAATTTTGTAGATGATGGACTGAAGGTTAGGATCAAGGACTTTGTTTTATGGTTTCTATAAATGTCTAAGTGGAAAACGTTAATAACATGAATAACATGAAGAGATGTATTATTTAAGGGAACACAGGAGTTTGCTGAGAAGCAATTACTATGCTCCTCAGTTTAAGCAACATTGGATGAAACCATTTGGAAATTAATGTGATTATTAGGAAGTGGATTTAATTTGGAAAATGTTGTTGACGGGAGCAAGAATGCAATACATATGTGGAGTATACAAGTTATTTTTAGATAGTGTCTGACATCAACAGGCAACAGAGGTAGTATCCAGTCACTTATGCATATTCTTCACCACAGGTGGATAAACAACAGGAAGACACATCTTCTAAACTAACATAAAATATGAGGAAGAGTCCCTGAAACTCTTTCTCTTTGTGGTACAACCGATATAACACCCCAGATGTACTGTGCAGTGATGGATGACATATCAACTGTGCCACTGACTATAGAGAGTATAGAAGGGCATCACCATTGCAGCTCGTCATCTTTTCTTTTGGCCGTTCTCTTCCAGCCCCTCATGCAAAACTAAACAAACAATTTTGTTAAGGGAAAAATAATTAAATTACTTATCATAAAAGCTCTTTTGAACATGAAGGCCCCCATCATGAGTTCTGTGTACCGTTCACATGCAAAATTGGTGATTCCAATATTATTCGAAATTCAGGGTGCAAGAATACCAAATCCCAGTGGAGTGGTGATGGGAATCTAAAGGATTGCAGTCACTTTCTAAGCAAATGATTGTGAAAAACTGCATTACATTCAGACTAAGATGAAATCCGCCCTTCATAGAGAATACTGGAAAAGTAGAATTCCTGGAAAAGTGCAGCCCTTCTCTAGTTTCAGTTGCACCTTGCATAATTCATGTTGAAATAAAATTGTCCTCAGCATCTACATTTGTGCTTGAGTGATGCATTATTCAAGTAATTGATTTAGGAGAACATGTTCTTCAAAACTGCCACGACTTTCGTAAACTGAATCCTGAGGTGCACCATGCGAGTACACCTAAATACGTATAACAGTACATGATAATGACGTGATGGCATACTTTTGAGCATACTTCATATGAAATTATAAGAACTACTGTTACCGAGCCATTTAACCCTCAGGAACTGGAATTCCAGATTTTTGTTGAGATTCAATTTTGGGATACAAAAATGTAACTCATACTTACTAGACCTATCCTAAGAACACCTGCCTCAATTTAGCCTCCTTAGAAGACCAACACAGTCCCTACAATCCGTTCAAACTGACACTCTAGCCTCCAAAATCGCCTTCCCAGATTATCCTGAGAGCGTGTTACCACCAGTCTCCCCTTTAGAAACCTGGGCGCTGCTTCACCTCAACATGAGGTGCTATCCCTTTCTACCCATAGACAATGAGTGCCAATGGACCACTAGACCAGAAAAATAAGTACTGCATACCAGACACCTGTTCTTGATGTCCTCTTAGAAAATTGAATTCCCACCTCCGGGAAGTGAGATCATTTGTAACTGTTCCCAAAACACCTGTTTT
Organism: Triturus cristatus; assembly: GCF_964204655.1. NCBI lineage: Eukaryota > Metazoa > Chordata > Amphibia > Caudata > Salamandridae > Triturus > Triturus cristatus. The sequence goes on from NC_140587.1 coordinate 674,393,647, forward strand.
ACTGTACCAACGCTTGAGGACACCAAAACACATAAACTCCTTCATACAATGTACTGCTCTACTGATCACAAAGTAGCAAAGAAACTTGAACTTGCAGAACCCCTAGCCCACGCCAATAAAGACACTAAAAACCTGCTTCTAAAAGAGAACACAGAGAAAGCCTTCAATATTTCTTAAAGACTCTGTTTTTTTCCCATCATTGTAAGCAAAGAGAAATGAGTTACATCATATACCAAGAAAGGTATTAACTGAAGCAGCGCTTGGTACAAACACAATTTATCACTTTAATATGAATTCAGATTCTGAAGGTGATACTCTATGATCAGAATATGTGTGCATATTTACTGTGTTGCTTTCTGTTGTAGTGGTGATTTGTTGCTTTTTGAGATGTGTTTTTGTGCTGCAATACTACATTGTTGTATTCTTGTGTTGGGCAGACTTAGGCTGTTGTGTTCTATTCTGTTTTGAATGTTTTTCTGTGTTGCACTCTGTTATACTTTTGTTGTGTTGTTATTTTTCTTTGTGTCATATCATTGTGCTGTTTGTTGGTTAGTTTAGGAAAGTCAAGAAATGCTGATATATTACTAGTCAAAACAGCATATTCATTTGAAGTTCCAGTGACAAACAACCATTTACCACAATTTAAGGTTGTAAAATACCACTACTCAAGCTCTTCAACTACTTAATTGGCAGTGGTATTTAAGGCACTACTTAGCCCAAAACCATTGCAGGACCTGTTTTAAATTAGCACTTTCAGGGCTCACTTTATATGCTAAAATCCCTAGACTTCATTAAATATGAGAATATATTACATGTCAATAACCACTAAATTACATGTCATCTACCACCCATCAGCATAATAATTGTTGAGAAACATATTTATCTCTTAAATGATAACACAATCTTCCATGGTAACAATATCTCACCTGGAGATTTTAACTTACATTGGCAAGAGCTAATGCACCAAGCTTTGAAACAGTTCTCTGTTGGTAAATAATAGCTACATAGAGTATGGCTATTCCAACCCACACTAAACCTCCATTTTTGGATCTTATATTTGCTACAAAAGAGAAGCCTAGGAGTGAGATACTGATCCCTTAAGATTGATCTTATTCACTTCCTTATCACCTTAGCTCCCTCTCATCCAATGCACTGAATCCAGCCCTAATAGAAACAAAAACAATAGGTCACCACAATATCACTGAGTGTACAACCCAAGCTGATTATATAACCCTGTAAAGTACTGTAAGCTGTGTAGAGGCTTTCTTCAAAACGTTCACAGCTGAAAATAATGACCTCCTCAAAGGGCTGCAATCTAGTTTTAGATCAGAATACAGCACACAAGCAGAAATTCTAAAACAAAGAGCAATGCTCTTCACATGCTAGACACAATTGTCTCTTACTTTGTCATTCTTTTGGACTTGGTAGCATTTGACACATTAAATCACTACAATGAACTCGACATTCTCAAGAATAGAATGCCTCCCAGTGGAGTAGTCCTCACACGATTCTTGTCATACCTTGAGTATTGGTTTGAAGATGTGACTCCAACCCCTCATCACTTCGATGGGATGTTATACATGACTCCATTGTCTTTCCCACTTATTTGACTCTAATTATGGAATGAAGTGACTCTCCCATCACACTCTACAACATTACACACCACTTTGTGCAGATGAGATATAGCTCCACTTGAAAATCTCTGCCTATAAATTTGGATTTCCTACCCAAGTCCTACTGCCATTCAATCCTGTATGTTAAAAAAGAACAATTGATGGACAGAATGCAGAACAATGCCATAGATTCACTCTAGTACAGAGAACTGGGCCTAAATCCATCGTTTGTTGCTCCCCATGCCATTCCAGTTTGAACCCAGCCATATGCAAATCAGTCTTGACCCTGCACCCAATGGGAACAGTCCAGCCCGAACTGTCAGGCCAGGTCCTCCCTGGACTGGAAACAAGCATCCTAGGAACGGTTTTGGGGTTTCACCTCATCAGCTAGGATAGCTTGCTTACTTTGCCACTGGATTCAAGCTAGCCTGGCTAATGAGGGGTGTTAACCCGAAACCGATCTCAGGATGCTTGTTTCTGGTTCAGAGAAGACCTGACTTGGCAGTTCGGGCTGAACTGTTCCCATGAGGCACAGGGTCAAGACTGATTTGCATATAGTTGGGTCTGAACTGAGGTGGCAAAGTGAGCTAAAGAACGATTATGGATTCAACCCAGATCTGTGACTGGGGGTGAGTGTCTGAAAAGTTATTAGCAAAACAAAAAACATACTTCCTATGGAAATTCTGACTCACTTATAACTGCACATTGGTATATATGTTTAAAAACATTGTAGGTATTATAAATGCAACTCCACTGAAACATGAAAAACCATGCCTAGTAAGATTAAACAAATCAAACCTTTTAAATCCCTACACCCATATGGGGTTTGCAGAGTACTACTTTAACTCCAAACCCTGAAAGGTACAACGTTCATATTTACTATTTTTTATTCCAACCCAACTATCATAAGGGAAACTTCATTTTTGGGGAGTGTAGATTTTATATTTTAACACCAACCCATGAGAAAGCTCAGTGCCCCTTTGATAACAGATGTATTGAAATACAATGTCCCTATTTGGCAGGCCATATGGCACCATTTGCACAGAGGGTTCTGAGACTTGCCCAAGATTATTCTCCTTCTTTCTTTGGTTGAACAGTATGAATTTCAAACATGTTTTAGGTGTTTCAGAGTATGTGCCTTATAAGGTGCTCTGTTGCAGTGTTCTAGGTTGACGTCGCTTTGCTGTGTTCAATTCCTATTGTCCCTGCCCTACTTTTGTCTGCTTCCCAATCTTTTCAGAATTATCAGGGCATAGTTATGTATCTTATTGTATCTTTTTCCAGAGAAGTGTTTTTTCAGTAAGACAACTTTAATAGGAGTGTTAGAAGTGGTTGATTTAGTCATTGCTTAATTTGTAAGAAAGTAAGTGCCAAGGTCCTAGGTATTTCTCAGGAGGCTACTGCAGTTTGCACCACCCACTTCCCCTGCCCGTACTTCAAAAGTAAGTACCAGTGCTATCCATAACCATCACAGTTTGGACTATTCCAGGGCACCCAAAGCTGTAAACGTACCATGGATGCACCCATATTTTTTATTGTATTACAGTGTTAGGTACTCTGTTGTTTTCCTAATTTAAAAAAGAACCAGACAGCACTATCATGTGGTAGATAATCAAAGTGGCAATGTTAAGAAATAGTTGCCGGTGCCAAGCACTGAAAAACAGTGGCACAAATTAATCACTGAACACCATACATGGCATTGTTCATGCAAATTAAGAATTTCCTTTGTCTATGTCTTCTAATAAAAGGATTTCAACCTTCTAGAGAGGTGAAAGAAATATGTTTGTGCCCTAAAATGTGCAAAGCCTAAATAACCAACTGAAGTAGATTTCAATATTGAAAATAATAGAAGGGAACTTAGAAATATGACACTTCTAGGCATCACAAGTGTTTGTCCTCATAGGAGAGGCAGAAACATGGATCAGGATTCACAAACTTTCTTTTATACATTTTACTCAGTACCTGCAAATAAAAGGCCTTCTACTGCATTATACAAATAGTGCTAGAACGAATTGTAGTCCCTACAGTGAAAGGGTTCAAAACTCAATATACAAATTAAAAGATATCTTCATTCAATCTGGATTATAATATATTATCAGGGCTTACATATTTATAAATACAGATTTATAGTAAAGAAAGATAAATCAACTTTTTTAATTTGAAAGAAGGAATAATAATTAATGAAAAAATATAACATGCCAGTTTAGCATGAAAGTATAGTGTATAACAGGGTAACCTATTATAGTTTAAAATGTTTTTCTTTCACAGTATAGTTGATTTCAGATGTTATATGAGGGCTAAATAATTATTACAAAAGTTAAACTGGAGACAAAGTGCCTTTCTTTTCAGCATCAGTATACCACTCGTAGTTATTGGATTTCCTTGAATGAAATTTCTCAGTATATTGGATAGTATTAGCAACATAGTGAACAACTAGGTCTGAGTTAAATTGCATGCTAATTGTCTGAGCTGAAATGTCGTGTTAGACCCGGGATCCCTGGTTGGCTGAGGTAGGTACCTTAGGCCAAATAGGGATCGCGTTTCTAGGTCAGGGAAAGGAAGGACACCTTCTTGGATAGCCCCTGCTCACCCCCTTGGTAGCTTGGCACGAGCAGCCAGGCTTATCTTCAAGGTAAATGTATAAAGTATTTGCAACCACGCTCACAGCAACCCAATGATGACACCACAAATGGACTCCACATGAGTGTTATAAAAACAAGTATACATTTTATACAAAAATATATACGATAAGACCACACAATATAAATCCAACATATGCGTATTTGTAATATTCCTCCTGGCCGGTTGTTAGGACAGCCAGTCCTTGTAAATTCTGGCGATATTAATGAGAACTTCGAAACATTGCACTGTAGTCCTAATACAATGTTATGCAGTTCATAATTGAAGAATCAAGCACTTTGCAATGGAAAAGTAATGCAATGCGTAACGCAACATCAGGCACTTTGCAATGTAAAAATAATGCCATACGTAATGCAACAACCAGGTATGTCATTATGCAGAAATAATGCGATGCGTAATACACTAATCAAGTAGTTCGTAATGCGGGAATAATGCAATGCATAAGATGCTAATGAGGTAGTTTGTTATGCAGAAACAATGCAATGGGGCATCCGACAATCAGGTAGTTTGTTATGCAGAAATAATGCCATGCATAATATACTAATCAAGTAGTTTGTTATGCAGGAATAATTTAATGCGTAATACACTAATCAGGTAGTTCCTTATGCAGAAATGATGCAATATGTAATACGACAATCAGGTACTCCGTTATGCAGAAATAAGATAATGCATAAAACACTCCCGGACCGATCCCGGTGCCTTAGGCGGTCTCTCCACCACTCGTGCTGACTTGCAGTCAGCCTCTGTCAACAGTTGCCCCCAACACGGGTATGGTGTAACGCACTCCGGCCCCGGTACTGCCACTCCCTTGGCAAGTACCGGCCGCGATACGAGCCGAAGCAGAGGCTCCCACTGCCAGAGTGAGAGAGAGGCTAAGAGCGTCTCTCTCCGAGCCCGCACCCCGCCCCAGGCATCGACACACATTACCTAGGGGGTGCAACCTCACTCTCCTCTCCTCCTCCAGCGACTTGGTCCTCCGATGCAATCTTTCTGAATTCCCGGCTGTGGGACTCGGGCCCTCCCTCAACGAGGTTGGCTGGAGGTCCCGCTCTGGCAACGGCGGGCTTGGGCCGTCAGCTCAGCTCCTCCGGGGCTGCCGGTCCGGGCTGCTACTGCTACGAAGATCTCAGGCTGCCACAGGGCACATGCGCACAGCGTCGCTGAGACTCACCTGAGCTTCGGGTGCACGATCACCGGGCAATCCTCAAAAAGGTCTCAGGATGCACAAAGCATAAGCGCACAGCATCGTTGAGACTCACTTTGACTCCGGGTGTACGCATTGACAAGGCAATCATCACCAAGGTCTCAGGCTGCACAAAGCACACGCACACAGCGTCGCTGAGACTCACTTGGACTCCGATGCACACGATCACAGGACCATCCTCATGAAGGGCTCAGGCTGCAAAAAGCACACACACATAGCATCGCTGAGACTCTCCTGGAAACTTTTTTATTCCTGAGTTTCCGCAACAGGGAGCCAGCTCACCGCGGGCCCATGGGAATAAGTTACTTCAGGACACAGCACAGCAAAGTCCTTTCAAACAGGGGAACACAGCACACAGCAAAGTTCCTTTTGCCTTTCCTTGGTAAAAAAAGCCAACTGCAGGCCTCCCCCAGAACACCCAGCAAGGATCAGTCCTTTCCTTCAGTCTCTTCAGTTGTTTCTTCCTTGGCAAAGGTTCCTCTTGACCACAAACTAGCTCTTGTCTTGTTCAATCTTGATCAAGACATTCTCCAAAGTTAAGGGGCTTCAGCTCTCATAGTTAAACCCCCAAATGACTTCGAAGTCTTTGTGTTCAGGAGGGCTATGACCCCTTTTCAAACTAGTTTTGGGTGCCTCCCTGCCAAAGACACCTTCTCCCTTTGATTAGTAGGGTCTGGATTCTCAATCACTCAGCAGGAGATGGGATCATTCTTTTATGGCAGCAACCCAGGCCTCTTCACCTCTAATGGCTACTCCTCCCCCTACACTCCAGATGCAGGTCAGCCTGTTGCTATCTCACCTACTCCCCTGGGTCAAGACATTCCCCAGATAATATCAATATCAAATCCAGACAGTCAATCCACAACCAGGCAGAGACACACAGAAATGTTAGAGCACAAAAACCCAGCCACTTCTAAAAGAGTGGCTTCTAAACACATAAAGCAAAAAACACCTTCATAAACAGATGTGTTAATACATTGTGAGTTCAAGCACACTAAACTTCACCTCTCCATCTTAAGACTTTGGGAAGATAGGCTGGAAAACATATTACACAGCCTCCCCATTCTATCCTATGGGCAAGATGGCCTTTCCAAAGTGAAAAAAGAAATGGAGATTATTTCACTGTCCGGACATGGTACAAACCTTAGTACATGTCCTACCTTTCTCATACACTGCACCCTGCCCAGGGGGTACCTTGGACCTACCATAGGTGTGTCTGATGTGCATAGAAAGGGAAGGGTAAGGTCTGGCAAGTGGGTGCACTTGTCAGAACAACATGGCAGTTTAACAAACTGTGCACAGGCACTGCAGTGGCAGGCCTGAGTTCCCTCTTTAAGGCTATTGGTGTGGGTGGCATAATTAGTGTTGCAGGCCCTCTAGTAGCATTTGCATTACCAGCCCTAGCACGCATAGTGCACTTTACTAGGGACTTTACTAGTAAGGCAAACATACCAATCATGGACAACCAATGACCATTATACTTTATAAAGGGAGCACTAGCACTTTGACATTGTTCAGCAGTGGCAAAGTGCCCAAAGAATTTAAGTTGGCAACACCATGTCAGAGAAAATGTCTAGGGGGAAAGCAAAAAGTTTAGGGAACTTTAGCCAAAAAAAGGCCAAGTCCTACATGTTGTGTGTGCCAATATGGTAAAAATAAGGCAGTTCAGATATGACCTCAGAGAGGACTTATCAGTAATGTGATAAGAATGCAATGCAACAAAAATGTGTTAAACAATTACACTGGAATGGATGTTTAAGCAATATCTAGAACAGCAGATGAGAGGCTAAGTACTGAATTGTTACATTTATATTTATCTATTTTGTAGTGCTGTAACCTGGGCTGCAATATAATCCCTAAAGTGATTAGGTATGGATGGTTATGTTAATGTATTGACAAGGACAAAGTTTGCTTCTTCTGTTGTGTATTGGGAAGGATAGCTGAAGGTAACATTTTTCATCCTAATGGAGCATTAAGAGTAACTTATTATGATATGAAAACAAAATTACTTAGTTGTTTTTGTTTATCATAGAGCTGTATCATGGGCTTTCCATGAAGATTGAACTATGAAAACCGATCAGATTGTTTGAAGAATTGCTCCATTAAGGTATTTTTAAAGACGTATGCTTTGATTATTATTTTGACAACTATTATGCAGCCACGATAAATCATAAGGCCAGTGAAACTAATGTAGTGTTTAACAACCTTATTTTATGACTTTATGATTGAGGGAATCTAAGCAATATAAACCTATTGAAGTTGTTGAATATTCAAAAAGAATAATGCTTTAAAATTTGAAAGATCTTATGATTTTGGAATAGGTACAAAGAAATAATGATAATATTTAAATAGTTAAAAACCTTTTTGGGTAATATTGAGCTGACCTTCTGATTTTGGTTTTCGTTATCTAGAAATATTATTACTTAATCATACATTTTTTGTCTAATTGTTTATTGGCCTTCAAAAGTAACCTAGTCATGAAACAAGTGCTGCTGTAACACTGTACACTGATTTGGAATGTCCAAATGTGGAAAATTATCTAATTTAATTGTGGTATATCTCTACAAGGCATCATTAAACAAAATGGCCTAGATGGAACAATTTCTGAACATAATTCAAAAGTAAAATGGTTTCCTATCAAAATTCAATTTTTAAATTAATACACAATATGGGTGATGGCATGATATTGGTTGTGCACTCAATAATGCTACACATGTTTCCTCTCAATTCCCCACATTTTCATACTAGCAACAATACACCTTTCCCCCTTAAAGAAGTGTTAATAACCTTTTACATGTCATAGATGACATTACGATTTAAATCTTCTAAAGCATCAATCTATATACACATTATCTGCTTGCTTCTCAATGGAATATTTAAATTAAATGCAAATGTATTGGCCAAGTAACACAAGTCTCCTCAACCACTGCGAAATGGAAGGATTGTAGGAAGATGGTTCATGAACCTCTTCAAATTCAACTGGAATGCAGTTGACCAATATGATATGACCATCTTTGCTCTATCTTTGATTATAAGCTTTGATAACAAGTAATGCTTATGATCACACAATATTTATACCAATGAAGAACAACACCTTGAAGCAAAATGCAATTAAACAACAAGAAATGATCAAATCAATTAAGGATACTACATTCATAGTCATCTTTGTCAAAGTGGTTAGGGTAAAGTGATATGTAACATCATCTGTAAGATGATTTATAGTGTTTGTATTTGCATCTGTTTTATGAAGGGGGAGGTCAAGAGCACTACATTGGATTTGCTTGTTTTGCATGGGTGCTGCACAAGTTATGAATTGTGCCCCAAATCATATCTTGCAAAGTTTAGTTTCCATTAGAACAGCATTTTTTTTGTTTTATTAGTACATTGTGCACTGTTTTATGACTCTATACAACACTTTCCAAACAAAAAATTAATCCAACTCAGGTCCTTTCACAAGCATCAAACAGGGTCTGAGAAAAAGGGGGTCCAAAAGAGCTCTTTTCCCATAGGACATTCTGGGAAGCGATACACAAAAAAGTCAGAACAGAAAACCACCAAATTTGACAGAAAGTAGGAACTTTACTTGAAGTGCAGCTTTTTAAACATTGGTGTAACTCCATTCAGTAATTTGCAAGAAATTGTTGCTTAAAGAGTTTCTTGTGTGTGCTTGAAAGGTTAAGAAATTAAAACATCTGGACCATTGATCCTGCAGAAGTCCCAGTCCTGCGGCAGTACTGCAGAATCATGAATTAAAATAATGTGTTTCTGATTGGCTGAGAGAGCCTTTTCTCCAATTGGCATTTTTGGTGGTCCTAAGGGACAGAACAATCTGATTGCTTGGCCGCCACTCAAACAAAAATGTTGTGGCCAACACTACAGCACACCGGGATTTAATCCCAGTGACCTGAAGCAGTTAAAAAAAAACATATCAGGAGCAGGGTAGGGACACTCTGACCCAGTGGCATTCATGGTAGGGAACCAGAGACAACCCTCAAAGGTGGCAAAAATTGGAAATTGTACTGCGCGTACCTTTGTACTCCAGGTGGACACAGCCAAGACCTCCCGAGAAGTACCTGTGCAGTACAGTGGTATTCCAACAGATGATGTACTGCAGGATTCTGCAAGCATCACTCAGTGAAGCTTGATCAGTTTTGCTGTACCAAGGATGTGATGATTGCTCAAGGTATATCAGGAGTACTGTTGTCCTGCAAAAAAAATGTAATAAATAAATATATACTTGTGGGGTGTGGGTCCACAAGGGGATTTGCACCTACGGGGACTCGGGCCTAGGATTTATCAAGAATGGCAAAAGAATGCTACAAAAATATGTTGAACAATTACAAAAGAATGGGTATTTAAGCAACTGCCTAGACCCCAAGGCCAACTCAATGCTGCGCACGACCAAAAGCCATGCACAGTGACATTTGGCTATTCACAGATGTAGGTTGCAGGGGCTGGCCACATCAAACATCATGTGGCCAACCCCATGCCGCTCATGGTTGTATGCAGCTGGAGGCTAGCTGCCCATGGGGCATTGGCGCAGAGCCTCAGTAGACTTAAAGCCCTGCAGGCGACTCACCAATGGCTAAAGCTGTACTCAGCAGGATTATTGGGGAATATGATTAAAAAAAAAATCACTGATGAAAACAAACTTTAAAGTGATATTATACTTACTATGATAATAAGATCTTACCTTGACTTAACCCCTTGAGTGCCCATGACGAGATGGTCTCGTCATGGGCCGCGGTTGCGCTGTGCCCATGACGAGACTATCTCGTCATGAGCCCCGCCCGCTAATGAAACGCCCGGCACAGGGCGTGGAAAGGGCGGGGCACTCAAGGGGTTAAGCAAATCTCATAAAATCACTGAAAAAAACAATAGTTAAATTGATCTTATTGTTATGTATGGTAATCAGATTTTATCTTACATTAAAAACAGTAGAAATTCACTGAAAAAAGCCAAAGGTTAAAGCGGTGTTATAGATAGGTGTGCACCTGCCATGCCTTGCTTTTAATCTCACATATTGTATCACTCAGGACTTTATATGATATCATTGAAGACACCACTGATGACATCCAAAATGACATTGTTGATGACATCACTGATGATATCACTGATAACACCATACTCATATACGGAATAAATGTACTGAGTGTGCATGTGTATGTGGATAGGAAGAAAATAGGATAGGCCTGAAGACAATTGTAATTGTGCATTTTAAAAGTTATATGGTGCACCGCTAACAAATTACTAAAGTTTGGCATGGAAGAATTACTCCATATTAATCAAGGCAAACACTGAATGTACTTGATGTTTGTTGCAGAGGAATGTTTGAAAGTAGGTTGTGGATAAAAGCCAAAGTCTTTTGTAAAATATCTGTGAGAAACGCCAAGGCTGTGGAAGACAATACATTATTAACCAGTGAATATCTAGGTACAAGCCCACTTTAAATAGTTGTAATATAGTAGTATAGACAAATTCTGTAAGCAGTGCTTTTTTTTATTTGCAGAACTTCAATAAAGATTTTGAGGCACTACATATTATTGAAAAAGGTAGAATATAGGGGTCTCCCTCTTAGGTTTGGTTTATGTCATACTAGTGTTGGAAGCAGAGCTCTAAGGTTGTATGCCCTTCCAAAGAATGTGTTTAGTCTATTTTACTAAACCAAGGACCGTTGTCCATAGGGCCTGATAGAAGGTGTCTTTATAGTGGCAAAAGTATACCAGTCAAACTCTTGACTTAAAAGTGCGGGTCATGTGAAGTCTATGAATGGTAATATTATCAAGGTGTATAGAAAATTGTCCACAGGTGTAACATGTTAAAGTACCTTGAGTCCAGAAGCCCTATAAACAGTGTCACAGCTAAATAAACACTGCACCAGTTATATTTAACTGATGCAACTATAATTTGTGTTCTCACCATGCACTGCTTATCACGTCACATATTACACCACTCGAAATGTTCTATGACATCATTGATAACATCACTGGCGACATGTGAAATTACAACACTTGTGACATCACTGTATATAGAGGGAGAAGGAGTTGTAGTTAGAGTCAATTTAGTTAACTATAACTTGTGAATTTCAGTGTGTTTTTTTTATTAAATATTTTTCTTTAAACTGACGTAGAACATCACTTCAACTTCTATTTTTTTCATTGAATACTCTGTAGTTATAGTAGGACCAAGTTACCGTAGAAAGAGGGGTTTTTGTTTGCTTATAACTTTGGCGCAGTGTGACGAATCTGCACAAAACATTCACAAAAAACTCTTCAGGAAAGTTTTGGGGGGGTACGACAAGCCAGGGCCGAGAAAAAAAGGGGTCCTAAAAGGCAATGTATCCATTTTATGCATAAAAGCAAATGAAGAGGGTAGTAACTCTTCAGGACAGTACCCAGGTTTCCATTCAAAAACTGAGCCAGTTTATTCACTCCTATCTCACTCCTGAACTCATCAGAGGGAGGTATTTACTCATGCAGATCGCACGTGTTATCCTCAAAACTTACAGGGAAAGGGCAGTCACCTAGTTGTGATACTTGGTTTCAAACATAATGTTGATGACAAAACTCTAGTTATTTTTCTCTCCTAATACCTTCAGTCTACTAAAACAAAAATATTGCATCTTTCAGATGGCTATGGGCCTATGTCTGGGTACCGTTCCAATAATTAAAAAAATAAAATAACACAGAACAAAACGTAGAGGTTTTACATCTAAGGAGACGATTACGATGTTGGGCGGAAAGCCTCCTCACAACAATCAGATTCTCCTCGATCATGTCGGAGCCCTTCCGACCGTCTCGGCCGGTTTGCAATCTTCCCGACCGATTACGATGTTCGCGGTCCAAAGTTAAACCGAGCAGTCATTCCGAATTGGTTCCAACTGTCTCTCAGAGGATTCGTCTCGGTTGGAATCGCATCGTACACTCCTATGGAAGTCGTTTCTGACCTCTGGATTACAATGTTGATTTACAACAACCTTTCCTCGTTGGCCTGTCTGACACAAAAAGGCTGTCAGAAGGTGACTTTGGGGGCCCTTAGCAGGGCCCCCTTCATCCTGTGGCCTCCGGTTGGGTGCCTAGGGGGTACATAAGGGACCCCCTGTAAAACCCTGCACTGTGTGGCAGACACCATGTGTGCCTGAGACAGGTTGCAGGGTTCCACACAAGCATCCCATTTCCCCCATAGGAACCTGTGTTACGGCTGGTTGTCAGGCGAACACAGGCTCCCACAGGAAACAAAGGAAATCCGACAGAACAGTGTACGGCAGCATCATAATCGGGCAGGCGGAACCGCCATCCGTGAGCCGGTCGGTGTCGGGTGGAAAGTTTCCACCTGACATCATAGTGAGCCCCTAAGTATTGATCGATTATAAATGATGGAAGATTTATATTTGGATTACTTCCCTGATCTTTCTTTGTATTAATAATGATTTTTAATCAAGAATGTATGTGTGAATTTGAATAAACTGTACTTGATAGAAATGGTTTGTTTAACCAATATAATTATACAAATATTTGTTCTTACATTTTGTGAATGTAAACTAAGATTGTTTTAAATCTCTCAGCTCCCCACAAATAATCATAGTTGGTTGTAACGTGTCAGTCAGTAGGGCTACGGACTAAGTGAGTGGTAGTCAGTAGAGGGCCATTTTTCATCTAGCTTATCCAAACTTAGAACATATGTAGTTAAAATTTTTGCCACATAATCATCAACATTTTCAAATGTAACCACTGATGTTGTTTGCCACTTAAATGGATGAAAATAATATTGTTAGAGAATGTGCCAAATAATTTTCATTTTTGCTGCATAAAAAATAATTCTGCTGCTTAATTTGGTCCACCATGTCACATAACCCTTGCAACCTTGATAATTTAGACCTATATTGAGTGAGTTAGGTGTTGTCTTGATGATGAACACCTTATTTCGCAGTAGTGAAATATTTCACATATTTCATGGTTCCCAGTAATATATGGGTTTATATACCACGTGCAAAATGTAAATATAAGCACACAATGAAACCTAAATGACACTTAGAATAAATATGGATAAAAAGAGACTAAAGAGTACAGCTGGAAGTGAATACAAACTGGGTCTAGGACTCAGAAAGGAGAAAATAATGCAAATGTATGTTTCTTATTGCGCATCCCAGTAGCAGATGTACCCTGCTACTACGATACCTCCAGAAAAATACGTATTTATGACATACCTCTCTAGAGGGCTCTTGTTCGTGTTCTTGTTAGTTTATGCGAGAATTACCCTTTAAGGAATTTTGAGCACTCCCACTCATACTGAAGGCATTTCTAGAATCAAAGATTAACATGGTCGTTGTGAGATAACCTGCAGCCTCATCAGTACATATATTTTTTGAAGTAAGAGGTCATTTCCTTTGTATCCCTAATTAACAATAAGAGAAGGTAATCTGTGAATACACAACTGTTTACGCTCAGGCAGAAAATCTGTGAAAAATTACATATATTGCCACATGCCAGGTAGATACATTATTTGGGCACTGTTCCTTTGTGCTTTGCAAAAGATACTGTGATTCATTGGTTTGTTTTCTTTGCAATGTAAGTGAAAGCTCTTTTCTTGCAATAACTATGATGGTTTCTTGGGTTTGTTGCTGGTCATCACTGGTAACTCTGAATATGTGCTGCTTGCCACATAGGGCCCTATCATAGAAAGTTAGCAGCACTGTCTGATTCACATAAAGTGGGCACTGTGAATGCTAAGTTAAGATAGTCTCTGCCACAGTTTTGGTTTGACTGGCGTCTTAATGAAGTAGAGCGAGAGGAGCCATATATTATCACCTTACCCAGTGGTAAATGGTTGCTTGTCACAGTAACTTTACTAGAATGTGCTGCTTTTGGCTAGAAATGTTGCAGAATTTGTTGACATATTTAAAATAAGCAACAGAATATACTACAAGAGCATATAGAAAGAAGCATACCAGCACAACTAAAGTCTAAAAGGCCACAGGAAAACCAGTCAAATAGAATGCAGAACACCAACCACAAGACTACAAACCATCACATTGAAATAATGCAGCACAAAAACAGAATATATCAGCAGCACAACAACATGCCACACAACAAATATACACAAACATGTTTGTCACAAATTTCAATCGCAATAAACCTGCTTCCCTTTTGATATCGATCGTGACGGGAGCGGTAAACATGTATCGCTACCTGGTGCTGATCACCGCACCAATTACAGGTGGATTGGCCCGGACTGTTTTATTAATACGAGTTCCATACTGGATATTTGCCATCCTTTGGATTTAGAAACATTTTGGCTTTTGTGTCATGCCGTGGGATCGATTGTTGATGGCTACATTCCCTGGATATTTTTGGGGTACGTAATAGTTTGCCTTGGAGAAGTCCATTCATTGGACGAAAGGCATTGGCTGTTTTTGTTGTATAATAATTGGATGTTTTTCAGAAGTGAAATTAAATACCGAGTAGAACTAAAAAAGTTGTCTTTTGGAAGCTGACTGGGACTCATACTTTTTGTGGTACTTCACTAGTTGAACTTGGCACACTGCTTTCCTAAAGTGTTGATAAAAGATGGTTACACTGAGCACTGTCTTAACTGACCACCAAGGAAAAGAAATAGTGCAATTAAAAAATGCTTTGTTATCCATCCTTAGCAGTGCTCATGTAAGAAAGGTCTCTGTCATAGTTTTGGGCTGTCTATTATTTTAAATAGTTGAAAAAAACTGGACCAGTGCCATTTTGCCACCATAGACAGTGGAAAACAGTTGCTTGTCACAGAAATGATAGGCATATGCTGTGAATGGCTGGAAATTTAGAAGCGTTTTTTACATCTTGTAAGTAAAAAGCAGCATATAACACAATAGCATACACAAGTCAACATAGCAACACACTTAAAGCATACAGAGTACAGCAAAACGGTCAAAAAATGAACACAGCAATCACAGAACAGTACATCACTTGATGTAAATGCAGCAAAAAAGCACACCAGCACAAATAAAACATTACCACCATAACCACATTCCACACAACAAATATGTATAAACATTCTTGTTCCACTTTACCACCTCCAGAAATCTGCCTTCATAAGGTGGCAATAAAAGGTTTTCACCCAAGACTACCTTTTTTACCATCAAGGATATGAACTAGCGCCAGTCATAAATGTATTGTGATGATGCCCTCCATTTCGCTGTAGGCTGTTTGGAAACTTGTTTTAGGAAAGAAATCGATGTTTCGTCGCCTAAAGCAATTCCCATACTTCATGGTGTCTGACTGCGTCGTATTATGTTTAATATCCAGGCATAAGAACTGCCAGGACAGAGAGTAGAGGTCATTATGAAAGTTTGGACCAAAATCAGCAAAATGATGACTAACCCTTTCAAATATATAGTTTTTTTGTGTAGGATTCTTGCGACCTGTGTTCGTATTTTACATATTTAAGGGTAATCTGTGCAGAACTGGATTTTTAATTTTGTTGTCAGTCATTTCTGTGGAACATACGTTTTATTTCCATTTCCGATGGAGCTGGGACACACTGCTCAACAAAACTAACTCCCCTGCGAGATGAACAGGCCTTCAAAACACAACGCTAACTGTCACATAGCGTGCTGCGTATTACAAAAACGCCCCTGTAACTATATTAAAAATATATCATAATATTCATTCAATCAATATGACATAATTTTCTCATTCATATAAGTCACTTCACAAAATCTCTTTTCATAAACACACAATTGAAAAATAACCCATAGTTAAACATAATTTTCCACATTTCACTAAAATGCATTGCACTTTCTCTGAACTGTCATTGGTAAATAAAAATGTAAATACTGCGTTTTGGTGGAATTGCGAGTCCACCCATCTTCTTCAGGCCACACTCGACGTGGAGGGGTTACTCTCTTTTGGGGTTGGGACTGGGACACACTGACCACTGCAGTCTGTCGAGAAATCTGTACATGGTGCTTTCTCGGTTAGTATTCTATGCAGGTCTGCCTGCTGCTAAGAATACTTTGACAAAATAATAATTTATCAGGGTTCTACCTCTGAAGGAATGTGATGCGCCGTGGTGCAAGGAAGCATGTGTGGTTGACAGGTTTGTTTTGTGCAGGAAAGGACACGTTCCAGCAGAAACCAATCCTCAAAGGCATGTTCCTCTTCTAGGTGTGCTACACTTAGAAAGAGGAAACAAAGAAGAGAGATAAAGATATTTCTCCTCGTTGTGCATCTGGTGGGGAGGTGTACAATTCTGATGCATTTTCTGGTCTACTAGTGTTGGTAAATCTGGAAATGGGTCAGAATGCATGGGTGGATGCATGGAAATACCCACGCTGCACCCATGGCATGCCTCCTTGCCACAGAGTAGCGTATGGCTTAGTAAATCTCATTTTGGTTTTATGTCCCCCTTGCATCCCTTTGCATGGCGAAAGGAGGACGCAAAACCTTGATGAATATGGGCCATTGTGCAACTGCGGTCCATGCAGGTAACCGCAGTGGGGCCGTGGGGCCGTGCAAGAGGGGATTTCGAGGGACGGTGCCTACGGCAAATAATAATAAACAAATCCTCTGCATCGTTCCTAATAATCCCCCCTTACACGGCCCCACCACCCCACCACAGTCATCTGCACGGACCGCGGCTGCCATTGTGTAAAAATTGCCAGTGGAATTATGGAACTCTGTGCATGTCATATTTTATTGAGATAGGCTTAGACTTGTCATTTGATGAATTTCTGAAGATATTGCCTAACGGAAAGCATGAACCTTTTTGTAACTATTCTCAATTATCATTTAAACCTAAAGCTTGCAACTAATGTTTGGGGAAAAGAGGAGTAGAATGCACCATTTTGCCCTCTACTGTTCAACATCTTCTAGGCAGGAGATACAACTAAACCCAGCTTGGAAGTTTTAGGTTTGCATGCTTTGCTGGTTTTCTCCATGCAATTGGGAATGGGACTTACAGGCCTCCATTTTAAAATGTAACCAGCTGCCCCTGATAGGAGGCAATGAAAATTATTTTGAGATAATAGTCAAAGCTGTTCGATACAAATGTTACACCAATATTTGCCATGATCCCATTAACGATTTTCATCTGACTACTGCATTTAATTTTAAATAGAAGACTCAAAAAAGCAGTTAAATTTGTGCTATTGTTACAATGCCCAGTTTCTATGGATCTTCTGATACAACTGCTGAAATGGTAAATAACATACTTTGGGCCAATTATGATCTCGGCGGTCTGACTACCGAACTGCCATTGCGGCAGTCAGGAGAACACTGCCAAGCTGGCAACATCCCGGCCACTGCAATACGATTTTACTCCCGGGCTGGTGTTGTTGCGGCTCCATGACATAGAGAGTCTACAGCACATGCCGCTGCTGTGGCAATGCCACTTGCACATATGTGCATTGTGTACCATGCACCATGTCGTGCGTGGCACCATGTCGTGCGTGACAGTACAAGCAGAGGGAGGCACAACATGTGCCTCCATGCACACACCCCCATGGCAAAATCGCCTTGGCCCCTATTTGTGGCCCCTTCCCTGCTTTTTCGCCATTCTTGTGATGGTGGGGTCCCCACCATGAAAAGGTGGACGGAAATGCAGGTTGTGATCAGCACAGTGGGGCCTGCATTGGCACCGCCACCATTGATCACTGCTTGAACCACTGCCATGGCATCTAAGATCCTGGTGATGGAATCTGTCTTGTTGTGGTCCGACTGACATGGTCTTGATCAGGCGATTGGACCACCGAAGAGGCAGCGGTTGGAGAGCCAATGCGGGTAAGGCAATCATAGGACTTGTAATCAGGGCCTTAGTGTAGGAAATTGGATATATATTTGGGGTGGGTGACTACCTACCTGAAGAAATAGTCATAACCTTAGTCAGGGTGAACCATCAAAGTCGATACATAAGCCCCTGAGCTCAACCACTCAATAGCTATGGCAGAGAGCAATCAGGCTTAACTTAGGGAACTGTGTAAAGCAATAATGCAGTGCCAAAACAGTAATAGATTCAAAATGATTAACAATAAAATTACTTAGCATACAATAAACAAAATGACAAAAAAATCCAATAAGAGGAACCAGAGATGTGAGAATTCAAAGTTTTAAATTGGAACAGCGCCAAGGATTACAACATTCCTATGATAGTCAATGGTTGCTGCAGACTAGAATCTAGAGTCAATTAAAGGCTAGCCGTGACAGAGCCAGAGTTGGATACAACAACCAGGTTCTTTGTGGTCAAAGATTTTCCCGTCTGACTTACTCCTTTAAGTCCCAAATCACCACAGGAGTACACTACTGAAGCCCCCAGGACCACAGGAGAGGCACGTAAATATTCACAAAGTGGCAGGAAGAGGCAAACATCAGAATCCAGTTGATCTCCAGTTAGCACTGGTCAGCTGTGTACTTCCAAGAAAAGTTCCCTTAAAGCTTTTTGTATCACTGTAGCTTCAACAGGCTGTCCGCTTTATGGCCCCTGGATTTCACATATTTGCCCTGGTTACAACAAAGAGCAGATCTAGTCCTTAAGGGCTCCTCTCTGGTCACAGACAACATGTCCTGTGCTCTTCTGCTCATCCTCAGGTCCAGGAATGTTCTGCAGAAGGAGCCTGGAGATGCCACATTTATGCATGGCATGAACTAGTGGGTCAGAATGACTCCTGGGCATGCCTTAACCAATGGAGTAAAAGTTCCAGGGGCCAACTGTACACAGTTTGGCAATTTTCAAGATGGTAAAATCTTTGGCCACACTAAACCTTGGCTCTGAGGGCTGGGGGCATATGTGGTGAGTATCCTAGTGTCTTCCCACATCTCACACTAAAATGTAGTTTGAAGCAGCAGCTACTCTACCTTGATTAAACCAAAAAGACAGCAGTCTTGGGGAACAAATGCAGGATTTTCCAGCAATCAGACAGTGTATGTAAAAGAATTTCCTTGGCACCCTGCTCTCTACCTTTCAAGTGCATCCTAAGTGCAATATGCAAACCCAATAGCTCTGTCAATCAGTATTTGACGCTCAAGCAGGATTTAACACTGGCATGTCAAATGGAATCTAACAGTCCCTAATCTTCTATGGAGCTCAAGAGGGTCATCCCTAATCCTCAAGTTTGCCTGTCAATCACAGTGACCTATTACATAGCTCCTGGAAGGAATTTAACACCTTATCACACCTATTAAAATGCTAATCACTGGGTGTTTAAAGTGGGAAAACAAATGCACATGAACCTCCAGGTACTTCAGGCGGGGCAAATGTAATTTTATAAAGGATAATTTTCCTTAACATTTATTAAAATGTGACTTTACCATTGATTTGGATTCTTAATAACTGTTAAAAAGAGTTCTTTAATTAAATTTTAACTAACCCTATCCCTGAGATTCAAGCTGTACTGTGGTTTTCTACATAGGTCAGCAAGGCCTGCCACAGTGACAAGTAGCTGCGGGTGCTCGTCACTGTAAGGACACATTAACATGACATTTCTGCATATTCTACTTTTCAATACCATGCACCCTGACCTTTGGGCTACAAGGTCCACATTAGAGTGACTAATTAGTATTTAAACGGGAGGTCTTAACCTGTCAAAAGTGTTCATTTCGACAGGTTAAATTTGCTGTTGTCACACTGCTAAAGTCAAGGCACCTAGGCATGAATCCATGCTTGCTCTGCTACTACAGTGCATGGTGCAACAGGTGTTGCAGTCCACTGGTAACATTTATCTCCTAGGCCATGGTACACTTTGTATCATACACTAAGGACTTACAGGCAAGTTAAATATGTTAATTAGGAATACGCCAATTCGACCATGTTTAAAGGGGGAGCACAGGCACTTTACAACATGTTAGCAGGATTAGGATGCACAGAGTTCTAAAGCCACCAAAAATGTAAAATCCAGCAAAAGGCAAAATATCCAGGGTGACCACAAAGGAAAGGATGATTTCCTACACTTAGGTTCTGGTTGCAAGTGTGGAGGAAATGTTTTGCAGGGATTGAGTTTTTTCTGTGAACATCTGCAATTTCCCTGATAGATGTGGGCAGATAAAACTTGCTGAAATTTATCAGAGTAAAATGTGCAGGACAAATCGAATAAACAAGGAGGTCTGTGCTGTAGAAAATGATGGCACATTTAATTCCAAATTTCAGATGCACAAAGGGCACCATGGCACATGGGTCAAATTCAGCTTTATTCGTTTTTTCTTCCGGTAAAAATCATAAAAGCACAGTTAAAAAACATTTCACATTAAATTTCATAAAGATAAGAAAAACAATTGGAAAAGGTCAAAAGACACAAAAATTACATCACATTAAAAAACCTTACATTGTATTCCTATAGCTGATAACAACTTTTAAGAATGAGGAGATAGCCATAATAATCTGTTCATTTTCTAGAAATTGTAACCTCGGGAAAGCTGTTCTGCATTGTCTTAGGCCAAAGTTCTTCAAAATGGGAATTAAAAACCTTTTCCTAGGTAAGGTATACTATTTACAGAATAAGATACAGTGCAGCTTTGATTGAGTCGAAATGTCATCACATGGACATGGGAGTACATTTCTCGATCAATCATTAATTTCTGGAAAAGTAATCATTCCAAAAAAAGGACCCAAAACGAAAGCGAGTTAAAAGCATACGACTAAAACGTCCCTGAACCTGTACCAGATACAGTTGTATGCCTGGACATATTAACATCAGATGGTTATCCATGACAGTTATTTTCTCTCTCTCAATGAGCCAACGCTTATTCTCTAGATGGTTCAGGCAATCTATTTTCAGGGTTTTTCTAGGTATTATTCCCAAACACTCTTGGTTATCAAAATATTCAGGATGACCAATATCATACGACAATTTTTTTATGTATCTTATCCATGGTATATTAGCCACCCCATCCAGTTTTAAACAATCTGTAATTACATCCTGGTTAAAACCTTTCTCCAAGGTAGCCCGGACCTTATGCCAAAGTAAAAGACGGTTAATTTGAATAATGTCGGAAATAAATGGGAGGCTAATTTCCCTATGGCAGCTAAAAGTAGCAGTGGAGCTAGGAACCGCCAGCAGATAACAGATAAAGGCATTTTCACCATATTGAATTTGTTGGGTATCGATGATGCCCCACATGCCTGCCCCGTATGTCGCTGTTGATATACATTTTGCTTTATAGATGTCTATTAACTCAGGGGCAGGTCTACAGCCTAATTTCCTTGAAAAGTTAATGACTGCTCCTATTGCTCTAAAAAACATTAGTTTTCTAGCCTGCATGGCCGATTTCCATGAACCCGTTCTATCAAAGGTTATTCCCAGATAGGAAAACGTATCTGTACTTTCGATTTTCTTACTATCAATAAAAATATTGAATTTTTTACTCCTTTTAGTTCCACAGCTCATTGCATATGTTTTACTAATATTTACATTGTGGCCCCTGTCTTTCATGTAATTAACGAAGTTAGTGACAGTTCTTTGTAAGCCTATCTGCGCCATGATAACTGCATCGTCCGCATACAATAATATTGGAACGGGAGTATTCATGATGATTGGATAATCCTGCCGATGTTCAATCAGGTATTCACCAAGGGTGTTAATGTATAAGGAAAAGAGGAAAGTGGCAAGTATACAGCCTTGCCTCACCCCCTTTCTTATACAAAACTTAGATGAACACTCCCCCTGCCTCCCATAACGCATCCTTGCCCCTGCCTCCCTGTATAATTCCTCAATAAATAATAACAAAGGTGGGTCCGCTTCCATGTCACATGGCACATGGGTTGTAATACATGCACCCGTTAAGTACCCCACCCTGGGATAATAGTGTTTAAAAGGTGTGGTAATTATGTCACCCACTGAAAAAACACTTATGATGAGGCATGGATTTTACACTGGACTTCTTATGTTTTCCATGACATGGCATTTGGACTTTGAAGAAGTGACATTGTATTTCCCATTAAGAGTATGTCAATAGACAGCTTTGAATTCCATTTGAAATGAATTCTTAAAATGTAAGTACCCTTCTGTATTCAAGAATTGTTTTATTCTGATAATATCTTAAAATATCGTTTTCTCCTTTCAGAAACATTTTTACGAGATCTGAACCTGAAAGAAAAGTTTATAAAACATTTCACAGGTAAGGAATGGGCCAAATAATATCTTTTCTCGTTGAAGCATGTCAATAATTACTTCACTTTCTCTAATTCATCAATATTTAGTATCCTGTTTATAACTCTTTGTATTACAACGCTTTGCTCTGGAATATATGTATTTGAATGTTTGTGGTATTTAATGCGAATACATTTGAGTGTGCTGTAACCATTCCATTTTGGTGAATTGTGCTCTGTATTTAAGTGATTACTGTCTCTTTTACTCTGAAGAACCATGCCCTAGTTTTGTGAGAAACGTCACCCTTCCACCTTGGTGGACAGTGCCTTCCATAATGGCGAACTGGGTATCTCTCGTGAACAACACATTCCTTTTGACTGTCGGTGCCCACATGCCTTCGTTAACTACACCTGATATTTTGCCTTTCACCTTGGTGATTTTTACTATGAACTATGTATGACCCCTTGTACGTCGCTCTTACATCATGCAACGTGGTGCAAAAGCAACGCAAACCTTAAATCATATTTTTGAAACCATGCAAAGCCATTTTGCGTTGCTTTGAGGGGTTCCAAAATATGGAGTAACAACAACAATGTAAATTGTTGCGTTGTGTCATTCTGCCCATCTGGAATTTTTGGCATAAGGCGCTGTGGGAGTGTTTACAGTAGGGCTACCATGAGCTGCTGGGAAATCAAATTGGGTTGCCCCCGTGAACATTAACTGCATTTGTCAGGGAGTGCCCATTAGTCACCTCCACGCACTAGCTGGTATCAGGCATAAATTGCACACCCAGGCACCATCCGGAGAACACTTTCTAGACCTGCAGAAGATCAGAAGAGGACTGATCATGCTATTTGTTACCTGAAAGGGGACTGTAACTGCTCCCTCATGTACCTAGGAATAAATAGGACGAATAACCGGACTGCAAGGGTCAATTGACTTACCTTCTGTGTGGTTACAAGGACAAAATAAGCTGCAAGATGCCTTTTCACTGAAGTGTTCATCTGACCAGTGACAAATGGCCCTGGACTGGACTCTGCTGTTGTTCTCTGCCTGTCACCCTGAGAGTCTTTGGGCTCCAGAAGAAAGTTTGGAAACTTCTGAAAACATTTCCTCCACAGTTCCGGAGCTCCAGCGTGACCAGTGGCAAAAAGTGACCAACTGGCAGTTCCATTGAATTGGAATGAAATTTTGCATTGTCACTTTCAAGGCTCTAAGTAGTTCCAAAAAAATTACACAAAATTACAAAGTCCCATTCTGTGCTGCCACTTAGAAAGCTTTCAGCCAAAAATCCTGAAAAATTCATAGTTCCAACAGAACTAAACTGCTTCAAGTATCTGGCCTTCAGTTCAGTAAACAATTTCAGTGGTGGCCCACCCAGCGTTCTTTTCTTCCCAATAAGTTACAAAGTTCCTTTTTGCCTTATGGCTTGTAATCCTTTTGAAACTTTTTCACTTTGGGACTTTCATGGGGATCAATACACTTGTTGTATCTGACCATGGTTCCATGGTGGTTGAACTCAAATCGCGCCTAGGTCCCTTTCTACCCCTTCCATAGACTATCATTCACACTTTGTTAATTTGGCACTATTTCTACTTCAAACCTTAAAAATTCACATCCCTGGTTCCACTCTTTAGATTGATTTTGGTTTAGTGTTGTTTCTTAGATTTCATTCTAATGTTCTAATTTGGTTTGGGATTTTCATTGCTTGGTGTTTTGACTTTATTACTGTTTGGGCAGCACTGCATAAATACTTTACACATTGCCCTAAGTTAACCCTATGTGCTCTGTGTCATAGCTCATTTGGAGCTGAGCTCAGGTTTATTTAATCAC
This sequence comes from Triturus cristatus, assembly GCF_964204655.1. Classification (NCBI taxonomy): domain Eukaryota; kingdom Metazoa; phylum Chordata; class Amphibia; order Caudata; family Salamandridae; genus Triturus; species Triturus cristatus. The sequence continues at coordinate 674,418,002 of NC_140587.1, forward strand.
TTTAAGGTTTCATGTTGACAAGAAGTGTTATTCGTTTTGGTGGGCATTCACTCTTACCAACAATTAATCCACTTTCTTAAAGCATCATCTAGCCATGTTTCTGTGACCTTGATGAGATTGAATAGCTGTTCTAGTATACATTCCATATTCAATGTTTGTGCCATCATAGATTGGACGTTGACTAAACTTCATTCAGTGCAGCCTTTGTCTCTTCATGGAGCAGCCCTAGAATATCATCTTATATCTATATTCATCTTCCAGCCTGGCAATGAGGCCCAAGGCTGGACCTTTCCAAGTGTCCCCTAACATTTGCTTGTAGCAGGGAATGCTCATTTCAAGTTAATGAAAGTCCTGGGTACACCCTAATTGATCTTTTTGTAGTGGGAAGAATACCTCCCCACACTAAGGCCATTGATTCTGCTTTGGGAGCAGTTTTCACACTTCTTTCGCAGTGCATTCAGGGCAAGCACAGGCTCACCTGTGCAAACTATCTCCCTGCAGCTTCAGGCAAGGTAAAGGTAACTTTCTTAAGTTACATTTCCCATATATTTTATGATAAATTAGATTTGATTTTCAGTAAATTCGTTTTTGAACGCAGTCTACATCTGGTACAGGTTAACAGTGTTAAAATTAAACTATAATCCATATTTAGACATTTCTTATGTTCCAATTACAGTGGCCAATGACATGTCATTTCTAATGTCAAACATGTCCCACATTTAAGTATTATGCACCCTACCTTGTGGGCAGCAAGGTATGCTCAGGGGTGACTTATTTTATGTTTAAAAATCAGGTTCTCCCATCTGTTGAAAGGGTGATTTTGACAGGTCTGTGCAGCTGGACTCGAGATGCTGCTGTCAGGCAACCCAGAGTAGATATGAATCTATGTTTTCACTGCCACTGCAATGATAGCACAACAGGTGCTGCAGTCCACAGGTGGCATTTAAATGTCACCCTCTGGGTACATTAATTTTCTTTAGGGATTTATACATAAGTAAAATAATTCAATTACGGATAAGCCAATTTCGACATTTTTAAAAGGGGAGAACAGGTACTAATGCCAGCAAAACAAATAGGGCAAAAATAGGGGGAACAACTCGCAAAATATGGTTAGTTCTTTGGGATAACCAGGGCTGACACAATATATGCCATGTATGGTAGCAGTGTTGTACAGGTTGGACCTCTCTGCACAAGACTGTACCATCTCTCTCTGAAATCCTTTGTTAACCTGTGGCCATATTACAGATGGTGCCCCGGGGGCGCAATGGGCGTATGCGCCCCCTTTGCACGCCCCGGGGCACTTTGGTATTATAGAAGGGGGCGCAGATGCTTGTGCGTCCCCTTTTATAGTACCAATAGCACTGGCACACTTAATGCGCCAGCGCTACCTTCATAGGGTGTTCCCACATTTGCATAGGGGCATGCGCTATGCAAATAAGGGAATTCCTTTGACTCTGTGCCCACGTCATATTACAGATGCTGGTGCAGAGTCAAAGAAGCCCTTAAGAGGCTAACTGTCAGTGCGCCTCCTGACAGCAGCCCTCTCTGCAGGGGGTAAAGGGCATCCCCTTGCAGGCGGGTGCAGTCACTGACTGCATCCGCATGTAAGGGGATTTCTAAACCCCTTTGAAAGTGCAATCGGGTGCCGCCTGTACTGTGAAAATATGGAGCGGCTGCTTTGTGTTTTTACGTGAATGTGATGCCCTGGGGACAACACGAGTTTGCGGCTGCCTTGGGGGCAACGCATACACCATAATTGGGGGCATTATCATTGTTTGCGCCGGGCGCACCTATTGAAAGGAGCGCCAGGGGCAAGCAGTGATAATATGCAATACAGCCCCTGGTGTTTAAAAGTGCTAACTGCCACTCAAAAACAATGGTAAATATTCAGTTCTATCCCCTCATTGAAATGCAAGGCTATTTTTGAGGCTGATCTCCTTGATACCATTTTGTCACGGACGTCTTTCTATTCCACATGCACACAAACAGAATTGTTAATTTCTGGGCAATTATGCGAGGGATAAAGTTGACACACTGCTAAGGAATATGTACTACTACTACTATTCATCCTCAGGTCATACATTGGCCCGAACATGAAACACAGATTTTGGGATACAAGAAGAGATACATAATATGAAACAAAAAAGTTTGTAAACCTATTGATGGGTTTCCAAAAATCTTTTGGTATTAACTAAGGGCATTTAGGAGTAGTAAAGTTAGGAATCCTAACTTTCCTACTCCTAAATGCCCTTTGTGAATACCGAAAGTCGTAAAGTTAGGATTTTGTCTCAGATTACTTTTGTGCATCGAGCCCCATACTTTTATAAGTTTTACTCATTTTTCAGCTACTCCCCCTCCCACGTTAATCATTAAAACATCTACCTATCTGTGCGGAGATCGCCTAAGTCATGGTGGAGACCTCTGCAAATGAAACATTGGCGAGGTAGAGCCTAGACTTCCACAAGTAGGTTAGTGAATAGTATTTTGTAGTACATCATTAGTAGTACTTTTGTAGTGCTACTGAAGACACTGAAAATTAACATTTGTAAATCGTCCCCAAGGTGCATACATGTGTGAAGAAGTCTCTATGGAAATAGCCTCAGCGTATCTAAAAACCGATTACCCATATGTACATTGTAACAAAAAGTTAAGATAAAATCCTGACCTAGTGGTCACTCATGTGCCACCGACCTGTGGAGCACATTATCAGAGCAGGTAAGGCTTAGCTTGCAACTGCTCCCTAGTCACAGAAACTGTAAACATCTCTCAGTTTATGAAGTGGCAACCTCAAGTAATCCTGGCAAAAAGCACTTGATTGCCTCTGGGTTATTAATGCTTTATAAATGTAGATGAAGATTATACTGATAAAAATGTCAGCTGTGTTATTTGTGAATAACACTGCAATCATGTGAGTGTTCCTGGAAAGCTGCAAAAGTGACTGCTTTCCAGGAGCACTCATGAAGCTATTTGTGAATTAAAAAGAAAATTTCAATTTGTTTCGAAAGTGAGGCATAAGACTACAATGTTTGTGAACTGGGTCATATATTATAAGTGCATGCTCGCTTATATTTTTCCATTTTCCATTTTGAAAATTGATAATTTTACCCAGTAAGATGACCAATGTATATTGAATTATGTGAAGCTGATACTATAAATGCATATCTTCTGTTGTGCAAGTCAGCAACTGAAAAATCCGAAAAACACTTCAAAGCTGTAAAACAAACACATCAGTGACACCAGCAGCCAGTTCTGTCGTTTTAGCCAAGAGAACATCGGCTTCTTACAGTTTTGTTAATCACACATAGGCTTAAAATACAGGAACACAAAATGGTTCTGGTTAAAAACTAGGAGGCCTATTGCAACAGAGATGCAAACAGATTTTTGAAGCCAAACAAAGCCACTTTGTGTGGCTCTGTGTGACTCCAAAGATCTGGAGTAACACAGCACAAGTAATGCTGCGTTGCGTTATTCTGCCCTGGGAAGGCGTTCCATGGGTGTTGCGTGGGTGTTCCCGAACAACTCCCAGGGTTTTTGACGTATTCTCAGATTTACAAGAACTTGCAAAATCTTACACCTTACCCAGGGGAAGCGTAACAAGGAGGAATATGCATCCCAGGAATGCTATTATTTAGGGAGATGCCCCTTCCTGCACAATAAAAATCCTGCATGCAACACAGGCACCTTTGCACCATGGTGCAGGGGGGTGCCAGAATTGTCACTAGACAGCCAAATGGGCACCAGTGCAGGTGAAAAGACAGGAATGCACCGAATTGCCTTAAATACAGCCCAGTTCTGCCCTTTCCCTGTCACGCAGGGTAGCGCAGCAAGGTGACTTGCTGCACTGCATGATTCCCCCATGCCTTCCGAGGGCTGAGTAATTCAATGCAGCGATTTGTGCTGCATCACATTACTACAGAGATTTGAAGCTACTCAGAGCCATGCAAAGTAGCTTGGTTGGTGCGAACATGATGCAACCCTCTCATAAATGAGGCCTTAGGGCTGGGTAAATTTGAGTATTTGTTTCATGAAATGTCATGAAAATAATGCAAACTTTTGTGATTATATGGGTTGAATATTGAATGTGAAGGCATATTTGTCATTCAAAAGTCACACGAAATATCAACATGGGGACGGGATCAAGAAGTAAATAACTCTTGTTAGATATTTTCTATTCCTTTGAGACCTTTTAAACTCGAATTAGACACCATTAGGAAAAATTACAAAATGTCCTGAAATCCATAAAATACAAAACTATGCCTATTTTGAGGGCACAATGTAAGATTTTGCACAGGCATACCACAGCCAAGAGTGGCTGAAGGCAATCCTCTTATTGTACATCTCCCTCGGCCCACTGTAGACATTATCCAGTTCTGCCCCTAATAAAACATTTAACAATGTCTCCCAAGAAACACATTACCCTTTCCTCCTCTTGGACTCTATCATTTAGCACAGATAGGGACAGTCATTGAAGAAAAAGCCTTCTCATCAGTGCAGGCACAAACTGTGACAGGAATTACAAGTGCTCCTGTAGGCAGATGCAGTGAGGAACTGCCCCTGCATGCAGGTGGTTACCTGGTGGGTCCCTGGGACCACTGTAACCACCTCCTAAGTGGTGCCCTCAGGTTGAGCACTGACCTCTAGACAGTGCACCACCTGATTGCCTTTTAACCTCTGTGCGTGCTTCTGTAATATAACACAGGTGCAAAGTGTTTCTATATTTGCATGAGACTATGCCCCAATGACAATGACAGAGCACCCCAGTGACATTGGTTGGCGCATATTTAGAACCGCCATTATCGATATTACAACAGGGGATGTGTAAGCATCTGCTGCCTCTTACGTAATACCAAAGTACCACTGTGGCACAAAAAGTATCACACGCATCAGTTGCACCTCCGGGGCCCTTGTATAATATGGCCCAGGTTCACTTCATCCTGTGCTCCGCTGCTGTATATTAACCTGTACCACCCAGAAGCACGGCAGTTTGTTCGCCTGTGTGCATTGATGCCTGCACGTTTGTTCATCTGTGTGAGTGACTACCTGTATGTGCGAATGCGTATATATATATATATATATATATATATATATATATAGATGTGACGGTCTGTATGCATTTGCCCATGTTCTATCATTGCTTGTATGACTCTTTGTTGGATGCTTCAGAGTGCGTGTGCTAAAAAAAAGAAAAGGTAAGCCTGTTCATTTTGCCAATGTTTGTTTTTTAATCTGAGAATCTTTCCCATCTTCTTTTGGCAAGGCTGTCTAGCTTGATTGTCACAATAATATATGAGCCACGCTAGTTCTGAAAGTATGGTGTGTGGCTGGCACCAGCTCAAATAGAGTAGATTTCTGAATATTGCAGTGAAACTCCTTTTGCATTCTACCTCACCAATTTAACATTGTTGTGTTAGGGTTATTGCCCAAATTGCAGACATTTGTATAAGTGTTCTCTTATTTTATTCAATCAGGACCTGTTACATTTTCAGCCGAGTGCAATAGGAGTTTCCATCGACTCTATCACAACACAAGGGATTGCTCAATACCAGCATGTAAGTAGAGTCCAAGATATTCCTTTTCAACCTTTAACAAATTCAAGTGTATTTGGCGTGCGTAACCCCTCTTTTTCAAATGCACTGGACATAATATATCTTGTCCATATTATCAATATGCCCATTCCAACAGCATTTCTTTTTCAGGATGTTTTCCTTATTTTATGTGGACATAGGGAATTTGAAATCTACTCAGACCTCTCCGAGCCGGACTCACAACTGTTCCTGTGCAAGGAAACTTATATTAATTATCCCATTCACATACACCAATGGTGGATCTGAATTCAAGAATTCTCTGTAGGAAATCCATAAGCCAGGATGAGTTTTCAAGTCATAAGTTTAGGGTGAATTGTGAAATCATGTGTAATGCCAGGTTAGGAACATCAAAGTGGCCAATGTAAAACAATAAAGATCTGTGTAATAGAAACATCTGGATGCTTTTTCACACCCAGGTGGTCCTACAAGATTAAGGGGCTGAGAGTGAGTCTGGCCATCTCAGACGGCCAGACTCATGGTGGCGCAGCGGTGGCAATCCAGTCACCACCGCACCAGCGGTCCGACCACCTCACTACAATTTGGGCGGTTGGACTGCCAATGCACCGCTGCAACCACTAGGGATCAGAGATCCCTGCTGGTGGCGCAGAGGTCTTGTGGCTGCAATATGCTTGGCTGGAACGCCGCGCAACCACCAAGCATATTATGAGTTTCCTCTCCGCCATGGTTTTTATGGCGGTTCTTCCTCAAAGAAAACTGTGACAGGGAGGAATCAAATGGGACCTTGCAGGGCCCCCTATTGCCTCTGGGCCATGGGGCGCATGCAGGGAAGCACATGGTTTGCCCCCCTGTGTTCATGCACCCCAGTTCCTGCACTGCATGGACTGCACCAGTCCAAGCCATGCAGGTACTGCCTTTGATGTTCCTATTGCAAGGCCTATTTTCAGGGGCACTGCCATGGGATCACCAAGAAAACGCCTGCCAGACACAAGAAACACTCGTAATCTCGCAGGCACTGCTCACACGGCTTTGGCAAGGCAGGAGCATTGCGATGGCGTACCGTCCTCTCCCACACTGCCAAAAGTCATAATTGGGCCCTTAGAACTTTATTTGAAGTTTGGTTCTAAGATAGATTTGGATGGAATCCGCCCTTTTCTGTTGAATTGGTATTACAATTCATTAAATCAGCATGCACACTACAGCATGCAGGTTTCCTAGAGACACATTTGTCCAGACAGTCCTAATGGTATTTGTCAGCAGAACATTGCGAATTAATTGAAGAAATGATTGCAGTAACATTTATTTCCCCAGCAACTTCTCTCTGCACTTATGTTAATTCTGAGGGCAAACTATCAATGCCGAAATTCCTCATCAGAAAAATGGGGGCCCCAAAAATTGTCTAGTTGGGCAATTTTGTAATTTAAAAAAATTCCCAAAACAACATATTTTTGAATGGACAAAAAATGCTGAGGTTTTTGTGTGCCTTCCAGTGCAGGCTCTGCTATTTAAGGGTTTGACAGATGCAACTAAATCTTTCCTTTAACAGAGTTACATGTGATCGCGTTAGAAGTCCTGTGAATTCCAAGAAAACTGTAACTTTATGAAAATCAGCATGATATATTTCTTTAAATAGAATTTAGCTTTGGATTGCCTCAGTAAAGTCAGCCTTTTTGTCAGTGCACAGGATGCATACCAATCCTAAGGAGAGCTGAACTGGTTATTATGAGTTCTGTCATTCTTGGCTGGACCACAAGTCAGCGGCTGCTTTTAGGACTCAATGGGCTACCATGACTGAGCTTTGAACGCACTTTGACAATATATTTTAAGATTTGTGTCATAATATTTCTGTTTGGAACCATTTTTGCTAAACTCCACTGCAACATTTGATCGGGACTGATTTCAACATTTTTGACAGAGCTTGTGTTGGTTTCCAGTCACCTCAGTCCCTTGCATTGAGGTCAGGATGCTTGACTTGTCCTTGAGCCAAATGTAGACACCGGTCAGAAATTTGAGTAGACACACCTTTTTAGTGGAATCTGAATAGGTATGTGTTATATCTGGGTGTACCATGCCTCTTCCCTGCTGCTCTGGTCCTTGCTGCTCAACCAGTATGGATAAATAGGTGGTGGGGACGAAGCCCAGTCCTTTCTCCAGGACTGTTAATTCATCTGTTGTGAGGGTAATGTCAGTCAGGTTCACAACTAGTCCCTCGTGTTGCTCGTGCCTGGTTGTTGCTGACCTCTGGTGTTGCTCCGTGTGTTCATCGGATTCCTGTCTTCTTCCCATTGGATTCTCTTGTTCCCACGTCTTCTTCGTTTTCCTCGCCTTCTGCCCGGCCCTAAAAAATGCTGGTGAAGTCGGGCTGGTAGTATGGACCAGTAGGAAATTGAGGAGGACCTTGGAATGGTATTGGGCCAGTTGCACAGTTCTTGGGCACTCGTGGGCTCGTCTCTTTCAATAAGCACGTTTTTGGGAAACAGCATCATGGAAATAACACATTTTGCTCATACAAATTTGTATGTTGTTTTTCTCCTCTTTCTTTGTTTGTTCTCTTTACAGATGGAGAACTACACATGACAGATAACTCGTTTGTCACACACATAAGGAGCAGCTACTCTGCCCTTTTTTCACTGACAGGATAGGGATCACACTTTCTGTACCCCAGGGTGGACGACAATTGCCCTGAAGAAAGTCCTGGACCTTTATGGCCACATATGAACTGAAACATGTTGGCACTAGGGTCTTAGGACCATAATACTCCTACTCTGACCCACTTTTTAAGAGTTTTTAATAACCCTGACAGACCCAAGAATAAAGGGAAACTGGGGATCTGTCAGAGCTGTTTTATCTTTATTGTCCCCCTGGACTTCTATAACTTCAAAGAGCTCCCAACACTGTGGTTGAGCCCACCCCAACCTATAGGCGTCGGGGTGACCCGATGATGAAGCATGACACCACTAGGGTGTGTGAGGGTAACTAAACAAAAAGGAATATCTTCCTTGCTCACCTGATGGTGAAGTAACACACCTTCCCTCACACTTCTTTTTTCGCGTCCACCCATTTAAGTGCTTCTTGATTGACCACCGCTTGGTCAGTTGGAGTAAATTGTCGTGGCTTTATGAATGCTAACAGTGACAGGTTAAATGGTAGTAGAACGCTCATTATAACTGCTGGTACATAAGATGCACTGTGATTTGGAGATCCCCTGTGTGGCTGTTTAAGGTTTGCAGATGCTCCCTGTCATCGCTTACAGTTACACCAGATGCCTTCGCTAGAGGTATGACTGTGTTGGGTGGAAGACACCCATTGCTTACTGTTATACTAGATGTCTTTGTTGAAGTATGACATGTTGGGGGGAATTTGTCCTCTGCTTACTGTTGCACCAGATGCCTTTGCTTGAGGTATGACATGTGGGGTAGAAGTCACCCACTGCTTACTGTTGCACCAGATGCCTTTGCTTGAGGTATGACATGTGGGGTAGAAGTCACCCACTGCTTACTGTTACACCAGATGCCTTTGCTTGAGGGATGACTTGTGGGGTGAGAGTCACCCACTGCTTCCTGTTACACTATGTTCCTTGGTAGTGGGATGTCTGTGTGAAGTGGAAGTCATCCATTGATTGCTTTTACATTAGATGCCCTTGGATGACTATTTAGGATGGAAGTCTCCCATTGCTTCTGTGTGAGGTCTGTGTTCTTTATTTGGGTTGGTGTGTATGAGGTTTCTTTGTTGTGTAATTGTATTAAGAGTGCTTTGATGGTGTTATTTGTTGTGTCACTGTGGAGTGGTGTGCCTTACAATTTTATTGTTGGTTTTCTGTGTTATTTCTCATTTCATGCTAGTCTGGCCAGCTGGTGTGGTTTGTGGTTGCAACAGGATCGCATGTTTTTTCGCAGAATGTGCCTACATGAGATGTGTCTGGTTTGTGGGGTGCATATAGAGGGGGTATATGTATATTATTATATATATTTTCCCTTTCTGTTTTAAATGGTGTTGTAGGACTATGTTGTTTCTTTTTTCAGTCCTTTGTTTAGCAGCATGTGATCTTAATATAAATGCATTGTTTCCATCTTGCATTTGCATTATTTTAGGTGCCTGTAAAGGGGGAAGATGTGGTACATCCTGTGTGGTTTACAACGCGTTTCCTTATGTAATGTGTTCTTTCCATCTTGTATTTGCAATATCTTTACATCTAATATGTTTCCACGCATGTTCTTTTATGTAAATGCAGTGTTTCCATCTTGTATTGGCAATATTTTTATCGGTCCGGTAAAGGGGAATGATGTGTTATATCTGGTGTATTGTACTATGCATCTTCCCTGGTGCTCTGGTCCTTGCTGCCTAGCCAGTGTAGATGTACTGCGTGAAATGTTGTAGTGCATGGTGATGCAATGGAATGCTAGGGTGTCTGTGAGGTGTGGAGTGTCAGTGGGAGTATGGGCTGAGCAGCGGGACGCTGCTCCTGGTGGGGATTACTACAGGGCAATCATAAGGACTAACTTAGGCCCTTCAATGAATATACTTACCTGTAACTAAGATCAATAAATCATCATCCATAACCCACACCTCTGCTACTGAACCTTTTCATTATAACAATATGCCAGTCAATTATGGAACGGAACGTTTTATAGTTTCATATTCTGCTGTTTGACTGTTTTTCAAAAATAACTGCTCACAATTTTTTTTTTTTTAACGTACAAGATAGTTTCCAGGGCCATTTTTTTGTAATTCAATATGTTTGCAAGTGAAACTTGAAACTTGTCTACAGAAAGAGATACAGAGAGAGTGAAAGAAAATGTCAACGTATAAAGACAGATAGAGCCAAGAAAATAAAAGGGGGCAAGAGGGCGCAAACTCATGACGAATTCTAATTGTCTTGTGTAAACACACATATGATTTGTTTGTCGGAACACTTTTGTGTAAACCTCCTATGACTACTGAGACCTGCATTTTTGCTCACTCTTCAAGTGTTCTGGTTGAAATGGATGAACAATTCCCCCTCCCCAATGCATGGCAGTAACATTACTTCATCCTGTCACTGGCTGGGTCCATGGATATGTAAGTGTCTATCTATTTACATTAAAAGTGTACATGAGCAAGAGAATTTGGACAGATGCACTTGCGAAGCATTCTGATTGTTTGCCAAGAGATAAGTGCTGCATTCCCTCCATTTACCTAGGCGGTTTTTCACCCCACGCTTTCTAGACCTTGGTGTACAATGTTCCTATGGGCAGTCATGTAATGTAACATCTAAAATGTATCTAAATTATACATCATATGCCTCAACTAACTGCTCTGATTTACTCCATATTTCCAAAATCAGGAATCATAGGACCTCATTCGTGAGGTTTTACCGTAGGGCAGCGCTGCAGGCGTTCCTGCTGCGCTACCCTACGGTAAAAGAAAAGGGCAGGAATGTGCTGTATTTATCAGATAGCGTTACAACAAACAAATGATGGACGGAATGCTGACAATGCAGACATTCTCCCCCAGTCAAGAGATCTGGGTTAAATCCATCGTTCTTTTGCCCACTACGCCACCCCAGTTTAGACATGGCCATATGCAAATCAGTCTTGACCCTGTGCCTCATGGGAACAGTCCAGCCCGAACTGCCAAGCCATGTCTTCCCTGGACCGGAATCAAGCATCCTAGGACCGGTTTCTGGCTATCAGCCGTCATCAGCCAGGATAGCTTGACTCCAGTGGCGTAGTGAGCACGGGTCCCACGTCTGGGAATACCCATCCCACTTAGGGCGAAAAGCGTTACAACAAACAAATGATGGACGGAATGCTGACAATGCAGACATTCTCCCCCAGTCAAGAGATCTGGGTTAAATCCATCGTTCTTTTGCCCACTACGCCACCCCAGTTTAGACATGGCCATATGCAAATCAGTCTTGACCCTGTGCCTCATGGGAACAGTCCAGCCCGAACTGCCAAGCCATGTCTTCCCTGGACCGGAATCAAGCATCCTAGGACCGGTTTCTGGCTATCAGCCGTCATCAGCCAGGATAGCTTGACTCCAGTGGCGTAGTGAGCACGGGTCCCACGTCTGGGAATACCCATCCCACTTAGGGCGAAAAGCGTTACAACAAACAAATGATGGACGGAATGCTGACAATGCAGACATTCTCCCCCAGTCAAGAGATCTGGGTTAAATCCATCGTTCTTTTGCCCACTACGCCACCCCAGTTTAGACATGGCCATATGCAAATCAGTCTTGACCCTGTGCCTCATGGGAACAGTCCAGCCCGAATTGCCAAGCCATGTCTTCCCTGGACCGGAATCAAGCATCCTAGGACCGGTTTCTGGCTATCAGCCGTCATCAGCCAGGATAGCTTGACTCCAGTGGCGTAGTGAGCACGGGTCCCACGTCTGGGAATACCCATCCCACTTAGGGCGAAAAGCGTTACAACAAACAAATGATGGACGGAATGCTGACAATGCAGACATTCTCCCCCAGTCAAGAGATCTGGGTTAAATCCATCGTTCTTTTGCCCACTACGCCACCCCAGTTTAGACATGGCCATATGCAAATCAGTCTTGACCCTGTGCCTCATGGGAACAGTCCAGCCCGAACTGCCAAGCCATGTCTTCCCTGGACCGGAATCAAGCATCCTAGGACCGGTTTCTGGCTATCAGCCGTCATCAGCCAGGATAGCTTGACTCCAGTGGCGTAGTGAGCACGGGTCCCACGTCTGGGAATACCCATCCCACTTAGGGCGAAAAGCGTTACAACAAACAAATGATGGACGGAATGCTGACAATGCAGACATTCTCCCCCAGTCAAGAGATCTGGGTTAAATCCATCATTCTTTTGCCCACTACGCCACCCCAGTTTAGACATGGCCATATGCAAATCAGTCTTGACCCTGTGCCTCATGGGAACAGTCCAGCCCGAACTGCCAAGCCATGTCTTCCCTGGACCGGAATCAAGCATCCTAGGACCGGTTTCTGGCTATCAGCCGTCATCAGCCAGGATAGCTTGACTCCAGTGGCGTAGTGAGCACGGGTCCCACGTCTGGGAATACCCATCCCACTTAGGGCGAAAAGCGTTACAACAAACAAATGATGGACGGAATGCTGACAATGCAGACATTCTCCCCCAGTCAAGAGATCTGGGTTAAATCCATCGTTCTTTTGCCCACTACGCCACCCCAGTTTAGACATGGCCATATGCAAATCAGTCTTGACCCTGTGCCCCATGGGAACAGTCCAGCCCGAACTGCCAAGCCAGGTCCTCCCTGGACTGGAAACAAGCATCCTAGGACCGGTTTCGGGCTTTCAGCCCTCATCAGCCAGGATAGCCTGATTCCAGTGGCATGGAGAGCAAGGGACTCACGTCTGAGCATACCCTTCCCACTCGGGGTGACAAATGCAAAAATAACAATTGATGGACAGAATGCAGAACAATGTCATACATTCACCCCAGTACAGAGATCTGGGCCTAAATCCATCGTTTTTTTGCTCACCGTGCCATTCCAGTTTGAACCCAGCCATATGCAAATCAGTCTTGACCCTGTGCCCCATGGGAACAGTCCAGCCCGAACTGCCAAGCCAGGTCCTCCCTGGACTGGAAACAAGCATCCTAGGACCGGTTTCGGGCTTTCAGCCCTCATCAGCCAGGATAGCCTGATTCCAGTGGCATGGAGAGCAAGGGACTCACGTCTGAGCATACCCTTCCCACTCGGGGTGACAAATGCAAAAATAACAATTGATGGACAGAATGCAGAACAATGTCATACATTCACCCCAGTACAGAGATCTGGGCCTAAATCCATCGTTTTTTTGCTCACCGTGCCATTCCAGTTTGAACCCAGCCATATGCAAATCAGTCTTGACCCTGTGCCCCATGGGAACAGTCCAGCCCGAACTGCCAAGCCAGGTCCTCCCTGGACTGGAAACAAGCATCCTAGGACCGGTTTCGGGCTTTCAGCCCTCATCAGCCAGGATAGCCTGATTCCAGTGGCATGGAGAGCAAGGGACTCACGTCTGAGCATACCCTTCCCACTCGGGGTGACAAATGCAAAAATAACAATTGATGGACAGAATGCAGAACAATGTCATACATTCACCCCAGTACAGAGATCTGGGCCTAAATCCATCGTTTTTTTGCTCACCGTGCCATTCCAGTTTGAACCCAGCCATATGCAAATCAGTCTTGACCCTGTGCCCCATGGGAACAGTCCAGCCCGAACTGCCAAGCCAGGTCCTCCCTGGACTGGAAACAAGCATCCTAGGACCGGTTTCGGGCTTTCAGCCCTCATCAGCCAGGATAGCCTGATTCCAGTGGCATGGAGAGCAAGGGACTCACGTCTGAGCATACCCTTCCCACTCGGGGTGACAAATGCAAAAATAACAATTGATGGACAGAATGCAGAACAATGTCATACATTCACCCCAGTACAGAGATCTGGGCCTAAATCCATCGTTTTTTTGCTCACCGTGCCATTCCAGTTTGAACCCAGCCATATGCAAATCAGTCTTGACCCTGTGCCCCATGGGAACAGTCCAGCCCGAACTGCCAAGCCAGGTCCTCCCTGGACTGGAAACAAGCATCCTAGGACCGGTTTCGGGCTTTCAGCCCTCATCAGCCAGGATAGCCTGATTCCAGTGGCATGGAGAGCAAGGGACTCACGTCTGAGCATACCCTTCCCACTCGGGGTGACAAATGCAAAAATAACAATTGATGGACAGAATGCAGAACAATGTCATACATTCACCCCAGTACAGAGATCTGGGCCTAAATCCATCGTTTTTTTGCTCACCGTGCCATTCCAGTTTGAACCCAGCCATATGCAAATCAGTCTTGACCCTGTGCCCCATGGGAACAGTCCAGCCCGAACTGCCAAGCCAGGTCCTCCCTGGACTGGAAACAAGCATCCTAGGACCGGTTTCGGGCTTTCAGCCCTCATCAGCCAGGATAGCCTGATTCCAGTGGCATGGAGAGCAAGGGACTCACGTCTGAGCATACCCTTCCCACTCGGGGTGACAAATGCAAAAATAACAATTGATGGACAGAATGCAGAACAATGTCATACATTCACCCCAGTACAGAGATCTGGGCCTAAATCCATCGTTTTTTTGCTCACCGTGCCATTCCAGTTTGAACCCAGCCATATGCAAATCAGTCTTGACCTGTGCCCCATGGGAACAGTCCAGCCCGAACTGCCAAGCCACGTCCTCCCTGGACTGGAAACAAGCATCCTAGGACCGGTTTCGGGCTTTCAGCCCTCATCAGCCAGGATAGCCTGATTCCAGTGGCATGGAGAGCAAGGGACTCACGTCTGAGCATACCCTTCCCACTCGGGGTGACAAATGCAAAAATAACAATTGATGGACAGAATGCAGAACAATGTCATACATTCACCCCAGTACAGAGATCTGGGCCTAAATCCATCGTTTTTTTGCTCACCGTGCCATTCCAGTTTGAACCCAGCCATATGCAAATCAGTCTTGACCCTGTGCCCCATGGGAACAGTCCAGCCCGAACTGCCAAGCCAGGTCCTCCCTGGACTGGAAACAAGCATCCTAGGACCGGTTTCGGGCTTTCAGCCCTCATCAGCCAGGATAGCCTGATTCCAGTGGCATGGAGAGCAAGGGACTCACGTCTGAGCATACCCTTCCCACTCGGGGTGACAAATGCAAAAATAACAATTGATGGACAGAATGCAGAACAATGTCATACATTCACCCCAGTACAGAGATCTGGGCCTAAATCCATCGTTTTTTTGCTCACCGTGCCATTCCAGTTTGAACCCAGCCATATGCAAATCAGTCTTGACCCTGTGCCCCATGGGAACAGTCCAGCCCGAACTGCCAAGCCAGGTCCTCCCTGGACTGGAAACAAGCATCCTAGGACCGGTTTAGGGCTTTCAGCCCTCATCAGCCAGGATAGCCTGATTCCAGTGGCATGGAGAGCAAGGGACTCACGTCTGAGCATACCCTTCCCACTCGGGATGACAAATGCAAAAATAACAATTGATGGACAGAATGCAGAACAATGTCATACATTCACCCCAGTACAGAGATCTGGGCCTAAATCCATCGTTTTTTTGCTCACCGTGCCATTCCAGTTTGAACCCAGCCATATGCAAATCAGTCTTGACCCTGTGCCCCATGGGAACAGTCCAGCCCGAACTGCCAAGCCAGGTCCTCCCTGGACTGGAAACAAGCATCCTAGGACCGGTTTCGGGCTTTCAGCCCTCATCAGCCAGGATAGCCTGATTCCAGTGGCATGGAGAGCAAGGGACTCACGTCTGAGCATACCCTTCCCACTCGGGGTGACAAATGCAAAAATAACAATTGATGGACAGAATGCAGAACAATGTCATACATTCACCCCAGTACAGAGATCTGGGCCTAAATCCATCGTTTTTTTGCTCACCGTGCCATTCCAGTTTGAACCCAGCCATATGCAAATCAGTCTTGACCCTGTGCCCCATGGGAACAGTCCAGCCCGAACTGCCAAGCCAGGTCCTCCCTGGACTGGAAACAAGCATCCTAGGACCGGTTTCGGGCTTTCAGCCCTCATCAGCCAGGATAGCCTGATTCCAGTGGCATGGAGAGCAAGGGACTCACGTCTGAGCATACCCTTCCCACTCGGGGTGACAAATGCAAAAATAACAATTGATGGACAGAATGCAGAACAATGTCATACATTCACCCCAGTACAGAGATCTGGGCCTAAATCCATCGTTTTTTTGCTCACCGTGCCATTCCAGTTTGAACCCAGCCATATGCAAATCAGTCTTGACCCTGTGCCCCATGGGAACAGTCCAGCCCGAACTGCCAAGCCAGGTCCTCCCTGGACTGGAAACAAGCATCCTAGGACCGGTTTCGGGCTTTCAGCCCTCATCAGCCAGGATAGCCTGATTCCAGTGGCATGGAGAGCAAGGGACTCACGTCTGAGCATACCCTTCCCACTCGGGGTGACAAATGCAAAAATAACAATTGATGGACAGAATGCAGAACAATGTCATACATTCACCCCAGTACAGAGATCTGGGCCTAAATCCATCGTTTTTTTGCTCACCGTGCCATTCCAGTTTGAACCCAGCCATATGCAAATCAGTCTTGACCCTGTGCCCCATGGGAACAGTCCAGCCCGAACTGCCAAGCCAGGTCCTCCCTGGACTGGAAACAAGCATCCTAGGACCGGTTTCGGGCTTTCAGCCCTCATCAGCCAGGATAGCCTGATTCCAGTGGCATGGAGAGCAAGGGACTCACGTCTGAGCATACCCTTCCCACTCGGGGTGACAAATGCAAAATTAACAATTGATGGACAGAATGCAGAACAATGTCATACATTCACCCCAGTACAGAGATCTGGGCCTAAATCCATCGTTTTTTTGCTCACCGTGCCATTCCAGTTTGAACCCAGCCATATGCAAATCAGTCTTGACCCTGTGCCCCATGGGAACAGTCCAGCCCGAACTGCCAAGCCAGGTCCTCCCTGGACTGGAAACAAGCATCCTAGGACCGGTTTCGGGCTTTCAGCCCTCATCAGCCAGGATAGCCTGATTCCAGTGGCATGGAGAGCAAGGGACTCACGTCTGAGCATACCCTTCCCACTCGGGGTGACAAATGCAAAAATAACAATTGATGGACAGAATGCAGAACAATGTCATACATTCACCCCAGTACAGAGATCTGGGCCTAAATCCATCGTTTTTTTTGCTCACCGTGCCATTCCAGTTTGAACCCAGCCATATGCAAATCAGTCTTGACCCTGTGCCCCATGGGAACAGTCCAGCCCGAACTGCCAAGCCAGGTCCTCCCTGGACTGGAAACAAGCATCCTAGGACCGGTTTCGGGCTTTCAGCCCTCATCAGCCAGGATAGCCTGATTCCAGTGGCATGGAGAGCAAGGGACTCACGTCTGAGCATACCCTTCCCACTCGGGGTGACAAATGCAAAAATAACAATTGATGGACAGAATGCAGAACAATGTCATACATTCACCCCAGTACAGAGATCTGGGCCTAAATCCATCGTTTTTTTGCTCACCGTGCCATTCCAGTTTGAACCCAGCCATATGCAAATCAGTCTTGACCCTGTGCCCCATGGGAACAGTCCAGCCCGAACTGCCAAGCCAGGTCCTCCCTGGACTGGAAACAAGCATCCTAGGACCGGTTTCGGGCTTTCAGCCCTCATCAGCCAGGATAGCCTGATTCCAGTGGCATGGAGAGCAAGGGACTCACGTCTGAGCATACCCTTCCCACTCGGGGTGACAAATGCAAAAATAACAATTGATGGACAGAATGCAGAACAATGTCATACATTCACCCCAGTACAGAGATCTGGGCCTAAATCCATCGTTTTTTTGCTCACCGTGCCATTCCAGTTTGAACCCAGCCATATGCAAATCAGTCTTGACCCTGTGCCCCATGGGAACAGTCCAGCCCGAACTGCCAAGCCAGGTCCTCCCTGGACTGGAAACAAGCATCCTAGGACCGGTTTCGGGCTTTCAGCCCTCATCAGCCAGGATAGCCTGATTCCAGTGGCATGGAGAGCAAGGGACTCACGTCTGAGCATACCCTTCCCACTCGGGGTGACAAATGCAAAAATAACAATTGATGGACAGAATGCAGAACAATGTCATACATTCACCCCAGTACAGAGATCTGGGCCTAAATCCATCGTTTTTTTGCTCACCGTGCCATTCCAGTTTGAACCCAGCCATATGCAAATCAGTCTTGACCCTGTGCCCCATGGGAACAGTCCAGCCCGAACTGCCAAGCCAGGTCCTCCCTGGACTGGAAACAAGCATCCTAGGACCGGTTTCGGGCTTTCAGCCCTCATCAGCCAGGATAGCCTGATTCCAGTGGCATGGAGAGCAAGGGACTCAAGCTATCCTGGCTGATGACGGCTGATAGCCAGAAACCGGTCCTAGGATGCTTGATTCCGGCCAGGGTCAAGACTGATTTGCATATGGCTGGGTTCAAACTGGAATGGCACGGTGAGCAAAAAAACGATGGATTTAGGCCCAGATCTCTGTACTGGGGTGAATGTATGACATTGTTCTGCATTCTGTCCATCAATTGTTATTTTTGCATTTGTCACCCCGAGTGGGAAGGGTATGCTCAGACGTGAGTCCCTTGCTCTCCATGCCACTGGAATCAGGCTATCCTGGCTGATGAGGGCTGAAAGCCCGAAACCGGTCCTAGGATGCTTGTTTCCAGTCCAGGGAGGACCTGGCTTGGCAGTTCGGGCTGGACTGTTCCCATGGGGCACAGGGTCAAGACTGATTTGCATATGGCTGGGTTCAAACTGGAATGGCACGGTGAGCAAAAAAACGATGGATTTAGGCCCAGATCTCTGTACTGGGGTGAATGTATGACATTGTTCTGCATTCTGTCCATCAATTGTTATTTTTGCATTTGTCACCCCGAGTGGGAAGGGTATGCTCAGACGTGAGTCCCTTGCTCTCCATGCCACTGGAATCAGGCTATCCTGGCTGATGAGGGCTGAAAGCCCGAAACCGGTCCTAGGATGCTTGTTTCCAGTCCAGGGAGGACCTGGCTTGGCAGTTCGGGCTGGACTGTTCCCATGGGGCACAGGGTCAAGACTGATTTGCATATGGCTGGGTTCAAACTGGAATGGCACGGTGAGCAAAAAAACGATGGATTTAGGCCCAGATCTCTGTACTGGGGTGAATGTATGACATTGTTCTGCATTCTGTCCATCAATTGTTATTTTTGCATTTGTCACCCCGAGTGGGAAGGGTATGCTCAGACGTGAGTCCCTTGCTCTCCATGCCACTGGAATCAGGCTATCCTGGCTGATGAGGGCTGAAAGCCCGAAACCGGTCCTAGGATGCTTGTTTCCAGTCCAGGGAGGACCTGGCTTGGCAGTTCGGGCTGGACTGTTCCCATGGGGCACAGGGTCAAGACTGATTTGCATATGGCTGGGTTCAAACTGGAATGGCACGGTGAGCAAAAAAACGATGGATTTAGGCCCAGATCTCTGTACTGGGGTGAATGTATGACATTGTTCTGCATTCTGTCCATCAATTGTTATTTTTGCATTTGTCACCCCGAGTGGGAAGGGTATGCTCAGACGTGAGTCCCTTGCTCTCCATGCCACTGGAATCAGGCTATCCTGGCTGATGAGGGCTGAAAGCCCGAAACCGGTCCTAGGATGCTTGTTTCCAGTCCAGGGAGGACCTGGCTTGGCAGTTCGGGCTGGACTGTTCCCATGGGGCACAGGGTCAAGACTGATTTGCATATGGCTGGGTTCAAACTGGAATGGCACGGTGAGCAAAAAAACGATGGATTTAGGCCCAGATCTCTGTACTGGGGTGAATGTATGACATTGTTCTGCATTCTGTCCATCAATTGTTATTTTTGCATTTGTCACCCCGAGTGGGAAGGGTATGCTCAGACGTGAGTCCCTTGCTCTCCATGCCACTGGAATCAGGCTATCCTGGCTGATGAGGGCTGAAAGCCCGAAACCGGTCCTAGGATGCTTGTTTCCAGTCCAGGGAGGACCTGGCTTGGCAGTTCGGGCTGGACTGTTCCCATGGGGCACAGGGTCAAGACTGATTTGCATATGGCTGGGTTCAAACTGGAATGGCACGGTGAGCAAAAAAACGATGGATTTAGGCCCAGATCTCTGTACTGGGGTGAATGTATGACATTGTTCTGCATTCTGTCCATCAATTGTTATTTTTGCATTTGTCACCCCGAGTGGGAAGGGTATGCTCAGACGTGAGTCCCTTGCTCTCCATGCCACTGGAATCAGGCTATCCTGGCTGATGAGGGCTGAAAGCCCGAAACCGGTCCTAGGATGCTTGTTTCCAGTCCAGGGAGGACCTGGCTTGGCAGTTCGGGCTGGACTGTTCCCATGGGGCACAGGGTCAAGACTGATTTGCATATGGCTGGGTTCAAACTGGAATGGCACGGTGAGCAAAAAAACGATGGATTTAGGCCCAGATCTCTGTACTGGGGTGAATGTATGACATTGTTCTGCATTCTGTCCATCAATTGTTATTTTTGTATTTATCAGATAGGGCACATTCCTGTAATTTTCCCCTGCATCAGCGCACAATGGACTGCCATGCACCAACACAGGCACCTTTGCACCATGGTGCAAGGGTGCCTGCATTGCTGGGATGATTATTTCTGTGCAGGAAGGAAAAACTTCAGAAGAGGCTTTTTGCTCTTTCAATAAAGGAAAAACGAGGAGAAATAAAGCTATTTCTCCTTGTTGTGCCTCGCTTACGCCTTCCCTGGAGGTGTACGTTTTTGCCGCTGCCTCAGATTTACCATTTCTCGTACATCTGGGGCAGTGCTAGGGAACGCTCCCAGCAACACTCATTGCATGTCCCTTTAATGCAGAAAACTCAGGCCGCCCAAAGCAGTCATGTGCAACTCCCTGTTTGTAATGCAGGCTGCATTACAGCCTGCATGGAGAACATGCCCACCCCTAGCTGCATGCCTTGTTACGTTGCCAATTACCAATCCCACCGCCGCATCGCAGCGTTGTAATTGGCTCAGGGGGGGGAGCCTGGCTGCCTACTAACTGTTCCTGGAAGCAAACCCACGAGAGCAGGAGCAACAAAGACACGGGACCCGGCTTCGAGGCATGACTTCCCTTATTAAAATGTTTACAACACCCGCTCACACAAACATCCATGCATCCACGCCACATCCAGTGTTCTTTCCAGCGTGTACCACCTCACAGCTGTCCAGCCCCCCAGCACTTCTCAATGGCGGCCGCTGTGCGACCATGTACAGTGGGTGTACCACTCGTGTGCCAAAGGCACATGCGTGGTTGCGACGCATGCCATAACATCATATTCCATGCAACTAGCCTTTGCACCCCAAGCCCAATAAGAACCCTGGAATTCCTTTTTGAGCCCCCATAACACACCCAAAAATCAAATTTGACCCAAATGCACACTCCAATTTTCATATTTTACCCCAAAACACACCCCAGTTTTCATATTTTACCCCCAAAACACACCCAAATTTTCATATTTTACCCCAAAACACCCCCCAATTTTCATATTTAACATTCGAAACCCATAACCACCCGAAAATTGTAATCAAATGCGATGTAAAGGCACCTGCGTTGTCAGAGTTGCGTTGTTAACGATGTACTGCCTGCGTTGCAATGGTCGTCTCGCATGTCAAAGGCAACCCGTTTGCATCCATCTGCCCCTGGACCGCGCTCAGCACCAAGGAGCCTTCCTCTTGGACACCCCACCGCTACGACACCAGCACCCTCGTCGCCATCAACCCTGGATGCCACCTCGACTGCCTGGACCAGCCTCTGCTCCTGACCGGACATCGCC
Source organism: Triturus cristatus (assembly GCF_964204655.1). Classification (NCBI taxonomy): domain Eukaryota; kingdom Metazoa; phylum Chordata; class Amphibia; order Caudata; family Salamandridae; genus Triturus; species Triturus cristatus. The sequence goes on from NC_140587.1 coordinate 674,439,843, forward strand.
ATCACCAACAGAAGCACACTCCGACTGACCACGCACTCTAATGACCCAAGGGTGATCATGGCCCACCTCAGCTCCCAGACCCGTACCAAGCCCAACCACATCTTCTGCGGCACCCTCATGTGCAGGCCCCCCGGGCTTTGGCCCCCCATTCTCAAATACCATTGTAGACCTTATTGCACCCAAGGGTCTCCATCCACCGACAACATCCTACTCGGTGAACTTAAGTTCCACCTGGACAAGCCCAGTGACCAGGACACCACTCCCTTCTGGGGTAGGTCCCCTACATCAGACGCAAGCAGCAAGTCACCTCAACAAGCCACATAGCAGGACACACGGTCGAGCACGTCATCTCCGCCAGCGGGAACTTCAACTACAGCCACAACACCGGACTCTCATGGACCGACCATCATTGGTAACATCAATTCTCCACCTTGCCCACTGGACGCCACTGTCATCATCGCACCTCCTCGCAGCTGGACCAAGGCCACCGAAGAATGTCTCGTCAATTCCCGCCGTACCAACACTCCACCAATGCTTCCAAACGATGACACCGCAGCGTGCAACCACCGCCGATGGATCTCCAACAGCGCAGACATTCGGGCACCCCTCATGAATGGCACTGTGTCAGTACCTTCCACCTGCCTGATGGCAGGCGAGAGGATGACACAGTGCCACAGGGATAGGCTGGCCCCATGCATTGAAGGAGTTGTGTCATGGTTGTGACACAACTGTAGCAATGCGTGACTTTAGCGCAGACAGATACGTCAGGATTCCTGACGTATCTGTCATTACTTGCATCATGGAGCGCTGTCCAGTGAATACAGCGCATCCATGCTGTCGCAAGAAGGGCATTGTGAGAAGTGTTGCAACGTTGTCTTGTCACTGCACTGCAACGCTTTTCATGACTGGGGCCCAAGAATGCGCACTATCTTATTGATGGTGCGCATTCCTGTGCTGTAGTTTTGTCGCAGGATAGCGCTGCTACATTGCTTGCAGCGCTGCCCAGCACCAAAACCTGCTGAGATGTAGCTCCAAGTGTTATCCCCATTTTTAAGACCAGCTATTTTCTGGTCTTAAGTTCCAGCAGCTAACGGGCCTCAGCAGCTGTTTTTTGATCGCATCAGCGGTTTGGGCGATCATTGAGAATATTGCGAAGTGGGATTAGCATGCGTTTTAACATGGGAACGCCTACATTGCATATGATTAGCGTTAGTTGTCGCTAACATCGTTGGCTATGTTAATAGCGGCCGCTAATGCCAGAAAGCTGTCGCTAACGGCTGTTAGCGACAGCTTGAGAATAGGGCGATAAAAATATTGCCGCATTAGCGGCAGAAAAGTGCTTGAGAATATGCCCCCAAGTCCTTTGTTAGTACACAGCTGATGATATGGAATGTTCTAAATGATATGTATTACCTCTAAGGAAAGTGTTGAATTGTCAGAATTTTGTCTTTCTTTAATGAGTCCCGTTTGCCATTTGGGAATGATTTAAATTGGTTAGCATGTACAAAAGAACATCATCTAATAGCAGCAAACTAAGATTATCTTCTAGTGAATTGCATCCTCTTCTGATAACTCGTGGAGCCTTGGCTTGTCAAGAAAGAATTCATGTTGCTAGCATACCGTGTTTTCCACAAATCAAGTCCATTTTATCATCATGTTTCCTCGAAACATTTCAGAATATTGCCTAGGGGATTTTTGAGGCACCATTAGCACCTCGAGAGCAATTAAACAACACTAACCTTCAATTTCTCAGGATAACATCCACTTCAGGTCACGGTAGTTGATAACCCTCTTGAAGAGGCCACATAATAGAGCTTATTGTTGATAGGAATCAGGTGTATCCTAGAATAAAGACAGGATGTGCACCACATAAGCTACTTATTAGTTAGAAATGTGAACAAACGTTCAGGGTTCAAACTTATGTGTATTAAAGACGTGGATAATCGTGCAAATCACCTGATCATTATAGACACAGGTAAATTCAGATTTCTCATGAAAAAATTTATTTGCCCAGATCAGTTTCAGAAAAATGGGCAAACACTCTGAATTTGAGTAATTACTGATTACTCCAGAGTGCAGTAGGACTTGTAGATTAGAGCAGAGAAAGGCAGCTGGGTGACGGATGGTAGCTGCAAGGTGCAAAGTGGCAAAGCATCTCAGCAGTGGTAGGTCTGCAGCAGACCATGCTTCAAGTAAGAAGGGCTATTGACATCAGAGACCAACATGAGGTTATGAGGAGTGCCATGCTAGTAAGTAGAATATGTATAAGTATTGGTGTGTGTTAAATAGCTGAAAGAAGTGTGTATTGCTTGTACAATTCGATAGGTTTAGTTTTAAGTATGAGGATAATGGGTGCAGTAATTGATTCATTATAGTATCAAGGTCCTAGAAAAGTATGCTGTGAATCCTGTGTGATGTCAGATGCCAGTGATGTATGCAAAAAAAAGAGCATGGTTGCGAAATCTGATTGGGGATGCAGCCATTGCCCTGTTCTGAAGTAGCCCTCTTCACCTCACGTGTGAGATGAATATGATGAGTAGGAGATGACTTGAGTGGTGAAAAGATCTGAAAAGGGGGCTGAATCTTTGGGTCTAATCAGCGATGAAGAGAAATGGGGACATGTTAGCAGCAAACTGGACGGTGAGATGTTTTATTGAAGGCCTGGGTTAATGAATTGTTCTGAACTGGAGTAACTCTTGGTATGTAAAACTTGATGCAGACATTTTAATGGGAAATATACAGTTGAAATACCTTTAAAAAATACATGGATTGTTGAGCTGAAAGTTTTTCAGAATAATTTTAGTTTTCTCTGTGTTCTCTGGTTGCACAGGCCGAATTGTGTGTTACAACACAAGACAATGCACATAAAAACAAAACAGTTCTCCTAAAACAAGGGGCCAGGCAACACAAATATCTGCCCCAGCCCCATGTTTCATCTAAGAACTTGCAGAGGCCAAAATAAAACGAAGATGTCTTTAGAAGCCATGATAGAAACATTATGAAGACTAGAGTAAAATTAAGTTCAGACAAGGCGTGACGGACTACAAATTAAAAGTACATATTATTCCAGTAAAATCTGTGAAGCACAACCCTCAAAAAAAACATCTTAAAATCATGCATGAACTATCGTCCACAGATAGGGTTACTCAAAATCGAAAACCCTCACAAGAACTCTGTAATGAATTGATCGAAAACCCTCACAAGAACTCTGTAATGAATTGAACTTATTTCTTTCCACAAAATAAGCGCAATTGAAGAAAGTATTGATAGAAAAAAACAAACTTATAATTGATTAAAGTAATAATGAAATGAATCAAGTCAAGCTCTCTGATGTAAGACCGCTTGATTGGGGGGTTACTGCAAATGCGAACTTAATTAAACCATTATATGCATATATAAAACACATTAAAGCACAATAAAAGGCAAATAAGAAAGAAAGGATCTAAAATGGTGATACAGTGTGTTCTTTAAAAATTACTGCCGAACCAAGCATGACATCGAGTTAAATTAGCAACAAGTAAATCAGCCTGCTAAATTCAGGGAATGTGTATAAGACCAGACACGGAAATGTGAAGAGTTCCCATGTTATTTACTTGTTAATACTGCTTTCATTTAGGTAAATACTCGGTCGCAATTCTTTTTTGGTACTGGTCTAAAACAAACATTATCAGCATATTTGAGTAGTGACTACAATGCAAAAACATAATAAAAGTCAGTTAAACTTCAGTACAGAACCCACAGCTGCAAGGCTATGGGCCAGTAGTTATTGTGGGAGCAGCTTATGTACATGCTGCAGAACCCTGACTGTTTTACAAGCTAGCTGAATATTGTGTCCATTTAAAAGGGATATTGCTACAGGACAACAACACCTTATTTGCAAGGCCCTTAAAGCAGGGGGTAACAATTTTCGCTGGAGGTGTAAAAGCGGGTATCATGTGCATAACAGGTGAAGTATGCTCTCCTGGCTATAGCCGCAGAAGCGGCATTGAATGTCCGGCCATGTCTACTTCCAGGAGAGTATACAGTCCTTAGAAAGATATGGCCCCAGGCGGATTAAGACAATTGCATGTTGGATGGATGCTGCGATGTGAGTCGTCAAGTATGGTCCATCCAGAGTGTGACGGCAGCACTGTACACGTATGCCTTTTCTAGGCAATCTCTGCTTTGTTGGTGATCCACAAGAGTTGTTTTGTAGCCCTACTGGTGTTTTTTTTAAGGTGCTAAAATCTAAATTGGAGGTCCAGGCTTTACCAAGTTTTAGCTTGTGAAGGGCCGTTTGCAACACTGTTGGCCAAGAGAATTTTCCAGGTGTTTGGCTCTCCATTTTCGTCCAACACCTGGCAGGGAGCGAGGCTTGGAGAGCTGCTCTTAACTTCCAGCAAACTTAAACAATTGCGCTGCTTCTGAACGGGCCTTGGTGGAACAAACCAACCTCCAGTCTGAGTTGAGCTTGGCTTATCCATTGTGGCAAACGAAAAAGGCGATTGAAGAACACTGACTGCAGCAGGTTTAGAATGGTTGCGTCATTTCCCTTCATCAATTCAAGATCCATATGTTAGTGATGGTGAAAGTTGTGTTCTGATGACTTGGATCAGGTAGCGCTGAGATGGACACAAACAGTCTGATGGTTTTTATAGCAGAAAGCATACCAGTGTAATGTTGAGTTTCACAAACCTCTGTGCTGTCCCCACACGTATTTAGCATCTATGTCAAACCCTTGATAAAAGAGCAGAATGAGATAGAGTGTCGGATATATAACCATGCTGACAACGCACAGATCCTGTCCTGCTTGGATCTAACACCAATTTCCCTCAAAAAGTTCAGGATACAAACGCTTTGTGGATGGATAAGAAGCAATTCCCTACTCCCAACGCAGACAAAGCAGAAGTGGGAATCATGCATAATAACTCAAATTTGTGGAATGGGCCTGTTCCCAATTCCTAATAAATTTGTGATAATTCATCACAATCTTTAAATGAAACCAAAAAATGACTTGATGATTTCGCTGTGCAAATTTCCTCTGCGGACAACCAGGAAGTTACTTCCCTTCTTTTTGACGGAGACTTTGTGACCAATAATGGCAGCCATTATTAGTTCCAGGCTTGATCATGTCAAAGTAATTCATCTAGGACTACCATATGTGACTTATTTAAACTGCAATTGTGGTACCTAACATAGCAGCAAGCGTTATTTTTAAGGTTTCCAGGAAACCACATCACACTTCTTTGAAAAAAGACTGCCCAGGTTGCAAGTATAACAAAGTGTTCTGTTCAGTACCTGCTGATTGGCCTTGAAGGACTCACATTGGACGACACCCCAATTTGTAGAAGAACGGATCATTAGATATGCACTGTTACCAGCTCTCCACTCATACTCAGAAGTTATTTAACAGTGCCCAGGGTTTCTTTTAAAACTCAGGGTTGGCAGCAGTCGCGGCTCCTCGAGGGAATACTGCGGGGTGGTGGGGAGGGGCCGGGAAGGGGCAGGGTATTGGGTAGTAAACTCCAGCATACGCCCGACTGGAGTAAAGTACACAAATAAATAAATAAAACACTCCCCTGAGGAGCCGCGACTGGTTGGCAGACGGAGTTTTTCGGTTTTAGCACTGATATATTGTAATTCTCTCCCTGCGTGCTTCATTGATGAAACTGAATTTAAATCATTAAGAAAGTTTTTAAAAACCTGACGGTTCAGACAGGCCTTCTCGTGCTGAGTTCTTGTTTTGCTCCCCTACACGGCTTCTTCCGCTCCTGTGATCACATCACCACCTTCCAGCACCATGAAACTACCAGTGAAAAGCGCAATATAAATTCTGTTAAGATAACATACAACATAACATATAATATCATAACGTAACGTAACAGAACATAACAAGGCCAATTGCAGTTTGGATTGTAAGCCGAACTCTTTGCAATATGATATTATATGATTAGCAATTACTGAACCATCTGAAAGAATGAATATTGTGTTATTCATTTCTCATTTCTTTATTTCTATAAATGATGATATGGGTAATACACCATGTCAGTGAAGGCATTCATTGAATTTGTCAAATGAATGTAACCTCAAATGTCAATAAATGAGGCGCCTGTTTGGAAACTAGGAGCAAGCATTAATGGCGACAGAGCATGTCTGTGTATGTTATTGCCCTTTTTCTTGGGCAGCGCAGGCATCTCAGGGAATAAAGAGATTAATGAGAATGATTCCGTGACTTGCAGTTGTTTTCAACAATCGACTCTTTGGAGTGTTGAATGTCACGAGGGCTGCAGTACTTTACAAGCGGGCCATGAGGAGTTTTACTGAAGACAGTACTTCAGTTAGGCAGACCCCTATGGAGCATGTAAAGTGTAGAGAAAGTAGAAAAAGCTCAAATGTTGTAAGCAACGGTGGAGTTCCTCTCTTGTTTCCTCTGCTTGAATTTGGCACGAACATTGTACATGTATCCTTATGTCAGTTGTTGTCTACCAGTATTTATGTAAGTCATTTACTCTGAAATACAGCTATTCAGGGGATTATTTAGGCTTCCAAAAATGGAACATGAGTTCCAAACATTCAGCCAAAGATTATGATGGCCTCTCCCGTTAAAATACCTCAACCCCTGTCCGTAGAAATGGACTATGGATGGGTACACATCTTGGGAAGAAAGTGGGCCTTTAATACTTTCTTGCAGCTAAGATAGTCAGTCAGTTTGCTTGATATTCATTCGTAGACTGTTAGAAATGGGGGTCTCTCTTCCTTCACCTATAAAGCGGCCCCAAAAATCCCGCTCCCCAATCTCTCTCAGGGACCTGGTGAGACTTCTTTGTTATTTCGTAGGCCTTAAACCACTGCCCAATGTCCTCAGGCTTCATGAAATCTTTGATAACGTCTTTGGGAATGTATACTTTCCTTCCCCAGGCACTGATGGTGTGGTGTCCATTTTTAGTGTTTTCACTGTATTACCGTATGTGTTCACAAATGCCTCTGAGATAAGTCTCTCTGCTCCTGCCAAGCTACCAAGGTGGTGAGCAGGAGTTATTTTAGAAGTGTATCCTCCTTAGCCTGACGAGAAGCAAGGGTCTCTATTTGGACAAAGGTACCTACCTCTGCAAACTAGAGACCCCCATTTCTAACATAGATGAAGAACTATAATACTAGCCAATGGTGTGAATGAGGCTATAGCGGGAGGTTGAAGGGCATATGGGGAGGATTTTGCCAGTGTACCTACTTGTGTTGCTTTTGGCATATCAACAAGGTGTTGATTTCACAAAGTGAATTGCAATATGGTTCATACACAGACACACAAAGCACATGAGAGTTAATGGAAAGAAATTGTACTTGCAACAGAACGGGAGAAATGTGTACCTAGCAATGCATTCAATATTTGCATGTTGTGTCTGTTACAGTATTTGACAGTATAGATACTTATAAAGGGGGCTTCAGTATTCTAGTTGTGTGGGTGCAAATGCTTCTGTGATGGTTCTTTATGAAGAATCCTTAGCAAAGGATTCCAAGGCCTAATAAAAGGAACCACTAATTGTGCGGGAATCCAATGAAAAATACAATTGCATCACCTCTGATGTACCAATGATTGAGTCATAACTATTACAATCTTGTTAATTGATTATTGAAAGACGATGTGTAAGGTGCAATCTGAAAACATAATCAAGTGTGTTTAGTGCCGCTGCTCAACCAAATTACTTGAAAGTATTTTGATGTTGATATTGAAGTCGTATGACTTTTCATCAGTGTCTCTGACTTAAATTTAAATGCACACAGAAAACACACAAATGTACACAATAATTGAAAACATTTTATTATATATGTCTGCCATCTCATGTGTATGTAACAACTTGTTTGCTTTGCTATTCTAGATTATAAACCCAGCGTACAGTGTCTTATTCATCAGTAAATTAACAATGCTGACATTTTGCATGCGGGATATTGTGTGTTTGTCTTGTAGACACTGTGAATGCTGATTATCTTATATTTTCTTTTAGTTTACAAAAGATGTGCGAGGTTACTAACGCGGTTAGCAATGAGCCCATCCTGTACCCAGTCCTAGGATGTTAGGTCTGTAAGTATATGTCATTTACTTATTATGGGATTCTTGGTTGGTTACATGGCTTACAGGATGGTATTAACCATATATTGTTGTTACAGTAAAAAAAAAAACAGAAATAGTTGAGACGCAAAATAGTTCTTTTGAAATTTGGTGGCTAACCGAATTCCTCAAAGTCTCATGAAGAAGCAAATGCACCAAAAATACTTGATCACTAATACGTCACACTGTCTGAAAACGGTGAAGACATGACTCCTATCCGGAAAACATAGGATGTTGAGCAGACACCTGGCACCTTATCCCCACCACCTAGGATTGTAGTACTTCCTCTATCAGGTAGTTCGCCTTCCTTCTGTCCTGAAGAGGCCTGCAGTTTCTAGGCTGAAATGCGTGTCTACTCTTCTAATGGAGTCACTTTGATTTTCATTCATTTTCAAAGACATTTTGATACACATTCAAGATTCAAGATAATGGAGGGCAAAATTGCTCCTCACATCTGTATAATCCACAGACTATCTCCACCATGGACTGTGTAAAAAGCAAAGAACACGGCATATTTACAGCAAAGTGAGGGAGTGCGGCATTAGCCTTCTTGGCTTAACGCCGCACTCCGCCACTTCAGAAACACAGGGCTGCACCATACTTACAAAAATATGGTGCAGCCCTGCGTTTCCCCCTGCGCTGCCGCTGAACTTTGCAGCCTAGCGCCAACCCATGCACCCTTGCACCATAGTGCAAGAGTGTCTGCATTGAGGGGAAGATTGTTTATATGCAGGAAGCTCTCCCTTCCAACACATAAAAAATCTTTAAATGATGTTTTGTAACTTTTATGTGTGAGGCTTAATATAGTTTATTTTTTTTTGATTGTGTATGTGCAGGAAGGGGAACCTTTCTGCACATAAACAATCATTGGCAATTTGCTGTTTCTACGTGTACTGCACAAGGCAGCACACATGGAAACAGCAAAAACGAGGAGAAATAAAGCATTTCTCCTCGTTTCACCTGTTTAAGACCAGGTTTTCTCTGGTCTTAATTTTGCTGCTACCTCCTATTTACGCTGCCATTGTAAATAGGAGGCAGCCTCAAAATCAATAGGTGGAACGCACACCGCAACACCAATTGCCCTCCCCTTTCACGCTAAATACAGTGTGAAAGGTTGTCTTGCTTACAAGGCAGCGTTAGGCCATGTTAAGTGGCTTAACGTTGCCTTGTAAATAAGGCAGGGCCCCTATCGCCATCACTGAAAGTGATGTTGTGGTGGCGATAGGGGTTTGTAAATATGCCCCAAAAAGTCTTCCTAGTTGGTACATTTAGGGGTGGTCATTCGATATATGTCTCAGATATGTGCAACCTTGTACATGTTTGTCCAATTTGGGTGATTTGTGTATGTTTTATATGTTTTGCAACATTGTAGAACCCAGGTATCCATTTCAGAAGTGCACGATTATAAGCTTATCCAAAATGTTAAAATACATTTGCAGAAATCGTGCAGATCGTGCCAGTGATTAATTTGTGTAATCATTGGATAACAAATGATAAAAGAATTTGTTCCCGCATTACACCATTATTCATTTATTTATCTAGAGACTCCAGGACATATTTACTAGAACTGATGCATCTGCATCAATGCATCAGATTTCTTGCACCTGCCGCAAATGCCCTAATGATCCCATGGATGCGCTGTATTTACAATACAGTGTTCAATGGCGCCAGGATTCACAGATGCATCAGAAATTCTTTGGCACTAAAGTGATGCATTGCTTGAGTTGGTTGTAAGAATAATGCAGCTCCAGCAATGTGTCAGAACACAGAGGTGAGTCCCATATTAAACGCCCTGCACCCTGGGCCTGGTTTAAGAAGGCATAGGAATTTTGACGCAGTCAAGTCGTAGCGTGATGCAAAGAAATGTTGTAAATTTTACTTTATCAGTTCTAAGTGGCTTTTAACGTGGGAACGCCTACCCTCCAAACATTATACCTGACGCAGGTATAATATGACGCAGGCCTCTACAAACTGATGCATTGACTTCAGTTTGTAAATATGGAGCAGTGTGGAGCAATGATTGTGCTGCCACTGCGCCAACAAATTGACACTGCAGCGGTGCTAGCTCCTTGCAAATATGCCCCTCCATTTCTAACACACTGTAGCACAGTCCAGAGTATGCCACTGCAGTCTACACCACTCCACTGTGTGCTATTCCACTGTTTGCTGCTCAACTTTACAATGTACTAGCTTATGTCACTCCTTTGTACAGTACTACACTGTACGCCAAAACACTCTATAGTATTCCACTGTACTCAACTCCACTTTACAACACTCCACTCTATGCTATTCCACTCTATGCCACTCAACTCTACGCCAATCTAATATATGCAGTGCCACTGTATCCCACTCCACTCTATACCACTCTACTCTACCCAACTCCACACTATTTAATTCAACTCACTCCACTCTATGCCAGTAGTCGGCGGAGTTCGCAGAGTTGCACTATGCAGAATTCCACTGATTTGCATTAGAATTCCGTGGAATTCCACGGAGTTCCACAATGCCCATTTCAAAAGGGAGTGAAAATATATTTTGCTTCGATGGCTTAATGAACAATACGGGATTAAGTGGACACCCTCATTGGATGCACAACATTGTCTAAGTGGCTGAATCGATGCCGAAAAAGGGAAAATGGCTCTGCGTGAAATCTGCACGTGGCTGCAGCCACTTTGTTTAATTGCTGTTTATAAAGGGAGTGACTATGGGGGGAGTGCCTGCATGATCTGTGACTGGGGGTGAGTGTCTGAAATGTTTCAGCCCTCGGTCCATCATCTCCTTGTGTTTGGTTTGTTTGCCCTAAGTTGGCAGGGTATGCCCAGATGTGGGTCCCTTGCTCACTTTGCCACTGGATTCAGGTTTGCCTGGCTGATGAGGGGTGTTACCTGGAAACCGGTCCCAAGGATACTTGTTTCCAGTCCAGTGAAGACCTGGCTTGGCAGTTCGGGCTGGGCTGTTCCCATGAGGCACAGGGCCAAGACTGATTTACACATGACTTGGTCTGAACTGGGGTGGCGAAGTGAGCTAAAGAACGATGATGGAATCAACCCAGATCTATGACTGGGGGTGAGTCTCTGAAAAGTTTCAGTACTCCATCCATCATCTCCTTGTGTTTGCAATGTGACAGAGTAAGCAACAACCTGGATGTTTCATGAACACTTATAAAACACATACCTTAATCCCAGAAGGGAACTCCCTCAGTCTTTCGTGTTAATTGGCCATCTCGCTGCTGATTGCAAAATGAGAGGCTGTTCATTTTGGGACAAGAAATATGACCATGCCCGTAACCCATTGGGTTGCCTTACCTCTTTTCCGTTGACTAGCTAAGCAGGCTAAGGTGCTTCTGGGGAATGTAGTGTGACTTGCAGTACAGCAGATTTATTTCTTAGTGACTCAGAGGTCAGAGCCTGATTTAGAGCTTGGGGGAGTAATGCACTTATCAAAAGGACCATGGAATATCCTTAAAGTTTGTGACAAGTCCCCGTCTGCCAGCGTTTAAACCAGGCCTTAAATGTAAATGTGGGTTTACGGAGTATAAGAGTTTTGGAAATGGGAGGGGACCAGAGGGCGAGACATATGCGTGCACTCTTCTGTGTTCTTGGATGGCTGTTCACAGCCATGAGCAAGTGGGGGGCACCTGTAAATGATCTGTCTGGATACAGGGAGGTGAGGGGAAAAAAGAAGTATATAAATAAATATAGCCAAGCCCCCCACAGAGGAGTCCCTTCCAGACCTGTGCCCGACAGGTCCTTCTTGTGTTTGCCCTGTTCATGAGGCCTGGTGTGTTTTTGGGGGTGGGGGGGCTATAGTGCTCAACACGCCTTGGGGTGCGTGGGACCAGCCAGCAATGCTTGTAGAGCACTATAACCTCCAAGCCTGAGTGTTGTTAATGTACATCAAGGTTGGAGTGTTGCCAGGGACAGTCGCACACCTGCAGGACATGAAGTTGTGTGTGATACAAGGCTTGTTTGTGAGGTGGGCCCACCGTGTGCCCTCTGACTAGGGGAGGGCGGCGGCCGGCGGGGAAAAACTCAGCCACGTGGCAGTATCAGAGGTTGTTGCAGAGTTGGCAAAACTCCGCCAACTCTGCTGGTGGAGTGGAGTTTACCACCCTCCCCTGCTCTATATCACTCCAGTGTATGCCACTGCACTGTCTACCACTCCACTATAAGCCACTCCACCCTACAACAATGAACTGTACACTATTACACTGTACATCTCATCATTCTGTGTCCCTCCACTATTCACCACGCCACTATTTGCCAATACACTCTATTCTACTACATTCTGCTCTGTTCCACTGTATGACACTCCATTCTACGCCACTGTTCTATACTCTAATCCACTATATGCCACTCCACTCTATGGCACTGCACTGTATGCCAGTAGTACTCAATGTTATTCCACTTTACCCCACTCTACTGTATGCTACTCCACAGTATGCCCCTCCACCCTATGTCACTCTACTCTATGCCACTACATTCTACACAATTCCACTGTATGCCTCTCCACTCTAGAACTACACTGTCTGCCACTACACTCTACCCCACCACACTCTATCCCGCTCCACTCTACTCCTCCACTCTACAGCAAAGTATTCCACTCTACAACACTCCACTCTGTCACAACACTATATGCCACTCAACTCTACACCACTCCAGTCTATGCTTCTCCACTGTATGAAAATACACTGTACCTCACTCTACTGTATCCTACTCTACTTCACACCTCTCCACTCTACCCCACTCCAGTTTACACTACCCCACGGTATGCCATTCCAGTGTACTCCACTCTACTCAAGGCTTTTCAGTGTATACCACTACACTGTACTTCACTCCACTATACCCCAGTCAACTCTAGTACACTCCAATGTACACCACTTCATTCTATGCCCCTCCACTGTATGCCACTCCACTCTACACTATTCCACTTTACGGCAATCCACTCTAACACACTCCACTGTACACCACTGCACTGTACACCACTGCACTGTTGGCCAATTCACTTTACACTATTCCACTGTACGCAACTCCACTGTATGTCACTTGACTCTATCCTCTTCCACTCTACGCCACTCCACTGTAAGCCACTTCATGGAACATCACTCTAATATACGATATTCCTCAGTATGCCACTGCACTCTACACCACTCTAGTATACCCCACGACACTCTGTCCCACTTCACGTTACTCCACTCTATGACACTCCACTCTATGCCCCTCCAGTCTAAGCCACTGCACTCAACACTAGCCCCCTCCACATTACTCTACGCTATTCTACTGTGCACAATCCCACTATTGCCTCTACACTCTACGGTATTCCACTCTAAGACACCCCACACCACTCTGCTATAAGCCACCCCACTAAAAGCCCTTCCACTCTACACCACCACACTCTACAAGACTCCACTCTACGCTATTGTACTGTATGCCACTACACTGTACTTGACTCCACTGTACTCCGCTCCACTCTATGGTACACCACAGCATGCTATTACCCTGTACCACACTACACTCTATTCCGCTCCACTCTTCGTCACTCCACTGTACGCTATTCTATTGCACACCGCCCCACTCTACGCCACTCCACTCCACTCTATGCCACTTCACTGTACAACATTCCACTCTACTCTAGTCTATGCCACTCCACTCTATGCCACTGCACTGAATGCTATTCCACTGTATGCCACTCCACTGAACCACATTGCATGCTACTCTACACAACTCTACGATACTATACTCTATGACAGTGCACTTTAGAACACTCTCCTCTCCTCCACTGTACTGTAACACACTCCCCTTAATAACTCTCCACTTGATGACCGTAAACTGTATGATTTCAAAAACTTTCTTATCAAAAATAAAAAATTCTTTGAAACTCAATGCAAAAACCAAAGGTTACATTTATTTTACAGATAGGAATATTTTATTTGTTCTTTCTATGCAAACCAAACCTTTTATATTATTTTGTAATATTTCAGTTTTAACCTAACCTCACGCAGGTGTTTGTTGTGGTGTAGGAGAATTTCTGTTCCATCATCATCGGTGTATTCTAGAAATAGTTGGGAAGACCACCAGTCTTTCAGCTGAGTTCATACTGGGCAAGAAAAGGCAGAGGCAATGAGGATTTTTTACAGTCCTGAGAAACCCCTTTTATAAGTTCTCCATTTTTGTAAATAGGACCAATCTTTATCGCACCACTATCCCCCCACATTTACAGGTTGAGGTCAGGTAGCAAATCTTCCTCCTAATTGTCCGCAGCTAACTGGAGTACCACTCAGTATCTGCAGCACCTCTAATTTCCTACTGCTGAAGCAAATCCTAAGAACTTGGCTTTTCTTCAACCTCAAGTTTGTTTGTCTTTCCTTCACAGATGACTATAAGTCTGAGGGGCATATCTACCAGGAAATGGCGCAGCGCAGCAGCAACTTTTGTAGCGCCGCACTGCATTATTTAAAAAACGCAGGGATGTGCCTTGTTTACAACAATACGGCCCACCCCTGTGATTTCCCTTGCGCTAAAAAAGCTGCCTAGTGCCAAGACAGACACCCTTTTATGTCCTACTGCCAATCTACAAATAATCGTAGAGCAATTATTGTGACTCCTTGGCTTGCTGGAGACTAGTACTCCTGATGGATATACACAAAGAGGAGGATTCACTCCAAATTAACAAACCACAAGTTGGCAGGCTACTGGTCTTAATTTGGGTAAATGCAAGACCCCTTTCTCTACTCTAGCGACATCAGCCACTGAAAGGAAAATGAAAGCTAGGCCTTTTTAATGAATCCATCCTAAGTAAGAAACGGTAAGTAATAGGTTGTGATAACAGGCTGTAACCCTTAAAAAACAATCTGTGGTGAACACAGTTTAGTGGCCGTTGCTGTGGCTTTGATAGAAGTGCTGGAAGGCAATTACCTCTGCACATCTTAGCTATGATTCATTTCTGGAATTTCTTTAGAGGCTGCCTTTGTTTTGCCAAATTTTGCAGCTGCAAAATAATGGAACTGCAGCCAAACAAAAACGAAATGTTGGCACCCACTGTGCATGTCACAAAAATACTGTGGCTAAGCTAGTAGCACAGCGCAGTAAGCATGAGCTTGAAAAAGGATGTCTGTTGCCAGATCAAGTGAAGATTTCAGTTAAAAATGTGCACTATCTCTGTCACAATCGTGACAAGTCTCTTTCAAATGTGTTCTACTTGAAGGAGTTAACATTACTTCCTCCACCCATCTCTAATGGTAATGTAAGGTGGGAGGAGGGTGGAGGGCTCTGTAGTATGCTCTCTTCACCTTCAGAGCATAGAACGAAATCACAGGAACAGAGGTTTGAATAAAATGTAGTATTTATTTTCGGAGCGAAAGACCCACGACATATCCCTCCCCTTTTTACACAAACAGAAATTTAAATAATTCACAAAACATAACAGATGATACAAGAAAGAAATAAAGCAAAATAAGATTACTCAAGTCATGACATAATCACGAAAGCGAATAGGTGCTGTACGTAATCTTGCACCGCCAAGATTTCTACCACTACCCTCACCTTCTCCCCTCTCAGATGTTACACAAGGAGAAACTGGATGTGGTAAAATCTCCCTAGAATCTCCCTTATCACCCCGACAAAAATTAGTACGAGAATGATGAGAGAGTTCTGAATGAGTACCAATAGTGTCACAAACACCAAACCAATTCTGATCCGAAATATCTGTAACAACAGGACCAGTCTTACTTTCCAAAATGATAGCTGCTTGTTTGTTGGTAATTTTAATAAGTGCATTTTTGTTCCACGAACCCCTATCTTGCAGCATAGCAGACCCCCGAGACACACCCACAACTTGAACAGGAGATGAAAACTTTGAGTGACCTTTAGAAACCTTAATGGGTTTCCGAATCAAAACCCAATCAAAACCCAATCACCTACCGACAAAGGTTTCTCAACAACATGAAATCTTTTGTCATAGTTTTGTTTGTAACTACTTTGTTTCTTCATAACACAATCTCGAATCTTATTCAAATCAAGAGGAACATGAGATTGTTTTTCAAGCAACCATGAAGGATTAAGTTTGGAAGTTGGTATGCGGCCCCTTAACAATGTGAAAGGTGAAACATCAGTAGTAGTGTGTGGTGTGGTATTGTAATTCCAAATCCTCTGAAATAAGAAAGAAGGAATATTTAACCCATTGCTGACTGCAGTTTGTACTGCATCTTTCAACACCCTGTTGGCACGCTCAACCAACCCATTCGTTGAAGGACTATGTAAAGGAGCAAGAGTATGCTTGATATCTAACTTTTTTAGAAACAATTCAAAATCACGACTAATAAAATGAGATCCATTGTCAGTTACAATATCATCAGGTGTACCTTCCGTGTAAAACAAATGTTGCAAAAATAAAACAGCAGTATCAGAATCTGCATTTTTGACAATAGAAAAATAAATCCACTTTGAAAAATAATCAACAGCTACAATAAGGTATTTCTTTTCTGAATTGAAAACCGAAAATGGACCAGAATAATCTAAGCCAATTTTTCTCCATGCTCCAGAGGGCCATTCAACAGGGCATAACGGGGAATCAGATGACTTCCAATGTTTGTCAGAGCACAAGCACTGAGCACACTGGTTCACATGAGTTTTAACCTGATTGTCAATGCCCGGCCACCAATATGAGAGTTTAATTTTGTTAACTGTAGCCGTAGTACCTGGATGTCCCTCATGAGCAAGCAAAATAATTTTATCCCGGATACCTCTTGGAGGAACAAATTTATCTTGCCGCATTAAGATTTCATTAGAACAAAATAATTCTGAAGCAACCTGTGCAACATTTTTTTCCTCTAAAGATAAACTCCGATCCAGTGGCCAACCTTTAACAAGAAACTTTTTGACATTTTGCAAACAGTCATCTTGTTGAAAGCTTTGCTCCCAATCATCTTGCGTGATCTTATGAGTTTGTATGACATCCTCCACCGAGAACACACATTCAAACTCATCATCCGCATGAAAAGTTTCTTGAGTATGAGGAAGCGGAATACGCGAAAGGCAATCCGCCCGAACATTTTTGCCACCAGGAAGATACTTAATATCAAAGTTGAACTCTTGGAGTCTAGCTAGCAACCTGACTAACCGAGAAGATGCTTTATTGGAAGAACTATCAGAAAGCATATACATCAATGGTTTATGATCTGTGTATAGCTGATATCTAGTCCCCCAAATGTATGTGCGAAATTTTTCTACAGACCAAGAACACACTAAGGCTTCTCGCTCTATGGTGCTATAATTGATCTCAGCACTAGTTAGAGTACGAGAAGCAAAGGCTATTGTACACTCTTGTCCATTGATTATCTGACTTAAAACAGCCCCTAAACCTTTAGCACTGGCATCAACCGTAATTATGCTTTGAACACCATAGGTAAATGGCTTTATTGCAGGAGCATTAACTATCAATTGCTTGACTGATTTGAATGCCTCATCCACGTCCACAGACCACTCAAACTTAGCATGTTTTTTTAACAAGTTGCGAAGAGGTTGTACCACCAGAGCATACCCTTGAACAAAGCGAGCATAGTACTCACTCAAACCAAGGAATGCTCTTAGTGAGTCCTTGTCTAATGGGGCTGGTGCATTTTTGATTGCATCCAACAACGAATTCTTTGGCTTGATACCTTCCATCGATAAATTGTGACCCAAATAGTCTACATCTTGTGTCAGGAATTTACATTTGTTGATATTTACAGCCATACCATTTTTTTGTAATTTAAATAAAACTTCTTCAAGCCGAGTGTGATGCTGTTCCAATGTTTCTGAGTGTACCAAGATATCATCCTGAAAGGCCTGAATACCATCACAATTATCAAAAATCTTATCCATTAACCTCTGGAATATACTAGCTGCAGACGCTAATCCAAAAGGAAGTCTCTTGTACATAAAAACAACAAATGGTGTAACAAACGTAGTCAAAGGTTGAGACTTATCAGATAGCGGGATTTGATGATACGCCGAACGTAAGTCAATGGTGGAAAAAAATTTGCTGCGACCTAATTTGGCCAGCATATCATGAATTTTGGGTAACGGGTGGGCATCTACAACAATATTGCGATTAAGCATACGCAAATCCGCACATAGACGAATATCGCCAGAGTGTTTACGAGCTACCACAGCAGCAGAAACCCACTCTGATGATTCGACAGGGCAAATAATATTTTGCGCACACAATTGATCTAAATGTTTTTTCAGCTCATCCCTAACGGAAAGTGGAACAGGGCGAACCTTCTGAACAACTGGGCATACTTTCTCTTTAAGTTTGATGGTATGTTCAAAATCCTTAACCAACCCAATTTCATTGCTGAACACCGATTTATATTTGTTAAACAATTTGTCGAGAACAGGGTCATGTATTTTATCATCATTAACTAATAGTACCGGAAAGTCACCAAGAACTACAGGTTCCGGATGACCCGGTTTCAAGAAAATACCCAAACTGGCTTGATCACGCCAACCCAAAATGTCTCTACCATCCAAGGCCACATAAATTTTGGTACTGATGACTCTACCTTTAAAATTAATAGTGCCATTAAAATACCCTCTCATTATGATGTCGTACTCCCCGAAGGCTTTCGGGTTGACATCAGTAGCTATCAGTTTTGTGTTTGTCCATAGCCTGTAGAATGTTTTTTCATCTAAAATCGTAATAGGAGAGCCAGAATCAGCCATTACTTCCATTTCAACTTGACCTATTAAAACTTTACAATTAGGCCCTTTAACCTTATTCCCTTCAAGAGAATTAATATGAATCGATAAAGAAGACACATTTAAGGCATCACATATGTCGTCATCATTGTAAATGTGGTTCACCTTACTTTTGTCTTTTGGTAACCGACACATAGTAAAGAAATGACCAATTTTTTTGCAATTATTGCACCTTTTGCCTTGAGCAGGACACCTTGGATTGTTACCAACATGAAACTTGGACCCACACCTGTAACAAAAAATGTTGTTTTTACGTTCAAATACTTTTGTGTTCTTTAGACGATTTGCAACAGCATTGACTTCTATTTGATTACCCGCATCCGTATCTATACTCATGACCTTGGTGTTACCAGATGCATTAGAAGTGTTACCAGATGCATTAGAAGTCTCTGCTAAAATCTTGGATGATGTGACAGAACATTCAATGCTCTTAGCAATAATTACAACTTCATCTAAAGTAGGATTTTTACAAGTTAATATACGTTCCTGTATTTTTTTGTTGTAACAATTAAAAACAGGCTGGTCTCGAAGCGCTGTCTCTAAATAGGACCCAAATTCACACTTTGTAGCCAACACCCTCAATGTAGCTAAGTAATCTTCAATGGATTCTTCCGCAGACTGCTTTTGTTTAAAAAACACATGTCTTTCAATCATTATTGAGGGTTCATCTTTATACTGTTTACCCAAACGAGCTAAAGCTTCTGAATAAACGTTCCAAGAATCATCAGCTGAAGGATTCGTGACTGTAGGAAGACTGTCAAAGACTTGTTGACCAGCATCTCCAAGATGATTAAATAAAATGGCTCTTTTCCTAGACGGAGAATATTCAAGTGCATCAATGGCTTCCAAATAGTTTGTGAAAACTCTTAACCATTTTGGCCAAGGAGTGGGTGGCTTACCCGCAATTTTTGAAAAACAAGGTGGAGCCACAATACTTTCATTAGATTTTGCCATATTGCAACAATTTTGTTAATCACTTGAAAGAAAAGAAAAAAAAAAAAAACTTTATCAATCTTGAAAATAGAAACACACCTGCGTGCTAATCCGTTTTGTACTCAATGCCGATGGTGATGACAGGTCAAACAGATAATAATAAAAAAAAACGAGTGAAAAACGATGTTTTCCACAAATCGGCGAACAAAACAACGTGGCTGTGATGCTTTGCAATGCAGGCGATCCCAACCTTACAAAATGGCCACCAAAACGTGATGATGCGATCGCGCATGGGCGTCACTTCCTTGTTGCTACTTCCGATTAAGAAAGCTGTCGGCAGTTGAGACGCGAGCGCGGACCCCTCAGAGAATCAACGCGCAGTTTGAAAGATGCTGAGGCATAACGGGTAAGAAAGCCAACAAAAACAACTGAGTACTAATACTTTCGATGTACTCACAGCCTCGCAACTTGAACTTCACGCAGGATATCACCGTAGGTGGGTCTTTTTTCCCAAATATGACAAAATGCCACTATTTCCAAAGTTCAAAACGCTCGATTTACTACGGAGTTTCACCAATCCCATCCAGTGCGTCGCCAAAATATGTAGTATGCTCTCTTCACCTTCAGAGCATAGAACGAAATCACAGGAACAGAGGTTTGAATAAAATGTAGTATTTATTTTCGGAGCGAAAGACCCACGACATATCCCATCAACATCTTGTCTTCATCTGACTTCTCCCAGAGATTCTAGATCCCCAGTAACATTCTACCTACTGCTCCCCTAGTAACATTCCATAAAGTAACACTACACATTTACCATTACAATACAATCTACTTACTACAGGCTCTCCATAAAAGAGCTGTGCAGCAGCATGTATTTCATGCTTCTTGGTGCCCAGGGGAGAATGGGGTGGGGGCTAGAAAAGGTGTCCGTGGAAAGTAAGGAAGAGCAAAGCGCACAGAGTAGTGCTAGATAAAAGGTGACACAGAAGGGTGAGAAAGAGGTAAAATGCAAAGGAAAGGGAAAGGGGCTAGTACCACAACAAGAGGCGTGAGCAGAAGGAGGACTGCCAGGGGCAGGTGGGTGGAGGGGAGTCAAACAAGTTATGGAGGTAGGAAAGCAAGAGTTTAGGCCAGGAAAAAGGTCTGCTAAAGGTGGCCTGGTCGCTCAGATACCGGCTGTGTCTAAGTGTGCAGCAGTCTTTTCTCTTGGTCTTAATGGCCAGAAAGTTTGTTTTGAGCCTCTTGGAGGTGGCTGTGCCTCCAGGAAGCTCGTAGAGGTTTCAAGTGCTGCAGTGGCGTAGCAAGGTCAGGTGCAGTGGTGTAGCAATTTCTTGTCATCCCCGGCTTGACAAAAAGGCAAATATATGTGTTTAAAGCACATATTTTTGCCATTTTGTCACACCCCTCAGTGATGACACCCGGGGCGGCCCGCACCCACCACACTGAAGTGCTGTGCTGTGTAGGGGAGAGAATGAAAACACCTCTCTCCTCCCCACCTTCCTTTTACCAGCCCAGTCTGGTAGCGCAGGGCCAGTAAAAGGAGGATTTAGCCAAGTTTTCAAGTTTCTTTTAAGATTTTGGCCAGATCTTTTGATTTTTACAAAAGTCTGAAAACGTGATTTTTTTGCAGATCGTGAAATCAAAAAATCCTGGAAGGTCTGTTGAGGTGAGAGGCAGTCTACAATAACTGTAAATGTTGAAAAAACAGGCGCTCTTTTGCAGTATTAAACTCGACCAATACATACTGAATATATTTTGTAGAAAGAGCACAAACAAGGGAAAGAACTAACAAATAAAGAGGAATGACTGTAGCAAAGGTGGATTTCTGTTTATGAAAAGGAAATGTGTCACTGCAGGTAGGTAGCTGGCAAAATAATACAGAACACTTCACAGTTGCACAATCATCTAATCCTAAGTTGCTCTGCTGCCTTGAGTCAAAGGTAGAGAGGACATATGTGTCAGATCAAGTAAGAAATGGCACATTTATTATCTCCCCCTGCACTGGGGCACTTTTGGCTGCCAAGTGCCAATGCACACACCCTGAAGCCATAGTGAAAGGGTGTGTGTGCATTCTCTAAAGCATAGGTAAAATAATGGCAGAGGACCCTTCCAGTACAACAACTATCCTTGAGGACTTTTCCAACTTTGCATGTGTGTTACACTGCAACTCACATGCAAAGTTAGAAAAATCTAGAGAAATACAAACATTTTCTTTGTTACGCCTGCCTCAAAGAGACGTTAGGTTTTGGCACAAATCCCTATTTACGAATGTTGGTAGATAAAGATTTGCGTCAAAAAGCATTGGTGGTTGCATGGGGACACCCATGCACCATCCATGGAAGCCCCCCTTGATGCGAAGTAGTGGAAAGTAGCTCATAGCACAACATTCTGTTATTTTGACAATCATTCCAACATGCAATGCTTAATTTGTGCTGGTAGTTCAGTTTAGGCCTACATGCACACATTTTTGGGCACTGGGACTTGTTTTTCCTCACCGGACTTTGAATCAGAACAAGATAGAGAAAAACACAAAAGGGGGAAAGAAGGAGCAACAGAAAGACGGAAATCAATGAAAAAGAGTGAAAGTGGGGATGAAAGAGAACATGCAGGTGTGAGTCTGAGGGGCAAAGAATACTTGGTGATGTATTAAAGATGCATAAGGGGGCATCGAGACTGTGAAGCCTCTATATTCAACAGCACTAGCTTCTGCAGCATTGGCGTAAGCTTCTGAGCTTGGGCCCCAATACTTATTATTTCATAAATCAAGCATTGCCAACTCAATACCTGGTTTGCGCTGCATAGCAAATCCCACCCCAGCACTTTGCCCGGGGTTTGTTTCACTTTTGTGATGCAAACCCAGCTCAAATCGTTAGTAAAACTAGGCCCATATTTTCTGTCAAACATCTTTCATCTTACCCATGTTCATTTATGTATTCAATTACTTCCCACAACTATTAGTGTTTATATTTTAAGGCCTCTTGCATTACATCGACATTTTTCTTTACACCTTGAGTATGCAGTGGAAGAAAAACATGAACTGTGATTTAAATTCAGGTTATTGAAAACTAACAGGCCTTATCACTTGTTCATTTTCAGTAACATACTACTGAAAAACAGAAAGTACTAGCCAAGGTGACTTGCTGCTTTGTCCTATGCCACAATCTTCATAAGTATGCCCCAATTTGGCTTTCAACTGAGCCATTGCTAGAGGCTTTTCTAGCAACATTACTGTGACAGCACAGCATGAAAACACAGCAACTACCGTTCTGTGCTTCCGTGTGGTGCTGACCACAGGGCATATGCTAGCTCGTGGAATGACCTCCGTAAACAACTGCCTGCAAAGATAAAAGATGGGGTGCTTGCACCTCATAACAATTTTCATAACTTAAATTAATGCACCAAAGAACTTACATTGGCAGTTCGTGCTTTGTTCTATTAGGAGGGAGCCCTTTTGTAATAAAGTGTTCCGCACAGCAGTAAATAGTCCCTATTAGTTACCTCATGGGCAAGTCACATTTTTGCGTAAAACACCGTTCAGATATTCCTGGCCACAGTCGTGTTTGTCAGTAGGGCAATGTAGCGGAGGATGCGTATTTCAAGCAGCCAATTTACGGCTTTCATGAAAATGGCTTACGTCACTGCACCTTTTTGTAACAAAAAAACATATTTTGGTTGACCGTGTGCCATAAAGTGGATCATTTTAGTGGATCATTTTAGTGCAGCACATTGACCTCTGCTGCAATCAGTGAGCAATAACAGCTATCTGCACCCCTTGGATGTTGCCTGAAAGGGAAACTGTAGAATAATAATAAAAAAAAATATGACGAGCAGAGGAAATCTCGGGTCCTTCCTTCACGGTGGGTGATCCCATCCTCGTCGCCAATGTAAAGACGGGCCTCAAGCGGTGGTGAAATTAAGATGTTTATTAAGTAATAAACATATAAATAAACCCACCAGTGCGGATGACAGAGACCCTCCAGCACCGGTCAGCACAGAACACATAATGCCCAACCACATTCTGATCAGTAACTAAGTAACATAGAATGCACCTACATCAGAGTAATGACATATAAAGATTCCACAAAGAAGAGCAATGTATAATACACAACAGAAACATATGGCTAATACACAATGTGCGTCTTTGCGATGCGGCGAGCGCAAAGTAAGTGGTTTTATTTATATACTTCTCACTGTCCCGTCGTATGTCTAATTCCAACTGCCCCCCACCCCGCCTCACTGTGTTTACCTGTGGGAGCCGTTACTGGTACTGGCCTAGATTTTGAAAGAATAATTAATGTGGATTGTGTTTTTCCCTACATCGATATTCATTTGTGTTACACTGAACAAATGCTATTTTACTTAAAAAGAGGGAGATAATATTTTATAGCGTTTCTCGGTTAATAAAATGGCCCTAAGCAAGGTCACCTTTAGTAACTGAAGCATTATGCAAGTATTCATTATTTTCCACGAGAATAAATGCAATATTTATTTTTGGACAAAAACGTACATTGTGTATTAGCCATATGGTCCTCTTTCAGGCAACATCCAAGGGGCGCAGATAGTTGTTATTGCTCACTGATTGCAGCAGATGTCAATCTGCTGTACTAAAATGATTCACTTTATGGCACACGGTCAATCAAAATATGTCATTTCATGACAAATGGGCAGTGACGTCAGGCATTTTCATGAAAGCCGTAAATTGCCTGCTTGAAATACGCACCCTGCCGTACATTGTCCTACTGACAACCACAACAGTAGCCAGGAATATCCAAACAGTGTTTTACCGAAAAATGTGGCTTGCCCATGAGGTAACAACTAGGGACTATTTACTGCTGTGTGGAGCACTTTTTTTTACAAAATGGCACCCTCCTAACAGAAGGAAAAGTCTCATTAGTTTAAGTTATGAAAATTGTTATGAGGTGCAAGCACCCCATCTTTTATCTTTGCAGACAGTTGTCTACGGAGGTCATTCCACGAGCTAGCATATGCACTGTGGTCAGCACAGTACGGAGGCACAGAGCGGTAGTTGCTGCTGTCTTTTCATGCTGTGCTGTCACAGTAATGTTGCTAGAAAAGCCTCTAGCAATGGCTTCCCTGATTGACACTGGGGTGCATATTTATGATGATTGTGGCACAGGGCAGTGCAGCAAGTCACCGCGCTGCGCTGCGTCACAGGGAAAGGGCAGGAATGTTCCATATTTAAGACATGCAGTGCATTCTTGTCCTTTCCCCCTGTGCTACCGCTATATTGGCAGGCAAGCGCCAATGCAGTCACTCTTGCACCACGGCGTAACGGTGTCTGTGTTGCATTCAGGATTGTTTCTCTGCAGGAAGGGGCATCTTTCTGCACCAAAACAATCCTGAAAGGCATATTCCTCTATCTATGTGTGCTGCATTCAGCACACATAGGGGAAGTAATGAGGACAAATAAAGATATTTCTCCTCGTTTTGCCTCTCCTGAAGAAGTGTATTTTTGTGGTGCATTCCCAGGTTTACCAGGTTTGAGAAATCTGGAAATGTGTCAAAAACCATGGGTGTTGCGTGGTAACACCCATGCAATGCCCATGGAATGCCTATCTTGCGCAGAGTAATGCAACACAGCGATTTGTGCTGCATTGCATAACTCCAGATTTTTGAAGCCATTCAAAGCCACGCAAAGTGGCTTTCTGTTGCTTCATAAATGTGACTTAGGGGTTTGCATCACACGTGTACCACCTGCATGGTGTAAGCATGACACAAACCTCTCATAAATATTCCCCTCAGTGTGATATTTAGCAATTTGAGTCCAGGAGTGGTTTGTGGCACTTTATCATAAGCCCCAGCAAGTTGGGGTCTCAGTTCAAAATACCAGTAATAGTAGACTTGATTAAATTGCTTTCCATCAAATATTAATATGGTTATCTCACTCTTAATTATTGTTACGAAGGCATCTAGATTATAAGTAGTCACCCTATAGGTCAATCAGGATTGACGGAAGAAGAACCAGATCATCTGCATACCACACATGTGACAAGTGAGAGACTCCCAGGTCGTCTGAATGACTTTCTACAATATTCAACACAGAGGGAAGGACAGCTTGGTATAAATTAAAGAGTGTGGAAGCAGCCCTGTTTATAGCCATTTTCAGGACAAATCGTCCTTGTCCTGGCTCTGACCGTCTACTTCCAAAGCTTTACTCACGTTTCCCTGAACGTTGTAATCAACGTAAGCAAGCTTGGATCAATTATCATCATTGAAGTTTTAGACTTACCCAGCCATTGGTGGATGAATAGTCCACCAAAGACGTATTCAGATGTTTTCATTTTTGGAGTCTTTTCTCAACCTAACAGCATAATCCAATCCGTTATTTGTTGTTTCTTTCAACTCCTGAGAAACCAGCGGAAAAAAATGTCAAATCAGACCCTCTGTTTGCATGTGCTTATCAGTAAAAGGCACCTCATTGTTGGTGTGACTCGTAAAAATAATGGCTGTTTTGAAATATTAAGTGGACCTTTTTTTGTTGCTCCGGTTAGTAGTTCGATTTAAGTTCAAATCATGCTGACGCCACTTCGGCCACAGTTTGTCGCATCACAAATCTTCTAACCTAATCAGAGAACCAATCAACGAATCAGCCTCTTAATAGAACTTTCACAAAACACATATTGATAGATTGCTTCTGAAAATTCCAGCTTACGTTTTTATGGAAGACTGCAAACATTGAAGATGTAAGTGGACACATTGGCAATGTGTATGTCTAAGAACTTCAGTGGAGGATAAAATCTCCATCCTAATTAGGGAGCCCTTCCTGAATCTAAGAACATGTTTTGGACTCAGCATGTCCACCCATAGAGCTAACCCCAGGATTGTACTACATTTCCCACTTTTCATGAAATAGCCAAGATTATCAAAGAGTACAGAAGGAGATGTATGACACTGAAATACACTCTTGAGTTCTCCAAAGTGTAATATTTATACATGCCGATTTTCTGCTAAGAAGAAACATCTGCAAATATTAATGGCTTTTAGGTAAATATTTGGAGACAAAAATATTCGAGTTCCTTTTCAAACGTTGATATGCATATATGCAGTGAAGACATGTTCACTAATTACTTGCCTCTAGTTCGGCACAAAGTACTAAATGCAACTAGGTTGTCATTTTGTGTATATAATGTTCAAATGGTAGTCATTGCGATGAATATCATAGGGGTGCAGCAGAATGGCCATGTCCACATTGTAACGGCCCATCAGTCGAGGATTTCTTGGTACGTGTTAGAAATCGGGTTTCTGGTTAGCAGAGGTATGCACCCTGTCCAAGCAGGATCCACAATCCTAGTAACAATAAGTTAGGTACACTGTTAGAAGTAGGTTTTCTGGTTGGCGAGGGTATGCACCTAAGTAATGCTGAATCCATCACACTAGTCAGGATAAGGGTTTTACACTTCTAAAATAACCCTTGCCCACCCACTTGGTAGCTTGGCACGAGCAGTCAGGCTTATCTTAGAGGCAATGTGTAAAGCATTTTCACAAACAGTAATTCAGTGAAAACACTACAAAAGAACACCACACCAGTTTTAGAAAAATATCCAATATTTAACTGTGCAAAACATGTCCAAAATAATAAAAATCCAACATACATTGATTCAAATACCAATAAAGCACAAATAGACTGTAAAAACAGTTCCTTGAAGTTGATAGCTCAGTCTGGGCCTAGCACGGCACAGTGAGTAAATAAGTCAAACAGTTCAGGCCAATCGGTGTGTCGCAGGCCATCTACGGTGTCGGGGAGACCCGTAAAACAGTACTTTTGGAGATGCAGTGCATCTGACCTTGCGGTGAGCTCCCAAGGAACGGAGCCGGCAGGCATTGGCTACCAGAGTCATTGCAGGAGTCGTCAGGCCCTTGAAGTTACACGTGTTGACTTGATGAAGCCAGGAGTAGGGGTGGGCGGAATTTGCGGAATCGCGTTACGCAAATCTCCGCGAAACGGTAAAAAATCTCCGCGAACACGCAGAAATTCCGCGAACATGTGGAATTGCTTGTTCGCGATGCTTTTTTCCTGTTCACAATCGCTGTTTGCGTGCTCGGGGAGAAATATCTCGCGAACACGCATTTTGAGAACACGAACAAGCGAAAAATTTCGCGAAGTTGCGGAAAGCAGAATTTTGGGCAATTTCGCGTTCTCCGCGGAACACGAAATTACCCAAATTCCGCAAATTCCGGGAGCGGAACGGAATTTACCACCCAGGCCTAGCCAGGAGCGCCAGTGTTGGGGCTGTGGTGTAAAACAGAGCGGTGGGACATGCTGTGCCCTCAGGTCATGGTGCAGGCAGCAGACCGGTGCCGTCGTCCAGCAACATCAGTGAGACCAGGGCTGCGGTGTGAAGTGGGGCGGTGCTCACTGTGCTGCTAACAGATCACGGTGTAAGTGTCATCCTTGTTGCTGAAGCGCTGTCGTCTGTAGACCCAAGGCTACGGTGCGAGATGTGTCAATGCAGTGTGAAGGGCCCACAGGTCACCTAGCAAGTAGCAGGGTCAGTGGACAATCAGGAGTTGATGGGGCTGGCATTAGAGGGCCAATGCTGGTGTGTGGGAAGGGGCGGTGCCTCGTGTAACTCACGAGCAGCGCCCCCAAACCACTGTGCAGGCAGCGCCATCAATGTCAGCTTGGAGCAATGCTGTTGGTGAGACCAGGCCTGCGGTGCAAAGCGGGACAGTACTCTGTGTTCTCCATGAGCGGTGATGACAGCATTGTTGGGGATACAGGGTTGGTACTGTGAAGTGATGTTCCCACTGGTCATAATGCAAGCAGTGTCTCAGTGGCGGTGTCGCCGGTGAGACCAGTATTGTGGTGCGGTGGTGCCCTCTGTGGTGCCTTTAGGTAATTGAGTCAGCATCGGCGTCGTTGACAGCGTCAGGTTATCTTTCTCCTCTATGGTAGCTGAAACCTCCAGTTCCAGAAGCCAGTACCTAGAAGATGTTGAGGTGTGTGATTTCCCTGAGACTTCCAACATGAGGCAAGCTTTACATCAAGCCCAGAAGGAGCAACTGTAGGCCAAACCAACAAAGCAACATCAGCAAAGGGGCAGTACTCCGCCTTGCAGCTCCTCCAGCTCTCCTTCCTGGCAGGTTCCTTAGTCCAGCAGTAATCTAAAGATCTGATATCAGGAACCCAATATTTATACCTATTTTTTTTTTAAGTTGGTACAAACAAAGTAACTTTGGCACACATAAACCATTTCAGACTGGTTCAGGCCAGGTTCACTACAGGAGGTGGAGACAGCTTTGTGAGAGGCAACCACAGTCCATTCAGGTGCAAGCAACAACTCCTCCCACTACTCTAAATGAAGCCAGTTCTATTCAGACTGGCTATGAGTCACCCAGGAAAGGCAGGACACACCTCACCCCCCGTTTGTATCTGTCTAGTATAAATGCACTGCCCCTGCTCCTGTCACTAAAGCCAGACAGGGAATACACAAAAGGCAGAGACAGACAGGATGGTTGAGCAAGAAAGTGCCCACTTTACTAAAAGATGTATTTTTAAATCCAGATTTCAGGCATACTAAACTCCATTTTTCTATCAGATCCCACTGGCAAGCTACATTGGTAAAGTGTTACCAAGCAGCTCTCATGTTACCCTATGGGAGAGACAGCCTTTCAACAGTGAACAGTGAAAATGAAATACACAGTATTTCACTATTAGGACATGCAAAAATACACCACTGCATGTCCTACCTTTTACATACATTGCACCTTGCCCACGGGGCTACCTTTGGCCTACCTTAGGGGTGACTTAGATGTAAGAAAAGGGTCCACACGGCAGTAACAAACTGCGTACAGCTACTGTAGTGACAGGTCTAAGACACGTTTGAAAAGCTACTTGTGTGGGTGGCACAGTCAGTGCTGCTGGTCCACTAGTAGCATTTGGCTTACAGGCCCTAGGCATACACAGTGTGCTGTACTAGGCAATTAGTAGTAACTCAAATAAGCCAATCATGGAAACACCAATCCATAAACACAATTTATATTGGGAGCATATGCACTTTACCACTGATTAACAGTGGTAAGTGCTCAGAGTCCTAAAACCAATTAAACATAGGTCAAAAACTGGAGGACAAAAAGTAAAAAGGCTGAGGGTAAACCTGCGGAAAAAGCCAAGTCTAACATACACACTAAAAGATCACCTGTGCTCACCCTCTGGTAGCTTGGCACAGAGCAGCCAGGCTAGTCTAAAAAGGTTATATGTTAAGTATTTGTGCTAATACATGCATGGACAGACACACAGTAACACAGTCAGAACGCCACAAAAGACTCCACGCAAGTTTAAAAAAATAGATTATTATATTCTAAACAAAAGTAAAACAACAAAAATCAAATAAGTACGACTCAAGATATGCATCTTTAAAGAATAAGTGAAAAATAGCCCTTAGAAGCAATTAGCGCTTTGCGGTTACCGTAGGTCACACTGGTCTGGGAAAAAGTCAAGAGTTCAGGCAATCCACGATGGAATGCAGGCAGGTTACAGGATCTACACAGGGCGCACTAAGCAAACTTCCTTAATCCTGGCCACAGAATGAAATGCAGCAGTGGCGTGGCCTTGGATCTGTGGATGAAATGCCAAGTCCGGAATGCAAGGGCGATGCACTGGGTTAATCCACGATGGAGACGATGTGTTGATCTTCTCCACCCACTAGCCGCGATGCATTGATCCCTGAAGTAGTCATTCTGAGGCACTGCCGCAGTGCCGAGTGCAGTACGCCTGGTCCAGACATAGCAGCGGCGGTGATGCATTGATCCTGATGTTGTAGCATTGATCCTGATGTTGTATCAGGCATACACTAGTGTACAATCAGTGCAGAATTATCGAAGCGCAGGTTCTGGCAGACTCAGCACTTTAAACTCACATCCAAGGGCCCTGGACTGGATTGGCACCACTTGGCAAAACAAGACTTAGAGCAAGGGAAGTCCAGGTGCTGGGGTGAAGATGGAAGGTGAAGTCTTTGATATCCCCGAGACTTAGCAACAGTAGGCAAACCAAAAAACCCTTGGAGAAACTTAAGCTCTTAAGCCGTAGAGAGGAGTTCCAATCCTTCTCACTTTAAGACAAGAAGCAGAAGACCAACACAGCAAAGCAGATAACAAAGTGGTAGTCCCTCCTACAGCACAGCAATCAGCAGATAGCAGGCCAACACAGCAAAGCAGTTAGCAAAGTGGCAGTCCCTCCTACAGCACAGCTCTTCTTCTTGGCAGAATGTCTTTAATTCCATCAGTGTTCTGAGTGGGTGGGGTCAGAGATCCAGTACTTATTCCTAATTTGGCCTTTGAAATAGTTAGACCTCAAAGAAATGTCTTTGTAGTGCACAAGGCCCTGTCCTTCCCTGCTCTGGCTCCATACTCACTCCAGGAGGGTATGCAATACTCTGCTTGGGGACAGGACAACGTCCTTTCAGGTGCCAAGTGTCAGCTCCTACCCCTCTTCCAGCTCAGGCCTCCCCACCAACATGCAGATGGCTAGGCAGTCACACTGATCCTTCCTTTGTGTGTGACTATTTCTAGGGAATGGCAAAAACCAGCTTTCACCCAGCCCAGAAGTGTATTCTAGAGTCAGGTAGAAAGCGCCATATGGTTTAAGTAAGAAAATGTCAACTTTCTAAAAGTAGCATTTTCAGAACTACAATGTAAGTATATACTTCACCATACATTGTATTTTTAATTTGTCACTAAATTTAGTTTTCCTATCTTTTCCTAATTGGGAACTGTACTTATAAAATTGTTATAAATCAGTTCCAATGCTATCCTAAGGGAGAAATAGACCTTGCAATAGTGAAAACAACTTTATGAGTATTTCACTATCAGGACATGTAAAATTTAAAGTGCATTTCCTACCTTTTAAATACACTGCACCCTGCCCATGGGCTGTCCCGGGCCTACTGTAGATGTGACCTATACATAATATAAAGAAAGGTTTGGGCCTGACAAGTAGGTTAACTTGCCAGGTTGACATGGAACTTTAAAACTGCATACACAGGCTCTGCAGTGGCAGGCCTGGGACATGTTTAAAGGGCTACATAAGTGGTTGGCACAATCAGTGCTGCAGGCCCACTAGTTGCATTTGATTTCGAGGCCATGGACACACGTAGTGCGCTTTACTAGGGAATTATAAGTAAATCATATATACCAATTGTGGATAAGCCGTTATTACCCCATTTTAGGAAAAGAGCACATGAACTTTAGTACTGGTAAGCAGTGGTCAAGTGCTCAGAGTCCAATAACTAGCAAAAATGAAGTTAGCAAGTAGTCGAAAACAGAAGGCCTGAAGGCAAAAAAGTTAGTGGGAACTATGCCAAGTATACCACGTTCAACACATGTCCCACCCAGAGGAAAGTGGGAAGAGCTACCCACCCCATTGGGAGCCCCCTTCACTATGGTGGAAAGAACCTGGAGAGACCATCAGCATTGGCATAGTCTGTGCCAGTACGGTGTTACACAGCAAAGTCCATTTCCTGTAGGGAGATGGACCACCCCAACAGTTTAAGATTTTCAACCCTCATTTGCATTAACCATGTGAGGGGGGCCTTTGGTCTGTCAGAAACTGGAAGTGAGAGCCAAACAAGTATGGTCTTATATTCTTCAGCACCCAGGGCAAAGGTTTCCCTTTCTATTGCTCTCCACCTCTGTTCCCTTGGAAGTAACCTACTACTGATGAAGGCTATGGGATGATCTAGGCCCTTTTCTTTCAGCTGTGAGAGCACTGCTCTGATGAATTGGTCTGTAACACAAATTCTTGGGAGAAGTCAGGGATCTCGAGCACAGGTTCCATGCACATGAGCTCTTTCAGGGTGTCAAAAGCTGTATGGCACAACTCTGTCCAGATCACCTGACGTGGCTGCTTCTTGGAAGTCAGCTCTGTCAAGGGGGCAACTATGGTGTCATACCCCTTACCAAATCTTCTGTAATACCCAGTGAGACCTAAGAAGGCTCTCTCTTCTGTCTGGGTCTTTGGGGGATCCCCATGCCAGAATAGTATCAATCATTGACTAGACAGGCTGCACTTTGCCCCCCCTTCTTGGTGTCCCAAGTAGACCACAGAACCCTGCTCTATTTGGCACTTACTGGCCTTGATAGTCAGGCCTGGACTCTGCAGTGCCCCAAGCATTAACTAGAGGTGGTGCAAGTGGTCCTCCCAGCTGGAGCTGAAGACTGCAATGTTGTCAAGGTAGACAGCACTGATCTTCTCCAACTCAGCCAGAACCTGGTTGCCCAGACACTGGGGCATTCTTCAACCCAAAAAGCAAGACTCAGAACTGGCAATGCCCTTCTGACATTGAGAATGTTGACCTTTCTTTGCCTCCTTGGTCAAGGCAATCTGCCAGTATGCAAACGTTAGCAAACGTGCTGAGGAGCTGCACAGCTCCAAGCCGATCTATGAGCTCATCAGCTCCAGGGATGGGGTGTGCGTCAGTCTTGGTGATGGCATTGAGCCCACGATATTCTACACAGAACAGGAGTTTGGATGTGACATCTGGCAGGGCAGCCTTAGGAACCAACACTACTGGGCTTAACTATGGGCTGTTTAAGGGCTCAATAACCACTGACAGAAGCATCTTGAAAACCTCATCTTTAATGCTAGCCCTCACTTTCCCAGACAAAGTAAATATTGCGCTTTACAGTGAGAGAGTCCCCAGTATGCACATCATGGGTGCACCATGGAGTGACTCCAGGAGTTAGTGAGAACAGGGATGCAAACTATCCCAGCAACTGGCTGCAGTCTCCTTGTTGTTCTAAGGTCAAGGTATGGGAGAGGCTCACTCACTCTACTGATCCATTCTGCTCCTTGGAAGATGGGCTGGGTGAGGTTCACTCTCCTCTTCCACCCCTTCATCAATTACTGACAGCATAGTCAACTCAGACCTCAAAGTAGCTTGAGGCAGTTCACATGCAGGCCCTTAAAGGGTTCGAGTTTTGAGGTCCACCAGGTAGGTGAAGTTACTCATTTGCTTCTTCACCTCAAAAGGCCCAAACCAATGGTCTTGCAGGGTGCAAGGCTAATTTCAAGTATTATTATCTGGCAATTCAACTACAGAGGTTCTCCCGTTGGCTAGATGGGACAGCATGAGATGTGACAGTGGCAATTAAATGGATACTGCAACAACTAAATGTATTTAAGCTAGTAATACTGGGGTCCAAATCTGCTGGAGGTGCGCTTCAACTTATTCTGGTAGCACACTGATGTCTGAACCACAGTTGTTTACTCACAAAGTATCAGACCCCCTATGCTTCTAATATCCTGTTACACAGAGTTCCAGAAAAGCTACATCACCTAGAAAAAAACAAAGATACTGGAATAATTGGTAATGGCTGGCATGAAAACTTTATTGGACTTATTCCGAGATGGGCAGCTATTATCTTTTCAAGCTCTCCATGATTAATCAGCACTACATGAATGAGACATCCTAATGCATGGCCTAATCCTCTGAATACTCAAGACCAGATTGGAGCTCTTGAACTCAGAAGGAGAAACTAATTCACTCAATCAAACATTATAAACGATAGGAACAGGGAGACATTGCATCAGCTGGTTGTGCAGAGCACTGATAAATCTGGGTTATACTTCATTGCAACATTTATGAGACACTTGGGAAGCAGAACTTGAGGAATCCGTACATATGAGAAAGAATGAGACAATCCCTTTCATATCAATGGGTTATCTCCTGTAATGCTAAATTCAAGCTGATCTAATTTTACATAACACATAGTGCAAATTCCTCTCCAGGAAAAATAAATTAAGTGTTCCTGGGTGCTATGGCTTCCTGTCCTCGATGTTAAACTCTAATGGCAGACTTCCATAATATGCTATGTAGCCCCCCTTCCCTGACTAATTTCTGGGAGACTGTCACACATGACCTAACAGGCTTCCCTGGTATGCCCACACTCACCTACTAGGAAGCATGCCCTCTGGGTTTATTTAAAAGCCTGAAGAATTGTAAAGCAGCAGCCAGTTTTACAGACTTGGGCAGGCTTTTAGCCAAAAGTGTGTTTATATCATGCTATAAGGCAGCAGCACTGCCCTTACTCACATCCTGTCATCAGGCTGTTCTGCACTTGGGCCATGAGGACAGCCAGGCACTCAACAGAGAGGAAATCAGTGACCTCTACAATCATCCAATAGCCAGAGATTGGGATGGATTTTAGATGGATATTAGACTGCCCAAGGGGAAACAGGCAAAGGCGGTACTTTACTCCCATGAGCAGTTCATACTTGCAAACCTAATGAACAGCCATGCAGCCAAGAGTACACACATAGTGATATACCAACCCCCTCCCCTCACTAATTCATGAATAGATGCTCCCACCACAATATAGATTCCCTGAGTCCCTGACTGAGGCTCTACTCAAAACACCACTCCCTTATTTACTTTACACCTTTTGTTGAATAACTCGAATGCAAATTCCTCTCATTTGCTCTTCCCTCTGTTCTTTCACCCAGCACAATATTGCATCATCAGATGAAAAATGTCCTTCACCTATCTTTTCCCAGCATCCAGTAGGAGGAGACCCTTTATAGCCAGCCTAAAGATACCTCTGTCAGATCAGAATTTCAAAATGTTATGATCACTTTCCCTGCACCTCCACACTTTGCAGCTAAGCTCAAAAGAGTGGCCCTCAACTACAACCCCAGATATCTCCTATTGAGCCAAAAGTTATAATTTCATTGTTAGTATCTTGGTGATGTGTCCTTATGCAATATAAGATACCATAAATGAGTAGTTCCCAAACGTTTTGGAACCACAATCCCCGGTTTAGAACGACAAACTTTTGAAACTCAACTAACTCTGATGGACATTAGGAGGGATAACTAAAGCATTTATTGATAGCACAGTGTTATTTACAGACAACATATTTTCTATTGAAGTTGCCATTAACTTTGCACAGACATACTGTTTCACTGATTAAAGCTATATAGCGCACAATTGATAATATGTGGGAATCGGGTATCTGAAAATATTTATCATATGTGCATCATCAAGTAAAGTGTCTTGCTTTATTTTGTTCCTATTGAAATCCCTGTTTCCAGCACATTTTAGAAATACACAAAAATGTTCTAAATTTTTGCTTTTCATAACTGATGGATAAATATAGTTCATTTACAGATATCTACATTTGTTGTGTGCTTCAAAAAAACATCACACTTCCGTGTACTCCAGGAAGATTGTCATATAATATAGCCTTATAGGACTATAGCAGCATATAAAGGCCCGCTCCAGTGTTAAATGCTTGAGTGAAGGCACGGGCCATTAACAAGGAAACTGGCCTTTAATGGTCGGGATAGCCCACTGCAGTGGGTTATAAGGCTACTAGAACATTCTGCCGCAAGAGAACAGAATATCCTAACTTGAATAATCAAAGACATCGAAGACCAAGGAGGTTGACGTCCCAGAGGCCCCAAAGCCTGTTTCATAGCTGTTGCTGTAATTATTCAATAGCTAACAGCCACTCACAGGGCCATGGTTGTTAGCTGTTGAAAATCCACTGTGTAAGGGGGCTGAAGTCAGCCCCAAGTTATATCCAGCATGGCTAAACTGTTTCTTCCTCATTCAGCCATGCCAGGGAAACCAGGAGCTGAGCAGCATTCTCCCTCCCTCCTTCCGAAGCTCCAGAAAGAAAAGTCAGCACCAGTCCCATAAACAGCAAATTGTCAGAAGACACATAGCCTGTCATTTGACCTCTTCCTTTGAAGCACCAAATGTGAAAGAAAAACCTACTGGCCCGCCAAAACTGAGCTGGCCACCCACCAGTGAGTCGCGAGCCAAAGTTCGGGAATCGCTGCTATAAAGCATAAACCCTGAAGCAAAAGCTTACTGTAACACTGGCATTGTTTCAAGTGTGTGATCTTTTTCTTTAAAAGTTAAAAAAAATGAATTCAAAAACAGCTTTGAATTTCATGTGGCTTGAAACGCCTTGGAGTATTCTTCAAATCTTTTATTAGATTGTTACTCGAAAGACAGGTTTTTCCTCTATGGAGACAGGTAAATCGAACTATAATATGCGTACAATGTGCGATTTGTCCACTACGCAGCCTACCCCATGATCATGTCTCAAGGAGTGACAAAAATAGATTTTGTAGGTCAGTCACAGCGTATTCCTTTAGTCACAATTTCACATAAACTTTGGTCATAAGCAAGCATTAGCAGCATCAAAAATTGTCTTAATGTCAGATGAAAGATAATCAGATGCAATCAATAGCCTGAAGGTTACATTACACAAAAAATGTATTTAAATTATATACATTTCAGCAATCATCAAGAACATGTACATTGTGGTGACATCTCCTGTGCTCATTGTGCCAGCAGGCCCTAATTTGCACCGGCCCCTGAGTTACGCCCATGGCATCCCTGCATCATTCATGAAACACATTGACCAGCAGTCATTGGTAGCAGCTTTCCCCAGCTCTCCATCCTGGAGGGAACTACCAATCCAGGAAACCGCATAACGCATCTGCCTGTCGGGGTACCTGAACACAGGCGCAGCCCCCAAAGTTCTAACTTGGGCGTCTCAGGTAAGGCAGGAGAGTCCAGAACCACCAACAGGTCAGTCACCCTTCCTGCCAGCCCAGTGACCAAATGAAGACCCCCCAGTCCTGGGGGCAGTCAGTCCAGATAAAAAGTCTACTTCTGGGTACCCCCTGCTATTTTATTGCCAGGGACCCTGCCACAGGGAGAGGAGCTTACTGGCACTCTCACCATCCATCCCCACTGACACTGGATGTGCACAGCCTCAGAAATAAACCCCAATATGGTTTGGATAAATAGCTCCTGACCCCTGGGGGGCAAATGCACCCGATCCTTGTGGAACAACTCTGCCTTTGATACCTGGATTAAATTGTGCCATACCAAACCCATTGAGGAGCCTGCCAGAATCTTTGTGACTGAATGGTTCTGTTTCTTAGCTGAGTCGTTCACTGCCTGAATGGGAGCCTCCCCCGGCCATACTAGTCAAGAAGTCAGAAAGCCATTTAAATTGCCCAAGAACCCCTTTCAGGTGAGCAAATCCTTCCAAACCTCAGAGGACAATCTGGTGTGATGGTGCTTTGCCAGCAGCCCGGCCATTGTCCTGGTGATATTCCTTGAGAAAACCCTTCCCATGGGTATCACATTGAGGGTGAAGTTTTCCATGTCCCACAAGGACCTGATATTGCTGCAAGGGGACATTCCTGGCTGCCACCAGGCTTTAATGGTGGCCCTGAATGCCGAAACTTTGTCCTGCTAGAGCCTACACACCCCAGCTACAGAATCTATCTCAATGCCCAGGAAAGCCATCCTAGTAGCAGGGCCCTTGGTCATATCCTCAGCTAGTTGAACTCCTAGGTACTGTGCTAGATGTCGGAAACCCAACAGAGGCTTCCCACATGCCGGTGAGCCCGGGGAGCCTGGGGGCCCAAAAACAGAAAGTCATCCAGGTAGTGTACCACATCCTGGGATGCCACTAGGTCCTTCACTGCCCATTCCAAGAACCTACTGAATATTTCAAGCAAGCGATAGAACACCCCATTGGCATGCAGAGATCGACAAAGAAGTTCCCCTCAAAGGTAAAACTCAGCTAGCGTGTATCATCTGGGTGCACTGGCAAGAGGCCGAAGGTAGCCTCTATGTTGGATTTGGCCATCAAAGCACCCCTTTCCAACCTCTGCAGCTTGCAGATTTCCTTGTCAGATGTGGTGTACCATACGGCACAGAACCCTGTGTCCGAACTATCATTAGCCGAGGTCCCCAGCGGGAAGGACAGGTTATGAATCAGGCAGGATTATCCGGATCCTTCTTACATTATGTCCAAAATCTCATGCATAGCAACATTATTAATAGTAAATACAAATGCTCTAAGAAATACCTTTTCTAAAGTGTTCTAAATACTGTGTGTATGTTTTTACAAACTCTGGTAACTCCACCCTTTTCCAGCTTGTCACAGGGTGGGGTCAGTGATGCTTGCTGATCCCACCCTGTGACAGCTTGTTAAAGGGTGGGTGTTTGCGTTCACATTGTGACTGACAACCAGCCCCAGGAAATGCAGGGCAGACGTCCTAGAAGCCTGTGGCTGCAATACAATTTGCCACTGTTAAGTGTTAATAGATGGTGGTCTCTTAAGACGCCTAAGACTAGCAGGCAAGGGCTGGCACTAGATCAGCCCGGCTGTTGAAGTTAAACAACATAAATAAACGTGAGTTAACTGTGCACATGTGCACATGTGCATTACTGCACTTGTCTTAATGGAAAGTGCCTGGCTGCCAGTCATGCGCCTTGTGTAAGTGAAGATGAGAGAATGGAAAAGCAGCCAGGAACTGAGGGCGTCCTCTGCACAAAGTTTGCTTTATTAGCAATTGGGAATGTTATGTGGGTGGTAATTACTCTGAGCAATTACCATATTTCTCTAAATGATTACCATCTGCATAACTTGCAAGTTTGCCAGTTAGGTGAGCAGAACCGCACCACACTTGAGCAGAAGCTACTGCTGGCAGTAGTGCAACATAAAGGGGAAAATAAAACTCACTCTTATGTACATAAGGAACGACCAAAAATGCAAACTCACCTGAAGAGATTACCCAAAATGTATAATCACAATAAGCAGACACGGAACACAAAATATTGCATTGAAAGCTTTTCTCATGCCCATACAATGTGCAGAACAGGAAGCGAGCCAATGCTGCATGCCAGCGTACCCAATTACAGAAGGAACGGCCAAAAGTGTGGCAGGTGAATTCACTGTATATAAGCAATTACTGCATGGACATGCACAGCAGACAGCAGTGCAAGCTTCAGAAAGCACATGCATCCTATTCTAATGTGGGTGCCTGCCACGGCACCAGGGGGACAGGTGAGTGCACGTTGCCCCGGGGCGACTGGTGAATGCCATTGCGATCAGGGCTTGGCATCCCAGCACACAGAACTAGGATCACCAGGACTCCACGTGCTGAGCCCATGGCACATGGTCGGAGCTTACATTTAAAGAAGGAGCTCTTGGTTTTATTTTGTTTTCCGATCGTTGCTTGAGACACCTAAAAGAAGTTCCACCAAAGCGCATGAACACAGCACTTTGCTGATGGGAAACTGACAAGAGAAGCACACAGAACAACAGAAAGTAAAAAGCCTACAACCAAGAGAAAGGAGCAAAAGTAAAGTAACAAGCACAAGGACCAATAAAAAGTGAAGGCAGGATGTAAGTCTCTTTAAAGATATATTTAATACAATAGATGTCACAAGCACAGGGCAAGCGATGTGCAGATGAAGCCTAAAAATGATGCATGCAGCTCATGGGGAGGGGGGGGGGTACTCACTAACCCTCATCAGAGCCACGAAACCTTCATGCAAGCATTTGACTATACTGTGAGGCCCTCTCCCCATTCCCAAAGAGCAGACTGGCTGCCACCAACCTGCTTCCCCCAGCAGCTGTACGATGATCCCCGGGGTGCTTGATTGAGGTCTGTAACATGCTGCAGGAGACAACAATGCTGGAGGAGAAAAAATGTCGCTGCTGCGCACCATCCCGGACACACTGGAGGGGACAAAGAGGGTGTCCCAGTTCTTCTTAGGGCCTCATATGCAGGGCCGGACTGGGGACCAAAACCGGCCCTGGCAAAGTGCTGGGCCGGCCACTGGGGGTTGGGGGGGGTTGGGGGGGGTGTTTGGGGTGCCGCCGAGCTCTTTGCCAGGGCCGGTTTTCGGCCGATTTTGTTACAGGGCCGATTTTGCAGCTATTCTGCAAAAACGGCCCTGTAACAAAAACGGCCCCCAGGGGCCCAAAACCGGCCCCCACCCGTGCGGCGCACCGTGGGATTGCCCGGTGCCCGCTACGGCCAGTCCGGCCCTGCTCATATGTCCCCTGGTGGGGCTTGCGCCCTTGGAAGACGTCGCTGACAAGGTCCCTGCTATGATTACTGTGTTATGGGAAGGAAGGGCTCCCGCCCCTATAGCAACTAAGGGTGCCCCTCCTAGAAGTGAGAATGGAGCCAAAACATTGTCAACATATATTGCACATTAAAATTGAACAGGAACTATGATTAAAATGTTTGTGTTAGAACTGCCTGTTCTGAAAATAAGCTCCATTTGTCTATTGTTTCTAAATGATTAAAAATACAGTTATCAGTTTTCTTCCTAGCCCTCTGACACCTTCCGCCCAGTCCTTTGATTCAGAAGGTGAAATCCCCGAGTCCCTGAAATCTTGCATACTGTAGCCGAAGTGCAGAGCCTTGGCTGGGGCATAGGAGCGAACACTTCTTAGCCCATGCAGGATGTGGTTCACCGCCCTCGTTGGAAAAGGGATATTTTTTTGTACATGTGTACGTATTGCTGCTTGTGACATTTATTTTGAGATATTGACCTAAAACGATGTGTTCTGTGTGACTGGAGAAACATTCTTTTTGTGCTGTCAATTCAGTACCATGGAGAAGTGCAATGGTGCGTGGCTAACGTCAGTGTATTTCTGGATAAACATTAACCTCAAACATCTGGAACGTCAAAGAAATGCGGATGGCTCCGTTTACCAATATGGTGCTCCATGCAGTTCATTTGTGCCGGGGTCACGTGGAGTTTTAAAGCCTGATTGGGCATTTGAGTTCTCCCCTGGGGGTTGCAGCACAGATATGCTGCAATAGAAGCCCACACGTGAACAGGAGAGTTTGATGTACATTAAAGTGTACAAATACTCGCACCTTATGAATCTTGATAGTTTCCCATTTCAGTTTTTTAATCCCTTTTAAAGGGTGAGTTTATCATCTCAAACTGTGTCAAATAATACAGATGCCTTCACCACCCCTCCACCAGCACTCAGCTAACATGAGGCATATTCTGCTTTGCTGGAAGGTTTTCTATTCATATATTTAACTGGGAAAACTAATAATAGTAAGTCATGTGCAAACTGCATTCTCCATCATCCCTGGAATACAGATACTAATGAAATTATGATATTTCAAAGAAAATCTGAATTTGCCCTTTTAGAGCTTTGGCAAAGATTTTACTTTTGGCTTTTATTTATAGCGCATCAACACAGCGACACATCTCTACCCACATGCCTACACAAGCACAGATACCAGCTATCAGAAAGTCAAGTAAATACACGTGCCCTGCAAAAAGACCACCCGTCAGTCATAACCATGTGCAGCAAGGGGCATAAAATGTTAGTCAGAACAGCAAATGATTTGCAGCAAGGGGCTAAATGTAAAGTGAGTCTGGGGAGTACATGAGTATGTGCAGCAAGGGGCTCAAGGTAAAGTGAGTCAGAGGAGCACATGATATTGTGCAGCGTCACTCATATCATCATGTGACACAAGTTAATGTGAGTCCATGGAGCACATGATGATTTGCAGCAAGAAGCGCAATGTAAAGTGAGTCAGGGAGTACATGAGTATGTGCAGCAAGGGACTCAATTTAAAGTGAGTCATGGGAGCACATGAGTATGTGCAAGAATGGGCTCAATGTAAAGTGAGTCAGGGGAGCACATGAGTATGTGTAGCAAGGGGCTCAATGTCAAGTGAGTCAGGAGAGCACATGAGTGGGTGCAGCAAGGGGTTCAATGTAACGTGAGCCAGGGGAGCACATAAGTATGTGCAGCAAGGGGCTTAATGTAACATGAGCCAGGGGAGCACATAAGTATGTGCAGCAAGGTGCTCAATGAAAAGTGAGCCAGGGGAGCACATGAGTATGTGCAGCAAGGGGATCAATGTAAAGTGAGTCAGGGAGTACACGAGTATGTGCAGCAAGGGACTCAATGTAAAGTGAGTCATGGGAGCACATGAGTATGTGCAGGAATGGGCTCAATGTAAAGTGAGTCAGGGGAGCACATGAGTATGTGCAGCAAGGGGATCAATGTAAAGTGAGCCTGGGGAGCACATGAGTATGTGCAGCAAGGGGCTAAATGTAAAGTGAGCCAGGGGAGCACATGAGTGGGTGCAGCAAGGGGCTCAATGTAAAGGAAGTCAGGGGAGAACATGAGAGGGTGCAACAAGGGCCTCA
This sequence comes from Triturus cristatus, assembly GCF_964204655.1. Taxonomy (NCBI): domain Eukaryota; kingdom Metazoa; phylum Chordata; class Amphibia; order Caudata; family Salamandridae; genus Triturus; species Triturus cristatus. The sequence goes on from NC_140587.1 coordinate 674,482,577, forward strand.
ATGTAAAGTGAGTCAGAGGAGCACATGATAATGTTCAGCCTCAGGCATATCATCATGTGTCACAAGTTAATGTGAGTCAGAGGAGTGCATGAAGAGGTGAGGCAAGGACTTCAAGGTAAAGTGATTCAGAGGAGCACATGATTATGTCTAGCAAGGGGTACAAGATAAAATGAGTCAGAGGAGGACATGATAATGTGCAGCATCAGGCATAGCATCATGTGGCACAAGTTAATGTGAATCAGAGGAGCACATGATGATGTGCGCAATGGGTACAAGATGAAGTTGGTCAGAGGAGCGCACGATAATATGCAGCAAGGGCCTCAAGGTAAAGTGAATCAGAGGAGCACATGCTGAAGTGCGGCAAGGGGTGCTAGATGAAATGAGCCAGAGAAGCACATGATAATGTGCAGCAAGGGGCAACATTTTCACAAGGTGAAGTGAGTAAGAGGAGCTTATGATGATGTGCAGCATGGGGCACGAGGTGAAGTGAGTCAGAGAAGCACATGGTGTGCAGCAAGGGGCATAAGGTGCATTGAGTTAGAGAAGCACATGGAGTGCAGCAAGGGGAAGTAGGTGAAGTGAGACAGAGGAGCACATGGTATGCAGCAAGAAGCATAAGGTGAAGTGAGTCAGAGGATCGCATCATGATGTGCAGCAAGGTGCACAAGGTGAAGTGAGAAGGAGGAGCTTATGATGATGTGCAACAAGGTGCACAAGGTGAAGTGAGTAAGAGAAGCCTATGATGATGTGCAGCAAGGTGCACAAGGTGAAGTGAGTAAGAGGAGCTTATGACGATGTGCAGCAAGGGGCGCAATGTGAAGTGAGTCAGAGGATCGCATCATGATGTGCAGCAAGGTGCACAAGGTGAAGTGAGCAAGACAAGCACATGTAGCAAGGCATGCAAGGTAAAGTACAGCAATAAAACTCAAGGTCATGTGCAGAAAGGAAGAACTAGATGATGTGACCCAGAAAACCCTAGTGATGCATTTCAGTGTGCACTTAATAACACAGTGATACACTGGATGTTGTAGCTCTCGCGAGGAGAATGTGATGTGCTTTATATGACTTTTCAGTGAAGTGCATATGGCAGCATTAGGTAATGTGCATTGGGAGAGCCTCGAGGCAACGAGGGAGTGTTGTACATCAAAGGAGCACTCGGTGTTGTAAATATCAGTGGCAGAAAGATGTGTGCATTATGGGAAACACGCTGATGTGCAGGAGCGGCCACGGCGTGAAGTACAGTGAGTACATATGGGGATAAACATTATAGAGAACATAATGATAAATATCCTGTATGAATGATGCCTTCAGTCAGCAGAACTTTGCATGTTTTCATTGCGAGTGGTATCATTAAATTGCTTAAAGCAATATTGCTACCCTTTTAACTCAAAGGTTTTTATAAATTAATAAAGAGAACAATTAATACAGTCTAAAACATTTTTCTTGTGCTTAAAACAGACTTCATGGTGAATATTTGACACTTTTTCTTTAATGTATTCCTGTATTTTTTCGTCACACTGTCTGAAAACAAAATGGTCTAATTCTGAGCCTGTTTGCTTCACTCTTGCACTCTTGTGCCATTCAACGTGGTGCAAAAGGGACGCAAACCTGATATGTGATGTATGAAGCAGCACAAGGCCCCTTTGCATGGTCCTGAGTGGCTCCATGAGTCTGGAGTAAGGCAGCGCAGCGCACATAACCGCATTACCTTACCCTGCCCTTGGAAGGCATTTCATGGATATTGCATTGGTGTTTCCACGGAACTCCCATGGATTTTGATGCATTACCAGGTTTCCCAGAATTGGTAAGCCTGGGAATGAGCCAACAGTTTACACCTTACCAGGAGAGGCGTAACAAGAAGAAATATCTTCATTTCCCCTAGTTACTTCCACTTTCAATGTGTGCTACATTCTGCAACCCACATGGAAAGATGAATATGCCTCTCAGGATTGTTTTTTAGGCATGAAGGTGCCCCTTCTTGCACGAAAACAATGCTGCATGCAATTCAGGCACCCTTGCACCATAGTGCAATGGTGTCTGCATTGGCGCTAGGCTGCCAAAATGACACTAGCACAGGGGAAAAGGCAGGAATGCGCCATATTGCCTTAAGTACAGCTCATTCCTGCCCTTTACCTGTCGCACAGTGCAGCAAGGTAACTTTCTGCACAGTGTGACAAGTTCATGAATAGGCTCTAAAGTGTCCCTTAATTTGTTTTGAAGACCCACAGCGGTTTTTGAGATAAGAAGTGAATCGTCAGCAAAAAGGAGTACAGCTATTTTTTCTCCTTTCAAAACAGGGTAATCATTCATATGTGCCATTGGTGCCTTAATCACATCATTACTATACAGGGTAAACAAAGTAGGGGCGAGGACCTACCCTTCGAGAACCCCGTGGAGAATAGGAATATGGGTAGTCAGTTTGCCCCCAGTACCACTGCAGACTTGGGCACAATTCATGTTGTGGAGTCTGGAAATAATATTGACCAGGCTACGAGGGACCCCCATTTCTTCAAGCACGCTCCAGAGAGTCGCATGGGGCACTAGATCAAATGCTACTGTCAAGCCAATGAAAACCACATATAATCTTTGATTGCTAAGCACTGTAGATTTCCAATATGTAAGTGCAAACCTAAACACTTGATAAGAGTTGCTTGTTTTGGCTCGAAAACCTGCCTAAAGTGTTCACTGAACACATTTGCTTTTAATCAAATTTTTCAGTTTATCAAGAATCTGCCTTGAGAAAATGTTTTGCAAGTTGTTCATTAGAGTTGTAGGTCTATAATTGGATGGTCTACAGGCATTCCCCTTCTTAAAAAAAGGAATTATTTATGCCCCCCAAGCGTCTGGTATTTCTCCTCCAGAAGCTTTTGCATTCGACACAAAAATGGCGTAGATAACCCATATCTGCGGTACAGATTTATATAAAAAAAAGATAAATCCCTCTTGTGATAATCGTTCATATTCTCACATCTATATACTCATCTTTTTATAGGGAAACACTCAGACATTTGTCTTCCATTCAGCTATCTATACACTAACCTGTTTAATGCAAAAATATCTCCTTTATTCCATTAAATCAACCCTTACTACATGAAAATAAACTATATTCAGTGATATATACAAATCATATACTAGAAGCTAATCAAAACAAGTTTTATAAAAAACATTATACATGGTTTATACAATATCTCATTACTTTAACATTCATAAAAACAATATCAGTAAAAAGATAAAAACATATTTCAGATATATGGGCCAGAAAAAGCAGACAAAATTACATTAATAGGCTTAGTGCATAACTCTCCTCATTCCTCCTTTCTTTAATATTCTCTCTCATTCAGGTTAATATTACATCTGATCTTTCCCTATGTTGTGCATATTATGTTGTACATACTGAAAGTGTTGCCCTATTCATTTTATGAAAACAATTATCTTAGGTGGCTGTTAATCAAAACACCATATCCTATTGTTTGTTACGGTACATATCCTACAATTAACTTAATTATGTGGTTTACTTTACATAACTTCCGCAACACAGACGTCCTCTGTGGTGCAGAGGCATAAGTGATATGAATTAAACCACATATGAAAAGGAAGCAAAAGTCCACTGTGATCCATTGGTATGTCAATAAATAGTTAAGATCATTCTAGGATAGTACAGTGAGAAACAACAGGATTTGGTTGGATAAGTGTTTTGATTAACAGCTACCTAAGATAATTATTTTCATAAAATGAATAGGAAAAAAGGGCTCATGGGGGAGCAATTATGGACAATTTAAGAACCCAGAGCCAGAGTTTTAAATATGATTGTATAAGGATATTATCCTCTCAATGACTACAATTTCAGTATGTACAACATATTAAGCACAACATAGGGAAATATGGGATGTGATTACCTGAATAAGAGAGAATGAAAAAAAGGAAAAGACAGGAGAAATGAGGAGAATTATACACTGAGCCTGTTAATGTACTTTTGTCTGCTTTTTATGGCCCATATATCTGAAATATGTTTTTATCTTTTTAGACTATTTCATTGGTTTTTAATGCTTTGACCTGAAGAAGGTGGGGTAAACCATCGGCATACCAGCGAAATGCATCATCATCATTTCATGATATTTTTTGTTTGCATTGCATTATTTAAGGAAAATTAGCAATAAAATGTTTTTCTTTCTGTGAATTATGGTGTTTTGTAACTGTATAAATACTAAAAAGAACAGATATTGTTTTTATAAATGAGATATTGTATAAACGGTGTATCAAGTTTTTTTTATAAAACTTGTTTTGATGAGATTCTAGTATATGATTTGTATATATCACTGAATATAGTATATGTTCATGTACTAAGAATTGATTTAATGGAATAAAAGAGATTTGTTTGCATCAAACAGGTTTCAGTGTATAGTCAGCTGTGTTGAAGACAAATGTATGAGGGTTTCCCTATAAAAAGATTAGTAAATAGATGTGAGAACATTTGAACCTTGTCCCATAATTGTGGAGCTCAGATTTATTTATGTCACATGGTATTCGTTCTGACCCGGAGGCTTTTGCTGATTTAAGTTTATTAATCACAGAAAGAGTATCATTTAAACTGAAGAATGGTATCTCAGTGGTCTTGCAATGGGCTAAATGTGACCCAGTTTCAATACAGCCTCCTGATTCTGCACAGCAAGGTGCAGTGCTAGGAGTATTACCGGCATACAATGCAGAGAAGTATTCTACCCACTTCTCAGACTCAATATGAAAGCAATGGGTACTCTCACTGTCAAGGGTATCTAAACGTGTGACTGTGGTAGCAGAAATTCCCTCATAACCAGACAAATAGAACACAAATCACTGATAGATCTCTGGAGTTTGACATTACTTGAGGCCAGGACTCTCCAATAGCTGTTAGCTAATATAGGCTCCAGAACCAGAGTTCGAAGAGTGGCTGAGGTTCTTTTAAAGTAATCCCTTGTTAAAGATGTGGCCAGCATATTATGGTCACTGTCAGTATGAGCTACAATCATCATATGTGTAAGGAGCACCCAGAGACGACCATCACGCAGATCATATTCAATAACGCTTGATCAAGAACCCCTTTTGAATGTTAATGATCTACCTGGTTGGAGTGCGCCCACCCATTTAATGCTCTAAGTCCCCGACCTATCACTATTGAAGCAGGTTGAAGTGCTGCATAAGAAATATAGTGCTGGGTTTTGCCAGATAGGCAAGGTATATCTCATAGCTAATTTTCTTGCTCAGTGTGCACATTAATAGATGACCAGGGATCAAAACATACACTAAAATCTCCTGCAATTATTATTTTCACTTGCTCATATATATTTCTATATGATTATCTAGCATAGCTAGGCACGGGTTATTCATTACAAGCAGGTACTGATCTGGCATAGACATTGAATAGCGCCTTAGGCATCTCCAGAGGGAGATTTAGGCAGAAGTCCCATTAGGTCAGGATAATCTATTGCCAATGCCATATGAGAACATGCAATGATATTTTTAAGAATGCCAACATCCCCAGCAACAAACACTTTCTCCGCTGCCTATATCTTCTGTAATAAACAAACAATATCGGATTTGTATATTCAGTTAGCACACTCCTTTGAAACATTGTCAAGCAAAAAGTGTTCTTTGCAATAACTTTTTGCAACTGGAGAAATAAAAAGTAGTGTAGATTTACTAAATAAACTCTGTTTTCAGGCCTGCCTGGCCTGAATAATTGTTGTGAAGAACTTATTTCCTATTTACAAAATCAAACCAACCAAAGAGTAAATGACGTTGGTAGAATGAAGAGAAGAAGCAAAACACTATTCCAAAAAAATGACACTATAAACTCAAGAAACACTTAGCCTGCAATTCTACAGACCATTTCTAAGATTATCTTAATTAGGCTTTGGCAATTTACATTCAGAAAGCCATATCTAAAAATGAGTGTTGGATGACAAAAAGGGATGTGTGAAGTCACACATGTTGTTTTAGTATTGAATGTGTGACATATAACCAACCTTTCTCTTATTTGTCCAAGGATTTGCAATGGATCTGCACAGCCATAACATTTATTTTAAAAAAATAAGAATTTTTTAGTTTTAAAATGTATAATAAGAATGAATGTGTGAATAAAATGTATTTCTAATATTGTGAAAATGTATATTAGTGAATTGAACTCATTGGTCAAATTGTAGTGCAATTTATATAAAAAAACAGTGAAATTAACTAAAAACCCAAATGTTACAGGAACATTATAGTTAAGAAATAACATTAAAAAACATGGAAATTCATTGAAAAAAGCAAAGGTTACAGAGACTCCATAGTTAGGCTCCAATTTTAGGCACACAAAACCATAGAAACTCAGCAGTTAAAGTTATATGAAATAGCGATAACTCATGTCCTAAGGTAATTGTAATTCACTGCTAATTACCCCACATATTGCGTCCCTTATTTTATCTTTTATGGCATCATTCTGAATATCAACGCAACATTTGTAGTGAAACTATTCATGAGAAAACTGTGCATGGCGGGGGCACAAGTTATATTTATAGTTACCTTAGGGACGAGTTATATATTTAATTGAGATAATTAAAACTATCTCTACTGCAGAAAGAGCCCTTTTTGTAATATAGTTTTAATCTGTTCACCAGTTTTGGAGTTATTGAAGAAATTAAACTTTGTATATCTAGGGACGCGGATCCTTAATGGTTCAGCGAATCCAATTATAAATTACTTTACGCTAAAAAACCCATACAAATTCACAAAAAAAAATCAAAGGTTACAGGGACATTATAGTTACATTACAGTTGCTGAGTTAATTGCTAAATTAAGGACACGCTAGGCCAAACGGAAATGGCGTAAAACAAACTCGCCAGAAACCAAGGAGCTATTTAATCTAACCTTGACAGCCTACAAAAAAGCCCTCTTAGAGGCCCAAAAGTCTTTTTTTACTGACAAAGTCATAAACTCAGATAACAAAGTAAAAAACGTCTTCAATTTAGTAAGGGACATGTCCAACCCCGATCAAGTAACTCCTCCTATTACCTCCTCACAGAAATTATGCAATGACATTAATGTCTTCTTCTCTGACAAAATTAAGAAAATACAAGTATCCATTGCTTCTAGCTATCAGGATATGCAAAATCTACTTGATAATCGTAATCTTAATACCATGGCTACTTTCCCCTGCTTAAACAAAGAACAACTCCTGGAACTACTAAGCTCTCCCAAAGATGTTTGCCCCCTCCACACATACAAAAACTAATTTTCACCTCCTTTCCTGAGACCACTCTCCCCTATTGAACTTATCCCTCAGACAAGGAGTTGTACAATCAGCCTTCATAGAAGCAGTGATCATTCTGTTTAAAAAAAAAACAGGTGTGAAACCCCAGAAGTTAGATAACTATAGGCCCATATCTCTTCTTCCTTTTGCTGCTAAAATTCTAGAGGCACATGTTGCCAAATACCTCTGCGCCTTCATAGAAGAAACCAATTTCCTGGACCAACACCAGGCAGGTTTTCAGCCCTCTCGTTCCACTGAATCAAACATCCTATCTATAGGGGATGACCTAAAAGAAAAGGCTGATGGAGATGCATTCAGGCACTGATCCTATTGGATCTATCTGCAGCGTCCGATACCGTTGATCATGAGATATTAATGGATCAAATTGCTGCAGCGGGTCTCAGAGGCACCGCCTTAAACTGGATGAAATCCTTTTTAAAAGACGGAAAGCAGTCAGTCCGTCTTTCACCCCATAGTTCTGCCATTGTTAGTACAAACTGTAGGGTACCTCAGGGTTCCTTCCTGTCTCCCTATCTCTTCAACATCTACATCCACCCTCTGATACATACTTTACAATGAAAAAGGTCAAAATCTACAATTATGCGGATGACATGCAGTTGATCTTTACAACCGTTGATCATGAGATCTTAATGGGTCAAATTGCTGCAGCGGGTCTCAGAGGCACCGCCTTAAACTGGATGAAATCCTTTTTAAAAGACGGAGAGCCGTCAGTCCGTCTTTCACCCCATAGTTCTGCCATTGCTAGTGCCAACTGTGGGGTACCTCAGGGTTCCTTCCTGTCTCCCTATCTCTTGAACATCTACATCCATCCTCTGATACATACTTTACAATGAAAAAGGTCAAAATCTACAATTATGCGGATGACATGCAGTTGATCTTTACAACCGTTGATCATGAGATCTTAATGGGTCAAATTGCTGCAGCGGGTCTCAGAGGCACCGCCTTAAATTGGATGAAATCCTTTTTAAAAGACGGAGAGCCGTCAGTCCGTCTTTCACCCCATAGTTCTGCCATTGCTAGTGCCAACTGTGGGGTACCTCAGGGTTCCTTCCTGTCTCCCTATCTCTTGAACATCTACATCCACCCTCTGATACATACTTTACAATGAAAAAGGTCAAAATCTACAATTATGCGGATGACATGCAGTTGATCTTTACAACCGTTGATCATGAGATCTTAATGGGTCAAATTGCTGCAGCGGGTCTCAGAGGCACCGCCTTAAACTGGATGAAATCCTTTTTAAAAGACGGAGAGCCGTCAGTCCGTCTTTCACCCCATAGTTCTGCCATTGTTAGTGCCAACTGTGGGGTACCTCAGGGTTCCTTCCTGTCTCCCTATCTCTTCAACATCTACATCCACCCTCTGATACATACTTTACAACAAAAAAGGTCACAATCTACAATTATGCGGGCGACATGCAGTTGATCTTTACAATTGATGAGACATTTGACTCCAAGGAGTTCCTACAGAATACCATGTTGTTTGTCATAAACTGGATAAACTGCAACCAGCTAAAACTTAATCTGATAAAACAGATATTGTCTTCCCCAACAATCAACTAAACCACTGGACCCCTGCTCACTGGCCAATGGAGCTTGGCACCACACCCACTCCACTAGTACGGTAAAAACTCTTGGCATCCAAATCGATGGGGACCTATCCATGAAATCCCAGATAAGCTTGGTTACGTCCTCCTGCTTTCTCCAACTCAGGAAGTTTAGGAAAATTAGAAGATTTTTTAGCAGAGAGGCCACTATTCAATTTATTATTGCCCTAATTCTGTCTAGAATTGATTACGCTAATGCCATCTATCTATGTCTCCTGATTAATTACAATTACCGACTACAGATGATACAAAATCCAACTGCCAGAATCCCCTGGCTTAAATACATTAGGGAGACCACATTTAGTATTGGAAGACTATCTATTGATCTTATGCCACGTGAATTAAGAAAATAGAATAAAGGGTGGATTACAAAGACTATTTTAGTCGCAAGGGAAAAGTTAGAGCTAATGAAACCTTCCATACAAGATTATGTCTTGAGTCAAACCACTGTTGGTTTGTAGTCTTATCTGGACCAGGTTCTACATTCCTGGGATCCGAAGCTCCTGAACAACTTCAGATGGGGCTCCATCTAGTGTAAACTCTGATTGCCTTTGTGACAGTATGAAACAGCAGGCGAATGTCGTTACCCTTGCAATTAAATTTCTGCACAGACCGTATTACTTTTGTATTTTTCTGTAAACTGTATCTGCCTATATAAAGCAAATGATTCTTTCTCATTCTTAAGCTAAATCAATTTAGGAGGCACAGACTCGCACTACTTTTTCTTTAAATGCTAAACTGTCCTAAGAACTTTTATACGACTTTAATCTGTGCATCATTGCAATTTTGAAGCCGATGCACTGGATTGGTTATTATTTGATCTAATTTATTTTTCTTTTATGATTTTTTTCAAATAATCGAATGAAGAAAATTAAAAGTATTTACCAATTCTGTAAGCTACGTCTCTTTTTTGTTTATATCTCGTACTTAATTTCATATAATGTGAGAAACATGTATTGCTTGAGCTGTCCCCAGATTTGCCGTCTCCTGGGAGCAAGATATTTTTCAGGAAGTGCCATTATTACAGTGCACCAAATCTTCAAATGAGGAATGCGGAATATCTAAGGAAAATAGTTTTTCTGCCCTTATCTACACATAATTTTCACCATTGGCCTTCATTACAAGCCATGTGCAGCAGTGGCTCAGAGCAGGTGGTAAATATGAATAGAATTGTCGCACTTTCCCCGTGCAGATTTTATCTACATTTATCCTCATTAAATCTGGTCAGTAAAAGAAACTCAAAAGTACGGTGTTCCGGCACAACTTGTAACCCCTTTTTGACTGCTAACTTCGGCTCTCGGCCGAGTTAGCATTTCCTTAAAGTTATAATGTGTAACTAAGCCAGGTAAAGGTTACGTAGTGCCTGAAGACTACCCAATCAAATAAAAGTTGTCTATTTTGTAATTATTTTGAAATCGGGAAAATAACGTTTTTTTTTTCTTTTTCAGATCTTATCTACGTGAACTAGGACTCCGACTTGCCAAGAAAGTGCCTTTGAAATCCTCCCCAAGAAAACAATCGACATGTACCATTTCTTTTATTAAGAGATGCATTTTATTTTCATGTGCAGTTTGTTGAACGTTCGACACGTACGTGAATGATTCGTTTTACTTTGTAAATTTGCTGCCCATGGTACAAGTACATCAATTATTTATTTAAATACAATGTTTATAATAAGTACTAAAAAGATACCTATTAAATGTTATTACCCTATTCAGGGAGTTGTTTGTTCTTGCTGTTAATTCTCATTTTCATTGTTCTTTTACTGTGTTGCTCAGGCCCATACATCCATTATTTGCACTATCTTGCAAGGTAAACGAATATGGAACTGAACTTTTCAGAATGAGCTGCCTGTGACATATTTTACTTTCACTTGAAAATATGTGTTTTGTACAGTCTGAAAAACACTCAACAATACATTGTTTCTGGAACATTCGCATAGCTGCTCCTGAATATTATCAGTTACATGAAGATTGGCACTTATGGAAAGAATTGCAAATAATGTAAATATTTTAAAGACTGGAAAACTGCAATGCAGTTTTGTTGGAATAAAGACTATAAAACACGATGTCTATGATTATTTCAAGCTCCTCCTGCGTTTGCCTTTTAAGCAGTTCTGTTTATAACAAGATTAACATCTTTGTGATTGGCTATTTCGGTCCGTTTTGGCTTTACAAGCAAACCTAAGGACTCCGAATTCACATTACCAAAGCTTGAAAAATAACACATTTTCACAAATATACAGGATAAGATGTTGTAGAATGGAGATCTCTGCCTCTTTTGATCTTAAGTTTCATCTGAAGGAAGCTCGGCGGATTTTTGTCCTGCCTTCTAGGTCTCTGGAGAGGTAGGAGAGAGAGATCCCGCTGCAGGTACGTTTTAAGGTGCCAGGCCATTAATGAACTTGTGTACCCAAAACATTGCCGGACTGGGAACCCAGAGCAGTCCTGGCAATTTTTAGGTAGAGCATTCGAGACCTATTGTATTTACTTCAGTATATACTTATATGTGTACCTACTTTGTGGGCTTTAGAGATCAGCCCTAGGACTTGTCAGCTTCTGCTTAGGGACTTCTTTTATGTTCAACTGACTACCTCTATTTAACTGTCTTGATAAAAAACGACCAGCAGAGGTCAGTAAGATACCAGAATTGCTTTCTGCTAAGGGACTTTCTTTTTTCTATTTTTCTGGCAACTGCCTCTATTTAATTTTCTTGTTAGAAAACGACCATCAGAGGTCAGTAAAGTACCAGAATCACTTTGGCATTCTCTAGATTCCAGTCCATAGAAATTGTCTTCCACAAGCACCCGTAGACCATAATATTTTTTGCAAATCTTGTATTTTCAGTGATATAACCACCGAAGTCCCTGATTTTATATTAAAAACAGAGCTTTGAACTATATTATTTCCAGCTGAAAGGCAATATTTCTCTCCATGTGTTCCCATACCTGGCATGTAATGTAGTTTGGTGCTTACTTTCCCTCCATGTTAAAGAACAGTAGATGTTTCATCACCCAGGCTAATGTGCTGCATAGCTAAATACATATCAGGTACCAAAGGCAAGACCGATTGCATTGTAAACGCTTGTTTTCCTACTGGCCCCCTCCCCGGTCTCCAGCACTGCTGCTTCTGTTGCTGAGTCCCGATCTTGCAGCACGGCTGCAAAACCGTCCCACCACTCCAAAACAGGCCCCTACCCTTTCAGCTCCCCGGGCAAACGCCCAATGCCCACTATGGCCAGTCTGACCCTGACCCAAAACCTCACTTTAAACAAAAGAAAACTCTTCCATAAAAGGTAGTCGTGATTTCATCATTTCAATTCTGATGTGTGCTCCCCCTGACCAAGACCGGTGATAGCCTGCCATTCCTAGCACATTGAATATGATTGAGGCATGTAGCCTGCAAACCTGGGTAAAGACAGTTGCAATAATCTAGTTTGACTTGGTTGAGGCTCCTGGCACAAATGCATTCTCCGTATTGGTTAGTGAGGGCAGAGATCTATGGTCCTGATTCAGAGTCTATAGGATAGGTAATGCCACTCTGGAAGTTCTGGGTTTAATAGGTGCAGGTCCAGTTGTTCACACCCAGACAAGAGGGCAGCAGGCAGCAGGTCAGCAGAGCAAGTCAGCAGTTTCCTCAGAGCAGCAGTCAAGCAGAGTGGGAGCCCTATCAGCAGCATAGCAGTCCTTCTTCCTGGCAGAGTATCTACGGGTCCAGAAGGGCACTGATGAGTGGTTGTCTGAGGTCCAATATTTATACCAGGTACCTTTCCTCTGGAAGGTAGGAGAAGCTTCTAGAAATTACTTTTGAAATCCCCAGGCCTCCTGCCTTCCCTGTCCTGGCTCCAGACTAACTACAGGGGGCATGCAAACCTTTTTGTGGAGGCAGGACACAGCCTATTCAAGTGTAAGTAGGGCTGTGTCCATCTCCTCCCTCCTATCCTGCCGGTGATAGCCCATCACGGTACACCTAAGCTCCCTATTGTGTATGGTTGTCTAGGAGGAATACAAAAAGCCAAACTGCCAGCTACACATAGTCATGTGCTACAGGTACTTAATGGCTATGAAAAAAATTGTAATTTAAAATCCAACTTTACCATAAGCTTAGATTTGTTATTATAATTCCAAAGCCAACAAATGTGAACTGTTTACCTGCTCCTATTTAGAAATTACAGCGTTTTAAATATAATAAGGTAACTTCAATATTAACCTATTGGAAAGGTAGGCTTCGCAGCAGTGAAAACTGAATTTAAGGGTTTTTCACCACAAGTACATGTAAAACTTAAAAGTACACTTCCAACTGTTTAAATACACTGCACCCTGCCGTCCGGGGTTGTCAAAGGCAAACCCTAGGGGTAACTCACATGTATAATAAAGGAATGTTTAGGCCTGGCAAATGTTATCTTTGCCAGGTTGACATGGCAGTTTAAAACCGCACACACAGGCTGCAATGGCAGGCCTGAGACATGTTGAAAGGGTTACTTAAGTTGGTGACACAATCAGTGCTGCTGGCCCACTAGTTGTATTTAATTTACAAGCCCTGGGTACATGTAGTATCACTTTACTAGGGACATACAAGTAAATTACATATGCCAATTTTGGTATAAGCCAATTGTACCTTGTTGTTGGGAGAGAGCACACATACTTTAGTACGGGTTAGCAGTGGTAAAGTCGAAGAACAGCAAAAACAAATTCAGCAAAAAGTTGTTGCAGGGATTTTGCTTATGCACAGAACTATGCACAGGAAACCAGGACCTCAGTGAATTGTGGTGTACCAAAAACTCACCTCAGTACCCAGAACCCCTATCCGACCAGCATCAGTGTCCCATTCGTTATCCGTATTATCTCGGAGGTCCCAATGTATAGACAACCCAGAACAAGCGACTTAGAGTATTCTCAGGAATGGTGGGAATCGGAAATACCTGTTCGCTATTATACATATATCAATCCACAACAAAGTAATCAGAGACACGGTAAAGTTTAAAAGGTTTATTTTATAAACTACGTGTCCTAAGATGCAGTACTTTGGCTAACATAAGCAGACACATGATTATAATTAAAACCATCAGCATTGTTACAATACCATAGAAAATGAAAGGAGAAATCATAGTATAAATGACAGTGGCGTACAGCCACCTTCCTTTCGCTAGTAAACTAATATTATTAGACTAGTAGAAGGTCTCTTAGGCTTGAATGGGGAACCCCATACCGTAAAGATCAGCTTTATGAGGATCACATCACAGGATCAGCTTTGCTCTGCGCCTGGAAATGTTCTTCTCCAGAATGTGTTTCAAACGCATGCAAACTGTAATATTAAAGGCTCTCGATATTCAGGTATTTGCAGCTGTGTGCATATTATGACTAGAGAGAGGGCCGATCAACCTGGATTCAAAAACATACATTGTCTGGCTGCTCAAAGTGTTTTGCACACAATGTTCAGACCAAGGTCGCAGTGCACGTCTAGGGAGGTGAACAACAGACAGTTCTCATGTGAAGCAAAGGCAAGCAAGCAGTTTCTCAAATAATAACATGTATCTGCAGTGTCGCGTGCAAAAGCAGCAAAAGTGGCAAGATGGCTTTCTAAAAGGTAACGCGCTTATGCTAACATAGTAATGTATGTAGCTACCTTCACTACAAAGTGATGGGTAAAGGCAACAAGTTTCAAAGTGACACTGCAGACAGGGCCAGGTTCAATAGTAGGGCATTAGTTATGTATCAGTGCTTGAGTACATGGAGGAACTTGTTTTTTTCTGAACAGCTGTATACAGATTTAACACCATGTGCAGTTACCTTTTTATCTGTGGTTGATAGTCAACATGAACGCAGCTACCCATGAAGTGTATGATATAGAGTAGTCAATCTTACACAAGCTTGCTTCACCATGAAACATTTGAGATGTCATCAGTGATGCCATAAATTATGTCATAGAACATGTCATGAGTAGTATAATATGTGAGGTCCTGCGCAGCGTGGGGTGCCTACAGGGCTTGGCCTGCCACCAGCCCCTATGGCCAAACCCACAGCAGGCTGCCAATGCCATGCTGCACACAGTCTTTGGCCATATACAGCAGGGAGTTGGCCACAGGGCTTAGCCTGCTGCCAGGCCCTGTGTCCAAAACCCCAGCAGGCTACCAACCCCACATAACACACAGCCTTTGGTGAGTGTGACACAGAGTTGGCCGTGGGCCAATCAACCTGGATTCAAAAACATACATTGTCTGGCCGCTCAAAGTGTTTTGCACACAATGTTCAGACCAAGGTCGCAGTGCACGTCTAGGGAGGTGAACAACAGACAGTTCTCATGTGAAGCAAAGGCAAGCAAGCAGTTTCTCAAATAATAACATGTATCTGCAGTGTCGCGTGCAAAAGCAGCAAAAGTGGCAAGATGGCTTTCTAAAAGCTAACGCGCTTATGCTAACATAGCAATGTATGTAGCTACCTTCACTACACCCCCCCTTGATCGGACTACGAGCAAATAGGGATACAATAAGGAACGCAGAGTTCAAAATCGACAGAGCAGAACCAAGTGCATGTATTGTTTATCCAAAAAGAGCAGAGAAAGTTTGAAAAAATGTGAAAAAAAAACAAAATGAAGGGGAAAAAAATGTTTGGTGTGTGCTAATGAAGCCGGACGATAATCCAATTAATCCATACACGTGTAAGCACAGTACGTAGCAACAGCTTCCAAAAGGTAGTCATTAGAACGAGATGCAAAATATTCCGCCATCCAGTTTAGCAAGGTAAACGAACATACATGTTCTTCGACCACTGGAGCCTCTAGCACGTTCAGAGGACAGCTGGCGTGTTCTTCTAAATAACTTCCTGCCAAGAAGTCATACACTGCTGTTCCGATGTCCCAATTCCCAAGGACTCCATGTGCCGCTCCACAGGCCATATTCCTGACACCAGAAAAGTCAAACTCATGAGCCACTAATGGACTCATTAGTCGATCATAATCCGGGGCAGGAGACACCGGATTATGGTCACAGGTTGTACGCATGTAAATTAGGCAAACCAGAAAGATAATCCATATGCAATGCTCAGGGTTGCCGGTGGTAAAGTTCCATAGTAGTCAAGCATCCGGTTACGAAGATGGAGGAGCCGGGCCAGGCTGTTGCGTGACACAGAGTGTGCAGCCATTGCGCAGTACGCAGACCAACAGCAGTACGCCAGCCACGAGAGCAAGAATCAGTGGAAGCCCTCCAAAGACGCTGGAAAAAATAGAATGAAAAAAGGCCGGTATCACACCAAAAATAGTTTGGAAGGAGGTCACGAGGCCGGAGTCCACAATTTTGAAAAAATGCACCAAGCCAGTTGTTGACGAGGCGTTGAATATAGTTTGAATCAGGGCCCCAAAATGAAGTGGGAGATCAGTATTTAAAAGAGTCTGCACCTTGGTACGGGTGTTAGCTAAAGTGAAGTACAAAGGTTTCACGGGACGAAGTCCGAGCGACCTCTTTTTGAGACAATAGAGCCCTTATTCTGCTCATCTTGTTGAACTCTGCTTTCAAGGTTGAAATGGAAGGCCAGATGGATACATCCAGCCACCCATACGGGGGTGGGAAAAGGAAATTTTTACAGCAGACTACTCTCTGTGATACAGTCACAATGTAGGGAATTCCCACTAGCATTCCGCAGCAAGCCTCGTTATTCAAAAGCAAATAACTACCGGTAGCTAGCAACGTGAAAGAAGGAGTAATAGCTGGCACCGGGAATCCCTTTCAGGACGCATGCTAAATTAGGTGCTTGCACATTGCACGCGCCATGCAATTGGATGTGCCTACAGACTACAGAGTGATCAGGTGTGGAAGTGCATTCCTCACCTTTCAAATAGACCTCTTTACCGTCTCTCATGCACCTGTATGTAAATGGGAGTGACCATATTTCATGCAGGAAAGCAGTACCCAATGGTTCATATCTGCCTAGGGAATAATGTTTCATGCACGAACTGAACTTAAACAATGGAAATGGCAATGTGATTAACCCGTGGATAAGCCACAAAGCTGAGTTCAATTGAGCCACTGAGAAAGGTAAAGGTTCTAACTTTTCAATATGCAGTAATGAATATGTTGCATCTTTCATGGACATGAATTGTTGTTTCGCAGTTAAATTAATAGGAAGGAATAACAATGAAGTATTCATATAGTCCCAGAGGACTTTCCCACCTTTTAACGTTTGCAATGTCCATGCAAACTGCATTATAGAATGCAATTGATTCTGACCATGATATAAAACAGACACATCATCCTGCACAATATCAACAACAGATGAAACAATATTATCTAATGTGTAAATTCTGGACGAAAGGGTGTTAATGCTATTATCTATAACAGCTAGCGCTTTTTCCATATTGGCTTGATCAATAGCTCTCAATCTGGAAGCAGCTTCAATTTGCAACAATTTCCAAACCTCGTTATAAATGGCATACACCCATCTCTTGGACCTGCCACCCACAGGACCTTTAACAAAATCATTCAAATCAATTTTGTCATGTAATTTAGATAAATGAACTTTAACAGATGCTAAGGTGGAGTGTTGCAGCCAAGACTGGCATAACTTCCCAACGGAGTAGGTAGTAACAGAATGAGAAGATTCAAAGCGGGGGTCTGCACGATCTTGCGTATACCCAGGCTTCAGACCCAAAAAACGATGTTGATAGGAATCTGAACTCGTTTGCCACGTCAACCATCCTTCAGAGTCGAACTTAGAAATATTGAAGGATGAATTAGTAACGTACGACTGCAACGCATCAAGGGACAGATCTGTATGATTATCCCAATTCGGGTAAGCACCCAGATCCAGAATAGACGGGGAATTCAGTTTTTTAGAAGTAGGCAATCCAAAACAGGTGGTCTGAAAAATAGTCGAATTCAAAAACAACATGTGGTTCGGGATGAGGCAGGCACTATGCAAAGCTTCTGTTCCTTGTACCTGCCAAGGTTTAGAACCCCAGACAGACTTCAGATCAATAGTATCTTTCCACAGATCATAACCCCTGACCGCTAAATCATCCAAAAAGGATTTGGAATATAATAATTTAGTGTGTGTCAGCCTAACCTTCGAGGCAGACTCTGCTGCCATTTTAAAATAAAAGGCGGCCAGTTCAGAAATACTGAAATCAGTAAAATAGGCAAATATGTTCACCAATGTGCTTGAGCTGCCTAACATTGGCGTTGGACAATGTTCCCATTGTGTATAATTTACAAAATTACGAAATGTATTGGCTTTATGTAGGAAATGTTGATAGCAAAACTGCTCTCCATAATTAGCAGTATCTAAATACAAATCCTCAGCATCAAATTCGGCATAATATTTCAAATCATAAAACAGTGCTTCAATGGCCTGAACGTCCCAATCATCAGAACGGATGTTTTGTTTAACTACATCCCCCATAGAAACACGAAATACATTTGGTACATTGATAACCTCAGTTGGACCATGAATTTGAAATTTAACAGCATCCCACGCAATCCCATCTAACACAGGCCAGGCAGTAATATTCACACATGTCTGGTCTCTTTTCATGATTTCGTGACAAGGAGTGAGGGGCCAAAGTTCCATCAATTAGTCTAATTGTAGATCTTTCTTTTAGGTAGTGTCCGTTCACTAGACGAAAAAATACCACTACAAATCTGATGTACATAAATAAAAAAGCACATATGGGCATCAGCCAAATGTAAGTCCAAGTAGGAATCAAAAAATGTTTTTTAAACCAAATAGCAAAAATAGAAACTTTTGATGGGGCCCGGAAGTCATAGAGTTAGTGTCAAATGAGTAACTTGATTGTGTAACTGCGTTTGATTGTAAAACAGGTAATGTTACATCTGCAGGATAATCATACTCAGTATCTTCAGGTTGACCACCAGCTGGTGGTAGCAATAAAGGAGCAGTAACTGTATGCATCTCGATGGCAACATCAGGCATGGTGTTAGGAGCTGGAGCCAACACAGAGTTTCTCAGCATCGCAGGGCAAGAAACCGCTGGAGTCATACTAAGAAGAATCAGCCACTCACTGTAGTTTGACATTGTCAATGGAGATGTACCTGTTATCCTTGCGACCAGGAAGTGGAGGTCAAATGACTGTTCTTGTACACTGTACGCTGAGCACTGGAACCGGGGCACGATAAGAGGGGCCGAACTCCTTCTTGTTCTCCACCTTCTCACGGACCAGGCCACCAACTCGAGGTAGCCAGCCGACTACCGGAATCTGAAGCGCAGCATCAAGATGTGGAGGGCACGTGTTCCTTCGTGAGACTGTCTCTGGTCTCTTGTAGATTCTGTAATACAGCACAGTGATCATCTACATCAAAGGGTGCGGCAGACGCCATGTCTAGACAATCAAGGTCCGGGACAAACATATTTATGCCAAAGAGCATCATGTATGGGGTCTGCCCACCCAGAGACCTTCTAGGGAGATTATTAAGTGCACGTTGGACGTTATACAAATGGGCTAGCCAGTTCCGACCAGTGCCTTAAACCCTAGCTGTCAAAGATTGCTTTAAGTCACGGTTCATCTGCTCCACTACACTATTACCCTCAGGCCGGTATGGAGACGAAAATTTGACTTGGACCCCCAAATTTTTCATGGCTTCTTTGTACGCCTTAGAGGCGAATGCAGGGCCCTGATCAGAATGAAAGGTACCACACGCAAAACTTCCCACAAAGACACGCAAATCCCTGATGACAGTACGGGCATCAGCACTCCTTTGTGGCCATACCCACAGAAAACGTGTGCATGAATCCACTGCAACGAAGATATAATTGTACGCAGTATCAGAGGAGAAAGGACCGCAGTGATCCAGATAAACACACCCAAGTGGTTTATTGGATATGTACAACTGAGTTTGTGGTGGACGCGCAGCAGTTGAAGGTTTAATCTGCTGGCAAATGTCACAATCAAGAACATAAGTGCGAGCTTGTTCATATAACCCGCGCCACCAGTAACGTTGTTGTAACATACAAACAGTTGCTGCAACGCCGGCATGGGCAGACGCCATGCCCTCGTGAGCCGCTGATATCAGAGATGGCCTACAGTCCGCTTTGGGAATCAATCTGTCACCAACGTCGTTAATTCTCACTAATGGGCCTTTATCAGGACTTAAGTGATAATGGTAACGAGAAGGGAACCCTCTCTGGTAATTACCTCCCTTCTCTGTAGCAGCAATAGCTGCCAAGATGTCATCATCGATCTTACTTTTGGATCTTGTAACTGCTGCTACTAAATATGTCGCCACTGCTGTTTTCGCTGCTTCATCAGCTAAGCTGTTTCCGACAGCGTGGAGACCAACTCGTTGGTGCCCAAGTGTGTGAATTACATTCACGAGAGGCAGATGTTCTGTAAGTTCTGCGACTCGAACTCAAAGCATTTTATGCTTAATTGTGCTACCTTTGGAATCATGATATTTATTTTGAGACCAAAAGAAAAGATTGTCGTTGAATGACTGAACACAGTAAAATGAGTCACTTACTGTAAGAGTAGTGACTCGAGGATCAGCAAACTCCAGTGCAAGCACCAGAGCACCTAGCTCCGCTAACTGTGCGGTACAATCGCCCAATGTCTGCATATGCGCGACATCAGATAGGAATTCACCATTTACGAAAGCACCTGCCACAATTGCGCAGGTTGCCGAATAGGCATGCTTCGATCCAGTCGCCGGTTGCGCCGAACCATCGGTATAAATGACACAATGGTAATCTTCGAGCGGGCGCAAAGACAGAGGAGTAGGATGAACAAACTCATACTGTAAATACTCGGATGCAAAACTTTAGAATTAGGTACACTTGCTTTCGTCACTGCCTCCAGGGCAGGATATGGTGTTACCACCAACATGCGTTTTCCTTGCGACAGCGCTTGTTCTTTCAGAATCGCCATCTGTACTGCCGTCAAAACTTTCTCGACGGAGGAAAAACGCAGTTCAGCCGAAGTGTACAGGTGTGGTCTGTATGCAATGGGGACGGTGTCGCCCTCATTGAATGTTAAGTACGTGAAACCCACTGCGCCTGGCACAATTCTTATTACCAGGTTTCTGTGGTTATCACGCGTCAGTAAGTACTTTGATGCAAGAAGATCAGCCTGTAATGATTGTAAAATGGCTGAATGCTCTGGCAGCCAGCTCGATTTGGAAAAAGTAGGTTGTACCAAGGCATAAAGTGGCTTGATACGCTGGGCATAATCAGGAATATACGTACGACCGAAATTCAGAAAGCCCAGCAAAGACTGTAATTTTTTCAAGGTTGTTGGAGCACGCAAACATGCGCACTTTTCCAGAAAGTGAGGAGCCAATCCTCGACCTTCATTGTTGAGCTCGTAGCCCAAAAACAACACTGTATACTCTGCAATGTGAGACTTCGCAAAGTTGAATTTGTAACCGAAGTCTGCAAACATTACAATAATGCGATCAAGGCGACACAGATGCGGCCACAACTCGTCGTCTGTGAGATAGATATCATCAACATACGAGTACGCATGTGGGTCAATGCTCTCCAATAGAGAGACTACACGTGCGGCAAAGACGCCAGGGCTGTTTTTATAGCCCATGGCTAATCTTTTAAATTGTTTTTGCTTGCCGCCAGATGTAAATGCTGTCCACTGACTACTAAGCGAGGACAGGTTATGGCTATAAAAGCCATTGGATATGTCAAGTGTGGTTTTAAACCGTTTACGTACAAGACTTTCCACCAGGGCAGAACTGTGGGTATTCTGTACCGCGCATGTCCGGCAATGAGAGTTTAGGTGCCGGTAATCCAAAACTAGTCGGTACGACCCATCAGGTTTCGTTACAGTGAACAAAGGATTATTCATTGGTGACACACATGTTTCAGTAACACCCTGATATTCCAATTGATCAAGGATTTCCGCGACGTGAGATCTTGCTTCACGGCGCATGGGATATTGGGGCTGTGGCTGGGGCATAGACTGTAAGGGAATCTCATGGCTGGGGGACAATTTATCCCAGCCTACCTGAGTACGATACAAAGCCGGTGCAAGCACCTGAGCCCACTCCGCGGCAAACCTTTCAGCATGCTCCTTTGGCGCTGTATGCGCAAAGGACGGGAGGATAACCTCCTCCCCTCTAAGAGCATCTAAAATGAAAGTCGGGGGCCAGTCCGCCTCCGCCAAGAGAATGTCATAGGAAGAGGTCAGATTATCCCCAAAAATTCCTTGAATTGTTCGTTGTATGTCACCTTCTATTAAGAGGACTATGTCATATAGTCTGTCAGGGGGAGCCACTCTAGTATCCGCAGTTTCTACAGTAATGAACGTGTCAGTTGCTGTCGCGTCCAGATATGGACGTGGTGCTTGCCGCACTACTGTAACCTCCGCCGCGCTGTCGAGCAGCGTTATCGCCCATGTCAGGTTCCGAAGCTGCGTCTGTACTATCTGTGGCATACCTTGCTGTTAATGCAGCAACCTTCTTCTTTTGAAACGAGGGACGTTGACGTGCAAACTCGTCTTGCTTGCCTCTACCTCCAGCCTGACGGGGTTGCTCACGACCTTGCTGGGCACCCCGACCTTTGCCACGTTCTCCTCCACCGGACTGCGAGGCCAATGTTTCCTGTGAAGAACGAGGAGAACGTTCAGTAACCTGAAATCTATCAGGTGACTTAATACTAGTGCGATCACGCAAATCGTATGTGTGCTCATTAGGTGGCTGAGTGGGAGACGCAGGACGAGACCCCTGCTTCTGTTGCTGCTTTCCCTGTTTCTTTTGTCTCCAATTTCGCTTTGGAAAATTAGGACGATCGTCGTTAACAGACAAGCTCACCTTAGTTTGTTGTATCAGGTCAGGAATGACAATAGTTGGTTTAACCCCTAAACTACTGCGGCCAATAGTTCGATATGCCTCCGCAATAATCTTAGGCAACTCTTTCGGCTTATCGAGTTCATCGACGCGGGCTTAGCCATTAGCCACTTGGAATTGTACCGCATCTCCCTTGAGATTACCAAGGACGAGAGAGGCAACTACGTCGAACACCCCGACAAGTCGCATTCCCAACTCGTCCGCTGCCTCCGGACCGTGATTATCCTGAACACGTTTTATAACGGAGGGGAGCACGGCCATAGACGGAGTGCCAAAGCACTTTGAGTAGACTGCTGCAAAAACCTTACCCCAGGTCTCACAATCCGACACTTCTGGGACCAAGTCCTTGGGAAAATTTATGGTGAGTATTCTGTGTTTCTCCACTGTCGTAGAGTGTGGAAACACTGCTTCCAGTTGGTCAAATTTCTCGGCAAGCCAATAAGGCAATTCGTCCTTATTCTGGGGTGCTTGCCCATCACCGATTTAACTATGACTGGGCTAATAACAACCGCAGGATGACCAGCTGTAGACCCGCAACAGCAGTTGCCCCCACCTGCACGTTGCGCGAAGCGTATTGCACCAAAGCCCTATATATCGTAAAAAGGGCTGTATGGAGTGTACGCAATTCATCCACCACAATAGTCAAATAGCGGGGGTGAGGCGTAAATCTGGCCAGCACCGGCCATGTGGCCCCTGGAATTGCCAAAGGGCCAAGTCTAGCCGGTGCAACCGCATGGGGAAGGGCGCCAAATGCTATGCTGCAGGCAGAAAGTGGAATCTCCAGTGTCCTATATGGCGTCTAATTTGCTGGGACCCGTGTGTGAGTATACGAGTGAAACGTTTTATCCTCCGCATTAACTGCCGGGAGCGTCACCCAAGAGTAAAACAACTCATAAGGTGAGACCCATCAGCACTCACCACAAAAATAACGGCCATCCAATCGTCCGGTACCCCATACTGCGTCAAATGATGCCGCAAAGGCGTACGACTATGCGCTGCAATTTCGACCGCAATAAGAAGACAGAGAAGAACAACAATGTAATTTACCGTAGCACACGGGTTCAGAAAACGCTTTTTAATTTACAAGCTTGTATGAACCTATTATGTTACTATCAGGTAAGTGAAAATCCGTCACTCCCGTTATCCGGAAACAAGAGTGAGGGTGTTGTGGAATAATATAAGCGCTACTAAGGCGTTTCAAATCAAAAGACCAAACGCTAGGTGCGCCATGTTGCAGGGATTCTGCTTATGCACAGAACTATGCACAGGAAACCAGGACCTCAGTGAATTGTGGTGTACCAAAAACTTACCTCAGTACCCAGAACCCCTATCCGACCAGCATCAGTGTCCCATTCGTTATCCGTATTATCTCGGAGGTCCCAATGTATAGACAACCCAGAACAAGCGACTTGGAGTATTCTCAGGAATGGTTGGAATCGGAAATACCTGTTCGCTATTATACATATATCAATCCACAACAAAGTAGTCAGAGACACAGTAAAGTTTAAAAGGTTTATTTTATAAACTATGTGTCCTAAGATGCAGTACTTTGGCTAACATAAGCAGACAAATGATTATAATTAAAACCATCAGCATTGTTACAATACCATAGAAAATGAAAGGAGAAATCATAGTATAAATGACAGTGGCGTACAGCCACCTTCCTTTCGCTAGTGATCTAATATTATTAGACTAGTAGAAGGTCTCTTAGGCTTGAATGGGGAACCCCCTACCGTAAAGATCAGCTTTATGAGGATCACATCACAGGATCAGCTTTGCTCTGCGCCTGGAAATGTTCTTCTCCAGAATGTGTTTCAAACGCATGCAAACTGTAATATTAAAGGCTCTCGATATTCAGGTATTTGCAGCTGTGTGCATATTATGACTAGAGAGAGGGCCGATCAACCTGGATTCAAAAACATACATTGTCTGGCTGCTCAAAGTGTTTTGCACACAATGTTCAGACCAAGGTCGCAGTGCACGTCTAGGGAGGTGAACAACAGACAGTTCTCATGTGAAGCAAAGGCAAGCAAGCAGTTTCTCAAATAATAACATGTATCTGCAGTGTCGCGTGCAAAAGCAGCAAAAGTGGCAAGATGGCTTTCTAAAAGGTAACGCGCTTATGCTAACATAGTAATGTATGTAGCTACCTTCACTACAAAGTGATGGGTAAAGGCAACAAGTTTCAAAGTGACACTGCAGACAGGGCCAGGTTCAATAGTAGGGCATTAGTTATGTATCAGTGCTTGAGTACATGGAGGAACTTGTTTTTTTCTGAACAGCTGTATACAGATTTAACACCATGTGCAGTTACCTTTTTATCTGTGGTTGATAGTCAACATGAACGCAGCTACCCATGAAGTGTATGATATAGAGTAGTCAATCTTACACAAGCTTGCTTCACCATGAAACATTTGAGATGTCATCAGTGATGCCATAAATTATGTCATAGAACATGTCATGAGTAGTATAATATGTGAGGTCCTGCGCAGCGTGGGGTGCCTACAGGGCTTGGCCTGCCACCAGCCCCTATGGCCAAACCCACAGCAGGCTGCCAATGCCATGCTGCACACAGTCTTTGGCCATATACAGCAGGGAGTTGGCCACAGGGCTTAGCCTGCTGCCAGGCCCTGTGTCCAAAACCCCAGCAGGCTACCAACCCCACATAACACACAGCCTTTGGTGAGTGTGACACAGAGTTGGCCTTGGGACACCGTCCCAGAGGCCAAAACATATATATTAAATGGAGGGAGGGTGGCGTGCAATCCCTCTCAAGCCTTATTTGTCCCCTGGCACTCCACCCCCTGGGCAATTTTCAATAAAAAATGGGGGGGGGGGGGCAGCATAGCCACTCTCCCCAAGCCATAAAACACCCTGGGGACACCATCCTCTGGGACAAGATACAATTAAACAGGGGAGAGGTGTACGACACCCCTCCCCAAGCCTAATTAGGTTCTGAGATTCACATCCCACAGGGCCAAACCAATTGAAAGGGGCGGGGCATAGGTCACCCCCGAGCCTTTTAGGGCCCTGGGGACCCCATCTCTCATGGCAGAGTAATTAGTAAAGTATGGGGATGTGGCCCCATCCCTGAGCCGAATTGGGCCCCAAGGACCCAAACCTCCAGTGCCACACCTTTTATAAAAGGAGAGGGGGGCCGAGCGGCATCCCTCCCTGAGTATTTTACAGCCCTGGGGACCCCATCCCCTGGGACCCAATGCATTTATTATGGGGGCATGTGACCCCCAAGTCATTTTTGGTCTGGAGACTCCATCCTTTGGGTTCTAATGCAGTTATTAAGAGGAGGATGGCCCTGACTGAGCCTATTATGGCCTGAGTCCCCCCTTTTCATGGCCTCCATTATTCATAGGTGGGTGCTCCGGTGCCCACCCTGGCACCCACGTAGAAAAATGTTAGGGGCCATGTGGAGAGCCACAAGGCACCAGCTGCCCCAACCTGCTTCCTCTGTGAAGAAGTAGCCGGCAGTGCTCTGTATGCTGCTCCCATCTTAGTGAGAGCAAAAAGGTGTTTCTTTTTCCCTGTGTGCATCAGTGCTGACAAGGAAAGAGAGCACAAGTCTTTTATCAGCCGGGAGGAACATTTTTAAAGCTCCT
Source organism: Triturus cristatus (assembly GCF_964204655.1). Taxonomy (NCBI): domain Eukaryota; kingdom Metazoa; phylum Chordata; class Amphibia; order Caudata; family Salamandridae; genus Triturus; species Triturus cristatus. The sequence continues at coordinate 674,508,885 of NC_140587.1, forward strand.
GCTGGCTGGGAGCAATCTTAGGGCCTAATTTAGATCTTGGTGGAATGGTTACTCTGTCACAACATCGAGGGACATCCCATTCGCCAAAATATAAATTCCATTATATCCTACAAGATTTATATTTCAGAGGACTGGATAACCCTCGCCGTTGTGATGGAGTAATACGTCGCCAAGATCTAAATCAGGCCCTTAGTGTTTGCTCTTGTTTTGCTGAAGATTTGAAAATTCTCCAGTCAGACAGGATGAAATATGTCTCCCTGGCCATGGTAGTACAGACGGGAAACTACTGTGTCCTGAGGTGCACTCCTTGAACACAGGGACATATTTACTAGTAAAGTGGTACAGCGTGCTGTTAAGCCAAGAAGCCTAACAATACACTCTGTCACTTTATAAAAGCAGGGCTGCACCATATTTACAAGAATACGGTGCTGCGCTGGTGATAAATTGATCTGCCTAGCACCAACGCAGGTACCCTTGCACCATAGTGCAAGGGTGTCTACTTTGCAGGGGAAGATTGTTTATGTGCAGGAGAAGCTGTCCCTTCCTGCACATAAAAAGCAATCTTTAAATGGCATTTTGTATCTTCTATGTATGCTGCTTAATGCAGGACACATAGAAGTTGCAAAATGTCATTTTTTAAAAAATGATTGTTTATGTGCAGGATGGGACACCTTCCTGCACACCTTCCTGCACATAAACAATCATTGGTGTTTTGCTGTTTGCATGTATGCTGCACAACGTATCACACATGGAAACAGCAAAAATAGGAGAAATTAAAAATGTCTCCTCGTTTCGCCAGGGTAAGACCAGGTTTTGCTGCCACATATTTACACCACCCTTGTAAATATGGAGCAGCATCAAAATTGATAGGTGTTACGAGGGCACGCCCACCACACCCATTGTCCTCCCCTTTCACGCTAAGTATAGCATGAAAGTGTGCCTAATATACAAGACAGCATTAAGCCACATTTAATGGCTTAACGCTGCCTTGTAAAAAAGATGAAGCCCCTATCGCCACTACAACGTCCTGAAAAGTAACATAGGGGCTTGTAAATATGCACTCCAGTGAGTTGTCTCCAGGGGATGCGGTCTCTTGGCCGAGAAAGGGTTAGGAAGGGGGCATGTGCACCCCCCTCTCATTAACAAATGCATTGTGCCCAAGGGGATGGGGTCCCCAAGGCCGAAAATGGCTCATGGAGGGGGCCGCACGGCCCCCTCCCAATAATCAATTTATTGGTCCCTGGGGATGGGATTCCTGGGGCTGAAAACAGCTCATGGAGTCAGGCTGTGCGACCCTCTTAATACATAGTTTGGGTTCCAGATGATGGGTTTCCAAAGTCCTAAAATGGCTCAGGGAGGGGGGTTGTGTGCCTCCCTCCCCTTAAATATAACTTGCACCAGTTGATGGATCCCCAGGGCCTTAAATGGGCTGGGAAAGGGGGCCCTATTGATGTCTCCTCCCCATATACATCTACGGCAACAGTTTTTTTCAATGCGATCCCATGGGACTTGCATTGGATCACTGTAAAATTTGTTGAATTGTTTTACATGTTGCCCCTAGGGGGGTCCACCTCGTGGGTCATAGGTGGCAGGGTATCCCTACCCTGCACCCTTATGTCATTTTATTTAAGCGCCAGGTCAGGGTAATAACTCCACAAGTCCTGTAATAGCTTGCAGCAACTTTTTCGACATGTTGCTGGCAACCAATCAGAAAAGCTTGCAACAGCAGGAGTCAAATCCTGCGGAAGCAAGATGGCTCAAGGGAAAAAATGATCCCTGGGCCATTCAGAACGTTCTATTTTTAAATTGGTCTTCCAGCGAGATTCTGACGAGACTCTTGCAGATCCACCCATCCCAAAGTATTTTTAAACCTTAATTTCTCTAAAACTACTGAATAGATTGACACCAAATCATATAAAGCAATCTTTCTGCCACATTTGGTGTAATTCTGTGATGCATTTTTTGAGGCAGTGCTGCCTAAAGAAGTCAATGGCAAATGCATGGGAAAATCTGCTTTTGAGATCCCCTTTTTCCTTGGCTTCTGCTTGACAGATCTCCTGGAAGATTAACAGGAAAAAGCTGCAAAGAATTTGCTTTATTGAGGAAGGTTTCATGAAGATTCATCAAATGGCACCAAAGTTATTAGCAAACCAAAAAAACACCATGTCTAATCCTAAATATAAACACCCAGTGGTGACTGGTATATATTACCCAGTGTAGTGTACTACGGTATATTTTACATTTTTATGATATTTAATTCTTCACAAATAAGTCATTAGAGTACCACGATAATACCTGCAAATTACCACACTACTTAAAAAAATGATGACACTCCAGTCTGTCATTCCGCTGTACACTTCTCCAATCTTTAAAACTCCACTACATGTTATTCCACTGTATGAAAATGCACTCTGACACTACACTCTCCGCTATTCTACTCTGTGCCACTCCATTGTACACCACTTCAGTGTTCACCACTGCACTGTATGCTATTCCACTATACGCCACTTGACCATTCGCCACTCCAGTCTACAACAATCCACTGTATGATATTGCACTCTACACCACTCTAATCTACCCCATGCCACTACACTCTAAGCCACTACACTATGCGCTACTAGACTCTACTGTAATCAACTGTATGAAACTCAGCTCTACGCCACTCCACTCTACTCTAGTCCACTTCATGCCACACCCCTCTATGTCACTCCACTGAATGCCAATAAACTCAATCGTATTCCACTCTACACCACTCCACTCTATGCTACTCCACTGTATGCCAAATGATTCTATACCAATTTACTCCATGCCACTACACTCTACACCTTTCACTCTATGTCACCCCACTCTACACCACTCCACAGTATACTGTTACACTGTACACCACTACAGTGAACCCGGCTACATTCTACCTAGCTCTACTCTGCAAAACTCCACTCTATGGTTTTTTACTCAACAATACTCCACGTTATACCACTCTACTGGATGCCACTCTACTATACTCTATTTTTGTGTATATCACTACACTCTACGCCACTCCAAACTACCCCACTCTACTCTATCCTACTCCATTCTACACCACTCCACTCTATGCATCTCCACTCCACACCACTCAACTCTATGTGACTGCAATCTACGCCACTCCACTATCCGCAACTCAACTCTACATTACTCCACTCCACCACTCCACTGTATGGCACTGCACTCTATGCTATTCCACTCCACTCTACACCACTCCACTGTACTCTATTCCACTCTTCGCCTCTCCACTATACACTATTCCACTCTGAGCTACTTCACTCTACCCTACTCCACTGTATGCCCTTCTACTGGATGTCACTTCACTGTACCTCACTCCACTGCATGCCACTGCACTGTATGCTACTCCACTGTACACTCTACCACAATCCACTCCACACAACTCCACTCTTCACTACTCCACTGTACGCTATTCCAATGTATGCCACTACACTCTAAAACACTCCACTCTATGTTATTTTACTGTACACCACTCCACTGTATTCCTTTCAACTCTACGCCATTCCACTGTTCCACTTTTCGCAACTACAATGTCCGCCACATAACTCTATGCTACTCAACTCTATGCCACTTTACTCCACTCCACTATACGCTATTCCACTGTATGCTACTCCATGGTTCACTAATCCAGTGTATGCTAGTCTACTATACGCTATTGCACTCTATGCCACTCTACTCTACACCACTCCCCTGTGCACCACTCCATGTATGCTAGTAGAATGTAGACTACTCCACTCTACCCCACTCCACTCTATGCCACTACACTATGTGCCACTCCACTCCTCTTATGCTAGTCCACTCTATGCGACTCTACTGTATGCAACTCCAATGTGTGGAATCTCGCTCTATGCCACTCTATTGTATGCCACTACACTGTACCTCACTCCAGTGTCCACCACTCCACTCTACATATCTTCTCTCTACAGTAGGAGTGGGCAGAGTTCATGGAGTTGCACTATGCAAGATTTAGTGGAGTTGCATAAAAACTCTAGACTCACAAACTCTTTTGATCAGTCACTCCTCCATTTTATAAGCCCACCCCCTCACCTTCACGGTACTTCTTGAACACATGGCGGTGGACACTCTTCCCAGGACAGCTTCTCCTGCTCCATCTTACATTGTTGATGAGGCGGAGCATCTGTGAATGCAGCGGGAGGCCCTGGATTACTAGGACCCCAGGCAGCTTGGGATTGTGCAGCCCGCTCGATGCTGAGAGCCTGAGACCACTCCTCTTCCACAGAGCAGTACCGCAGCAGTGTACAGGTTCTGTGATGTCATTGGTCCAGACAGCGATTATAGGCTGTAACACCAGTAAGCTGGAAGCTGAGCGGTGGTACAGGCTTGCACAAGGGGTTCACTATGGTGGAGTATGCAATGCAGTTGTTTAATTAAAAGGCACTGACTAAGCACATTTTGTACAGCTCTAATTTCAATGAGGAGCCTCTGTAGAGCCTAAACACAATTGTTCATTTTAATGGCCCTCTAATTCACGGTATAGCCAGAAACTCCCATAGGTTGGTCCCCTTACACATTTCACTGGAGGTGTGCAGTTTATTCATCGAGCGTCAGCTGTGAATACGTGGTGTTTATAGAATTAAACTTTACAGTAACAAACCCAAATACAAGACCTAATGTCTAGCTTTACTACTACTAAAGTGAGACTTTTGGTCTAAACTTAGACCAAAAGTCTAACTTTAGTAGTATTAAAGTTAGACTTTAGGTCTAAGTTAGACTTTTGGTCTAAACTTAGACCGAAAGTCTAACTTTTGTAGTAGTAAAGTTAGATTGTAGGTTTAAACTTAGACTTCAGGTCTAAACTAGGGGCCTTATTCACAAAAGTAAACTTTGACGAAAAGTCTAAGTTTAGATCTAAAGTCTAAGTTTAGACCTAAAGTCTAAACTCTCTTCTAAAGTCTGCTACTAAAGATAGACTGTTAGTTTAAGTTTAGACCAAAAGTCTAACTTAGACCAAAAGTTTAACTTTACTACTACTAAAGTGAGACTTGTGGCCTAAGTTAGATTTTTGGTCTAAACTTATACCAAAAGTCTAACTTTAGAAGTAGTAAAGTAAGACTTCAGGTCTAAACTTAGACTTCAGGTCTAATCCTTTACTTTTGGTCTAAGTTTAGCTTTGTGAATCAGGCCCTCTGTCTGTGGTTCAGTATTTCCTTCTGCTCCAACCGCTTTGCCTGTGGTTCCGCCTCTCCTCTAGTCTGTTCCAGTCACTCTGTCAGATCTGTCTCTCCCTATGCTCCAAATACTCTGTCTCTGGCTCAGTCTCTCCTTTGTTCCAGTCTCTCTGTCTGGGGCTCCATCTGTCTGTTGTTCTGGTTTCTCTGGCTGTGGCTCCGTCTCTCCCTATGTTCTAGTCAATCTGTGGGCTCCATCTCACCATCTGCTTCAGTCTCTTTTTCTGTGGCTGCGTTTCTCCTCTGTTCCAGTCTCTCTGTTGCTGACTCTAACTCTCCCTGTCAGCCTATTAACACTGCGAGGATGCATACCCCTATATCTCTCACATGATTTGCCCACTGCTCTCACAAGCACTAAACACATATCCTGCACTTCCACGAGAGCAAGAGAATGTGTAACTATATTTCTAAAGCCCAGACCTAGCTGCCAAAGCAACTGAGCGCCAAGGGGTGGGTGCAAACTCTGCCACACAAGGAAGAATCTGAGTTTTTTGCAGAACTCCACGCACCCAGCGGAGTGCAGAGTCACATAATTCCACAAACTCCAACGGTGGAGTGGAGTTAACCCCCCAGCGCTACTCTACAGCACTCCACTGTATGCAACTCTCCTGTATGCCACTACACTCTATGCTACTGCACTCAATGCCACTCCACTGTATGCCACTCAACTGCACTCCACAACACTGCACTCTATTCCGATGTATTTAACTTCACTCTACACCACTCCATTCTATGCTATTCCACTTTATACCACTTCACTATTTGCCACTCCACTGTACGCTAATGCACTGTACACCACTCCACTCCACGTTACTTCATTCTATGCTACTCCACTCTACCCAACTACACTCCATGCTGCTCCACTCAACAACACAATAATCCACTCAACAACAGCCTACACCCATCCAGTGTACCACACTTTAATCTACTCTAGATCACTGCACTGTGCAATAATGCACTCCTGTCAATACCAGTGTACAGCACTCTACTCTATAGAACTTTAAAAAATGCACTCCACTCTACGCAACTCCCTCTAGGGTGCTCCACCCAAGTTAATATACCCTACTCTATGAGACACTATACCACTGTACTCCACTGTACTATGCTATTGCACTCTACACAACTGTACTGTATGCTACTCTATGGCATTCAACTGTACGACAGTCTGTCCCACTCCACTCTACCATACTCTACCACACTCTACTCTACTTCACACCACTCCACTGTACAACATTTTTATCCACTCTGTGACACTCTACTCTTCTCCATTCTATGACACTTTCCAACACTCTACAAGACACCATTCCACTGCACTGTACCACACACCACTCCACTCTACAACACTTTATTCCACTGTATACTATGCCAATCCACTCTACTTGACTAAATGCCACTGAACTCTATAAAACGCGACTCTACTCTATGCTAAGCAACTCCACTGGACTCCACTATACTCCACTGCACAACAATTTACCCCACTCTATGCACTGCACAACACTCCACTCTACACTGTCCCCTATACCACATTCTACTTCACTCTTGACATTACAACCACAGCACTAAAATAATTGATTCCATTGTATGCTATACCACTCCACTCTTCTCCACTGTACTCAACCTACTCTATGATCCCCCCTCTACTCCACTAGACTCTACTCCACTAGACTCTACACTGCTCCACTCTACCCCACTCCAGTGTACCACACTCCACTCTACAACACTCCACTCTACCCCACTTCTCTCTACACCACTCCACTCTATGCTATTCCACTGTAAAGCACACCACTGTACCACCGTTCACTCTACTCCATTCCCCTCTACTCCACTCTATGACAGAACAATCTACAACAGTACACTGAACAACCCTCTCCTCCACTCTACTGTACCACACTGTACTTAATCACACTGCACTCAATGACATAATACTCAAAAATATGGACCATATTTTGTATTAGTAATAAAAAGTAAATACATTTAAAGAAAAATCCAAAGGTTAAACCTTTGTTTTAGTTGACTTATTCTTTCTCTACAAACTGAACTTAAAATACACAGTCATTACAATGATACAATTATAGTTATACCTTAAACATATACATTATGCACCTCCTTTAAATTAATATAATTTTATTGTTTAACCACAAACCAAACCTAAACTACAGAAAAATGTTATATTTAAACTTATACTCATATCTTTAAATTATATTTTATGCAACATCTTGACATTATTATAACTCACACACCTCCATACTCAGTGTATTTTACTCATTAGTCGCCCTACAATAACTATAACTTGTACCTTCTCCACTCAATGCTTATACCCTTTCATATTACATCACTTATATCATTTACAATATTAGTAATTACAATGATATTTATGACAGTGCAAATCACATCTCTGTGAGAATACAGTGCATGCTTAGAGTGGTGAATTATAGTTAATGTAGTGTGGCTACCGAGTTGAATACACTGTTCTCAATGACAACAACTCCTCCTCCTCAGACACCACCTGCAGCCATGCTGAACTTTACCTTCTCAGACACTTTCCCACAAACTTTCTTCTAACTCCGAAGGTATGTGCTGACCGGGCCCAATCCACTATTGTTATACATCCTGCTCTGAATCGCAGTTGGACATAACTTTTCATTTGACTCACGGTCGCTCAACTAGATGTCTGCGGTTGGCACTTTGATCTGTTAGGTGCTGGTTTTTACATTAATCTTTAATAATTCATAATTCCAGTTCTGGTTCTACTAATTGGATTTTTGTTATTTTGGTGTCAAATAATTTACTAAAATTGAATGAGAACTCCTAGGAGTTTGGGTAGCTCTCCCCACTTTCAACTGATTGGGACATATGTTAGACCTGTCAGACTTAGAGTGGTCTTCCCTCAAACTTTTTGCTTTCACCCTTTTATTTTTAGGAATATTCTTTTTCTTGCCTTGGGACTCTGTGCACATTACCACTACTTACCACTGCTAAAGTGCTTGGCCTCTCTTCCTAACACATGGTAAACCTGACTTACTCCTGACTGGCATATTTAACTTTAAAAAATGTACACCTCTATTTCTTCTAATTAGATTTTTGTCATTTTAGTGTCAAATAATTCGTCACAATTCACTCTATTTTTTAGTGGTAAGGAATATTTCTTGTGCTTTGCTTTTTTACTGTTTGTGTGCTGCATAAATACTTTACATGTTGCCTCTAAGTAAAGCTTACTGCTTTTGTGTCAAGCTACTATAGAGTTAAACACAGGTAAGTTTAGTGATATTTGTTGTTACCCTGACAGAGATTGTGGCTGTGGCTTGAGCAGGGTTAAAACCCCACTCAACCAACAAACCAATTCATCAAGTAGGTGATATGTGGTAGGGTCCAGTGTTTGTGTTTATGCAGTACCGTCCAGTGATTTGTTTAATAGAAAAATCCCACACATGATTTGGCACCGGAGTCAACCTCTTTTAAATTCTTCTTAGTTTTCCATTGGCTATTTTCTCCTTTTTTTAAATGTAAGTCCCCTTCCTCCCTTTTTTGTACTATGGAGTCAGAGATGCTTAGCATTGACATCCTCACCAGGGCTCAGCTGCAGAGTATCTGCAAGGAAAGGGGCCTGAATGCAGACAAGGCCACAAAGGTGGACATCCAGATAGCCCTCGGAGAGTATGAGAACATCAGGAGGTTGCAGGCCACACCAAAGTAAGAGGACATGAATTTGGATGATGAGGAGGAAGATGACTCAAACATGAGTCCAGAGCTGCAGGAGAAGCGCCACTCACCCCCAGAGGAGGCCAATGAGGGGGCAGGGTGAAACGTGTCTGCCAGCGGTCTGTCCCCTGAGGAGCTGGAGGACAAGCAGGCAGAGAGCGATACAGCTCAGACTATTGATAACCAAAATTAAAATTGAAGCAGAGGAAAGAAAATCTGAGAAAGAGAGCCTTGGGTAGAGAAAAAGTAGAAGCAGAAGAGAGAGGGGCTGAGGCAGAGAGGGCCTTAGCAAAAGAAGAAGTTAAGGCTGAGAGGGCCTTGGCTGAAAGGAAACTACTGCTCTGGCATGATAATAACATAAAGGAGCTGGACCTCTAGTCCAGGCAAACTTAAGACTCCAGCAGTGATTTGTGGCAGTGTACCTTCAGTGTTACCTGGGAAGGTGAGGGTCTATATACCACAAAAGCTGGTGACCAGTTATGTGGTGGGAGATGATATAGACAGATTTCTACTAGTGAGGTAGTCCTGTGAATACACAGGGTCCAAGAAGCGAATTCAGGGGCTGGCTTAAGATAACACATGCCTACAGTGGGGAGGAATACATTTCTTACACTTGATGGGTGACCAGACAAAGTACATCCTCATGAAAGCCATACTTGTCTCGAAATTTGGGTGGCTACTAAGAAGTTCCGTCAGAGGTCAGGGATAGCCACAAACTCCCGAACAAGTCTTGGGTGGAGTTCTTGGACTATTCCAGCAAGGCAGTGAATTGCTGGGTGAGGGGCAGAAAAGCTGACACTTATGCTGGGCCGAACAACTTAATCTTGAGGAAGTGCATGCTCAGTACCTGTTTTACAGAGCTGCACCAGTACCTAGTTGATAGTAAGCTCACTGACCCCAGGGAGCTTGCTAAGGTGGCGGACCTCTGAGTCAGTACCAGAGTGTCCAAGAAGGTATCTGGGGGGCTTTTCCTATACTGTGATCAGGCTTACTTCCAGAAGAATCAGAGGGGAGAGGAGTTTTAAAAGCCAACAATCTAGTTCTCAAGAGAAAGGGATACAGGCCCAATCTGATGTGAAAAAGGGTTTGTAGATAAGAAACACTGGTAAATGTGTCTCCAATTGCTATGAGTGTTACCAGTTTAGGCATAAGAAGGGTGATGCCAAGTGCCCCAAAAGTGCACAGCCCCTCCAGTGGTGGACATACTCCTGGGTTGGCATACTCCTGGGTTGGCCAGTGTAGTGCTTGGGGAGGAGATGGACTTGTGGGGGAGACAGCTGAGGTTACTAGTGACCCTGGCTGACAGAAAGCTGGTGCCCAATGGCCACATGCCTTCACATGCATCCAAGTATAATCATGTATAATCAATAGGTCACCATCAATAGGCAGAGAGTGGAGGCTCTGAGGGATACATGTGCCAGGATAGCTACTATCAGATATCATCTGGTATCCTCAGAGCAGGTGATACCTTGTACAATTCAATAAAATAGCATTTATTTTGGATACAAGATCCTTGGAAAAAACAACATAAATACAAGCAGTAATTTTAGTTTATCAATTACAAACATACATACAGGTAGTTTAGACTCAACTGAAAATTCATAAAAAACAAATTCATTTTATCATAAACAGATTCAACAAATCAGTCTAAAATTTAGCATGTTCAAAGATCAGATTTACTCTAAGGTTATTGACAAATACAAGCAAGGTATTAGACTTCAAGATTTCAAAGCCAAACTTGCAATCCAATGTACAACATGCAAATCACTCGCAAAACAACAAATATATTTCACATAGAAAATACTAAAGTGCTATCAGTTCTCTAAAAAGACAAGTAAAAACCTTAAACGTTTAATGGTAAGTAATAGAAAATAGTTTTAAGGGATTCTCAACATTAGAAGCTGAACATTTCTTATGTATAACTCATGCAGAAGACAGAAATTTTGCAATGCTAATAGTAATTATATAATTGGTGTTAGTTCTCTAAATCCTCAGCGCAGTTTTGCATTGTCTAATCCCTAAAAGGTGGCAAACTGACTTTTCCAGGGAATTACATAAGCTTTGCATAAAGAAATTTGTTCCAAGGTTTCAATCTCACATCTGCAAGATGGAAAAATTTGCTAAAACAATATGTATCGCTCCAGGAAATACAAAAGCTATTCATCTCATATCTAAATTTAATATACAACTGGTTTGCTAGGGCCTCGAAATCGTGTCAAGAAAAGGTTCTACACATGGCATAGGTTACTGATCTAGAAATCTAGTTAACAAACTCCCTGAGGTGTATTTGTGCAATTCCTCTTCCCATACAAAAGACCTTTAATTTATCTTTAATGACAGATTTTTGCATCAGTTTATCCTCAGCAGAGGATTCTTAAAGCTCTGGGCAGAGGATGGAGGCTCAAGGAGGACACAAGCTCCAGCATGGCTACGGTCAGGTGTCATCTGGCTTTTTCAGAGCTGGTGATACCTAGTGCATTCCACAAGGTTTTGGTAGCAGACAACCTAAGAACCACTATCCAGTAGCTCTGGTTCTAGTGGCTCTGTTTCCCTTTGAATGGGCGGGGATCTCAGGTTCTCTTAGTGTAGCTGTGAGTCCTGCAATGCCTCAAGATTATTTTCTTGGAAATTATCTTGAACACACTACCTGGAAGGAAGTGGAACTCAAGTCATACTTGGAAATGTGGTGGTTACCTGAGTGGGTCTGCATAAACACATGGTCCATTTGCTGCCCAGGAGGTGAGTCAAGGAGTCCTGGAGCCTGAAAGAATAGTCAAGGTGGATGCCAAGAAAGGGAAGGCCCGGGGATGTGCGAAACCAGCCCCTGAAACTCCCATGGTTCAGGTGGATAGGGCCTCACAGGAGATTGTTATGGTGCCTTCTGGGGAAGACATTGCCTCCCAAGGAGACCTGCCTGAACTTTATAGATGGCAGGCTGAGGGTGGCTCCACTAGGGTGGAGGTCTGAAAGGCACAGAAAGAGTGACCAACCCTAGAAGACATGAGGCGGCAAGCTAAAGCCCAAGCAGCTGGTGACATCTCTTGAAAGTACCTCATCCATTGGGAGAATGACCTCTTATGTAGTGAGCCTAAGGTACCTGTGCATGGGGCAACATGTGTTGGTGGTTCCCCAGTGCTCCAGGGCCTTCCTACTGAGACTGGCTCATGAAAGACCCGTGGCAGGACATCTGGGGCAGGACAAAACCTTTAACAGGCTTGTCTCCCACTTGTATTTATCAGAGATGAAGACAACCTTCAGTACATTTCCCACCTGCCAGGCCGGTGGGAGAATGGGGAAAAAGCTGAAGGCTCCCCTAAATCCCTTACCTGTTCTTTGCACCACCTTTGAAAGGGAGGGAGTAAACCTTGTTGGACCCTTTGGATCGCAAAACTGCCCTGGGGCACAGGTTATCCTGGTTATGTGGACCATTATATTAGATGCCCAGAGGTAATTTCTCTGAGGACTGTGACTGCACCTGTAGTGGCTGGGCCCCTGATGCATATTTTCACTCGAGTGAGGTTCCCAAAGGAAATTGTGTCTGATGGGGCACCAACATCACATCATGTCTGCCTGCATGCAGTCCATGTGGGAAGAGTTATTAGTAACCGACAAATTCTTCACACCCTACTATCCACAAACTAATGGACTTGAAAGATTCAACATGAACCTAAAGGCATGAATAAGGACCTACATAAGCCCATGAGGAAGAAGTGGGATGTCCACTGACCATGTCAGCTTTTTGCCTACAGGGAAGTACCACTGAAAGGAGTTGGGTTTAACCCATTTGAGCTCCTCTATTGCAACCCTGCTGGTGGAACTCCAAGTCTGGTGAAGGAGGGGTGAGAAATAGCTCGCAAGAAACCCCCCAGGAAGTGGGTAGGTACATGCTAGCCCTCGGAAACCAGATGGACAAACTCAGGAAGAAGGTTTCTGAGTACTTGGAAGCCAGCCAGGAAGTTATTAAACTCTGATATGACCAGAAGGCCACTCTGGTGGAGATTCAACCTGCTCAAAATTGTGCGTGATTGAGCCCATAGATCTCAGGGCTCTCCAAGACTGTTGGACAAGTCCCTATGAAATAAAAGAGAGGAAGGGGGATGCCACCTACCTGGTAGACCTAAAGAGCCCCCAGAAAGGCCTTAAGAGTTCTCAACATCAGTCACCTCAAACCCAACCACGAGATGTCTGAGGTCATCTTGCTGCTGGTGACAGATGAAGGAGAGGAGGAGGAGAGTGAAGATCTCTGTGACTTTCACTCATATAGGAAAAAAAGTGGGTCAGTGGAAGGTAAGAACCTCTCTCCAACTTGACCCCAGAACAGCAAAAGGACTGTCGCCAGTTGTTGGGACAGTGTGCTTCACTGTTTTCCCTCACATCTGGACTTAAACACATGTATACCCATGATATAGACACCAGGGACAACATGCCTGTCAAAAACAGAACATAGACACTGTCAGACAAAGCGAGGGCCAGCCTTAAGCAGGACATTTCCAGGAGTCCCTGGCCCAGCACCTTGGTGCTGATACCCAAAACTGCCCCATTGGGAGCCCCCTAGAACTCAGGTTCTGTGTGAAATACTCAGTCACCAAGACTATGCGCATGACATCTCTAAAGCTGGTGTGCTCCTTAATTGGTTAGGGGCTGCTAAGTTCCTGAGTACTTTTGACCTTACTTCTTCATACTGCCAGCTAGCCCTAACTGAGAGGGCATAGGAGAGGTCAGTATTCCCTTCCTCAGAGGACCCCTTTCAATTTAAAGTGATGCTCTTTGGATTGAAGAATACCCTTGACACTTTCCAGAGGTTGGTGAACTAGGTCCTAGCTGGGATGGAGGCCTTCAGTGCTACTAACTTGGATGACGTAGCAGCTAAGAGGACCATGTGTTTCACCGGCAGGAATTGCTTCACGCTATGTCAGGTGGGCCTGACTATCAAGGCCAGTAAGTGTCAGCTAGGGCAGGACTCTTTGATATATGTGGGACACTTTGTCAGTGGAAGTAAGGTTCAGACCTTATCAGGCCAAAATAGAGACTATCCTGGCCTGGGAGCCACCCAAAACCCAAACAGAAGTGAGAGCATTCCTGGGACTTATTGGATACTACAGGAGGTTTGTTAAGGGATATGGCACTATTGTTGTCTCCTCAACAAAACTGACTTTCAATGAGCAGCCTAAAAAGGTGATCGGGACAGAAGACTGTTAGAAAGCCTAAGACACACGCAAACACGCCATGTGTATACCCCCTGTATTCAAGCCCCTTCCTTTACCCAGACATTCATTTTGCAAACTGATGCCTCAGAGCATGTCATAGGGATAGTGTTATCACAGTTAAATGTGGAGGGCCTAGACCAGCTGGTAGCCTTCATCAATAGGAGACTACTACTCAGGGATCAGAGATGGAGTGCTGTTGAAAGGGAAGCCTTTGCTGTGATCTGGGCACTGAAGAAGCTGAGACCATACCTGTTTGAGAATCACTGATGAATTCAGACCATAGGCTCCTCAGATGACTCATTCAAATGAGGGGTGAGAATCCAAAACTGTTGGGGTGGTCTATCTCCCTAAAGTGAATGGACTTTAGGGTGGAACACCATCCTCCGTCAGTCCACTTCAATTTTGATAGTCTATCCAGGTTCTTCTACCTCAGTGATGAGAACTCCCAGGAGGCTGGATAGCTCTCCCCACTTTCAGCTGAGTGCTACACATGTTAAACCTGTCAGCCGTAGGATGGTCTTCCCTCAAACATTTTGCCTTCACCCCCTTATGTTTCTGAATTCGTTTTTGCGAGCCATAGGACTTTACTATGGCTAACCTGCTTGTGCTCACTTCCTAAAACATTTTAAAACTGGCTGCCACCTAATACTAATACTTCATTCTATTTATCTCAAGTGGTGTGAGAGTTTTGTTGTGTTGTATTTTCACTTTATTACTGTTGGTGTGCTGCATAAATACTTTACATATTACTTTTAAGTCAAGCCTGGATGCTTGTGTGCCACGCGACCAGAGGGATAAGCACATATTAATTTACTGACTGTTGCTTGAACTGGGGTAACACTCTGACCCGAGTCTTTGTTTTGGGCAGTTCCCAAGCCATGATGGTTTGGATCTTGGGTTGGAGTGGCTGTACATGTCCCCCAGCAACAAGGTGGCCTAGGTACACCACAGATCCCTACTCTACTGGGCACTTGCTGGACTTGATAGCAAAGCCTGGCTGTTGCAGTACCTGGAGCACTTCTCTTGGGTGGGTGAAGAGATCTTGCAAGTTTGTGCTAACAACTCGTTTATCATCACGATTTGCTACACAAAAGGTCTCCAGCCCAGACAGTCCCCTGTTCACCAGCTTCTGGAAGGTGGCATGTACATTCTTTAGACTAAAGGACATCACTTTAAACTGAAAGTGGCCTTCTGGATTGGGGATTGCTGATCTATTCTTTGCTTCCTCTGTCAGGGAAATCTACCAGCAACACTCAAAAATTCAAATATACCTGGTAGCCCCTAATTTGTAAATGAGCTCATGAGCTCTGGGTATCGGTGTGCATCAGTCTTGTAGACATTATTCAGGTCCCTGTAGTCCAGAAAGAGCTTGAATTATGGGGCCTCCCCTTTCAGCATAGCCTTGGGCACCAGCACCACTGGGCTGGCCCAGGGACTACTGGAGAGTTCAAGTACCCCTAGAACCATCATTGTGGTAACTTTTTCCTGAATGTTGTCCTTGACTTTGTCTGACAGCCTGTAGATTTAAACATTGACAGATAAACTATCACCAGCGTCTATGTCATGAAAACACCACTGGAACAGAGCAGGGGTCAGAGAAAACAGTCCAGCAAACTGCTCAAGTAACTGGTGATAGTCCTTCTGCTGCTGTCAAGTCAGTGTTGAAGAGAAGGTCACTCCCTCCACTGATCCATCCTTGGCAATATTGGATAAGGGGTCTGGAAAAGGCTCTCCTCTTCTTCTCATCAGTATAGTCATGTCTGCCCTTTCAAATTGTGTGTTTAAAACTGGCTGGCATGGATCACCCAGGTAGGTGATCCCTCCCATCTTTCCCTGTACCATGTAGGGCCCAGTCCAATTGCCCTGGAGGGCCCTGGGAGCCACAGGCTCTACCACTTACACTTTCTGACCAGGATGGTATTCTTCCAAGGCTGCATTTCGGTCACACTGATGTTTAACAATAATCTCCTGGCTGGCCTACAGGTTTTGGTTTGCCTATTCATGTACTCTGCCATGTGGGAGCACAGGCCTGGCACATAGTCAACTATTTTCTGTTTGGGTTCCTTGAGAATACAACAAAAGTCCTGTGCACACGTTTCAAGTTAAATATACTTAAGCGTTTTTCTTTTCAAAAGAACATGATATGATAGTATGGAATGGAGATAAGGTCGACACAGGTTTTTTTGGTTCTTTTTAAGTTGCAATATATTTGAAAACTCCTTCATCAGAAGGAAAACATCAAAGAGAAAACCATCCGACACGTGTTTCGTCAAGCAGGCAGTATACCCGTGACTCTTCAGGGCTGACTGTGGAAACAAGGATAAAAGGGTCATGAGGCCGGTGATAATTCCAATCCGGCCTAGTCGGGTTCAAAGTAAACGAAAAAGGCCAGTAGTGGCTTGTTGAGAATAAGACCCACTGGATGATGGGCGGGTCCAGCCGTCACCCGTGAAGTCTGAAAGCTCCAAGGTCTGAGGATAACGAGGTTCTCTCCGCGTGAATGAGCTTCCTCATTTCTAATTACTCTGACTCACCGCTACCAGGCAGGGTGCCATTTTTCCTGTACACTCAAAACCCTACACAGAACCCTTATCTGGGTTCCTTGAGAAGTTTCTCCCAACCTTCTCAGACTAGAATTAAATGATCTCTAACAGCTTGCCCATACAAAAGCTCCTAGGTCCTGAAGCCCACTCCCTTTTGTGGTACCTCCCTGTAGGCAAATAAAAGGCAGGGAAGTAGGACATTCCACTTCCAATGAGTTTCTCAAACAACCCCATAATCATGCCTTTTAAGGTTTTGGTAACTCTCTTCACAAGACTATTGTTCTTAGGGTGATAAAGGGTGGAGCACTTGTAGGTCACCCCACATTCCTTCAAGTGTGCAGACTTAAGTGTATGCCCCTGCAGAGTATTACCTTTTGAGGAACTCTGCTCTTGTGAAAACACCAAGCAGAGCCATGGCCACTGAGTACACAGTCCCTCTCTTCAGAGGTATCACTTCAGGATACCTTGCTGCATGGTCCCCTACCTCTGGAATGGCCCTATTTCCTGAAGAAGCTTGAGGGTTCAGGGGACCCACACTGTCAGTCCCTGCCCACTCAAAAGGGATACAAACCATAGACAGTGGAATTTAGGGAGTCTTGGGTTGCACTCCTTTTTTCCCACTGGCTTAATAGTTGGTTCAGGAGTGACAGAACTCCCACACCTTTTCAGACATCAGGGGCCAGTAAAAGTGGTTTACTAATCTGGCCTAGCTCTTGGTTTTCTCAAAAAGTCTAGCTAAGGGAATGTCCTGAGCTAAGCTTAGAAAGAAGGCCCTATAATGTTGGGGACAACTAATCTTCTGGATGCCCAAGGGTATGGGTCCCTAGTCTCGGTGTATAGGACACCCTCCTCCTAGTAGATCCTGTGAGCTTCATTAGTATCCCTTTGTGCACATGCTTCAACCTGGTCCCACAGGCCTTCAATAGTTGACCAGGTTTTCTGCACTTGCCAGGACTTTTCCCTGGAGGGTCCTCGTGCCTCCTTAAAGCAGCAAAGTCTGGCAGATCTCTCAGGGGGGTTCTTCCCTTTTTTGTTCCAGATATTCCTCTGGGAGTCAGGTTCCCTCTGGACCATGGGAATGTTTGAGGCTGGTTTCCCATGCCTCTTGCCATTACTCTTGGTTGTGGGGACCTGGGCTATTGTTCCGGACTCCAAACTCCTCACTACCTGACATGTTATCTAGGCCATTGTAGACACATACATCAACTCAGGAAGACCCAGCATTTCTGTATGTCTTTATTTTCACCTCAGACCAAGCAGAGGCTTCTATGTCTTTTGCCAACAGATACTCCACTAGAATGGCAGGGCTCACAGCTACCTTCTTCAGGCCAGAAAACCCTCCTCACTTCAAAGTTTACCATTTCCATGAAATGGAACTTCACAATTTTGTCAGTGTTGACTACTTCATGGAGGACATCTAGGATAATTTTCTCTGGGGAAACAAGGCTATCCACCACAGTGATCATGCTGGCTGCTGTACCCCCAGAGCTTCTACTTTGGTCCTGTTA
This sequence comes from Triturus cristatus, assembly GCF_964204655.1. Taxonomy (NCBI): domain Eukaryota; kingdom Metazoa; phylum Chordata; class Amphibia; order Caudata; family Salamandridae; genus Triturus; species Triturus cristatus. Next base: position 674,527,070 of record NC_140587.1, read on the forward strand.
ATGGTAGGCCATTGCCTGAACTTCACCATGCTGGAAGAAATGGGTGGCCAGGGCTTCAACATCCACCTATCCAACAGAACCTAAAGTGGCAGTGTAACCTCTGGTTTTCCCTGGACAAATTTCCACTCTAATTCCTACTATTGCAGTCCATTGGGACTGCCCACCAGTGGGTGGCTTTATGGAATATGCAGAGTATTCCTTTTTATGTCTTGGCTGAAGATAGTCGAGGCGCTCATAGCCTTCACTGAGCCAAACGGTATCTTCGCCTTGTCCACTCCCCACTTACTTTTGGTAAACGCATGTTACATCCCCTCTATAACAGGATTTTGTGGCTCTTCTGAGAACTTTTGATATCCTTGTTGCTCCCTTTTTTCCCTTATGGAGATGCCTTACCATTCTTTCCATTCCATTCCAAAGAACTTTATTTCGGTCAACTAGGACCATTAAAGTGCATACACAAGAACATTTCTTACACATAAAACCATATAAAATGAGAACAATCATTTGTGGCTACACAAATGTTTTAGGTTTTAACAGTGTTAAAGTGCATTGCAGAGCTCATAAAATGGGTAAATCGTGTCACAAACCCCTTCCCAACCAACTATCATAAATCTTTCCCATTAAAAAAAGGGCCACCTCAAGGATAAAAAGATGCACATACAAATGAAGAGAATAAAAACGTATTTCATCATCAGATTTAGATTCTGTAGGGGGGTAGGAGATAGGGATGGGGGAGGGGCAGTGTTGGGGTGGGGGACGGGGGGAGGAAAACTCTAAAGCGGAACGTAGACACCCTACCATGTTAGCGGCAAAAGTACAGTTCGAAATATAGTTCAGTATAATGGTACCCTGAACGTCGCTGCCCGGCCTCCGGGATGTGGGCTCATGAGCTGTGTACGGCTGTCTAAATGACCACGAGACATATGGCGCTGGTAAAAGCGATGCAGGAAAAGTAAGAATGTACGCTGCTGATAATACTGTTCTGCAATAAAAACGGTTTTACAAAAAAAAAAATCAGATTTAGATTCTGAGATGTTAAAAGAATTAAAAAAATACGTAAATCTATTAGCAGATGGGAGCGGTGTGTGCATTTAAGACTGTGAAAGCAGATTTAAAAAAGATCCAGCGCCTGCGCCACATTGAAATAAAAAATCGGGATATAGCAAAAACAATGGGCTTGCGAGTATCAAACTTCAGGACTCTAAATGCCTCCTCAAAGTGCACAAACTCTAAATTCCTGCACAGCTGGATAAGCCAGCGCTTCCTTGCTGGTTTGTAGCCAGGGCAAAAAAAGAAAACATGGAGCACTGACTCTTCCTCTCAATTACAGGCAGGGCACCCTCGCAAGGCAGTCGCTGACCATTTACAGGAAAAGGCACGGAGCGGCAGAATACCAAATCTAAACTGAATGTATAATTTCCTTGCCTGGGTTGGTTGGATATCATCCAGAAAGGGCTCTATTATATACTCATCTTTAATTGTCAGGTATTCGGCTGTCAAGTGTCTTGGATGGCTGCAAGTTTATTCATTTTATAGGTTTTTACCAATTCTGAGTGAGAGGTTGCAAGACACACTTCCTCTGGATTACTCCAGAGACTTGGTTTTCCCAGCCTACTGCATTCATCCTTTACGTATGCAAACCAAGGGATTATTTCTACACCCGGGAAACTCGATAGTGATTTTTTCTACACCTGATAAACCACCAGTTCCGCGGTCACCCACTGCACCAAAAAGTTAGGGATCTGAGGCCGATCTCATCCTCAATTGGTCTAATTGCTCAATCCAGCCGCAAGGGGATTAGGAGAGTGCTGGATGGGGGACCTAAAATCTGCCTCATAAAACTAGTCTCTACTTTGCTCATGTAACTAGAACAAAAGAGACCCCACAATTCAACCCCGTACATTGCTGCACCCCTGGCTTGCACCTTATAAATCTCTGTTATAGGCCCGGCCGGTTTGTAGGAAGAATTTCTAAATACTTTTACAATTCCCACGGTAGTCTGGGCTAGCTTGAGCCTAGCTTTAGCTATTTGTGGTCCCCACTCCATGTTTTCTGTCAGGGTGACACCTAAATATTCAAATACCGACACCCTCTCCAGCGTAGTGCCATCTAGACAAGGGTTAGGGCAGGATGCATTGGCTCGGTTGAAGATCATGAACTTGGTATTCTGGGTGTTAATCTCCAGCCCCCTGTTGTTACAGAAGATAACAAAGCTATCAAGAACCCTTTGGATGCCCATGGGTGACTTTGACATTAAAAGGGTGTCATCCGCAAACATAATTGCTGGGACCTTTCTGCTTGCTACCTTCGGGGAGTCATTGTCCTTTACTTCAATGAGTTGGGCAACCAATGCATTGAAAAAGAGGCAAAACAGGGTGGGTGCAAGCACACACCTTTTTACTCCTCTGTCAACTCGTAATCAGTAAGTTAGTTCACCTCCTTTCCCACACCTTACTTGGGCGAAGTTACCTTCATGCAATCTCATGAGAATATTCAGGAGGTAGGGGGTTCCCCAGGTCTCTAAGTACCCCCTATAATTTAACTATGGGCACCAAATCAAAGGCCATCTTCAGATCCACAAAGATTCAAAAGAGGCTGCCACCCTCTATTCTCACCATTTTCCAGAATAAGAGTTGAAGTCTTAATATTTGGTCGACGATGTAAGTGTTCCTTCCGAATCCGGCTTGATATGGGCTCAATATTTTGTGTTCTTCCATCCACCCCTGGAGACGATCAAGAAGTACCCGTGCTGCCGTAGCCAAGGAGCGAGAGGAAAGTTTCAAAACTAGCCGAGCAGACCCATGTTGAACCATCTGTTGCTTTTTTAGCACCAGTTTATTTACCCCAGCATAGAGGCTATTGCAGTAATCCAGTCTAGATAAGAGTCTAGATAAGATCAAAGCTACCACTACTGTTTTCCTTGCAGTGAGGGAAAGGAGATAATACTTTTTTTAATGATTTGCTTAAGTTAAAACACATCCCTGCCACTGCCAAAACCTGTGGCCGGAAAAAAAGAGTGGAGTCAAACTTAACCCGAAGATTCTTGACTACTTTCACTGTATTAGGGGGAGCAGGTACGTCTTCTGGCCATCATTTAACCAGATTGAAGGGATTGTTTTTACCCATTAGCATTATCTCAGTCTTATCTGTATTACATTTCAGATGGTTGGATGACATCCACCGAATTACCTCTGATAAGCATTGCTTAAAATTCTGATCTGAGTCATTTGAGTCTTTATCTAAGACTAAGATAAGCTGAGTTTCATCAGCATATGTGATAGTTTAAATTTGGAATGATGAGATCAATGATATAAGTGGGGCCATGTAGATGTTGAGCAAGAGGGGACTCAGAGATGAGCCCTGTGGCTCACCAGTCAAAATGAGGCGTTCTTTTGAAAGGAACGGGCCTAACACCACAGTTTGCCTGCGATTATGTAAGAAGGATTTTATCCATGCTAAGATCGTTTGTGCTATACTATAATTTTTCTTTCGAGATAGTAAAATATCATAATAAATTGTATCAAAGGCAGCAGACAGATCCAAACAGGATCATTACTGCGTTCTTTCCAACACCCAGGGTGAGTTTCTATGTCTCTACCACTTCTAATAGAGCAGACTCTGTTGAGTGTCTAGGTCTAAATTCTGATTGATCAGGATGAAGAATTTTGGCCTCTTCTATGTAAACAGATAACTGCTTATTGACCAATCCTTCTGTAATTTTGCCCAAGAAGGGAAGTAGTGAAATGAGGTGAAGGTTGGAGAGCGTGAATGGGTACTTGACCTGTTTTTTCTGGAGTGGTTTAACCACTGCCAATTTTGCTTTTGGTAAATGCACATTACATCCCCTATCACAGGATTTTGTGACCCTTCTGAGAACTTTTATATCCTTGTTGCTCTCTTTTTTACCTTATGGGGATGTCTTACCCTACTTTTTAGCCTCACCCCTAGGGACTTTTTAGACTCACGCGTGTTCACCTACTCATCAGCTGTCTTAGACAGTTCTCAGGTGTTAGACAACTCTGAATCCACTAGATGCTTGTGTAGCATGTCTAAAGAAAAGTCACTTAAACTGTGCTCTTTGACAATAAAATTATAAAGCCCATCATCAGTTAAAACCTCATCACCCTTTATCCAGCCTTCTTGTGCCTTCAGTGAAATATCCACAAAGTCCACCAATGACTGCTGTGCATATTTGTGGGTATCTCTGAACTTTTTACAATGCTGGTCAGATGAGAGCCCAAACGTCTCCATCATGGCATCTCTCATGTGCTGAAAGGATTCACCTACCCCTTCTCTAAAGTCAGGAGCCTATCACTCCATTCTAAAGGCACTAACATCCACAGTGGTGAGCTCAAGTATCTGTAATTTTGCCCAAAAAGGAAAGTAGCAAAATGGGGCGAAGGTTGGAGAGCTTGAATGGGTACTTGACCTGTTTTTTCTGCAGTGGTTTAACCACTGCCAGTTTCAATTCTTGGGGAACAGTAGCTGTGACTAGCAAAGAACTGATTATGTTATTAATAACTGGGTTAACGATCCCTACAATTTTTTTAAGAACTGCAGGAGGACAAGCATCAAAAGGGGACCCAGATTTACACGCAAGAATAGCTTGGTGCGACTGCTACAGTTAAATTCTATGAAAGGCCTTGGGTGAAGGCCCTGTGTAAGTAGGATCTAATTCTAGATCCTGTGAAGGTGTGAATGACGCACTGAATTCTTTTTGAATATTGTGAATTATTTTCCTTGAAGAAGGCTGAGATCTGGTCACATAAAGTCTGTGATGGCGGGATGTCCTTTGCTAATTCTTTTGTATTGGTGAAGGACTTTACTATCGAGAAATTTTTGAGGGGATTCTGTTTAGCATCTACTATTATATATTTTTTTAAATATCTTTTTGTTGACTTGATTTGTTGATGGTATTTTTTTCTAGCTAATTTAAACCTGTTACGTTCTTCTTACATAGCCTCTTCTCCAGTTGCGTTCCGGGCATTTGCATTGGAGGCGAAGCTCTACTAATGCTGATGTGTACCAAGGGGCTGAGGTTTTGGGAGTCTGTTTGGTAACCATTTTACCTAAGGGTGCTAGTTCATTACAGATCGACATAATCCAAGCGTCAAAATGGCAGGAGTTCCCTACCGTATTTCAAAATATGGAAGATGTAGAAGTTTGTGCTATGTAGGGCAGCTCTGGGTTAGCTATCATCTTTGCCACTTTATGACACAGTAGTGAGCTTGAATTAGAGTCCCAGGAAGGTATTTTTTCCCAAGCAAAGTTGATGTTAAAGGGGATTAGCCAATGATTTGACCATACTTGAGGAATTGGAGGATTAGCTGATAGGGACTGAAAATTGGAGCAGATCCCATCAAGGGTATGCCCCGCCTGATGAGTCTGGCCAGAGATCAGCTGGTGAAGCCCTAAGGTTTCTAATGTGTTTAGAAAGTTTGCCACTCGTGACTCTGTCTGACATTCTAAATGTTGATTAAAATTACCTAGGAGCATAACAGTTGATTAACGTGGAATGAGATGCACTAGTGTATCTCCTAACGTGTCCAGGAATGATTGATTAGGGCCTGGGGACTATATTTCAGACCTCCTGTAAAGGAAGTTGATCCATTGAGCCTAAAGCAAAACCCCAGTATTTTTGCTCCCCTCAGAGAGTGAACGTCTAAATGTATGCAGTGGTAGTAATCACGATAAATGATGGCTATTCCTCCTCCCCTAGCATTCTTTCTATCCTGTACACAAATGGTGTAGTATAGTGGGAGGGCTGGTGCAATATCAGGATTGCACCATTCCTTAAGCCAAGATTCTGTGATAAACAGAAAGTCCAACTACAGTTCAGTAATCATTTCATTGATGTCTAACACACGTTTACAGCGGGAAAGAGCGTTAATATGTCCTCCCTTTACAAAATTGCCAAGGGAGGTATTTACAGCAGGAGCTGAGTTGGTTTCCATGGACATCAATGTTGTTTTACAGTTAAAACAGGTGAGGGGACGCATGATCTTACTAGGCGACAGGCGAATATCACATTTTTGCTCAGTATTGAAAGATTTTAAAAAGGTTGCTGACCTAGGAATACCTGGTGTTGAATGGGCAAAATGGCTGGCGCTGGGCACGTTCCAGATGGGGATGGGTGCAGACGGACATGCCTTTGGCACGTCAGCGGCGCACCCGCTGCGCCATTACATGATGGCAAGCCTATCAAATACTGGTGCCTGCCAGCCACTAGAACGCAGTAGCACCAAAATGTCTCCACTCGGGAGAGGATTAAAGTACAGAGTTCAAAAGAAACCAGTTTGACAATGCCAGAGGAAAGCTGGAATAAGCAGTGATCCGGGCGTCAACACAAGCACAAACAAATTCAAGGTAGATCTTTCCCAATGGCGCAATTAGTTCTGTTCCCCCCAAGCAACCATTGCAGTGGAATAATATATAGCGTCAGGCAATATAAGATTCAAAATGACTTTCTCAAATATTGAATTGTGGTCAATATTACCCCCAAGCAGAAATATGACATTAAGTTTTAAAATTTGTCAGCGTAATTACTTAGAGAGCAGACAGGCTAGCCAGATCCAACTCCATTTTCTTTTTAGATTCTTAAAAAGTGTAAAAATTGAAGTCAGGAATAATTTTGAAAAATACAACTTGACCCAATTATAGATTTGATACCAATTAAAAATCAAAACCAAAGTTTGCTTTCAGCAATTTAGAGATTTTAAATATTCTAGCTTAGTAGATAAGTGGTTGTGATAAACATAAATTCTGGATTCCACCACATAATCCCAATGTGAGAATGTGGATTATTAGTTGGGGGTGAGCTATATCATAATGTCACAATTCTGTACAAAATCTGATTAGGTCTCAATAATTTAAACCTGAGCTCTACTGTTTGTAACTGTAGCTCAAACGAACCAGGATTTGCTTAGGAGAAATGTGTAAAGCATTTAACATTACCAAATCAGTTAAAAAGTAGAACGCACAACAAAATAAAAATTCCCCTGCCATTCATACTAATAAAGCAAATTTTCATAAAGGAATAGCCACAAAATGACAAATATCAGATGTAGGCAACTTGAGATATAATTTTTTTAGAATGTTCAAGCCAAACTTATGCCTAAAAGATCAAAGCTCAATCGTGGTTATCTGGTTGGGCTAGACTGAGTCAAAGTCAAAAGTTACAGCTGGCCAAAAGCTACTGTCAGTCAGGTACAGGGATCAAGTTTGTGCCTGTGGAAAGTTTACCTTCTCACTTAGAAGATTTTCTGGAAAAAAGTCCTTGTCGATGAGTTGTCAGCAGGTTGAGCTGCAGGCTGGACCCGATGGAGGGTGACCACAGCAGTCTGTTGAAAAGCAGGTCCTCAGTGGGAGCCTGGTCTCTAGCAGGAAACTTGGTGTGGTCTTTGTTGACAGTGGCAAGGTTCTGAAGTAGCAAAATCCAGAATCTCTTCCCAGGAAGTTCTTATCAGCAGTGGGATGCTGTTCAACGTTGACTTCAGTGAATCTGTTCTATCTACAGATTTGAAAACATTTTTGGAAGTCGAATATTTTCAGAATAGTAAATCTGCAAATTAAGTATGACCAGTGATTTGATGTCGGCAGCTCTGTCTTTAGCGTAATTACCAGTTTCCCTTGGTTCTTTGGAAAATATAAGTTTCAAAAACTCTGTTGTATCCTGCAAGTAGGACTGGAGGTTTTACACCAATGGTTGCAGAAAATGATCTATGTAAATGGACTTGTTTTCAAACAAACTATCTATGGCTGCTGATATGTGTCTCCCTGATGGTTTTGTCTGATTTTTGGGTATCTTAGGAAAAAGCTTAACGTGTTTAAGTATGGCCTCTATGAGTGTCTATACAGGTATATCCAAAGTATAAATTACATCCTAGAAAAACGATTATTAAGGGTAATAAATATGGAATGAAGTAATGTTAATTGTTACATACACCCAATCGAACAATCAGAAGAATAAGTTGAAGAAATGTGTATAACTATGTATTGAAGGCCTCTCTAAGATGGTGAACTATGCTTTTCCTTCCATTATGTTTACATTTGTTACATTTAGAGAAATGAAATGATGCATGGTCAGCGTCGTGACCAAGGTGCGTGTGAGCACCGAAACACGTTGACGCTAATCCCTTTGCCGAAGCAGACAAATTAAATACTTTTTACTTGCACTTGAGTGCCATTGAGTCGTTTAATTTTGGGGAAACAATCTTAAGACATTTAAATTCACAGAGAGCGGCGAAGCGATGTAAGCGTGCATGTTAGAAATGGGGGTCTCTAGTTGGCAATTGTTTGCACATTTGTCCAGATATAGGCCCTTTCTTCTAGGCAGGATGAGGGAGATACACTCCTAAAATAACCCCTGCTCACCCCCTTGGTAGTTTGGCACGAGCAGTCAGGCTTATCTCAGAGGCAGTGTGTGAGGCACTTGCACATAACCAACAGTAATACAGTTAAGACACTACAAAAGGACACCATACCAGTTTTAGAAAAATAACAAATATTTATCTGTGCAAACAAGACCAAAACGATAAAAGACCAACATACAGCAATCAAAAATAGGCACTTTGCAAGTATGATTTTAAAACTGCAGTTCCTTGACATCGGTAGCTCTGTCTGGTGCTACTGCAGTGCTGAAAACATCAGAATCCAACAGTTCCACCGAACCACGTCAGTGCGGACTGGCGTTATTGTCAGGAGATTTGTAAACAGTAACTTACATTCCGGCAGATCGCATTGGTGCGGCCTGGTCGTGGCAACCATCACAGTTGCGGTGAGAAGCATAGTGGTGCAGTGTGCGGTGCCCTCAAGTCGCGATGCAGGCAATGGCTCGGTGACGGTTGTCCAGCAGCGTTGGTAAGATCAGGGCTGTGGTGCGGAGTGAGGCAGTGTTCGTGGCAGTGCTGACAGGTCACGTGCAAGAGACAGTGCTGGTTAATGGGAGCTGGCATTGGTCAGTCCAGTCTGCGGTGTAGGACGGGGAGGTGCGTCGTGTAACTTTTGAGCGGTGCCCCCAAACCATGGTGTGGTCACAGGTGCAATGGTCAGCGGGCAGCGACTTGGGAAGAGAGCATCTGTGCTTAGTCCAAACTAGTTTGGTCCTCTCTGGCCCAGCTTCTCAGCAGGAAGTGGAGACAGCATTGTCCAAGGCAGACCAGGTTCATCCAGATGCAAGGAAATCTCCTCCCACTACTCTAAATGCATCCCAGATCTATTCTGCCCAACCCTGACTCATTCAGGAAGGACAGGACACACCTCAACCCCCCCAGTGGCTGTCTGAAGAGAATGTAATTCCCAGCCCCTGTCACTCGAAAGCCCGACAATCAATCCACAACCCAGCAGAGGCACGCAAGATGGCTAAGCATGAAAATACCTACTTTCTAAAAGTGGTATTTTCAAACACAGAACATAAAAATCCTCTTTACTGAAAGATGCATTTCTACATTCTGAGTTCAGGCATAGTAAACTCCATGTCTCTATCTTGTCCCAATGGGAAGACATACTTGTGAAATGTTACCAAGTATTGCCCATTCTATCCTATGAGACAGCCTTTCAAAAGTGAAAAACGAACCACACTGTAGTTCACCATCAGGGCATGTCACACACACCAGGACATGTCCAACCGTTCACATACACGGCATCCTGCTCATAGGGGTACCATGGGCCTGGCTTAGGGGTGACTCAGATGTAATAAAAGGGAAGGGCTTGGCAAGTATGTGCACTTGCCAAGTCGACATTGCAGTAAAAAATGTGCATAGATACTGCATTGGCAATTCTTTGAACCCTTTGAAATGCTACTTGTGAGGGTGGCACAATTAGTGCTGCAAGCCCACTAGCAGCATTTGGTTTACAGGCCCTGGCACTCTCAGTGCACTTTAATAGGAACTTACCAGTAAATTAGATATGCCAATCATGGAAACACCAATTCATAATCTGAACTACAATAGGAGCACTTGCACTTTAACACTGGACAGCAGTGGGAAAGTGGGCCAAGGCACTAAACCAGCAGGTCAGAAAGCACAAAGACCTACTAAATCATCCATTCAGACACTTATACACCCACTCATTCTTCAATACACCTTAGCATATATATATATAGAAAACATATTTAAACGTTACAGAATCAAACAGTCACTGGATGATGTCAGCAGTGATGTCATTTGAGATATCATCAGTGATGTCACTGACCATGTCATGAATGATGTAATATGTGATGTCATCAGCAGTGCATTGCGGGTGCACGAGTTAAAGTTAGCTTAACTAACTATTACAGCTGAATTTCTCTGGTTTTGTACAAGTGAAATGTCCAACTAACTATAATGTCCCTGAAATCTGTGTTTTTTTCAGTAAATTTCTACTGTTTTTTAAATGCTAATTTCTAACTATAACGTCCCTGAAACCTGTGGTTTTTTCAGTGAATTTCAAAGGTTTTTTAAATGCTAATTTCTAACTATGCCTACAGAGGTAGGACATGTGCAGAAAGAGGAAGAAAGGCGCAGACAGAAGCAAGAGAATTGTAGAAAGAGGCAACAGAAGTCCATAAAGGTGAAGAAAAGTGCAGAAAGAAGCAAGAGATATGCAGAAAAAAACAAAGGAGGTGCAAAACGAGGCCTTGTTGCAAAGTCATCCTGTGACCCCAACGTTTTGCTGAATTGTACTGGTGGTAACTGATTTTGACTAAGCAGACCCGTAGCCAGTGCTATGGTGAAAGACACATAGACTACTTTGAAAACACCTACATACACTAGGGTACACTATGGGTTGGGGTACCCCTGTAATTGGCATGACTTCCCCTGTGAGACCCTAGTACATAATAGGGCAGGGGGATTAAAAGTACCTCTAACTCAGAGGTGCAGAAAGAGGAAAGAGAAGGTCAGAGAGAAGCAACAGAGATACAGAAGCAGGCAAGAGAGGTGTAGAAAGAAGCAAGTAAAGTGCAGAAAGAGGCAGGAGAATTACTGAAAGAAGCAACAGAGGTAAATAAAGAAGCAAGAGAAGTGCAGAAAGAGGCAAGTAAGGTGCAGAAAGAAGCAAGAGCAGTGCAGAAAGAACCAAAAGAGGTGCTAAACGAGGCAAGAGGGGTACAGAAAAAGGTAGGAGAGGTGCACAAAGAGGCAAGAAAGGTACAAAAAGAGGGAGTAGGGGTACATAAAGAAGGAAGAAAAGTGCTGAAAGAGGCACAAAGTGTGCAGAAAGAGCAAGAGAAGTGCAGAAAGAGGCATCAGAGGTACAGAAAGAGGCAAGAGAGGTGCAGAAAGAGAAAAGAGGAATGCAGACAGAGGCAAAAGAAGTGCAGAAAGAGGCAAGTGAGATGCAGAAACAGGCAAGCAAGGTACAGGAAGAGGGAAGAGAGTGCAGAAAGAGAAAACAGGGGTGCAGAAAGAAGCAAGATAGGTACAGAAAGAAGCATGGAAAGTGCAGAATGAAGCAACAGGGATGCAGAAAGAGGCAAGAGAAGTGCAGAAAGAAGCAACAAAGGTGCAGAAGGAGGCAGGAGGACTGCAGAAAGAGGCAAGAGATTTGCAGAAATAGGCATAAGAGGTACAGAAAGAGGGAACAGAGGTGCAGGCAGAGAGGTACAGAAACAGGTAAAAGTGGTGCAGAAAGAGGCAAGAGGGATGCTGAAATTTGCAAGAGAGGTGCAGAAAGAAGCAAGAGCAGTGCGAACGAACCAACAGAGGTATAAAAAGAGGCAAGTGTGGGAACAGGTGGATCGACTGAGGCAAGAGGGGTGCAGTAAAAGGCAAGAGGGATGCAGAAATATGGAACAGAGGTGAAGGAAGAAGCCAGAGCAGTGCAAAAAGAACCAACAGAGGTGCAGAAAGAAGCACAAAAAGTGCAGAAAGAGGCAAGTGAGATGCAGAAACAGGCAAGCAAGGTACAGGAAGAGGGAAGAGAGTGCAGAATGAGAAAACAGGGGTGCAGAAAGAAGCAAGATAGGCACAGAAAGAAGCATGGAAAGTGCAGAATGAAGCAACAGGGGTGCAGAAAGAGGCAAGAGAAGTGCAGAAAGAAGCAACAAAGGTGCAGAAGGTGGCAAGAGGACTGCAGAAAGAGGCAAGAGAGTTGTAGAAATAGGCAAAAGAGGTACAGAAAGAGGGAACAGAGGTGTAGGCAGAGAGGTACAGAAACAGGTAAAAGTGGTGCAGAAAGAGGCAAGAGGGATGCTGAAATTTGCAAGAGAGGAGCAGAAAGAAGCAAGAGCAGTGCGGACGAACCAACAGAGGTAGAAAAAGAGGCAAGTTTGGGAACAGGTGGATCGACTGAGGCAAGAGGGGTGCAGTAAAAGGCAAGAGGGATGCAGAAATATGGAACAGAGGGAAGGAAGAAGCCAGAGCAGTGCAAAAAGAACCAACAGAGGTTACAGAAACAGGTAAAAGGGGTGCCGAAAGAGGGAACAGAGGTGCAGACAGAGGCAAGAGAGGTACAGAAACAGGTAAAAGGGGTGTAGAAAGAAGCAAGAGGGATGCTGAAATTTGCAAGAGAGGTACAGAAAGAAGCAAGAGCAGTGCGAACAAACCAACAGAGGTACAAAAAGAGGCAAGTGAGGGAACAGGTGGATAGACAAGAGGGGTACAGAAAAAGGGATGCAGAAATATGGAACAGAGGTGAAGGAAGAAGCCAGAGCAGTGCAGAAAGAATCAACAGAGGGGCAGAAAGAACTAACAAAGGTGGAAAAAGAGGCAAGAGGGGTGCAGAAAGAGGCAGGAGAGGCGCACAAAGATGCACGAGGGGTACAGAAAGAGGCAGGAGGGGTGCAGAAAGAGGAAGAGAACTGCAGAAAGAAGCAACAGAGGTGCTGAAAGAGGCAAGAGTGGTGCAGAAAGAGGGAAGAGAGGTGTAGAAAGAGGCAAGAGAGTTGCACAAAGAGGGAAGAGGGGTGCAGAAACAGGCAAAAGGGGTGCAGAAAAAGCAAGTGAGGTGCAGAAAGAGGCAAGAGAACTGCAGAAGGAGGCAATAGAGGTGCAGAAAGAGGCACGTAATTTGCAGAAAGAAGCAAGATAAGTGCAGAAAGAAGCAACGAAAGAAGGAAGAGGGGTGGAAAGAGAGGCAAGAGGGGTGCAGAAAAAAGCAAGACAGGTGCAGAAAGAAACAAAAGAAGTTCAGAAAGAAGGAACAGAGGTGCAGAAAGAGGGAAGAAAGGTGCAGAAGGTACAAGAGATTTGCAGAAAGAGGCAAGAGAAGTGCAGAAAAAGAAAGAAACGTGCAGAAATAAGCAACAGAAATGCAGAAAGAGGCAAGAGAGGCGCAGAGGGGAGCAAGAGTGGCTTGTACATCATTAGTACCAATTTAACACCCACAGTTAGCAATAAGTAACAAGTGCCCATTGTGGCTTTTCTAAGGGCCTTCCACCATGCTTTAACACTTATCGCTGCATTTTTGGTAACGTTTCAGCCGTTTGAGCTAGAAACAAGGTTTTTTTTACAAATCTGCAGATTAGGGAACAGATGAGGAATTATGTGGCTAATGCAGAAAATTTATAAATGGGATTGCCATGACTATTTGAGTGGCTGGAGTGAAAGTGAACAAAGGAGGTCTTACCTCTTTTCGGCAGTCTCGGAGCTTCAATTCAAAGCAGTAATTACAACGTGGCAGCGAGGAGCACTGTGCTGTTAAAAAAACTTTCCTGCAATGCATCGCATAAAAAGAGCGTAAACATACTGGACTTTGACAGAAATGAAAAGCTAATAATGCTATTAAAGGTACGATGTCGAGCCAGGCTGGAAAATCTGCATAATAATGCATTCTGGGAACTGTGGTTGAAAGGATAGGCCACATGACCACTGGGATTCTAGAATTTAACTCACCTGTGAAAAAGGCGCTGGGCGCCGAAACTAGTAAGGTATTTAGGAGTTGTTTGCTGCCACGTTTCTGAGACACAATAAAGATGTCAGCCTTGAAATGACGCTGAAGCTGTGGGCTCTTCTCCTTTGTCGTGTTTAGCAAACAGGATTCTCCATTCCTGGTAAATGAGAGCCAGCCCTGCGAAGTTAGTGGCCCCCGGCAAAGTGGAGGAAATTTTGTATATATATATATATATATATATATATATATATTCACAGAAAAAAACATAGGTTTCATGCACGTTATAGTTAGGAGTTAGCATTTAAAAAACCTTAAAAATTCACTGAAAAAACCATAGGTTTCAGGGGCGTTATAGTTAGCTGGACTTTTCACTCGTACAAAACCATTGAAATTCCCCGTTATAGTTAGTTCAGTTAACTATAACTCCCGCGCCCGCAATGCACTGCTGATGATGTCACATATTACATCACTCATGACATGGTCAATGACATCACTCATGACATCACTGATGACATCTCAAATTACATCACTGATGACATCATCCAGTGAATGTGTGTTTTTCTGAAAATTACAAATGTTTTATATATGTATATCTCAAGGTTGATGGAAGAATAAATGGGTATATAAGTGTCTAAACGGATGATTTGTTTTTGAAAAATTGATTGTATAACTGACTGATTAAGTGTATCTTAGTGAATACATGGCTTAGTGAGTAATGTTTAAATATGTAAATATCTGTATCAGTCTCTCACTTTGTGTATAAGTGGCTGCATGGGTTGGTGAGTAGCTACATGAGTGTCTATATAGGTTATTGGTTGGTTTTTTGAGTATCAGTATGAGTGTCTGAGTGTCTGTATGGTTCGGTGGGGGTTATTACGTAGTGCATAGGTGCATGAATGAGTGACTCACTGTTTGTATGTGTTGAAGACAGCATGTCTGTAGGACTGTATGGGTGGATGAGTGTGTGCATGGGTGTGTTAGTGAGTGAATGACTGTCTCAATTGTATCTTTATGAGTAACTACATATGTTTTAAACTAGTATATGTGACTATTGGTGTATATAAGTGAATATATGTGAGAGTGAGAGATTGGAAGAGTTCCTGTATGAATAAGTATGTGTTTCTATAAGTGATTGTTTAAAAGACTAGGTATGTGTAAGTTTCTATTGAAGTAAGTGTGGTGGTGTGTGTATAACTGTATATGCAAGTAAATGGATGTTTGATTCTTTATTAACATGAGTGACTATGTGTGTGAGTAACTCTATGGATTAGTGGCCTTGTGTAACAGGATGTATAGGTGTATGAGTACATATGATGGATGAGTACATGTATGAGTGACTGTATAGGACTGTTGGTGAATGAGTGGATGTGTATGTGGATCTTAGAATTACTGAATAGGTTGTTGTAACTGGTATTGGTATGTCCATTGTTTTGAACATTTTAGTTTCTATTTTTGAATGTGTGTATCAAAGGTTATATTAGGGGGAGAAGAGGTCTGCCACTCTATCACAAGGCTGATGTCATCAGTGATGTCATTTGAGATGTCATCAGTGATGTCATGAGTGATGTCACTGACCATGTCATGAGTGATGTAATATGTGACGTCATCAGCAGTGCATTGCGGGTGCACAAGTTAAAGTTAGCTTAACTAACTATTACAGCTGAATTTCTCTGGTTTTGTGCAAGTGAAATGTCCAACTATCTATAATGTCCCTGAAATCTGTGTTTTTTCCAGTAAATTTCTACTGTTATTTAAATGCTAATTTCTAACTATAACGTCCCTGAAACCTGTGGTTTTTTTAGTGATTTTCCAAGGTTTTTTAAATGCAAATTTGTAACTATAACGTCCCTGAAACCTATGTTTTTTTCAGTGAATTTCAAAGGTTTTTTAAATGCTAATTTCTAACTATGCCTACAGAGGTAGGACATGTGCAGAAAGAGGAAGAAAGGCGCAGAAAGAAGCAAGAGAGATGTAGAAAGAGGCAACAGAAGTCCATAAAGGTGAAGAAAAGTGCAGAAAGAAGCAAGAGATATGCAGAAAAAAAAAAACAAGGTGCAAAAAGAGGCCTTGTTGCAAAGTCATCCTGTGCCCCCAAAGTTTTGCTGAATTGTACTGGTGGTAACTGACTTTGACTAAGCAGACCCGTAGCCAGTGCTATGCTGAAAGACACATAGACTACTTTGAAAACACCTACATACACTAGGGTACACTATGGGTTGGGGTACCCCTGTAATTGGCATGACTTCCCCTGTGAGACCCTAGTACATAATAAGGCAGGGGGATTAAAAGTACCTCTAACTCAGAGGTGCAGAAAGAGAAGGTCAGAGAGAAGCAACAGAGATACAGAAGCAGGCAAGAGAGGTGCAGAAAGAAGCAAGTAAAGTGCAGAAAGAGGCAGGAGAATTACTGAAAGAAGCAACAGAGGTAAATAAAGAAGCAAGAGAAGTGCGTAAAGAGGCAAGTAAGGTGCAGAAAGAAGCAAGAGCAGTGCAGAAAGAACCAAGAGAGGTGCTAAACGAGGCAAGAGGGGTACAGAAAAAGGTAGGAGAGGTGCACAAAGAGGCAAGAAAGGTACAAAAAGAGGGAGTAGGGGTACATAAAGAAGGAAGAAAAGTGCTGAAAGAGGCACAAAGGGTGCAGAAAGAGCAAGAGAAGTGTAGAAAGAGGCAACAGAGGTACAGAAAGAGGCAAGAGAGGTGCAGAAAGAGAAAAGAGGAATGCAGAAAGTGGCAAAAGAAGTGTAGAAAGAGGCAAGTGAGATGCAGAAACAGGCAAGCAAGGTACAGGAAGAGGGAAGAGAGTGCAGAAAGAGAAAACAGGGGTGCAGAAAGAAGCAAGATAGGTGCAGAAAGAAGCATGGAAAGTGCAGAATGAAGCAACAGGGATGCAGAAAGAGGCAAGAGAAGTGCAGAAAGAAGCAACAAAAGTGCAGAAGGAGGCAAGAGGACTGCAGAAAGAGGCAAGAGAGTTGCAGAAATAGGCATAAGAGGTACAGAAAGAGTGAACAGAGGTGCAGGCAGAGAGGTACAGAAACAGGTAAAAGTGGTGCAGAAAGAGGCAAGAGGGATGCTGAAATTTGCAAGAGAGGTGCAGAAAGAAGCAAGAGCAGGTCGAACGAACCAACAGAGGTAGAAAAAGAGGCAAGTTTCGGAACCGGTGGATCGACTGAGTCAAGAGGGGTGCAGTAAAAGGCAAGAGGGATGCAGAAATATGGAACAGAGGTGAAGGAAGAAGCCAGAGCAGTGCAAAAAGAACCAACAGAGGTGCAGAAAGAAGCACAAAAAGTGCAGAAAGAGGCAAGTGAGATGCAGAAACAGGCAAGCAAGGTACAGGAAGAGGGAAGAGAGTGCAGAAAGAGAAAACAGGGGTGCAGAAAGAAGCAAGATAGGTGCAGAAAGAAGCATGGAAAGTGCAGAATGAAGCAACAGGGATGCAGAAAGAGGCAAGAGAAGTGCAGAAAGAAGCAACAAAAGTGCAGAAGGAGGCAAGAGGACTGCAGAAAGAGGCAAGAGAGTTGCAGAAATAGGCATAAGAGGTACAGAAAGAGTGAACAGAGGTGCAGGCAGAGAGGTACAGAAACAGGTAAAAGTGGTGCAGAAAGAGGCAAGAGGGATGCTGAAATTTGCAAGAGAGGTGCAGAAAGAAGCAAGAGCAGGTCGAACGAACCAACAGAGGTAGAAAAAGAGGCAAGTTTCGGAACCGGTGGATCGACTGAGTCAAGAGGGGTGCAGTAAAAGGCAAGAGGGATGCAGAAATATGGAACAGAGGTGAAGGAAGAAGCCAGAGCAGTGCAAAAAGAACCAACAGAGGTGCAGAAAGAAGCACAAAAAGTGCAGAAAGAGGCAAGTGAGATGCAGAAACAGGCAAGCAAGGTACAGGAAGAGGGAAGAGAGTGCCGAAAGAGAAAACAGGGTTGCAGAAAGAAGCAAGATAGGCGCAGAAAGAAGCTTGGAAAGTGCAGAATGAAGCAATAGGGGTGCAGAAAGAGGCAAGAGAAGTGCAGAAAGAAGCAACAAAGGTGCAGAAGGAGGCAAGAGGACTGCAGAAAGAGGCAAGAGAGTTGCAGAAATAGGCAAAAGATGTACAGAAAGAGGGAACAGAGGCATAGGCAGAGAGGTACAGAAACAGGTAAAAGTGGTGCAGAAAGAGAAAAGAGGAATGCAGAAAGTGGCAAAAGAAGTGTAGAAAGAGGCAAGTGAGATGCAGAAACAGGCAAGCAAGGTACAGGAAGAGGGAAGAGAGTGCAGAAAGAGAAAACAGGGGTGCAGAAAGAAGCAAGATAGGTGCAGAAAGAAGCATGGAAAGTGCAGAATGAAGCAACAGGGATGCAGAAAGAGGCAAGAGAAGTGCAGAAAGAAGCAACAAAAGTGCAGAAGGAGGCAAGAGGACTGCAGAAAGAGGCAAGAGAGTTGCAGAAATAGGCATAAGAGGTACAGAAAGAGGGAACAGAGGTGCAGGCAGAGAGGTACAGAAACAGGTAAAAGTGGTGCAGAAAGAGGCAAGAGGGATGCTGAAATTTGCAAGAGAGGTGCAGAAAGAAGCAAGAGCAGTGCGAACGAACCAACAGAGGTAGAAAAAGAGGCAAGTTTCGGAACCGGTGGATCGACTGAGTCAAGAGGGGTGCAGTAAAAGGCAAGAGGGATGCAGAAATATGGAACAGAGGTGAAGGAAGAAGCCAGAGCAGTGCAAAAAAAACCAACAGAGGTGCAGAAAGAAGCACAAAAAGTGCAGAAAGAGGCAAGTGAGATGCAGAAACAGGCAAGCAAGGTACAGGAAGAGGGAAGAGAGTGCAGAAAGAGAAAACAGGGTTGCAGAAAGAAGCAAGATAGGCGCAGAAAGAAGCATGGAAAGTGCAAAATGAAGCAATAGGGGTGCAGAAAGAGGCAAGAGAAGTGCAGAAAGAAGCAACAAAGGTGCAGAAGGAGGCAAGAGGACTGCAGAAAGAGGCAAGAGAGTTGCAGAAATAGGCAAAAGATGTACAGAAAGAGGGAACAGAGGCGTAGGCAGAGAGGTACAGAAACAGGTAAAAGTGGTGCAGAAAGAGGCAAGAGGGATGCTGAAATTTGCAAGAGAGGTGCAGAAAGAAGCAAGAGCAGTGCGAACGAACCAACAGAGGTAGAAAAAGAGGCAAGTTTCGGAACCGGTGGATCGACTGAGTCAAGAGGGGTGCAGTAAAAGGCAAGAGGGATGCAGAAATATGGAACAGAGGTGAAGGAAGAAGCCAGAGCAGTGCAAAAAGAACCAACAGAGGTGCAGGAAGAGCCAAGAGGACTGCAGAAAGAGGCAAGAGATTTACAGAAACAGGTAAAAGGGGTGCCGAAAGAGGGAACAGAGGTGCAGACAGAGGCAAGAGAGGTACAGAAACAGGTAAAAGGGGTGCAGAAAGAGAAAAGAGGAATGCAGAAAGTGGCAAAAGAAGTGTAGAAAGAGGCAAGTGAGATGCAGAAACAGGCAAGCAAGGTACAGGAAGAGGGAAGAGAGTGCAGAAAGAGAAAACAGGGGTGCAGAAAGAAGCAAGATAGGTGCAGAAAGAAGCATGGAAAGTGCAGAATGAAGCAACAGGGATGCAGAAAGAGGCAAGAGAAGTGCAGAAAGAAGCAACAAAAGTGCAGAAGGAGGCAAGAGGACTGCAGAAAGAGGCAAGAGAGTTGCAGAAATAGGCATAAGAGGTACAGAAAGAGGGAACAGAGGTGCAGGCAGAGAGGTACAGAAACAGGTAAAAGTGGTGCAGAAAGAGGCAAGAGGGATGCTGAAATTTGCAAGAGAGGTGCAGAAAGAAGCAAGAGCAGTGCGAACGAACCAACAGAGGTAGAAAAAGAGGCAAGTTTCGGAACCGGTGGATCGACTGAGTCAAGAGGGGTGCAGTAAAAGGCAAGAGGGATGCAGAAATATGGAACAGAGGTGAAGGAAGAAGCCAGAGCAGTGCAAAAAGAACCAACAGAGGTGCAGAAAGAAGCACAAAAAGTGCAGAAAGAGGCAAGTGAGATGCAGAAACAGGCAAGCAAGGTACAGGAAGAGGGAAGAGAGTGCAGAAAGAGAAAACAGGGTTGCAGAAAGAAGCAAGATAGGCGCAGAAAGAAGCATGGAAAGTGCAGAATGAAGCAATAGGGGTGCAGAAAGAGGCAAGAGAAGTGCAGAAAGAAGCAACACAGGTGCAGAAGGAGGCAAGAGGACTGCAGAAAGAGGCAAGAGAGTTGCAGAAATAGGCAAAAGATGTACAGAAAGAGGGAACAGAGGCGTAGGCAGAGAGGTACAGAAACAGGTAAAAGTGGTGCAGAAAGAGGCAAGAGGGATGCTGAAATTTGCAAGAGAGGTGCAGAAAGAAGCAAGAGCAGTGCGAACGAACCAACAGAGGTAGAAAAAGAGGCAAGTTTCGGAACCGGTGGATCGACTGAGTCAAGAGGGGTGCAGTAAAAGGCAAGAGGGATGCAGAAATATGGAACAGAGGTGAAGGAAGAAGCCAGAGCAGTGCAAAAAGAACCAACAGAGGTGCAGGAAGAGCCAAGAGGACTGCAGAAAGAGGCAAGAGATTTACAGAAACAGGTAAAAGGGGTGCCGAAAGAGGGAACAGAGGTGCAGACAGAGGCAAGAGAGGTACAGAAACAGGTAAAAGGGGTGCAGAAAGAAGCAAGAGGGATGCTGAAATTTGCAAGAGAAGTACAGAAAGAAGCAAGAGCAGTGCGAAAAAACCAACAGAGGTACAAAAAGAGGCAAGTGAGGGAACAGGTGGATAGACAAGAGGGGTACAGAAAAAGGGATGCAGAAATATGTAACAGAGGTGAAGGAAGAAGCCAGAGCAGTGCAGAAAGAATCAACAGAGGGGCAGAAAGAACCAACAAAGGTGGAAAAAGAGGCAAGAGGGGTGCAGAAAGAGGCAGGAGAGGCGCACAAAGATGCACGAGGGGTACAGAAAGAGGCAGGAGGGGTGCAGAAAGAGGAAGAGAACTGCAGAAAGAAGCAACAGAGGTGCTGAAAGAGGCAAGAGTGGTGCAGAAAGAGGGAAGAGAGGTGTAGAAAGAGGCAAGAGAGTTGCACAAAGATGGAAGAGGGGTGCAGAAACAGGCAAAAGGGGTGCAGAAATAGAAAGTGAGGTGCAGAAAGAGGCAAGAGAACTGCAGAAGGAGGCAATAGAGGTGCAGAAAGAGGCACACAATTTGCAGAAAGAAGCAAGATAAGTCCAGAAAGAAGCAACGAAAGAAGGAAGAGGGGTGGAAAGAGAGGCAAGAGGGGTGCAGAAAAAAGCAAGACAGGTGCAGAAAGAAACAAAAGAAGTTCAGAAAGAAGGAACAGAGGTGCAGAAAGAGGGAAGAGAGGTGCAGAAGGTACAAGAGATTTGCAGAAAGAGGCAAGAGAAGTGCAGAAAAAGAAAGAAACGTGCAGAAATAAGCAACAGAAATGCAGAAAGAGGCAAGAGAAACGCAGAGGGGAGCAAGAGTGGCTTGTACACCATTAGTACCAATTTAACACCCACAGTTAGCAATAAGTAACAGGTGCCCATTGTGGGTTTACTAAGGGCCTTCCACCATGCTTTAACACTTATCGCTGCATTTTTGGTAACGTTTGAGCAGTTTGAGCTAGAAACAATGTTTTTTTTACAAATCTGCAGATTAGGGAACAGATGAGGAATTATGTGGCTAATGCAGAAAATTTAGAAATGGGATTGCCATGACTATTTGAGTGGCTGGAGTGAAAGTGAAAAAAGGAGGTCTTACCTCTTTTCGGCAGTCTCGGAGCTTCAATTCAAAGCAGTAATTACAACGTGGCAGCGAGGAGCACTGTGCTGTTAAAAAAACTTTCCTGCAATGCATCGCATAAAAAGAGCATAAACATACTGGACTTTGACAGAAATGAAAAGCTACTAATGCTATTAAAGGTACGATGTCGAGCCAGGCTGGAAAATCTGCATAATAATGCATTCTGGGAACTGTGGTTGAAAGGATAGGCCACATGACCACTGGGATTCTAGAATTTAACTCACCTGTGAAAAAGGCGCTGGGCGCCAAAACTAGTAAGGTATTTAGGAGTTGTTTGCTGCCACGTTTCTGAGACACAATAAAGATATCAGCTTTGAAATGACGCTGAAGCTGTGGGCTCTTCTCCTTTGTCGTGTTTAGCAAACAGGATTCTCCATTCCTGGTAAATGAGAGCCAGCCCTGCGGAGTTAGTGGCCCCCGGCAAAGTGGAGGAAATTTTGTATATATATATATATATTCACAGAAAAAACCATAGGTTTCATGCACGTTATAGTTAGGAGTTAGCATTTAAAAAACCTTAAAAATTCACTGAAAAAACCATAGGTTTCAGGGGCGTTATAGTTAGCTGGACTTTTCACTCGTACAAAACCATTGAAATTCCCCCGTTATAGTTAGTTCAGTTAACTATAACTCCCGCTCCCGCAATGCACTGCTGATGATGTCACATATTACATCACTCATGACATGGTCAATGACATCACTCATGACATCACTGATGACTTCTCAAATTACATCACTGATGACATCACTGATGACATCATCCAGTGAATGTGTGTTTTTCTGAAAATTACATATGTTTTATATATGTATAGCTCAAGGTTGATGGAAGAATACATGAGTATATAAGTGTCTAAATGGATGATTTGTTTTTGAAAAATTGATTGTATAACTGACTGATTAAGTGTATCTTAGTGAATACATGGCTTAGTGAGTAATGTTTAAATATGAAAATATCTGTATCAGTCTCTCACTTTGTGTATAAGTGGCTGCATGGGTTGGTGAGTTGCTACATGAGTGTCTATATAGGTTATTAGTTGGTTTTTTGAGTATCAGTATGAGTGTCTGAGTGTCTGTATGGTTCGGTGGGGGTTATTACGTAGTGCATAGGTGCATGAATGAGTGACTCACTGTTTGTATGTGTTGAAGACAGCATGTCTGCAGGACTGTATGGGTGGATGAGTGTGTGCATGGGTGTGTTAGTAAGTGAATGACTGTCTCAATAGTGTCTTTTTGAGTAACTACATATGTTTTAAACTAGTATATGTGACTATTGGTGTATATAAGTGAATATATGTGAGAGTGAGAGATTGGAAGAGTTCCTGTATGAATAAGTATGTGTTTCTATAAGTGATTGTTTAAAAGACTAGGTATGTGTAAGTTTCTATAGAAGTAAGTGTGGTGGTGTGTGTATAACTGTATATGCAATTAAATGGATGTTTGATTCTTTATTAACATGAGTGACTATGTGTGTGAGTAACTCTATGGATGAGTGGTGTTGTGTAACAGGATGTATAGGTGTATGAGTACATATGATGGATGAGTACATGTATGAGTGACTGTATAGGACTGTTGGTGAATGAGTGGATGTGTATGTGGATCTTAGAATTAATGAATAGGTTGTTGTAACTGGTATTGGTATGTCCGTTGTTTTGAAAATTTTAGTTTCTATTTTTGAATGTGTGTATCAAAGGTTATATTAGGGGGAGAAGAGGTCTGCCACTCTATCACAAGGCTGATGTCATCAGTGATGTCATTTGAGATGTCATCAGTGATGTCATGAGTGATGTCACTGACCATGTCATGAGTGATGTAATATGTGATGTCATCAGCAGTGCATTGCGGGTGCACAAGTTAAAGTTAGCTTAACTAACTATTACAGCTGAATTTCTCTGGTTTTGTACAAGTGAAATGTCCAACTAACTATAATGTCCCTGAAATCTGTGTTTTTTTCAGTAAATTGCTACTGTTTTTTAAATGCTAATTTCTAACTATAACGTCCCTGAAACCTGTGGTTTTTTCAGTGAATTTCCAAGGTTTTTTAAATGCAAATTTGTAACTATAACGTCCCTGAAACCTATGTTTTTTTCAGTGAATTTCAAAGGTTTTTTAAATGCTAATTTCTAACTATGCCTACAGAGGTAGGACATGTGCAGAAAGAGGAAGAAAGGCGCAGAAAGAAGCAACAGAAATGTAGAAAGAGGCAACAGAAGTCCATAAAGGTGAAGAAAAGTGCAGAAAGAAGCAAGAGATATGCAGAAAAAAACAAAAGAGGTGCAAAAAGAGGCCTTGTTACAAAGTCATCCTGTGCCCCCAACGTTTTGCTGAATTGTACTGGTGGCAACTGACTTTGACTAAGCAGACCCGTAGCCAGTGCTATGCTGAAAGACACATAGACTACTTTGAAAACACCTACATACACTAGGGTACACTATGGGTTGGGGTACCCCTGTAATTGGCATGACTTCCCCTGTGAGACCCTAGTACATAATAGGGCAGGGGGATTAAAAGTACCTCTAACTCAGAGGTGCAGAAAGAGGAAAGAGAAGGTCAGAGAGAAGCAACAGAGATACAGAAGCAGGCAAGAGAGGTGTAGAAAGAAGCATGTAAAGTACAGAAAGAGGCAGGAGAATTACTGAAAGAAGCAACAGAGGAAAATAAAGAAGCAAGAGAAGTGCAGAAAGAGGCAAGTAAGGTGCAGAAAGAAGCAAGAGCAGTGCAGAAAGTACCAAAAGAGGTGCTAAACGAGGCAAGAGGGGTACAGAAAAGGGTAGGAGAGGTGCACAAAGAGGCAAGAAAGGTACAAAAAGAGGGAGTAGGGGTACATAAAGAAGGAAGAAAAGTGCTGAAAGAGGCACAAAGGGTGCAGAAAGAGCAAGAGAAGTGCAGAAAGAGGCAACAGAGGTACAGAAAGAGGCAAGTGAGGTGCAGAAAGAGAAAAGAGGAATGCAGAAAGTGGCAAAAGAAGTGCAGAAAGAGGCAAGTGAGATGCAGAAACAGGCAAGCAAGGTACAGGAAGAGGGAAGAGAGTGCAGAAAGAGAAAACAGGGGTGCAGAAAGAAGCAAGATAGGTGCAGAAAGAAGCATGGAAAGTGCAGAATGAAGCAACAGGGATGCAGAAAGAGGTAAGAGAAGTGCAGAAAGAAGCAACAAAGGTGCAGAAGGAGGCAAGAGGACTGCAGAAAGAGGCAAGAGAGTTGCAGAAATAGGCATAAGAGGTACAGATAGAGGGAACAGAGGTGCAGGCAGAGAGGTACAGAAACAGGTAAAAGTGGTGCAGAAAGAGGCAAGAGGGATGCTGAAATTTGCAAGAGAGGTGCAGAAAGAAGCAAGAGCAGTGCGAACGAACCAACAGAGGTACAAAAAGAGGCAAGTGTGGGAACAGGTGGATCGACTGAGGCAAGAGAGGTGCAGTAAAAGGCAAGAGGGATGCAGAAATATGGAACAGAGGTGAAGGAAGAAGCCAGAGCAGTGCAAAAAGAACCAACAGAGGTGCAGAAAGAAGCACAAAAAGTGCAGAAAGAGGCAAGTGAGATGCAGAAACAGGCAAGCAAGGTACAGGAAGAGGGAAGAGAGTGCAGAAAGAGAAAACAGGGTTGCAGAAAGAAGCAAGATAGGCGCAGAAAGAAGCATGGAAAGTGCAGAATGAAGCAACAGGGGTGCAGAAAGAGGCAAGAGAAGTGCAGAAAGAAGCAACAAAGGTGCAGAAGGAGGCAAGAGGACTGCAGAAAGAGGCAAGAGAGTTGCAGAAATAGGCAAAAGAGGTACAGAAAGAGGGAACAGAGGCGTAGGCAGAGAGGTACAGAAACTGGTAAAAGTGGTGCAGAAAGAGGCAAGAGGAATGCTGAAATTTGCAAGAGAGGTGCAGAAAGAAGCAAGAGCAGTGCGAACGAACCAACAGAGGTAGAAAAAGAGGCAAGTTTCGGAACCGGTGGATCGACTGAGTCAAGAGGGGTGCAGTAAAAGGCAAGAGGGATGCAGAAATATGGAACAGAGGTGAAGGAAGAAGCCAGAGCAGTGCAAAAAGAACCAACAGAGGTGCAGGAAGAGCCAAGAGGACTGCAGAAAGAGGCAAGAGATTTACAGAAACAGGTAAAAGGGGTGCCGAAAGAGGGAACAGAGGTGCAGACAGAGGCAAGAGAGGTACAGAAACAGGTAAAAGGGGCTGCTGAAATTTGCAAGAGAGGTAAAGAAAGAAGCAAGAGCAGTGCAAACAAACCAACAGAGGTACAAAAAGAGGCAAGTGAGGGAACAGGTGGATAGACAAGAGGGGTACAGAAAAAGGGATGCAGAAATATGGAACAGAGGTGAAGGAAGAAGCCAGAGCAGTGCAAAAAGAATCAACAGAGGGGCAGAAAGAACCAACAAAGGTGGAAAAAGAGGCAAGAGGGGCGCAGAAAGAGGCAGGAGAGGCGCACAAAGACGCACGAGGAGAACAGAAAGAGGCAGGAGGGGTGCAGAAAGAGGAAGAGAACTGCAGAAAGAAGCAACAGAGGTGCTGAAAGAGGCAAGAGTGGTGCAGAAAGAGGGAAGAGAGGTGTAGAAAGAGGCAAGAGAGTTGCACAAAGAGGGAAGAGGGGTGCAGAAACAGGCAAAAGGGGTGCAGAAAAAGCAAGTGAGGTGCAGAAAGAGGCAAGAGAACTGCAGAAAGAGGCAATAGAGGTGCAGAAAGAGGCACGTAATTTGCAGAAAGAAGCAAGATAAGTGCAGAAAGAAGCAACGAAAGAAGGAAGTAACAGGTGCCCATTGTGGGTTTACTAAGGGCCTTCCACCATGCTTTAACACTTATCGCTGCATTTTTGGCACGTTTGAGCCGTTTGAGCTAGAAACAATGTTTTTTTTACAAATCTGCAGATTAGGGAACAGATGAGGAATTATGTGGCTAATGCAGAAAATTTATAAATGGGATTGCCATTACTATTTGAGTGGCTGGAGTGAAAGTGCACATCAGTGATGTCATCAGTGATGTAATTTGAGATGTCATCAGTGATGTCATGAGTGATGTCACTGACCATGTCATGAGTGATGTAATATGTGACGTCATCAGCAGTGCATTGCGGGCGCATGAGTTATAGTTAGCTGAACTAAATATAACGGGTTAATTTCAACGGTTTTGTACGAGTAAAAAGTCCAGCTAACTATAACGCCCCTGAAACCTATGGTTTTTTCAGTCAATTTTTAAGGTTTTTTAAATGCTAATTCCTAACTATAACGTGCCTGAAACCTATGGTTTTTTCAGTGAATTTCAAAGGTTTTTTAAATGCTAAATTCTAACTATGCCTACAGAGATAGGACATGTGAAGAAAGAAGAAAAAACGCACAGAAAGAAAAATGCAGGAAGAAGGATAACGTGCAGAAAGAACAAACAGAAGAGCAGAAAGAAGCCTTGTTGCAAAATCATCTAGTACCCTCAACTTTTTCAGACGGATACTGGTGGTAACTGAGTCTGACTAACCAGTCCTAGAGCCAGTGCTATGTTAAAAGACACTCAGAATACAGTGAAAACACCTACATACACTAGGGAAAACTATGCGTTGGGGTCCCCCTGTGATTAGCATGACCTCCTCTGTAAGCCCCTAATATATAACAGGGCAGGGGATTAAAACTAACTCTTAAAACGCGCCACAGGGTGTGTTTGCACACGTCACCTCAGGCCCCGTCCCCTCCCTTCCCCACTGTGTAAACACGCCTTGTGGCCACTTTAGTTTGGGAGATTAAGCTCCCTTAAATCCTGAGGGTCCCTAGGGTCCAACTAGACCACTAGGTACCTCCAGTAAGTGCCACAGAGCTGCGTTGCAGAGAGATGTAAAAAGGGGCACGGCCTAGACCACCTGTCTGCAACGCAGCTCCCTGGCGCATACTGGAGATACCTGTTGGGCTAGTTGGCCCTCAGGGACCCTCAGTATTGAAGGGGAATTAATTCCCCAACTTACAACTGGCCAGGGGGCGCGTTTGCAGAGTGCTGCAAGGAGGGGGCGTGGCCTCCGGCGCGATGCCAGTCTTTTATTTATTTTATTTTTTTAAGAAGGAGGGCTGTGTGGCCCACCTTCTTTTTCTAATTTATTGGCCCTGGGAATCCCATCCCCCAGGGCCTGCACCCTAATATTTTTTGTTGAACAAAATTAATTTGGCCTTCCCAAGGCCTTAATCGGCCCCGGGGACCCCAAGCCCCGGGTCATGGCCTTTTTTTTTTTTATTCTTTTGGAGGGGGGCTGCGCTGCCCCCCTCCTCAGGCCACTTAAGGCCCCGGGGAGCCCATCCCCCGGGGCCGGACTTTGTTTTTTATTATTTTAAAAAAATATATATTTATAAAAAACACCTAGGACATGCTGGACAAACCGTATGTACCTACCACCATGACGATTTGCTTGATATTCATTAAAAGGCGACTATGCATGCAATGAATCCACGTGGAATGTATTTACACCACTAGTGAAGCTCTGACGTATCTGATGCCCTACCGTGCCCAATCCCGGCACCCCCCGCCGGTGGGTACTCTCCAAGTAGACACCCTTGTTGTTTATTTATACAAATATGGGTAGCTATTGACGGGCACATTTAATACACACGCACACCAAGCCATTCAAAGGGGATTCGACAAAAATGCGACCAAACTATGCAAGAAACCCCCCTCACGGTTAATAAAACACACATCCACCGCCGGATGTGTAATACTTTTTTTTTTACTCTCTGGAAAGGAGACTAACCTCACTTGAGAGTCACAGCGTGCTCCTGGCTGAGCCCAATGCTGTATTACACCCACCAGTGCCCACCGAGTGCCACACACCTCTGTGTTGTATTCCACCAGCTAGTGCATATGCTATGACACTCTCTAGCCCATGTGCACTATAACACCACCCCGTGAATATGTCATGCCACACTTGCCTTCGCACGGGTTATATTGTCCCATCTAACATGCCTTCCTCGATGCCTATGTTATAACGCACAGCGCTATGCAATACATATTACAATCTGGGATCCATATCTTTGTCACAGTGCATATGCAACGTTACACTCCCCAGCACATATTTTATATTACAACTTTAGAGACTAGTTAGGTTACACAACACTGCCCTGTGCATACTACACTCCAAGGCGCATATCGCACAGCACGCGCTAGTGCCTGTGCTATCTCGCGCTCTCCAATGAATCTGTCATTGCGCACAATGTATTGCATATTATATTTCACGCCCCGGTTCATTTTATATCACACTTTTTGGTGCATAGTTTATACCATATACTATATCTAGTTTTAATTTTCAATCGTGCTCTCAGGACTATGTTCTATATAACACTGCGTCCATCTAACCTTTTCACGGGCATTACATTTTGCGATGGGGGGTGGAGGGTCAGGGGGTGTTTCTGCCAAGTGAGCCCGGAGTCACAGTCACAAACGTCCTCTTCTTCCTGAATAAAAGTGAGATTATGCTGCATACTTGTTCATATTTTAAGTAGTTCGCACAGACACACATTTTAAAAACAATAAAGTTCCTAATACCCACCTTCTCTGAACAGTTAGCTTGCTGCCCCATCCACCTCCTCCCTATCCTCTGTTGTCTGAATCCATCGACTAGCCTCCTCCCTACTGCCATGCATGCTCTGATGTGTTGCCACTGCCCTCCATTTAGCATGATGTTCAAGTCCACTCCTCCTGCCCTCCATTGCCCAATTCTATGGCCCATCATGTACCTCCTGCTTAGCCTCTGTGCTTAGCTTGCTGCCCCTATTCTCCTTCCCCCTGCCCTCCGATGCCTTTGTGCATGCCCCTGCTCCATCCTTTTTGCTCACCATGTTCCATGGACTTGCCACTTCTATCTACTCTGAGTGTTCTGTTTAGCTGCCACTCCCCTTAAACCTGAGTAGCATTGTCAGATGACTGTAACCTGTCCCTGCCACCTCCACCCTGCCTGTCCACATGCCATGCCCCTATCCCCTTCCTCCAGTCCTCCATGGTCCATTTTACTGTCACACCCTTCTGCCCTCCCTGTTCTGTTGTGCTGCAACTTCTCCTCCTGCCTGCCCCGCATGGTCTGTTGTGAGGCCCCTTCCCCTGAACTCTCTTGTCTGTGCCCAGGTCCTGACCCTCCCTTCTATCCTCCATGGTCCTTTGTGCATGCCCCTGCACCCTCCTTCTTGCCCATCATAGCCATTGTGCTGCCACTAACCGTCCTGCTTGCCATGCATGGTCTTCTGTGCTGCCATGGCCCCTCACACCTTCCCTGTGTGGTCAGCTAGCTACCCCTGACCCCTTCCCACCTTCCCTCCATGTTCTGTGTGTATGCCATCATAGTCTCATTGTTGCTCTCCATGGTATGTCTTGTTTCTAGTGCCCATCCTGCCTGACCTCCATGGTCATCTTGCTGCTCCTGCCCTGCCCCCTTGCCCTCAGCCCTCTGTTTCCATGTGCAGACCCCTATTCCCTCCCTCCTGGATTGTCTGTTCCATTGTAATGCCCCTGATCCGTCCCTCCTGCCCTTTATGGTCTGTTATGCGGCAGCTTTCTCTCCTGTCTGTCCATTATGGTCAGCTAGCCACCATTGCCTCTTTCCCCTCTGTTCTCTGTTGTCCATGTGCATGGTCCTGTCCCCTCCCTATTGCTTTCTATGGATTGTTGTGCTGCACTCCCGTCCCGCATGCCCTGTGTGGTGTATTGTGCTGCTGCAAACCCTGATGCCTGCCCTGTAGGGTCAATTTGGTGCACCTCTCCATGTCCCTCCTGTCCTCTGTTATCCGAGTCCATGTCCCTACCCCAATTCCTCCTGCCTACCATGATCCAATGTACCATACTTGCGAACATTTTGAACTGGGTAAGAGGGAGATTTTGAAAAAAACTGAGGTATTGATTTTCCCCTTTGAGTTACATTGAAAAAGAGGAGATTGTAGACAGGAGACAGATCAAATAAAGCCCATTTGAGCTTAAAAACATTGGACGTTTCCTGGCTGAAATGGGTCTGTTGGCATGTATGGTTGTACTACCACTGCCTCTTCCTTCTGACCACAATGGTCTATTATATTGCCACAGCCTCTCTTGCCAGTCCTGGATTGTTGGTTTGTTGCCTCTGCCCCCCTTTCCACTGCCCTCCATAGTCTGTTGTGCTGCCACTGTCCTTCCTGCCTGCCCAGTGTGGTCAAATTGTTGCCTCTGCACTCTCCTACCTGCCTTTAATTTTCAGAGTCCGTGCCCCTGGCCTCTGCCTCTCAGCAGTATCGCAATGAACAACTAGATTGCTAACACTCTCTACTACTCTCTCTACTTCTCACTCTCTACTACTCTCTCTACTTCTCACTCTCTACTACTCACTCTCCACTACTCTCTACTACTCACTCTCTACTACTCACTCTCTACTACTCTACTACTATCTACTACTCTCTCTACTACTCACTCTCTACTACTCTCTACTACTCACTCTCTACAACTCACTCTCTACTACTCTGTCTCTTCTACTCTCTACTGCTCTCTACTAATCACTCTCTACTACTCGCTCTACTACTCACTCTCTACTACTCACTCTACTACTCACTCTCTACTACTCTCTACTACTCACTGTCTACTACTCTCTACTACTCACTCTCTACTACTCACTCTCTACTACTCACTCTCTACTACTCTCTACTACTCACTCTCTACTACTCACTCTACTACTCTCTACTACTCACTCTCTACTCTCTACCTCTCTATCTCTCTCTCTACTACTCTCTACCTCTCTACACCTCTACCTCTCTACACCTCTACCTCTCTACCTCTACCTCTCTACCTCTACACCTCCACCTCTACACCTCTACCTCTCTACCTCTCTCTACCTCTCTCTACACGCACACATATGCACATATATATGCATATATATGCATATGCATTTATATATATATGTATGTGTATATTCACTGAAAAAACCATAGGTTTCAGGGGCGTTATAGTTAGCTGGACTTTTCACTCGTACAAAATCCTAGAAATTCCCCTGGTATAGTTAGTTCAGCTAACTATAACTCGCGCCCCCGCAATGCACTGCTGATGACGTCACATATTACATCACTCATACTTACAGTCAAACAGTACAGGACTATCATATGCATTTATACACCTACATAGACACTCACACACCACCAATCATCCATAGAGGTACTCTCACACCTAGTCAGTCATGCAAATAATTAATCACACTCCCATTTACTCACCTATGCAGTTGAACACACACAAGTTCACTTACTCATAAAAATAGTACCACATTCTTACGCTCTTATCAATCACTGATACAAGCACACACTCATCCATACAGCCACTCTCACAATCACACACTCTCACATATACCCACTTATATACTCTTACACACATATATACTGCCTTTCACATATGTAGTTACTCACACATGTACCACTGAGATATACATTCAATCACTAACACACCCATACATACACTCACCCAACCATAGAGTCCATCACAGATGCACTCTTAAAACCATGCACCCATAGAATCACCCACTCACACATGTATGCACAGAGTCATACACACCCCACCCACACAAACACTCAGGCACCCAAACAGATACTCAGACAACCAATCAATAACCCATAGAGACACTCATATAGCTATTCACAAAACCATGCAGCCGCTTATACACCAACAGACAGACAGATACAAACATTCACACAGTTTAGTCACTAGTCTGCAGTAAGATACGTTTAATGACTCACTTATACAGTCAGTCACGCAGCTACTAAATCATCCATTCACACACTTATACACCCACTCATTCTTCCATAGGTTTTTCCCTATATATATATTAAACATATTTAAAATTTACAGAAACACACACTCACTGGATGATGTCATCAGTGATGTCATCAGTGATGTCATTTCAGATGTCATCAGTGATGTCATCAGTGATGTCACTGACCATGTCATAAGTGATGTAATATGTGACGTCATCAGCAGTGCTTTGCGGGGGCGCGAGTTATAGTTAGCTGAACTAACTATAACAGGGGAATTTCTAGGTTTTTGTATGAGGGAAATGTCCAGCTAACTATAATGCCCCTGAAACCTATGGTTTTTTCAGTGAATTTCTAAGGTTTTTTAAATGCCAATACCTAACTATAACGCCCCTGAAACCTATGGTTTTTTCAGTGAATATATATATATATATACATACATATTCACTGGAAAAAACAAAGGTTAAAGGGATGTTTTAGTTAGGAATTAGCATTAAAAAAGCAAAGAAATTTACTGAAAAAAGAATGGTTGGAGGGGCGCTATAGTTAGGGTCAGATTTTCACTTGTACAAATTCATCGAAATTATTCAGTTATAATTACCTGAGCTTACTATAAGTTACGCCCCTGCAATGCACTGCCTATGACCTCACATATTACATCACTCATGACATGGTCAGTGACATCACTTATGAAATCCCTGATGACATTTATAACAATACCATCCAGTGAGTGTAAGTATTTTTTACTTTTTTATGATTGTTAAACATATATACTGAGGTACTACATATGGTAATGTTGTATACTAGGTGTACTACTAATGAGTGAAACCACTTTTAATTTAATTTTTATCATGTGAGTGGCTGTGTGGCTGTATGTACCTTTTTGCATATGGGTGTGTGAATGGCTGTAAGGGTGTACATGTGCTAGTGTTAATAGCTGTTTAGGTGAGTGATTGGGTGTGTCAGTGACTGTATGGGTGGGTGAGTGACAGTGTAAGTGGCTCTATCAGTGAGTAAGTGGGTGTGTAGTGATTTTATTGGTAAGTGAGTGTGTGTCTGAATGGTTGTTTCAGTGAATGACTAGGTGTGTAAGTGGCTGCATGGTGAGTAAGTGGATATTTGAGTAGGTGTTTCATTGAGTGATGTTGTGTGTGAGTAACTGTATTGGACAGTGAGTGCCTGTGTGAATGGCTATATGGGTGAGTACAGGGATATGTGAGTGCTTGTATGGATGTGTAAATGGGTATGTAAGTGGTTGTGTGAGTGAGTGCATGAAGGCATGTATGGGTGAGTGAGATGCTGTGATGAGAGGCTGATTGGGGGTAGTGAGTGGGTCTCAGTACTGGTATAGGTCTGTGAATTGGTATATCAGTGGCTGTATGGGTGTGTGAGTGGGCACACAAGGTTGTATGGGGGGTGTGTATGTGTGTGAGTGGTTCTGTGGATGATGCCATCAGTGATGAGGGTTGGGCAGATCTTGTGGAGCTCTACTCAACGAAATTCCACGGAGTTGTCTGAAAACTCTGTGAAATTCCACAGAGTTGCGCAGCTGGCAGAATCCTTGTCCAAGATTAGTGGAGCTGTATTGCATCATCATGCATTTCAGTTTTCTCTTTGGAACATGGCTTGAGAGGACTGTGAAGAATTTGTTTAATATTCCTTCATGCTTTTCTGCTACAGCAAATGGTTGTGCTGGTGGAGTGAAGACAATATTTAAATAAGATCACTGGGCATGCATTTAAATAAAATTAGAAGAGAAAATCCAGACTTAAAACGAACTGCAGTTAGGAGGGAGCTTGTTATGTTATGTTATGTTAGGGAGATTTATAGAGTGCATGGCTGCCCCAGCAACAGGGTATCCCAGCGCTTGCGGACAGGTGACCAGGGGAGATGTGGCTAGATGGAAGTGAAAAGCCAAGTTTCCTGAAATCCCAGTGGTCATGGGTGCTGCGTGCAGCCAGTGGGATGGAATTCCATAATACGGGGGCCTGAGATTTAAAGGAGTGACCCCCAGCTCTACACCGCTGGACCCTTGGGATGCACAGCAGATGGAGATCAGTGGAATGCAATGTATGCAGAAGAACCTAAGAGGTGCAAAGTCCCTGCAGGATTTGGGGGCCCCGGCCATGTACAATCTTATGTGTGAGGCAGAGGGTTCTAAACTGGACTGGAGGTATGACATTTCTTAGGGAGGGCAAACAACATGCGTGCTGCTGCATTCTGTAACCGTTGGAGTCTTGCAGTAACTGTTTTATTCATGCCAAGCAGAAGACCATTACAGTAATCCAGGCGCAACTGGACAACGGATTGGACTATCAGTTGGTGGGTGGCAGCATATAAAAATCCTTAAATGGGGTTTAGCCGCGCAGAAGACTGAAGCAGGCACCGGCCACTTTTGTTGCATGAGGCATGAATGAGAGGTCCGTGTTTATCAGGACCCCTGTATCGTTAACTGCGTTTCTTGGTGACCCAAGGTCGTGGGCCACCATTGGTAGTCCCACTTGTGAGTGTCCCGGCCAACCATGAGCACCTCCGTCTTTGCTGAATTAAGTTGTAGATAGTTGTTTGCCATCCAGTCTGCAATGTCGAAAACAAGGGAGACCCTATTCACTAGGAACCAGGGAAATTGGTTTGTAACAGAAACAGCGGTTCCTGCGGGACATTTAAAAAACTATCTTGATAATATTATGCACAATCCCAATGGTTAAGGGTTATGACATCAGAAAGAAAGGCTACAGACAGCTATATTTCCGATATTGCTTATATATGTATATATCAAACAATTAATCAATTAATACATAAAGGAAAAACATGATAGTGCTAGTTATTCCCAGTGAAATTGGAGCCAAAAGTAAAGAAAATACTTTTAAATTGGTGACAAATATGACTTGTTTTCCAGAAAAAACTACCATAAACATTTGAACAATGATCACAGCCACTGTGTACAATGATCAGGGCTGCTTAAATTGGTTCGTTTTGATGGGTTTTCAATGACGTTTTGAACCTTTGACACAATACAGGGTCTCTTCAGGACCTGAAATACGATTGTGCAGCCTCTTGAAGAGTGTAATACACCGGTTGAGTGAAAGACAAAATAAAAGATACTCACAAGGGACCCAGCCGGGTACCCTTTGTGTGTATCGAAGTGAAGGGCTGGCAACCAATTGGATGCAGAGTGCGGTCAATGCTGAAGGATGAAGAGGATGGTGTGCACATCCTGTGGTGGGTGCGGAGAGATCTCGAGAGGTAACTGCACACTTGGTGCAGTAGCGACTATGTATGTAAGTTGTTTCCCTAACACGAGTACTGAATCATGCCTTTGTGTCCAGGTATCTTCTTATAAATGAATATAGGAGATCTGTAGTACGTGTCCGAGCATCGCAAGAAGGTAGATCTGACTAATCCATCTAGTACGTCTACCTAGGTTCGATGACCAATCTGCAATGGCCAGAACATCGGCATGGAATTTCAGTTGGTCCATAGCAGGGTTGTTGGAAAAGGTGAATACCAGCTGGGTATCATCCGCGTAAGATACCATTTTGATGTTGCACTCTTTAGCCAGGAGGGCCAGAGGGTGAACATACATGTTGAACAACATGGGGCTCAAGGCAGAGCCCTGCGGGAAACCACAGCTAAGAGGGTAATTACTAGACTGGTAGGGGGGGCATGTACCTGGACTCCCTGCTAAATATAAAATAAGGTGTTGACGATAGGACTTAAGGCCTTAAGCTACCAGAGCGATGCAAGTCTGCCACATCAACAAGGTGCTGAAAGACACACCTGTCAGCTGAGCAGGAAGTAACAAGCCAAAGGTGAAGGAGCAAGCAGCAAAACATTTATGTAGTGTGCACACCACCAGCGCATCTAGGAGCATCCACCTCTCTATCACTACCATCACTCATTAAACCTTTAGCACCCGGAGGTTGGTCAGTAGGGTGCTAGATGTGCAGCCATTATCCCTCTGCCTGATCTTTGGCCTCCATCCACCCCCACCTAAGGCCGTGGGCACTGCCCAGTGACATTGCTTTACCTTTGTTTGCAGGTAGTGAGGGTAGTAGAAGATGTACTGGGGGACATTGGCTGTTTTCCAACTATTTGCCCATATAGCAGGAATCGTTCCTCACCGTGCCCTCAGAACCATTATTCCTGTTGGTGCCAGTGACTCTGGGGGTGCTTCTCTCCTCCCTCCCGTGCAGTTTTACAGAGTTTGACGGTCTCCTTGCACCCTTCTCCTTACGGGCTCTTAGACCTTTATTGTCTTCGTCTCAGGAGCTCACAGCCAGTACAAATAGATGCAAATGTTCCCGTTACCTGTCTGCACGATGCCCCAGTGGAGGTGAACCTAAACTCTAAGCTGTTAAAAAAAACAGTGCTGCAGGAAGCAACTCTAAGAGGAAGTTGCTCTTCTCCAGGCAGGCGATCCCCTTAGCAGCTCCGGTCAGAACAGCACCATAGGGCAGGGACAGATTATTTCAGCGGAAGTTGCCCTTCTCTGGCAGACCCCTCTCATGAGTTGGAAGCCTGTGAAGCCTGAAAGGGCGGGACCATAGAGAGTCAAGAGTGAAGGCTTGAGAGCAGCTGCGGCCCATGTAGGAAACCGTGGTGGGCTGGTGGGAGGGGGAGGTGTTGATAGATGACGAAGAGGGAGAATCAATTATTTATTCATTTTCCCTCATGGTCGTCTGTTGAATGCCCCCCAACCTGGCCCCACACCTCTTACCTGCAAGGGCCACAGCTGCTTGGGAGGGGAGAACGGGATGAGCCATAACTCTGCTCTGCCGGTGGTTAGTGGAGTTTTTTGCCAAACTCCGTGCTCCAATTGGAGCGCAGAGTCACAAAAGCTCCGACAACTCCAGCTGCAGAGTGGAATTCACTGCCCACCCCTGTCATTAAAGTCATTTGAGATCTCATCAGTGATATCATCAGTGATGTTACTGACCATGTCATGAGTGATGTAATATGTGAGGTCATAAGCAGTGCATTGCGGGGGCGTAAGTTATAGTTAGCCCAGGTAACTATAACTGCCGAATTTCTCTTGTTTTGTGAGAGTGAACTCTGACCCTAACTATAACGTCCGTGTAGCCTTTTTTTTCCAGCGAATTTTAAAGTTTGTTTTAGAAATTCTATTTGCTAATTATAACGTCACTATAACCTTTGGAATTTTCAGTGACTTTCCGAGGTTTAAAAAAAAATGCTAATTCCTAACCTTTGGTATTTTCATTGAATGTCTATGGTTTTTAACTTGTATTCTCATTTGCAGAGTGGTGGAGGCAGGGGAATGGGCCTTTGACCAGCTCTCAGGAATCCAGGTGTGTAGAAATATATATATATATATATATATATATTGAAAAAAACAAAGGTTACAGATTTCACTCGTACAAAACCATTATAATTAAGCAGTTATAGTTACCTGAGCGAACTATAACTTACGCCCCGCAGTGCACAGCTTTTGACCTCACATATGACATCACTCATTAAGTTCTATGACATCATTGATTTTTATTTTGTATTTTATTTTAGGAGTTTTGTAGAGTGCTAGTAAGAGTCAAGGATATCAGAGTGCTTTATAGCAACAACACAATAGTTATCGGTCAAACACAGTACAATAAATAATACCGTTTTGAGACTCTAGTCTTTATCATTCAATAATACATTATGATTGTGGATTAGAGCATCAATTTGCTGTGTAGATCTTGCGAGAGAGGTACATATAACTAGGTGGTGTTTCCATGGTGTAATTGACAGTCATTTTGCAGAGGGATAAAAGTGCCTGTGTAGGAGGAATTCTTTTAGTTGTTTCTTGGAGTTCATGAAGGTGGGGTTAGTTTTGATATCTACTGGGGAGAGTTTCAGATTTTGGGGGAATTGCCTGAGAAAGAACGTGAGAGGGCTTTTTATTTATATATTTTAGGGAGGATGACAATAAGTATGTTGGAACTTCTAAGATTTCTCAATTGGCCGGCTTTTGTGACTTTGGTAGTACAAAAATAATGGTCACAGTGGAAATCTGGATTAACATGGAATCAAATCATCACATTGATAAACCAATTAATTCAATGTATTCATATTCATGATATACTTGTGTTCATATTCAATGACAGCACAAATATCTGTACATTTCTAAAATGGTGCGCCAAGAAAAGGAAGGAAAAAGTGCTCAGAGAAGATGTGTGCTTGTGAGGGTTATAGAGGAGGAAAGGCGATGTGCAATATATACATCAAAGACTCATAGTGACCTATCCAGCCACTTTGAAGACTAAATATGCAAAGAACATAGTGTCCTCTTGACACAGTAAATCAATTTCTGTTGTCTGTACATGAGAAGCCAAAGAAAGACCATTGACGTTTTGACCCACTTGATGTGTGTAGGGTATTTTATCCTTAGCCTGGGGTCTTCATCAGGACATGCGGAGACACCTAGGGGTAATATTAAAATGATCTTAATTAACTCAGGTGATGAAGAACATGAGTATAGTTAAGTACGCAAGGAAGGCAATAAATGTTACCCTTGGAACCACCTAGACGAATCTGGTGGTAAAATTTGGAAATATGGGCCCGTAGGCTCCTACGACATGCAGGTGAGCAAAGAGGACTCACAGCATGCTGAACATAAATTAAAAACGGTATCAGCACCAGCACAGTCATGGGAACTAAGGCCATCACTAATCGCCTGAAAATACCAAACCCACTTACTTAGTTGTGAGTCAGTGTAGCGTTAGGGTCAATCCTCTGTATAAAATCCAATACACTCTAAATAGGAGACATAAACCCATGGACTGCTTAATGGGATCCCTCAAAACATCTGACAAGGAATGTTGCAAAATGAAGGTACAGACAGAATGAATGAAACTCACTTGATAAAACATTGGGTACACTCAAAATCCAACGTGGACTGTATTCTTGTAG
The DNA here is from genome assembly GCF_964204655.1 of Triturus cristatus. Lineage (NCBI taxonomy): Eukaryota > Metazoa > Chordata > Amphibia > Caudata > Salamandridae > Triturus > Triturus cristatus. Next base: position 674,566,240 of record NC_140587.1, read on the forward strand.
CAATCTAAAAGGGAACACAAGAGTAACGGTGCGACTCATGTGATACCTGAAAGGATTAGGTATCAGAATAAAAATAAGAACAAAAAATATTAAAGCTAGGAGCTGTGACACACCTGTATGTTGGACCACGGTAATCAGTAATATGGAGTAATTGGTAGAAAGTTCGAGTAAAACAATTATTCCATTCTAAACTTGAAACGATCTAAAAAGCACATGGGTCTATTACGCATAAGAGACCACCATGGTTTGGGACCTCAACGGGAATAGAAGAAAGAGGCTTGGAGCTGTGGCATACCTGCGGCATACCTGTGCGCTCTTTCCAAACAAATCAGGAAACTGACGCGTGGGGCCGGGAAATGCTGCTGGTTAAATCAGGTACGGAAGCATGCTTGGCGTGGTACACCACCTGAACAGCCGCTGAATGCAGGCAGCACCGCTCCAAAACGGCCCTTGTCATCTATTACAATGACAATGTCATTCTTGATGGCAAAAGAACTCATGAAATAAACCGATACCCGTCCGGGTCCGTGGATGTAATAAAAGACTGACAGTGACGGTGCCTTCTTGATGAAAAAGTTAAAGCAGCACACGATATTTAATCTGTATACAATTGTTCATGGAAAACCAAGGTCTGACAGATACTGAAGCCTTGTTACATAACTAATGCTCTACTATCAACAGTGTTTGCCTGTGTAAAATCCCTGACAGTCACTGAACCTACATTGAGAAAAGAAGTGGATATAAGTCGAAAGTTTAGTACAGCTGACACTGTTTATTCTATGATGGGAGTTTACTCTGTATCTGTTTTTTTGCAGAAAGTGGAAATCCCATGAGAAATACACCACTGAGTATTAAAGACTACATACTAAGAACAGTTTACACTTCATGTAAAACTAGTCAAAAGTGTGATTATTCACTTGAAATAGCCAAGGTTTGAAGATGCTAAAGATCATACTACTTGCAGCCTTCATACCGTGGTAAAAACCTTTACAGATAGCCCATCTTCTGAAGCAAAACAAGCACATGTACAAAGGTTAGTGCCTTGTGCACACAGTCTTCAATGTGAAGTAGAAATTCCCATGCAGAGACGATCCTGTCTACAAACGTAAGTCTGCTTAGCATATTTAGTATGTAGTGCACAGAATCTTTGTCCTGCTAGAAACTTTTTCTTTAGTGCCAAAAATATTGTGTGGGTCATAATGTACACAAGTCAACTGTCACCTGCACACAGTGTTACTCTTCAAAACAAAGATTGATAACATGTTCAATACCTCTATATACCTATGGTGCATTAGGAGAACAAGCATTTTGTAAACACTTAGACCGATTATCTAGACAAAGGCTGTTCAAAAATAGGTAGAAAAGTAATATGGCAGTTTCCCGCCACTATGTAAACTATAGATTCAAACTTATACACTCATTGGTTATGTCATCAGAGCCATCAATGATGTCATTTGAGAGGTCATTAGAGATGTCATAAATGATGTCATAGAACATGTCATGAGTGATGTCATATGTGCGGTCATAAGCAGTGCATGGCGAGGGCACAAGTTATAATTATCTCACTATACCTGGTGAATTTCTGTGTTTTTTTTGTTCAAAACCTTAATGTTGTCACTGATAAATTCTTCTAATTATAACTATACTTTAACCTTTGGTTTTAGCAGCACATTTCTAATGTTTAAAAAAAATAAAATCTTTTATCACACCTTACTATAATGTTAGTTTAACCTTTAGTTTTATCAGTTATTTTCAAGTTTTTTTTATACATAAAGTAATATTACATTTTGATAGGTAAATCCAACCCGATGCCCTACAGCTTCCACCCACATGCAGCCAACAGCCTTGTACAGTGGGAGGTTGGATACAAAGTCTGACCTCAGAGGCCAATCCCTGTGAAGGCAGCAAACCCCAAACTGCACAAAGCCTTTGGCTGGCACTATGGGGGTTGGCAACAAGACCTTGCAATGTGGAACCCCTCCCCAGGGTTTTTTTTATTTTAAAGTGGAGAAAAGCCATATGGCCACCTCCCGATCCTCATTAGGCCCTGGGGCCCATCTCTTAAGGGCCTATGTTTTAAATGGGGAGGGGCATTTAATAATTCCTAGTGAACATCATTAGACCCTATGAACCCCAACCCTCAGGGCTGTTGTTTTTTAATAAAGGTGATGGGATCTGCATGGCCCCCCTCCTCGAGCCTTGTTAGCCCCTGGGGACTCCCTCTCCCAGGGCCACTCCTTTAAATAACAGGCAGGTGTCATGAGTGGTCCCTTTCCCCAAGCCAATTTTGGCCCCAGGTTCCCCATCCCTTGGGGCCAAGAGTGATTATCAGGGGAGACGGCCACACAGATCCCCTCCCTGGGTCAATTTTAGCCACAGGGACCCCATCCCCTGGGGCCCAGCATGATTATCAGGGGGAGGGGCATGCGGCCTGCCTACCCGGTCTGATTTTGACCACAGGAACCCCATTTCTGGGGGCTGTTATTATGAGGCCCCGCTCCCTGGCCAATTTCAGCCCTGGGACCCCATCCCCAGGGCCCGGCATGCTTTGTAGGGGAAGGAGGAACATGACCCCCTCCATGGGCTGAATATGGCCCCAGGAACCCCATCCCCTGGAGCCCAGCATTAATATTAGGGGGCGGGACATGCAGCCCCCATCCTGGGTTGATTATAGCCCTGGGCACCCCATCCTCCTGGGCCCTTACGCTTTAAAGGTGAGTGCCCTGGTGCCCACCTAAAGTACCCACCATAAATTCATATGGCCGGCTGGGGGAGCCCCAAGGCCCCCATGGCTCTAGCTGGCTCACCGCATATAGCTGAAGCCGGGAAGGCTCCGACCCACAGGGAGCAGTTCCTAATGCTGCTCTATGCCAATTGGAAACACCTTTTGAACTGTTTCCCTGTCTGTTCCAATGTGGGCATGAGCGCAGATCAAAGGTCCACTGCCAGCGGGTGGGATTATTTTTAAAGCTCCTGCCTGCTGGGACCGGACTTAGTAGTTTCTCCCGCTTGGCCATTTTTAAAAAAATGCTCCCACCTAGAGAGAGAAAGCACAGGTTTGTCCTGGGGTGGGCTCCCCAGGGCATAGCATCTGAGCTGTCCCCGGGAATAGGGCCCATAAGTAATTAATGGCTGCAGGAGGGGTGCTGTGTGGCCCATCCCCATTTTGAACAATTTTGGCCAAGGGGTGGGCTCCCAGGGCCTTGTAAGGCTCAGGGAGGGGGGCTGCACTGCCCCTCCTTTCCATATAAACAAGTATGGCCCTGGGGATGGGCTCCCCTGAGTCTCTGGAGGATTGGGGAGGGTGGCACATGGCCCCCCTCCCCCTAAAAAATGTTTGCCCTCAGGGTGGGTACCCAGGGCCTCTGTGGGCTCAGTGTGGGGGACAACCCAGTCCCCACCCCCTTCATGAATACAGCCCTATGGGTGGGTTCCTCTGGGCTTATTAATATTGAATGCAGCCCTGTTGCCATTTTGTTCCTGATCCCACAAGAGTCTCATGGCATTACAGCTTTTTTGTTGACTTACTTTTCTTTTTTGTCAGGGGGTACCTCTTGGCCCCCTCCGTGGGACTTAGGGGATCAGGGGATCCCTAACCTGACTCCTTCTAATATTTTATTTGTAATTTCAGGACAGGGGACTAAGTCCCTGAGTCCTCTAATGGCTGTAAGTGCCACGGTTCTCATGTTGCTGGTAGTCAATGAGAGCTCTTGCTCCTGCATGAGTCTGACTTCCATAGGAGTGAGCTGGCCCAAGGGAACTGGAGCGCCCTGGGCCAATTACTGTGGCAAAGTTGTCAATGAGTTTCATCCCCAAATCCAGGGCAGTGGTCGCTCCATATTCAGCCTCCATCTGTTAAAGGACTTCAGGCAAAACAGCATTTGAAGGAGTACCATGAGTAATTATGTAGATGGCAGCAAATATAATACCCCATGTATTTCACTCAAGTGGGCAAACCAATCCAAGTGGAAGACACATAGTGAGAATTCTAAATTTATCTTTGGGTCCCATATGGGGGAAAACTGCCTTAAGCTGACTTGTTTCTACTGCTAACCAAAATGCAATTTTAACACATTTGCCGGAACCTTAGCCATAAAAGCTTGAATGGTAACTTGACTAATTGCAGGAATAGCTAACTGACACTGTCCAGATCAAGGAGCAGTTTTTAAGGTACGCATTATGAACTGCATCGGACATTGATACAGTCTAATCAAATGGTTCAAGAGATCAAGCGTGTCTTGCTGTGTTAAACGATGTGCATCCAGAAAGCGAGAGTAGCCTGCTAAGACCAGTGAAGTTGCTGCATCATTACTGAGAGGGCTCAGTCTTACATTTCGATGAGTATGTGGGAAGGTACCTTGAAACCAATTATGATGTTCCTGGTAGGTTAATGGGCTTCTTAAATATTCACAGGGTCTATATGCATCCGGAACTGCAGACAGTATGTGTGAAAAGTTTGTGAATTTGCATTTACTGCAGGAAAATTAACCTGAGAATAAAAACGTTGCATTTATATGCTTCATGTGCATCAACCATGACTGCTTGCCTAAAACTAATAGTAAAAATCACTGCTTGAGCTATATTTAATTAATGGAATGCAAAAAAAGGAGACACTATAGGTGAGTATAGTTTTATTAGATCAAGCTCGATCAACCTGCAGAAATAAATTGGGGCTTCCTGTTAACCCCTTCGCTGCTAGGCCTTTTCCCCCCCCGCTTAGGTCCCTGTAACTTTTTGACCACATAAGGTATACACGCCAAATTTGCGTCCTTTTTTCCCAACATCATGGGGATTCTAAAGGTACCCATGGTTTGTCGATTCCCCTGAAGGGGACCCAGAAATTAGCCAAAATATAGCTAAATTGTGTTTGTTTTTTGGAAAAATGGGAGAAAAGTGCTCCAGATGAAAGCGTCTGGTTTTTTCCTCTGCAAATGGTATCGAGAAAGGGGTTGTGGTGCTGAAATCACCATCTTCCCAGCTTTCAGGGACAAGCAGACTTTTTTCAGAAAACCAACATTTTTTACACAGTTTTTTCTGGGACATAGCCTATTTTTGCTTCTTTATGTGCTTTCAACCTCCTTCCAGTTTATGGTAGAAATGGGTATGAAAGCAATAATGGATCCTGGAAAGCTATACATTTTAAAAAAGTAGACAAAATTCTGAATTCAGCAAGGAGTCCTTTGTGGAGATCCTTCAAGGTTTATTCATAGAAACTAACAGTTAAATATAGGAAAAATTAAAAATTGGTTGAAAAAAACAGCCATTTGTGTCAATGTTTTCACCTGTAACTTCTTAGAATTATGACAGCTGTTCAAGAGCAATATACCGTTACATTTGCTGGACTTTTCTGGTTGGGGGATATATAGGACTTGTAGGTTCACCAAGGACCGGGCGAACCCAGTGCCAATAACTGAGAGGCGTCTTGCAATGTTTTTTTATTAAGTACCGGATATATAGCAATTATTTTGGGAAAGTGTATACATGGAAAAATCGGTATGAAAGACACCTATGTATTTCTGAAATGGGAACAAAGTGTAGAGTTTAGAAACAGTAGATATTTGCACATTTTCTAAATTGGGAGTACCCATAATAGCATGAGAATTATAGGTCATTTTTCAAAATGACTTCTTTTTTACACATTGTCTTTCATTTGGAAGGCAGAAATGCAGCGAAAATGTTTAAAACAGGTAATTCTTTCAGCTAAATTTGAGGTTTGCAGGGGATTCTGGGTAAGAAAACATTGGGGGACCCACACAAGCTATACCTCCCAGAAATCCCCCGGGTGTCTAGTTTTCAGAAATGTGTGGGTTTGGTAGGTTTCCCTAGCTGGCCACCGAGCACGGGGCAAAAAACCTAGGTGACCCCCTTGCAAAACCAGGTTGTTTTGTGATAGGCAATTTTGATGTCGCCTCAATACGTTTTAGGCCCTTGCTTGTTGTGGGTACTTGGTCCTCCCACACGAGAGAGGCACCATTTTTATTGGGAGACTTGGGGAAACGCTGGTTTGTAGGAAATTTGTGTCAGCCCGTGATGCCACAACTTTCCCACACAAAAATGTGTTGAAAAAGTAATTTTTTTCAGCTACATTTGAGGTTTGCAGGGGATTCTGGGTAAGAAAACGTTGAGGGATCCATACAAGTCATACCTCCCTTGAATCCCCCGGGTGTCTAGTTTTCAGAAATGTGTGGGATTGGTAGGTTTCCAAAGCTGGCCGCCGAGCACGGAGCCAAAAACCCAGGTGACCCCCCTTGCAAAACCAGGTTGTTTTGTGATAGGCAATTTTGATGTCGCCTCAACACGTTTTGGCCCCTTACCTGTCGCGGGTACTTCGGCCTCCCACACGAGTGATGCACCATTTTTAGTGGGAGACCTGGGGGAACACTGGGTGGTAGGAAATTTGTGTCAGCCCGGTGATGCTACAACTTTCCCACACAAATGTGTGGAAAAAGTAATTTATTTCAGCTAAATTTGAGGTTTGCAGGGGATTCTGGGTAAGAAAACGTTGGGGGATCCATGCAAGCCATACCTCCCTGGAATCCTCCAGGTGTATAGTTTTCAGAATTGCGTGGGTTTGGTAGGTTTCCCTAGCTGGCCGCCGAGCACGGGGCCAAAAACCCAGGTGACTCCCTGGCAGAACCACGTTGTTTTGTGATAGGCAATTTTGATGTCGCCTCACTACGTTTTGGGCCCTTGCCTGTCACGGCGGGTACTTGGGCCTCCCACACAAGTGTGGCACCATTTTTATCAGGAGACCTGGGGTAGCGCTGGGTGGTAGGACAATTGTGTCAGCCCAGTGATGCCACAACTTTCCCACACAAAAATGTGTGGAAAAGGTGATTTTTTCAGCCAAATTTGAGGTTTGCAGGGGATTCTTGGTAAGAAAACATTGGGGATCCACACAAGCCATACCTCCCTAGAATCCCTGGGTGTCTAGTTTTCAGAAATGTATGGGTTTGGTAGGTTTCCCTAGATGACGGCCGAGCCCGGGGCCAAAAACTCATGGGACCCCCCCGCCTTGAAATCCAGGTTGTTTTGTGATATGCAATTTTGATGTCGCCTCACCAGGTTTTGGGACCCTGCCTGTCACGGGTCCTTGACCCACCCACAAGAGTGAGGTACCATCTCTATTGGGATACTTGGAGAAAGATGGGGGGGAAATTTCTTGTTTCCTTCTGCAGCGTGAAAATGTTGGCACAAAAATTCAAGGAACATATAACAGACACATTTAGAGGTTTGCAGGACATTGTGGGTAAGATAACTTGTTGTGATCCACAAAATAGACATCACCATGTACTGCCATGGGTGTTTAGTTTACGACAATATCTACAGTAGGTAGGTTATTCTTAGATGGAATGTACACCTTGGCAGAGAGACAAAAAAGACAAAGCTTACTGCACCGCCCTCTATTCCCACACAAACACATACTGGTTGGATTTGGCATGAGGGCGAGTGATGGTTCAGTATATAAAATTGTATTAACAAGAGATTTCACAAAAATGAAATGCACTGTCAATAATTGAAATGACAAAAAACTGAACCAGTGACCCGCAGCTCGTGAGCTGTAAATCCACGTCAAGGCCCCTACCTCTTAACAGGTCATTCATACACCTTTCATACATGTGACACATATAAAACCATTCACACTGCCAGCCACGGGCCCAGCACATTACAACACTCACATCAGCAGAAAGCACAATTCAAGGGCCCATCACTTTCACACGCCCACATTCCTGACATAGCAACTACACCAGCTCAAGGATTAGGTGGAGTGGCGTTTGGCAAGCAGTGTGTGTAGTGACTAGCAGCAAGTCACTACTCACAGACCACCAGCCAAGCACCAGTCAACGTACACTGCCAGCCAGCACAAGTCCAGTCACACCACCAACCAAACGCCAGTCCACACACACCACCAGCCAAGCACCAGTCCAGGCACACTGCCAGCCAAGTGCCAGTCCATGCACACCGCCAGCCAAGCGCCAGTCCACACACACTGCCAGCCAAGTACCAGTCCACGCACACCGCCAGCGAAGCGCTAGTCCATGCACACCACCAGTCAAGCGCCAGTCCAAACACACCGCCAGCCAAGCGCCAGTCCACGCACACCACCAGCCAAGTGCCAGCCTACGCACACCGTGGTCACATTTAGGATTTTTTTATACAAAAAAGAAAACACAAACAAATTGCAAATAGATACAAATCTACTAACACAAAATCTAGACTAAATACATTGCACAAATGCCAAACTTGAAACTGAACAAAAAATATAAAACAATAGAGACCAGGCAGTCACTTTACCACTCATGCATGCTCCCAAAAATTATTTTGCGTGTGTTACATTCTAAAACAAGCAGGCACACACAGCCCAGGGTTAGAAGGACACTCGGTGCAGTACATATGAGTCTTTTTCCGTGTACCTCTTCGCCAACAGACTCTACATCTCCTACTGGGAAAGTCTTTTGAGGGTGTGGAAGGAATGTGATCAGGAAAGTGACGATCTTTCAATCTAGACACATCCTCCACCACTCCAACTCTAGGATCACTTGCCTGTTCCACTAAAACAAGGCTGCCTATTACAGACTCCTGAAACTTAGCAAAAGTCATCTTTGACTCAGGACAAGAATCCTTGAATATAACAGAACCATTAAAGGTTGCCAAGTGGAAAAGACGGATAGCCAACTTCTTAAAACAAATGTAAGCCTTACGAAGAGCAGTGTAAGGTTCCAACCTCTGATCTACTCTTTCAACACCACCCATGTGCATATTATTGTCTAAATTGCACACAGGTTTGCGCGCTTCAGCAACCTGACCCCAAACAGTCACAGGTGAAGAGCTTTCATCATTGATGGTAGTCAGCATGTAGACATCTCTACTGTCTGAAAACTTCACAGCTAGAAGTTCCTTGCAACGCAATGCACTCTACTGTCCCCGCACAAGCTTTTGACAAACTAGTTATTTTGGGAAACCATCACGGTTAGAGGGGATAGTGCCACAAGCAACAGTGTCCACTTTGGCAAATTCGCTGAACAACCGCACACCAGTGTAGAAGTTATCTACATATAAATGTTAAAAAGTCCTCTACCAAGTTCCCACACAATTTTCTCAGTCACTCCAAAAGTGGACGGACAACCAGTGGGGTTAATCCTGGATTCCTTACCGGTGTAAACCCTGAAATTAGAGACATTTCCAGTCCTACTGTCACACAGCATATACAGCTTAATTCCATAGCGTGCCCTCCTACTAGGAATGTATTGCCTAAATACCAAGCGGCCCTTGAACAAGACCAAAGACTCATCCACTGCTATTTCTTTCCCTGGAGCATAGATCACAGAAAAATGATCTACAAAGTGATCAATGACAGGCCGTATCTTAAAAAGACGGTCACACTCAGGGTGATATTATGGCAACGCTAAACCATCATCGACAAAATGCAGCATCCGAAACAGAAGCAAATACCTATCACAACTCATGACTGCCGGAAATATAGCCGTTGCCATCAAGGGACTAGTAGACCAATATGAAGACATTGATGGCTTCCTTAGCAAGCCCATCAAAAAAGTTAAACCCAAGAACTTCTTCATCTCTTCCAGATTTGTGGGAGTCCACCGGGGAGCTCTAAAGTGGGGCTTAAGGCTGGCACTGATGTCCCTCAAAAACTGTTCGGCATACAAATTAGTCTGCTCAACAATCTCTGCCAAAATACATCTTCCATAAACAACTGAAAAAAATGAATCGGCAAAAACAATTCTGTATTCACTCTACACCCTGGAACACCAGTAAAGTCTGGCAATGCCAGCTGCACCATGCCTGGGGCAACCCAGAGGTCATCACTTCCAACTGGAAGCCTTGCAGCCCCAGGCTGCAGCCCAGATGCCTCTTGCTGCACTATCGGCACATCAATGTCCTCCTCTAAAACAGGCACGTCATCCGCACTAAGAGTCGCTTCATCCGCACTGAGAGTAGCTTCATCATCCGATGATTCCATGTGGAGAGAAAACGTACTGCCTGAATTTTTCCCCTCTCTCCTCTGCCTCGGATGCAGAGTCAATCTCTGAACCATGGTCAGAGCAAGACTCAAAAAGCATACCAACAACCTGCTGAGCAGTAATTCTGCGGCTAGCCATTATCCTTACTAAGAAAGGAGACTGCACAAACAAGTCAACAAGAAGCAACACTGTGCAAAATAAGTAAGTAAAAAAAATGTTTACCTTTATTACAAAGATCTATATACTCAAAAGTTATTCAATTCACTTGGAAGAGACAGCTACACTCACCAGCACCTACTCTGCAGAGAGACAGCAAAAACCAACGATATCCCACTGGAAAGAAAAAGACAAAACCAATTACTCACAAGACAACAAAATACACATTGAGCTAAAATGCAAAAAGTGTTTGACACTCAAAAAACAGAAGCCAAACATACTGCTATTATTACACCATTTGCAAAAAACACATTCATGCAGAGAAAGGAAACTCATTTACATTGTACAAAAAAAGTCTCTTACCAAACACATGCAACTACACAGACAGCCGAACCACCAGTAACGAAACTGCAACTTGGAACAGTCTAAAGAGCAAAAGCCTTGAACTAGAACAAAAAGGGAGAAATAAAGCATTACAATTGCAATTCACAAGAAATAAAGCAATTAACTTTATAACACGCTATGTCACTACCCAAATAGTCAATCTGCCAGATGGGCCATCAAATAGAGCTGAGAAAAATGGGGGGTTATCTTGCCCAAGGGATCGGGTGAGGTTGTCTGCCTTGCCGATCTGATCCCCAGGTGGGGCAGAATACAGCAGACAGAAATGTGCCCCCCTTGCAAAATAAAAAAATCCCTGGTGCCTAGTAGGGATGTTTGCCTCTCCCCTCTAGCCTAGGGCAGAAAGGCAAAAAAAAGGGGCAGATCTGACCCCAGGAGGGGCAGAAAAAACATTAAGCAAATGTTACCACCTTGGAAGCAACCATGTTTCTTCCTTTACACACAAAACTAAATCCCTGGTGCCTAGTGGGGTTTTCTACACCCCCCCCCCCCCGGGGCAGAAAGGCCAAACAAACAGGCAGATCTGCCCCCGGGGGGGCAGCATACACATATAAAAAAATATGCCCCGTGGAAGCGGTCCTTGCCCAAGGGATCGCTTCCATTTTAATTTTATAATGGGTCCCTGGTGACTAGTGGGGTTTCATGGGGGTATAAAGGCCAAAAAAAGGCTAATCTGCCCCCAGGGGGGGCAGAATACACATATGAAAAATAAAATGCCCCCCCGGAAGTGACCCTTTCCTAAGGGGTCACTTCCAATTAAATTTTAAAGAACTCCCTGGTGTCTAGTGGGGTATTCTGTCTAAACGGGTCGATCTAATACACATTAAAAGAATATGCCCCGATTGCTGAAGCGCGATCATGACGCTGTGTGCGATGGTGCAGCAGGAATGCCTTGCATTGAGACATCACAGGAGAGGAAACACTCTTTCCTCTCCCCCTATGCCTCAATGTACAACAAATCCCCCCGCCCCACCGGAGCAGCAAACACTCACCTTGCTGCCTGGGTGCCTGGAAGCAAATGGCTTCCAGCGCGTCCGGGGCTTCCTGATGACGTCGGCGCGCGTTGTGTGTGCTGACAATATGGGATTGCCCGGGGGGTAAGGGGTGGCAGTGGAAACTCTTCAGCTGCCATCACCTTCTGTGGGGGCTAGATCGGCTGCCCAGCACCAGCGCTTCCCCCATGGGTGGGTGCCATGACTGAGCGGTTCCGTCATGAGCACACGCCGACTGTGGCTCATGACGGAACCTATCTGTCATGAGCACGCAAAGGGTTAAAGCTGAAGTGGATGAACATGTATGACATCTCAGTATAGAAGTGATAAAGGAGCCTTGGGCTCAATCAAGAAACTACTCAGGCTACCCATTAAATAGGTACCAGACCTACTAGTTGGTGGCGTCATGTTACACGGTTCCTTCAAATTTAGTAGAACTGTGAATCAGATCAACAAAACTTAATATTACAGTGACTGAGTCTTCTTCTACCATCAGTAAATTATGGTTCGGATAGTAGTACATTTAATTTCATAAACCTTCGGAGTTGTAGATGTTGTTGGCAACCTTGAACATAACCACATTCAGTCCAAAGGAATTCGTGGAAAAAAATCTAACCTTTTCTTTAGTCACTATTGCCTACCCAAGGTGTCACAAAGAAAAGAAATGATAATACATTTTCAAATGTTTATTGAAAAGATCTAATGCTTGTGAATTGGTCATGAACTGAGATTATTAGACAGATGATGCACATCATTGGTATAAACATTATGCGAATGGTGAAAAATAAAAACAAATCAATAATGATAATTGTTTCTAATGTTACTCCTAGCTATCACTAGAACCTCTACACTAGCGAGAACATGTTAGGAGTGTCTTTCTGCCAGGCCCTGTTGGAATGATCTTACCACATTCCTTGGTGCAATGTCTCAGGAAGACAGCCTCATTGCATTAACTAATGCACCCCGCCTGAGTGTGTAGTACTGCATATTTCTACTTGAGTGGTTATCTTATTTCTTAGGATGAAGGCCGGGTGTGCAGGGCTGCATCTGAGTCAGGTCTGCTTTTCCATAGACAGTGTGCTTTTTGGTTTGCTAATAACTTTTGTGCTGCTTGACAAATCTTTACAAAATTTTCCCCCAAAAAGGTTCATCCACTTTACCTCCTTCTTGGAAAGATTCGGGGTGAGTCATCAAGCAGGAGACAAGAAAAAAGGGAGGTACAAAGACATAAAATCTCCAAGCATTTTCCATAGATTTTTTCAGAAAACAATACCGCAAACACTGTTTAATAGAATTACACTAAATTACACTAAATTTGGCATAAATCTAGATAATGGTGCCAAAAGCGTTCTTTCGTCATTTGACTGTTTAGTCTTTTTTTGAGCAATTAATATTCAAAAATATTTGTATATCTGAACCATGGGTTTGTAAATCTGTTCAGTAGTTTAAGAGATATTTACGATTAAAAAATATAGATATGTGGGGTCCTTGCAGTGGACTTGCAGATCCTACTGAAATTTGATTGGCTGCCAACACTTCAACCAGGAAGTGTTGGCAGCCATTTTGGAACTTGGTTTGAAGCCAAGTCTCACAAAAAAAGTTAAAAAAAGGAAAGGTGCCGGGGTAGAAATATCCTACTCCCCCAAATATGCTAGGGGGTCCAACAGGGACTCCGATGTGGGTGAAAAGCATTTTATTATTGAACTGTGCCACAAATTTGTTTTTAGAAGAAACCCCCAGGCAGGCCAAATCCCTGGGACAGTTGTTATGATAATGCCAGGGGTGCCAATGCTGCACCCCCTGGGAATTTCCACCTCCCAGAGGCAAACAATAATAAACCTGGGGGGCCCACATGCCTCCCCCGCAGTCCTGGGGACTGCCACCTCCCTGGGGTACTGATTGAATTAATTCAGGGGGCACTCCCTCGGCTCATTTAAGGGCCCCAGAAACCACATCCCCTGGGGCCATGTAAATTGATGAAGGGGAGGGGGGCGCTAAGCTTAGTAAATCCCAGTTAAGGACTTATGTTGCCTTGACCCAGTTTAACTCCCACTTTTTCACTTTAACACTCGCTTTCACTCACTTTCAAATACACTCACTCTCTGAGTCCCAGACATGCACTATGTCTCTCACTCATTCTCACTCACTCTGTCAGTCAAACACTCTTACACACTCTCAGGCACTCTCACTCCTGATACAGTCATCTCTTTCACTTAGTTGCTTGCCTACCCTAACTCAGTCACCCACTCTCAGCCATACACTCATTCACTTGCTCATTCTCATCCACTCTGCACACTCACTCTCACTCTTTCCCACTCTCTCATGCACACACACATGCGTAGGCAAGCATACACCCAAAAGTGCTTCGCTTTAGGTTCGCCTCTGCCGCAGAAGCTGATCCCATGGACTATAAGACACACAGCTCTCACACCCAGTTTAAATTGTTGATTGTGAAGCCTCTACTTTTACATCATTATTTCAAGAGTTTAAAGAATCTGCAGACTTTCAGAGTGCCAGAGAAAAAACCATACACAAACCATGCATGTCTTGGCTGGAAAGGCAAACATATCCAGGGTGCAATGTGCACCAATGTGTATGCTTATTCACTATCATGTTGAGAGCCTGAAGATGTGGTGCAGAGGTCTTTAAAGATGCAAATTAAAATATTTATTGAATCAGTACTTTGATTTGATCTAAAGCTGAATTTCATTAAGTTAAATCCAGCAGGATGACTGTCAGCATATAAAATTATGTTTCCTTGAAAATGCACTATAGCATTTATCACATTTATCAAGCGACCCTTGACCCTTCCAGGCAGGTTGCTCCCAACGCCGCACAGCTCCACCTGCTGCGCCTGTGTCCCTGCACCCGGATCCCGCTGCTGCTGCGAGTTCGAGGCCCTCCTCCACCCGCAGCCTCCTGCTTGCGCCTCATCCCTGGTGGCCCACTGGTGAGCCGTAAGTATCTGTCTGCTTGCTCTGTTCCTTGTTTTGTATTTTTTGTTATCTGTATTTGTATTATATTCTGTCTTCTGTATTCTGTTACTGCATCTGTAAAGGTATCTGTGATAGCTCTATTGTAGTCTGTTTTCTACTGCCCTTGTACTTCGTTTTGTGTACGTTTTCCCCTTCAGCCCTTCCTAGTGTTTTTCAGCCTTCGCCTCCCCCGCTGCTGTGTCCCCTGCGGCCCTGCCCCCCTCGCTCACCCAATCGATCCTGCCTCCTAGCTGCTCCTGCCTCCCACCTCCCCTTCTTACGGCGGCCACTGTGCGGCCGTGCCGCTGGCGCGCCTTTGGCGCGCCTAAGGCAAGACCGTCTGCACCAGGACCGCGCCCAGCGCCAGACCCCCTGGCACCCACGAAAGCCACGTCACCTGACGCCGCTACAATGCCAGCACCCTCCACACTCTCAACACCGGCCGATCACACACCTGCTTCTGGGCCATCCCAAAGTGCACTCAAGGACCCTTCTTCTTTCGGAGCTTCAGCTACATCAGCCTCCAAGCCACCACCCCATCCACTGGGATAAGATGCAACAACCTCAAATGCATACTACTCAACACCCGTTCCGCCCGCAAGCATGCCATTGAACTCTGGGACCTACTTGACTCCTCCTCCCCGGACGTCACCTTCCTGACGGAGACCTGGATGAACCCCACCTCGGCACCCGACATCGCCATAGCCATTCGCCGACTGCTACAGGATCACCCGCAGGGACCGCACCTACAGAACAGGAGGTGGAATCGTCCACAGAAACACCCTCAGAATCTCGACCAGCACCGATGACACCCTCAGCGCCGCCGAACACCTGCACTTCCAGATCCACATCAACCCCAACACCACCCTCAGAGGAACCCTCATCTAAAGACCCCCCCGGACCCTGGCCACAGTTCCGCGACTCCATCGCTAACTGTGTCAGCACGCACGCCCTTGCATCCACAGACTACATCCCCCTCAGAGACCTGAACTTCCACCTCGAGAACACCAACGACAGCAACTCCACCACCCTGCTCAACAACCTCGCCAACCTCAGACTCAAACAACTTGCCACGACTCCCACCCACTCCACCGGACACACGCTCGACCCCATCTTCTCCGCCAGCAACCAGGTCACCTTCAGCCACACCACCGAGCTCCACTGGACCAACCACCGCTGCATCCACTTCACCTTCAAGAAGCCCACCACACACCACCACACACAACAGGCCCCCTGCCGCAGCTGGAGCAAAGTCACCGAAGACCAGTTAATTACCACCCTTGCTCAAAATCCACCAACGGACTCCACCGCCACCCGCAACACTCTCTCCCCGATCAAGAAACCCTCAAACAGACGCACCGACAGAAAAGCCACCTGGTTCACCGCTGACCTCCAAGCTTCTAAGCAGGCCTGCCAAAGGCTCGAGAAGGAGTGGCACCACAAGCAGACACCAGACAGCAATGTAGCCTACAAGAGCGCCATCCGCAGACACCACCAACTCATCCGAACCGCCAAAAAAGGACCTCCTTCAAGGAACGCATCGACAACAACACACACAACATTAAGGAACTCTTCAACATTGTGAAGCTCCAACACCAACAATATCCTGCCATCGCAAGACCTCTGCGACTCCCTAGCCACCTTCTTCCACCACAAGATCGCAGACATCCACGACAGCTTCAACAACCAGGCCCCCCCAACAGCCACTGACACCTCAGACTCACTGCCCCCCAGCCACACTGACCCCCTGGTCTCAAAACCATGAACACCATCCACTCCGGCTCACCATCAGACCCCTGGCCGCACCACATCTTCAACAAAGCAAGCTTCACCATCGCACCTCAACTCCGCAAGATCATCAACAACTCCTTCAAAACTGCCACCTTCCCGGAGAGCTGGAAGCACGCCGAGATCAACGCCTTACTCAAGAAACCCAAGGCGGACCCTAAGGACCTCAAGAACTTCTGGCCCATCTCCCTACTCCCGTTTCCGGTGAAAGTCATCAAGAAGATTGTCAACAAACAACTGACCTCTTTCCTCGAAGAGAACAACATCCTGGACCCGTCCCAATCTGGATTCCGCAGCAATCACAGCACTGAAACAGCCCTCATCGCCGCCATCGACAACATCAGGGTCCTGCTGAACAACGGAGAAACCGCGGCCCTCATCCTCCTGGACCTTTCAGCTGCCTTCAACACCGTCTGCCACCACACCCTACGCACACACCTCCACAACACAGGGATCCGCAACAAAGCCCTGGACTGGACCACCTCCTTCCTCACCAACAGAACTCAGAGTGTCCGCCTCCCTCCATTCCGATCTAAAGACACCAAGATCATCAGCTGCGTACCCCAAGGATCATCCCTCAGTCCGACACTCTTCAACATTTACATGGCACCGCTCACCAACATCGTCTGATCGCACGACCTCAACATCATCTCATACGCTGACGACACCCAGCTGATCCTCTCCCTCACCAAGACCCCCACCACCGCCAAAACCAACCTTTACGAAGGAATGAAGGCCGTCGCCGAATAGATGAAGAACAGCTGCCTGAAACTGAACTCAGACAAGACGGAGGTCCTTATCCTCGGCTCCACCCCCTCCGCCTGAGACGACTCATGGTGGCCGGACGCACTGAGAGCCGCACCGTCGCCTACTGACCACACACGCAACCTGGGGTTCATCCTGGACTCATCACTATCAATGACCCAGCAAGTCAAGGCCGTCGCCTCCTCCTGCTTCATCACCCTCCGCATGCTCCACAAGATCTACAGATGGATCCCCAACGGAACCCAAAGCACGGTCACCCAGGCCCTTGTCAGCAGCAGACTGGATTACGGCAACGCCTTCTACCCAGGAACCTCGGCCAAACTCCAGAAACAACTACAATGCATACAGAACACCTCTGCTTGCCTCATCCTCGACATCCCCCACCACAGCCACATCACACCCCCCTGAGAAACCTGCACTGGCTCCCCGTCAACAAGAGGATCACCCTCAAGCTCCTCACCCACACTCACAAAGCTCTCCACAATGCCGGACCAGTATATCTCAACGAAAGACTTACCTTCTACACCCCGAACCGCCAGCTTCGCTCCGCTAACCTCGCCCTTGCCACCGTCCCCCGCATCCAACGAGCGACCGCCGGCAGCAGATCCTTCTCCCACCTTGCCGCCAAGCCATGGAACACCCTCCCCATTTGCCTGCGACAGACCCAGGACCTGCTGACCTTCAGGAGACTTCTCAAGACCTGGCTGTTCGAGCAGTAGTAGCACCCCCGCGCCTTGAGTCATGGGTGAGTAGTGAGCTCTACAAATGGATTGATTGATTGATTGATCACTAATCTATAATAAGATATACACTATGTCATGGAGTGTTAAAGGAAAATACATTGCAGCAACAATTTATCATTACATTTGTTTGAATTAATGTAATGCTTGGTGGTAAACCTGTATGTATTGTATTTTTAAGCACCTCAAATCTCTTTTGTTGACTTTCCAATTTGTTAGCCATCCTGGGCGATGAGGCGCTGTATCAATGAAACAATAGTGACATTAATCTCTGTATTTTAGAGTCTTCCTACCCTTCAACATCATCTAATCATCTATTGATAACTTAGACATTTCAGGGATTTCAGCTACATTCATGAGAAAAAGCTGCGCCTTCCATTTATTATTTTCTTCAATTTGATCTTGCCTTTGCCCTGTTTCCTCTTAATTGAGTGCAAGTGGGGATCCCTAACATGTGAGTTCTAAATAAATCTGTTTTGATAAGAGCCTTGAAACAAGTTCACCTTAGTGAACTGATTTATCTTCTTATTTCCACTTCTAGATTATGTAATAAAGACATTGATCTAGATATTACAATTGCTGTGAGTGGATCTTTATTATGGAATTAAAAACTTCTGTATATGAACCCAGGTCTTCCTACTCTAAGGAGTTTACTGTAATGAAACTACATAAAGAAGCCTGTATCAAAGCAAAACCTTAACTTGAGAAGCTCAAAGTGCCAATGAGAGCCAATGGTCGCAGTAGAATAGGACCTAAGTGCAATTTGACACTAAGAGCGATGAAGTGTGTTGGATACACTAACAAGGTTCATCCTCGTCAAAGAGTTTACCTTCTGATTTTAGTTCTTTGATCCTAATCCACCACAGGAGTACACTCTGGAGCCCCAAAGAGTGCCAGGGGAAGTACTTAGAGACTCACAGCGTGGTAGGCAGAGGTCAACAGGAGAGTCCAGGTTAAGTCCAGTTACCACTGGTCAGCTGGACAGTTGCCGAAAATGGACTCTTGTAGCTTGTTGTGTCACTGTACCTTCAGCAGGAAAGCATCATTATGGCCTTTGGGGTCCACTTCTTTGTCCTCAGTACATGAATGAGAGAAGGTCCAGTCCTCAGGGCTCTTCTCATTTGACAGGCAGACAGCAGCAGGTTGAGTCCTCTTCTGCTCTTCCGCAGGATCAGACACTGTTCCAAAGTGGGAGCCTGGTAACCCTACATATTTCTCGTATGACCTATGGGTGGAAATGACCCCTGAGAATACCTTAACCAATGTCGTAAAGGATCCTGGGGTTAACCCTTCCCACTTTGGGCATTTTCAAGAATGCTAAAGTCTTTGATCACACTAAACTTGGGCTCTGTAGGCTCGAGGTGTATGTGACAAGAGTACTAACGTAATCTTAGTGATTTCTTATAAATAACACTAAAATACAATTTGAGGCAGGTCCTGTACCCACAGCAACCTCAGAGACAGAAGTCTGGTAGAACGAAAGCTGAAGGGTATATTCTCATGAATGTGTGATAACTACCACAAGAGTAACTCGTCGGAACTCACCACATCACAGTCCATCGCGGGAAAATAACTCAGTGTCAATGTGGTATTCCCAAGCCGGTGGCAACATGCGATAGTCCCACAACAACGCATCAAACCAACGCATAAAAACAGGGGACACAACTGGTCCTGCTTGTGAGCAGTAACTGGCCAATCTCATATGACATTGCTGGGTAATGTGAGTTGACAATGTACAAGTACAAACACACATCCGTGAAGTGGTCGAAATGTCCACTGTACCACATCACATAGGCAGATCACCACAAACAGTCACAATGTACACTGTCATTCAGTCTGTGTGTAAACATGTTCAATGCGTTAACATACATGTGAACACAATGTGAAACTGCTTCTCCCCATCACATTGCAGAGGGAAATACAACACCTCCTGCAGAGCAGTCCCAACCTCTCTTCTCTGATGATGAAGAGGACAACCAGACCTTCGACCCCGATGCCCTCCAACAGCTCATGGACAGCCTCCGGAGCCCACTTACAGGAGCAGCGCAGCCCAGCTGCTACGAGGAGAACCCACCCCACTGCACAGTGGGCGGTCCCAGGACCCCCACGACCAACACATGGCCTTTCAACTGTGTGTTTTGGGGTGCCAGGAGAAGCTGGCCGAACAGGTGCAGGTGGGGTTCGACCGCATCGCAGACAAACTAGACACCATACGTGGGTGTCTAAGTGCCATCAGGGACCACTCACAGTCCTTAATGGACACCGACAGTCCACTCCATGCTCTCCAACGAACCATGTCTGACATCGCCAGGGTCCTGACTCAGAGGCAAGAATGACTGTAAAGTCATAGTGGCTCCAGCGAGCTCGCCCGGGAGTTGGGACTCACGTGGAGGCTCATGGAGGACAGAGAGCATCAGCGTGCGGAAACAGCGGCTGACTCGGCTGCACACCAGCGAGAGTTGGCTGGGTCCCTTAATGCCATAAAAACCATCCTTCTGGCATTGCTGCCACAAGGCCTGGCGCCGATGCATGCTGCCACCACTCCATCCACATCTCCGGCCACTGATGTGTCAGTGCCACACAGTGCGGCAGACATTCCACCTCCGGCCCCTGTGGTGTCACTGCCACACAGTGCAGGACACAGAACACCACCACCCACATGTGAGGCACCTGAAACAGCAGAGGACGAAGATGCGGATGAATCTGGCCTCGTGGTCATAAGGAAGCAGTAGCATCCATGTCCGCCATATGGCCTGTTAATGCTTGGTTCTGCCCTCAGCATCATCTCCTTCCAGTGTCCCCCGAAGCATTCTGCGACACTCACCTTGGACTTCAACATAGACTGCCATATTCTGTCTGGTCACCCATGACACAGATATCAGAACTCCTCCACTACTGAGGAACATGTCATTCACAGAAGGACTCTGGATGGCCCGCCATGGGCCGACGCTGCAAGGTGGGCTTTGCATGGCCCTGTACTGCTCCGCATACAACACTCCATTGAATGTGCATTAAACATTCATTTTCCCAACGATGTGTCATGTCTATGATCTTGCAAGTGTGTAGGCATGAATGCATTTAGGGTCATTGATTGCACCTTATGTCCATGTTGCTTATGTTGTGGAACTTGGGTCACAGGGTGACACATTGCCGATTGCGTGCTGGGTTGCGCCGACACTAGAACGGGAAAACAAGCATTTGTTACTTCCTTGTCCAGACCAGAATGGAAGCACGCACACAGCCCCGGGGTCATTGTTCACACTCCTACGCTGGACTGGCATACGTCAGGTCAGTCCACTCTGCTCACGCTCACAGGGAGTGACGACAACGCTATATGTTCCAGGTCTTCCCTGTAGGGTTCTGCTGCTCACAGGTTTAGTTGTCTGCATGCCACGGCTGGGTCACACCCACACCACACCCATTTGACACCGGCGTCACAGGACATATGACCGTGACAATAAAAATGGCCTGGCGCATGTGCTGGACGCCATTTCCACTCTTCAAATGGGTGTGTCCGTGTGGGTATCCTTTATGCATGAGGGCCTAGGACCCTGCCAAGTCACATTGCCCAGTGTCGGTGGTGACATGATGGCGTCCGCACCACGGGACTCAATCATAAAGGGTCCATGGCTAGTGGTGCACAGACTTGGTGGCACCGGATGCACTGCAGCAGGCACAGGCACACCGCCATGGGACGGTGTAGTTCAATGTACTGAGATAGGGGCACCTTCAGTGCTGAGCGGGAATGCAGCCTGTGATGATGCGCTGTCAGGGCGTTACGGAATGGTGGCATTGGTGTGAGCCCTGCTGGACCGCAGTGTAGGCCTGAGCCAGCGGGCAGTGCGTGTCTCCCACCACGTGGCGCCGCCTCACAGTTCACAGAGTTAGTGGCACCTATTTGGCTGAGCGGGTGTGGAGCCTGTGATGATGCCCTGTGCACTGATGTGTTCTCTGCCATTGCGAAATCAAGACCCAGAATCATGTGTGTGACCTGGTGGCCCACAGTGTGTGACTGCATGATGTGGAGGGTGCCATGGTCACGGCCCACTGGCTTGGAGATCCAACTGGCACGTGGTGGGCCCGCTTGGAGACACGCCGGTGGCGGAAGGTGAGCAGTGAGGCCTGATCGGGCAGGGGCGGGCAGTCCCCGCTGGGTGGCAGGAGGGGCTGGGGTGCAGTAGCCTGTGTGCCCAGGGGCAGGCAAGCGGTGATGGCGTGTGCTACTGTATGGACTCTGTCATTCATGTCTCTGTCAACTGTTTCAGATGAGTGACCTGGGGGACTGCAGTGGTTGCCGGCACGTGGTTGGAGACACACTGGTGGCTGCAGGTGAGCAGTGGGGCCTGGGTCCGCAGTGTTGGCACTCTCTCCCTCTCTCCCTCTCTCCCTCACTCCCTCGCTCTTTCTCTCCCTCTCTCTCCCTCTCTCTTTCTCTCTCCCTCTCTCTTTCTCTCTCCCTCTCCCTCTCTCTCCCTCTTCCTCTCCCCCTCTCTCTTTCTCTCTCTCTCTCTCACTCTCTTTTCTCTCTCCCACTCTCTCTCTCTCCCTTTCTCTCTCTCTCTGTCACTCTCCCTCTCTGTCCTTTGATGGGCACATGACACACCTTCTTAACTGTCTTTCTGTCTTGCAGGCTGTCACTTACGGTATGCCCGGAGAAGACACGCAGTGCCTCTTCGTGATTGTTTTTATTTGTTTAATCTGTAATAAAGGTTTTGTTTTGGTTATATGATGCGGATGTGTGTTTCAATTTTTGTGGCCACACCTGTCTGTTAGGTGTTGTGGTTGTGCGACTGCAGGCAATTTGTTTGGGTCATGGTTTTGTGGGGTTGATGTGGAGTCTCCTTGTCAGGAGGGAGGGGGGGTGGGGTCTTGGGTGGGGGTATGTGTTGTTGCCCGCTTGGTGCTCCGGGCTTCATGCTCAGTTGCTCGGGGTGTCTGTTGTTCTTCATGCTTGGCTATGGGCTGTGCTCCCTTGTCTAGTGCTGGTTGTCATCCGATGTTGCATCAGGTCAGAGCAGGTGTTAACTTCCTGCTGCTAACGCATCTTATCGCCTGTTTTGTGTTCTTATCACAGATCAGGCTGGTCGTTGAGAATATTGTGGAGTGGTGTTGTCACAGCTTTTTGCTCGGGAACACCTACTCTGCATCTCATTAGCGATCGTTGCCGGGGTCATCCGTGGCGATGATTTTTGAGGAGGCTATCTCAGGAAAACTGGTGGTATTGGCAGTTTGCACCGACTTGTGAATGGGGCGATGGATTTATTGCGACTTTGGTTGCGCTAAAGTGCTTTTAACTCGGCGATAGCTCTTTGAGAATATGCCCCTGAGTCTTCAGCAACAGTGTATACATAAGAAACCCCTTTCCCTCCTTTGAAGTGCATCCCAAGTGTTTTGTAAAGCCAGCAGAGATGTAAAACAGGCTTTAGCACTGTAATCTAAAAAAGAAGACCACTGTGATTGGGACCTGAAAGAAGAAGGCCCCTACCCAAGAGTCAGCTAACATTTGACTGTTACTGGGGAGGCCTCTTTGAAGTGCACCCTAAATATGATGTGAAAAACCCCAGCAGACATGTCAAGTAGGCTGTGACATTCAAGCAGGATTTGGCATTTTAATGTAAAAAAAGATCCTCACAGCTGCATTCTGCATATTCTGTCAGGTTCAGAGGGGTCATCTATGTGCATTCAGGTCAGCCTATTTTTTGCTTCCACATCAATTCACTCCTATTCAAATGCTAATTACTGGCTGGCAGAAGTAGGAGAGCAATCTTAAAGGAGCCGCCAGAGCTTTAGGAAGGGTAAAATGCAACTATTTAAAAGTGCTTTTTTCTTAATAGTTATTACAAATTCAATTTTAACATTACATTTTAACATTAAGTAGGATTAGGATAACTGTTTAAAAGTGTTCTTGTTTTATATTCATTTTTTGTTCGATCTTTTTATTGTTATTTTCTATTATCCATAACAGCAATATGTGATATCGCATTACACATTTTGCCATGTACATTACACGCATAACAAGTCTGCAGTATCCTCTGCTCTTTGCATTCTTTATCACGCTGTCAATGCATATCTCGAGTGTAATTTGTAGATCAATATATATATTTAACCAACAACTTAAACTTCCACAGGTTACATCATTAAACAAAGACATCCCCCATATACATACAGTGCGCATATGTACCGTGTCAGATACAATATTTATCCCTGGTCGAGATCTTATCCCCTTCCACTCAAGTGTCACTAGTATGGCATTAGCCATCCCATCCAGCCCTCATCCCTTGTCCAGCCCTAACCCTGACCCACCCCTTGTCCATCCTGCCGCGTGGATAAGCTGTCAGGGTCTAGTTTTCCTTTGAGCTGCAATGTTGTGAGAATTGTGCCCCAACTTTCCAACAGCGGAAACGTCCGCAGACCCAGAGTATCCTCTCTCCTAAGGGACGTACCCTCGGCTGCCGCTCAGTTTAGCATTTAACGGGCCCAGACAAAAAAGCAGGAGGCTCTCCTGTCTTCTAACGCCTCGTGATGAGTCTTTTAGCCACCGCATAGCCGACATCAATAAACCTATTGGTGGCCCTGTGTGTTTTCCTCCAGGGAAACAGTCCCAATAAACATGACTCCCAGGAGCGTGGAAGTTGCCTTTTAGTGCACCCCTCCAGGTGCCTAATCACTGCATCCCAAAATTGTTGAAGTTTATGGCAGGACCAGAGCATATGTACAATTTCCACATTCAAAAGAGCGCACCGAGGACAATGATAGTCTAGTCTATAGAAATAACGATTGATTTTCTCTGGAGTAAGATATGCGCGATGCACTATATAATATTGTATCAGTTGGAACTCCGCATTCCGAGGAACTTGTGTAGGACTCTCTAATACAACATTTCATTCTGCCTCTGTGAATGAAAGATACAGAGCCTGTTCCCATTTCTCCCACAGTGGGGCTAGGTCTATTGCGGTATGCTGCCTCAGGGCATCCGCAAACCAACGAATTAAGTGACTACCGTTCCCCATTACGTGAATGTATTGAATTATCATGTTTGTTTGAGGTTCCTGTGAAATATCACCCCATTGGCCGCGTAATACCCTGATCCTAGAAGTGTGTAGAAGAAAGTGTCCCGGATGTATATCCTCCTCCTGCGCCAGAGCGTTAAAAGGTATCAGTCCATCATCATTGTATAAATTCCCAAGTGTGTGTATTCCCGCCGCATGCCATTCCACCAAGTCAATAGGCATGGTATAACCTGTAGCCCTGGGCAGCCCCATCAGAGGCAGCGCTGGCGCATACAGCTTCACGTGTCTAGTAAGTAACAATGCCCTGCGGTAGCATCTATAAGCTACTTGTGGTAGCAGTGGAAGAGGTTTATTATGCCTATGGCAGGGATGAAAGACCTATAGGACGGTGTGTATTGTCATGGGAACCCCTCTCCAGTGTCCAAGAGGTGCCTATCTTCTGCCCACCGGGCCACCCACTGCAACTGGGATGCAAGGTAATAGTGTTCCAGGTTCGGCACCTAAAGACCTCCCTGTCCCGTTGGGAGGTACAGCTTCGTAAGAGCCACTCTGCACCAAGTGGTATTCCATATAAGTCCCAGAATCATATTTTCTAAAGACTTGAAGAAGGAGGGTGGAAAATATACTGGCAGATTTGCGAAATAATATAAAAGGCGGGGAAGCATCACCATCTTAACCAAGAAGACCGTCCGGCTACTGAGATGGCCAGCGTTTTCAAGAAGGTCATCTGTGCAGACAGTGCTGTGACTGCTCTGGTCAGATTACCCTCCAAGAAGCCTTAGTCACTATGATAGATCCGTATACCTAGATATCGGAACACTGAAGGCTGCCACTCTATGACTATGTCACAAATAGCAAACCTCGGGTCAGGCGTAGTAGGGCCGAACGGAAAGAGACAGAATCTGTCCCAGTTGACTCGTAGGCTCGAGAGGTGAGCAAATTGATCAAGCATTTTGGGTATACATCCGGGTATCTCACAGAGGTCTCATATATAGCAGGAGATCATCCGCGTATAGAGATATTGCATGAGTTGAGTCACCCATACATTCACCCCAGTGTTCCGCGGATGCCTGAATAGCTAAAGCAAATTGTTCTACGGCCAAAGAAAACAGGAGAGGGGAGAAAGGGAAGCCCTTCCGAGTGCCTCTGCAGACGGGTATGGGACCTGAGAGCAACTGACCCATTCTCACCTTCACCACCAGCCCCTGATACAGCAGTCTAATCAATGAAACAAAATATGGCCCCAGTCCATATCGAGGCAACACATTAAAAAATGTATTGTCATTCCACTGTGTCCAACACTTTTTTCAGATCTAGCACCATACAACTAGATTTTAGCCACGTAAGCGGGGCATATTTTATAATACAGAACAGGCGCCGCAGATTTAGGGAGGTAGACCAATCCGGTACAAAGCCGTTCTGATCCTCATGGATCAGCTGGGGTAACACCTCTGCCAGTCTCGTGGCTAATATGTTAGCTCGTACTTTATAATCTACACTCAGCAGCGCTAGAGTGCAGTATAAGCCTAATCTGGTGGGGTCTCTGTCCGGTTTTAGAAGAGTAATCATGGTTGCCTCGCACTTTGAAGATGGCAGTCTGGACTCCTGTATGGCTTCCTCAAACATCCACAAAAGATTGGGGGCTAATAGGTCTGCATAGATTTTGTACATTTCAGTTGGGAAGCCGTCTGGTCCCGGTACCTGCCCCGGTGTCAGGGACGTAATGGCACCGTAAATCTCCTCAACCGTTATCGGCACGTTGAGTTCAGCGCGCTGATCTGGAGTGAGCTGGGGAAAAGGGAGCTCGTCCAGGAAACTGGCCATATCCTCCTCCGTCAGCACCAAGGTGGATTGATACAGCAAGGTGAAATGGGAAACTAAATCATCATGTATCTCTGGTTCGGTGTAATGTATTTCCCCTTCTTAGGAGTTTAGTGCAGTGATCGGGCTGCGCGACTGATCCTGCTTTATCAGCCACGCAAGCATGGCTCCCAACATATCCTCATTCGCATGTGTCCTGGCAGAGTGTGCCGCAAAATTAATATTACGCAGTCATTCTAAAAGCGTGGTGTGTTGTTCCCTCCCCTTTAATAGGTCTGTTGTGCGGGCAGGGTTCAAGACCTCTTCCGTCTCCATGGATAACAATGTTTTCTCTAGGTCTTCGAGTTTTTGTTCTAGTTGTTTCCACATGCCTCCTTCCAGACCCATGCAGTCAACCCTGAGCGTAGCCTTGAAGGCGTCCCACTCCACTAGTATCAATTCCACTGTGCCAGTGTCCAGCGTGAAGTAGCTTTCTATGCAAGTGCGAAGAGAGTCCCCAAAGGGTAAATCCTCCAATAGGCCGGGCTGCAAAATCCAGGCCATCGGGGTGGGTCCCAATGTGTCCCAGGCCAGATGAACATATTGAGGGTTATAGTCAGAATGGGTCCTGCCCATATACTCCACCTGTTTCACGTACGGCCGCATATTTATTGTGCATAGAAATCTATCCAGGCGCACATGAAGGGCGTGTGATGCTGAATAGAACAAATATACCAGCGTGGAGGGATTGCGGTGCCTTTATACATCTGCTATCCCCAGCTATCCACCCAGTTCCTCAATAGGGATGTCCTAGTAGCTGCTGCAGTACTCCTAAGGGGCAGAAAGGAACAATCAAGCAGTACGTCAAGTACACCATTACAATCTGCCCCCAGCAACCACGGCATGTGACACCACCTGGAGAGTACTGTGCTGAGCTAATTCCAAAAGGGCCATTGCTCAGTGTTAGGGGCATATATGTTCCCGATTAACAGACTCCTACCGTCTAGCTTTCCCTTTATAAATATGTACCTTCCACCTGCATCAACTACTGTATCTGTTTTCAGGAGAGGCACCCCCGGGCGCACACACACCAGCACCCCTCTTGCAAATGCTGAATAGTTAGTAGCAATGACCCGCCCCCTCCATCTACGTTGCAATCTGGCAGCTTTGAGGTGGTTCAAATGAGATTCCTGCAGCAGCACTATCTACACTTTGTGCCTCTTGAGATAGGAATAAACTGCATATTTAGGGGCTGGTGTACGCAATCCTCTTCTGTTCCATGTGATAATACGTTGTGACTACATGGACCAAGGGTAAGTTCACATAATCTTAGGGAATACTGACCTACCTGGCCAATTACTGAGTGTATAGTAACACTTGGGGGTACTTGTGGGATAACATAATAACATTTAAGTAACCTGTGTGTGCAAGAGCAGAACATCCTTTCAATCATTGAATACCAAAAGAGCTGATCCTGCAACAGTGTAGGACTGCCCAAACCGAACAACATTACTAGTTCAATGTACCAACCTGGGGTCGTAGTTAACACTGTAGAGGTGGACCTCTGCAAGGTCTACCAGTGCTAGGGGTTCGCCCTTCTCTGCACAAAAGTCCTCAGACCAGAAAATAGAAGTTGAAACAGAAGCTGAAATAGTAAAAAGATATTTTATTAACCTCATGAGGTGGAACTACATTCACACAACACCCTTCGGTAGTGTATGAAGTAGCACAAGGAGTAGAAGAACCATGGGTCTTTTATACCCACACAGGAGCTCAAAAGAAGGCGGTGCAAGCACACATAGGAGAGTTACATACATAAATGGTCATACAAAGAATGCACAGTCAACAGTAAAGGAGGAGCCAGCCGTTGCTGACTTTGGTAAAAACAACCTGACAGTTACAGACTAGAGCAGGTGCATGGGCAGCTACAGACACTTCTGCACATGTGCAGAGTAGCAGAGGCTAAGTATAGTCAGTTCTTTGAGCAAAGCACAAGGGCAAGCAACAGTGAAGAAGGAAAAAGCACATGATTGACAAAATGTCTGCCAGAAACAAGATGGCTTCAGCTAAATGCCAACAGCGATCTCTGCCAAATTTTCACAGCGGACCCATTTAGCGTTAGCTGAAGACATCTATAATCTAGGAGAGTCTAGGTATGCATCATGTATGTCGATTCTCATTATGTCATTAATCTCTTTATCTAGTACATGCAGGGCATTCATTTGCTTAACATCACATCTGGTAGGTGTACAAGCAGTGATACAGATGGAGCAAAGCATTGGACCACATTGTTTACATAGTCAGCATGTCAGTAGAATTGAAGTAATATGCACAGCACTGTTAATAGTTTCCAGCCCCAGGTAGAGACCAATGTCCAAAACCAACTGGCCAAAGCCCATGTGCCAGTATCAGGGTGAATCTCAGTAGCTATTCTGTGTAGCTTGGATATTGCATCAAAAACTGAAGGGGCATGATCTGGAATGTACACGCAACAACTACTTCCTATGATGCGACATGCACCACCTCGATCAGCCAGAACCACGTCCAGGACCATACGGTTTTGGAGCGCCACAATCCTCGCAATCTGTAGTTCCTCTGTGATGTTTCCAAGTGCTATAGCTGTCTGGTTGATCACAGCTTCCAAGACACAAATTAATCGTCTGATTTTCCTGCTGTTCAAGGCAGCACCAACAAAAAAGAACAGCCCCAAATTAAAGTCAACATATTGCTGCAGTGTGGTGTCAGTCTGATCCACCTCATCATTATTTATTGTTCTTTTGTATCTGTTCTTAGAAATGTCATTAAACAGTCGATAGACCTTGTGATATGATGTAGGTGCCAGAAACACAGGAGGTAGCAAAAAGGATACATAACAGACTCCAGACCATCCAACAGGTTGATGGTAGTATCCCTTGTTTCCGCAAATAAAGTACATATTATGTGAAGAAGTAAAACTGCTGTTATTGGTACCATCAATAGTCAAAACCTGAGTACATTCGCTTCTTCCCACTGGAATTTTCCCCACACTACTCACACATAAATCTGCTTGGGCTCTAGTGACAGCTATAACAAATGATCCATTACCCTTAGCAGTTCGAGTATTTGGGTAAACATAATGTGCAGAAGCATTTCCTTGTCGGTACTCCTCCATCTCCCATTTAGTCCCTTTAGCTTGCGGATCACCTTCTTCATCAGGATAACATGCTTTATTAAGGTAGTAGTTTAAACTCCCTACACCCATATCAGTAATGTTAGCCACTTGAGAAGTCAATAGAAGTGCAAACCAGGCTTGACAAGAGCCGTTGTGGGAAAAGGGAAGAGGAATGAAAGGTGCTCCTCCCTTTTTCTGATGAGCTGGCATCATTCCACACACACAACAGTCAGTAATGTTCGTAGCATTGTGCGTGTGGTGCAACATCTGAATGAAAGTGTTGTTCAGATAAGACTGTCTATGTTTTTGCTCATGATAAGGGAGAGTAAAATAGTTCAATGGGTGCTGGAGTAGTGACAGTCAGTATTTGTCGAGCAGGAGCCACTTCCTCTACAACCCAAGTTATCACTGCCATATTGATCATAGTGACAGTGAACCCAACAACACACATAATCCTCTTGTCGCAAATCCTCGCAGCATTTGATGCTTTCTCCTTAGGCACATTCATCTTGTTGTTGAAATAACAAAACCGTTGTAGCTCTAAAGTCCTGGGCAGCCGTTGGTTTCTTCTCTGAGTTTGAGATGGGTGTCACTAATAGATCCCCCCCTTTTGCAGCTCAGTTTTTCACTAACCCAGGACGGTTGCTCAACCAGTCTCTTTCAGCAATGCAGTTTCTCTCTGGGGTCGTAGCTGATATCGAGATGTACCAAGGATCGTGTGGTACGGGAAGACTTCCTCAGATTCCTCAGGTTATGTGGCTTGGCCTCTCTCTGTGTCCAGGATGTCTCGATGGTCGGCAAGTGCAGCAGGTTCCACCAAGGCAGATGGCACCTTTTTGCAGTGCGTGGAGTGCACCCAGTTCTTCGATTGGTCCCTCGGACTGCAGTTCTCGTAGCGAGGAGGACTTGCTCTGGGCCGTGCCACCTAGGCTCCAAGCTGCTCGATCTCTGGAAGACCTTAACCATCACATGGTCACTGGGCCGCAGCTCGTGGCCTTCACCTTTCGACCTGTCAGGAAGAGCTTCTCGAACCTGTTGATGAATAGAAAGCAAACTATCAGTCAACTGCGATAGATAATCGTTCATCATAGCACAAGGTACATCATGTATGGGGCGTGGCTTAGGAATCCCCCTATACCACCTCATACGGTGTGAGGCCAGATCGTGTATGCGGTACCGATCTAATGGACAGTAATGCCAAGGGTAGTGCATCAGGCCACTTCAGAGATGTGGAAGCCTGGATTTTAGCTAGTTTAAGCTTAAGAGTAGCATTATATCATTCAACTAGTCCTGCTGATTGTGGGTGGAAGCCAGCATGAAACTTCTGCTTAATCTCCAATCCTTTCAAGACATACTTAACAACTTGCCCACTAACAGGGGTCCGTTTTCACTCCACAAAAGTTTGCAAACACCAAATCTAGGGAAGAATTCCTTTAGAAGCACCTTCGCTGTAGTAAGACCTGTATTATCTTTCGAAGGGTATGCTTCCATCAACTTACTAAAAGCACATACCACAACTAGAACATACTTTAAATTATTACAACGTTCAAGCTGGATGTAATCCATCTGCAAAACTTCAAATGGCGCAGTTGGTGTAGCAACCCCTCCTGTTGGAGTTTGTGTCCCTTTTCCAGGATTGTACTGGAGACAAATCAATCAGGACTGCACTATCTTTTTAGCCGTGCCAGCAATCTCTGGATGATCCCAAACTTGCGTGAGCAACTTAGTTATTGAGGACGCTCCAACATGTGCTGGCCCATGTGCCATATGAATCATAGGATGTAAATAGGCTGTGGGCAGTCTCCATTTAGTCATGTCTTTATTCCTCCAACATCCCTCATCATCCAATGTTCCCTCCCTAGATCATTGCTCAAGTTCTTCTGTAGAGGCAGATCGCTGCATATCAAGCACTTCCTGCCTGGTATCATGCCAACGTTCAGCCTGTGACTTCACTACGTACACTGATGTAGTGCTTGACTGCATTGCAGTTTTGCGAGCTGTGCGGTCTGCAAAGGCATTACCTTGCCCTATTTTATCTGTTACTTTCTTATGTGCATTACACTTAACAATTGCTATCTTCTTCGGATATTTCAAGGCAGTCAGGAGATTATGCACTAATTCTCCATGCACTATTTGCGTTCCATGTGATGTAAGGAAGCCTCTTTCCTTCCAGAGTAGCCCAAAGTCATGAGCCACTCCAAAAGCATAGCGGCTATCTGTATAAATATTAACCGACAAATCAGTACTAAGTTCACATGCTCTTGTAAGTGCTATCAGTTCAGCTGCCTGGGCTGACTTCTGTAGAATACGAGCTGTCTCAACTTCTGTGTGAAGCGTTGTAATTGCATATGCAGCTGAGGTCATACCATCTGGTAATCGTAAACAGGACCCATCAACCCATAATCCGCCATCAACGTTTGAAAGGAGCGTGTCTTGTAGGTCAACACGACCCTTTGTCTGTTCCTCAGTAAGGAATATACAATCATGAAACTCTTGTGGCTGGGATTGAGTAGCCGCATATGGCAACAGAGTAGCCGGGTTAAGGGTTGAACATCTTTTCAGAGTGATATGAGGGGCCAAAAGTGTAATTTCATATCCTGTCAAACGAGCACTGGTTAAATGCTGAGTTTTAGTTTGGTTCAAAAGGGCATCAACTGCATGGGGTACTAGCACAAGCAATCTATGTGACAGGACTATCCCTTCACTCTGACGTATGGACACAGCTGCTGCTGCAACAGAGCGAAAACACCCAGGCAACGCGTGAGTGACTGAATTAAGAACAGCTGAAAAATATGCAAGGACGCTGCTTATCACCATGTGTCTGTACTAGAACTGAGTGTGCACAACCGTCCCTCTCGTGTACAAAGAGTGTAAAAGCCTTAGTGTAGTCTGGAGTGCCTAATACTGGTGCAGAACATAAAGCTTGACGCAACTGCTGAAAAGCATTCTGACATTCAGTAGTCCATGGGAGGGGCATTGGAGTGTCAAGAGGGCCAACAAAGGTTTTACAATGTGTGAAAAGCCCAAAATCTATTGCCTACAAAATGAAGTAAGACCAATAAATGCACAAACATCTTTCTGGGTACGAGGCACAGGTGTGTCTAAAATAACTTGAATGCGGTCTGGAGTGAGTGCAGGTCCCTCCTTAGACAGAAGGTGACCTAAATAGGTAACCTGCTGTCTACAATATTGCAATTTCTTTCGAGAAACCTTGTGATGGTGTGATGCAAGAAATGAAAGCAATAACAGTGTTTCTTCTTCAAACTGTTCAGAGGTATCAGCTGCCAAAAAGATATCATCGACATTGTATGAGAGCCACCCCTGTTGGTGCAGGGAAAGAATCAAGCTGTCGTTTTAAAGCTTGGACGTAAATACTAGGACTCTCTGCATACCCCTAGGGAGCTCTACAGAATCTGAAGGATCGATTATTCAAAGTGAAGCCGAACAAATATCGGCTATCAGGATGAATAGGAATCGGGAAGAAAGCATTCTTCAGATCAATCACAGAAAATGTAGTTGCAGTTGGAGGAACCATGGTAAGGAGTGTCGTGATGTCAGAGACTACCGGGTATTGGGGCACTACAATCTTTTTAACCTCTCGCAAATCAATGATAAACCTGTAAATTTTAATATCAGTATCTTTCTTCAAAATGGGAAGGATAGGACTATTGCAAATATTGTAAGGGACTTCTTCCACAACTCCTACTGCAATCAGATCTTGAACAATACGTATTAATGCTTCTTCGCCTTCTCGAGAAATTTTGTATTGAGGCAATCGAGGCTATGAAGCACCTTCCCTCATTTGAATATGGACTGGTGGGATAACCATTTGTCCTACATCAGTATCTGATGTCGCCCACAAAGTACTAAGGAGTGATGCCAAGGCAGTATCTTCTCTAATGAGATAGGACTTCTCAACCATGGGATAGTTATCATTCAAAATAACATGCACGCCTTCTGGGGAACAACGTATCGTAGCTCGGAAATGCTTGAGCATATCAAGACTCACAATATTGTCCGGCGTGTTAGGGGAAAGCAAAAATGGACATGGAGCAGAAAATGTATCAACATGAAATGCAGGTGGTTGTGAGAGTGGGCTAAGGAAAGGAGTCCCATCTAAACCTATCGATGTGATTGTTAAGCCAGACAGGGGAGCCCTTGGAACCAATTGTTTAGACAGAGCGCTACGAGTAGCTCCTATGTCAACCAAAAACCGATCAGTGGAACCTAAAACGTATGCAGTAACAAGAGGACCCTCCTGATCTACTGGGACTTCAACTGATTCCTTACCCCATCCTAGGCATTCCTATGCATAAGCAGAATCTTTCAAATCAGCAGGCGAATAAGCAGACATTTGATATTGATTACACCTATCAAAAGTATTAGAAGAATTCTGAGTATGCTCAACAGCTTCAAACCTAGTGCGACTATCCATACCTCTCCTATATCCTGAATTCCCTGGACGGCCTCTCATTTGTCCTCGACCACGCTGCTACTGCTGAGTACGCAATTGTGGACAGTCAGCAACCCAATGTCCAATCTCCTTACAATAAGCACACTGATCAGAAGACAAAGTAACTCGGGGAAAAGAGGGTGCGCCAGGGTGGTACATCGCACGTCCGCCTCTGCCACCCCCTCGATGGGATGGACCATAAACCTGAGCTAACATAACCTTCGTTTTTAAATCTTTAGTCTTTTTATCCTCGTTGTCCTTAGCTTCCAATTCCTGACGTTCACAATACTGAGCCATAGTCAAAAGAGAGGCTGGAGAAGACGTAGTCCATGAACTCTCGCTGGCCTTTAGGCGACTATCTATTCCTGGCAGCATGTTCGCGACAAATTTATCAACAAACAAATGCCTTCCCATGTCATCTGTCAATGACTGGCCACTAAAGTTGTGGAATGTCTCTTCAAAACGTGTAAAGAAGTCACAGACCGATTCATCTGTCTTTTGTTTACAGAATGCTAACATAGTCCAATCTATCTTTTTAGGAGTAATGAGAGTTTTCAATTTAACAATTATAGCTCTTTGAAGGTCTAAAATCAGTTGTTGCGGTTTCTGTGCTGGTTCCCGTTCTCTATCTGTCCTCTCTAATTCCCTCCAAACCTCTCCAAAAGCTGCCTGATCATCTACTTTACGAATAGATCTCTACATATCAGGGGGTAGGATAAGCCCAAAAAAACATATCAATATCAGGCAAAGTCATAATACAAGAACTAATAGCTCCTTCAACTTATTCGTAAAAAGCCGTTGGATTTTTCCGCGGGTCTGGCAAAGCAGTCTTAAGAGCCATAACATCTGCTCTACTCCAAGGAAAATAGACCCAATTATAAATAAAATATCCCTTCACATCATCGGAAGTTTTATCATCATCCTTTCCCGTACCCTTAGGAGGCACATACCAAGGCGCAGCTTCACACATTAGTTTCCCATGAACTACAATAGCCTTATCTTTCCCTGGGTTGCCATCCTGCAACACGGAGGGCTGATTTGTTTGTTCAGCTGCAGCGGCTGCCTTTTTCTCCTCCCGCAAATGGAATGCCTCAGCTCACAGTTTTACTAAGCGTCTAATTAAGTCAGCCACCTGTGAAGGGAGAAAAAGACTGTCACGCAATTGTTTACAATCGTTTGCTATATCAACAGGCTCTAACTCTGTGGAATAGTTTCTAAACTGTGCAATCACTTCTGTGGTAAATGTTTCTACAAAATATAACTGCTCCCTATCCTGCCATTGTTGTACATCAGCTACAAGATCTGAAGCAGAAATGTCATCACAAGCGAGCAGCTGATCTAAGAGCGGCTGCACGATCAGCCGGTAGAATCGAGCGAGTCTGACGCTGAGCATTGGATCCTAACTGATCCTGATCTGTAGGAGAAATATCATCATCAGAATCAATAGTAGGGGCAGAGGGAAAAGTGTATGGAGGCAGGAAGCGATCTAACAAAATGGAATCGTCCTGTAGTTTATTAAGTAGAGGGTAAAGGGGGGCGCCGGACAGGGTATTGGCCATTTACCTGTAAACGACGCTCCCTATCCTCTCTCTCTTTTATCTCCTTAATTTCTTTATTTTTCAGTTCCAGCGCTTTCACATGGATATTTTAGCGTTGTTCTTTTTCTACCAAAGCTTGCTGTCTTCTCACACGTTCACGCGCTTCTTTCTCCCACATTCGTACACAATCAAACATATCCTGTCTACTTTTACGTTTAAACATACACTACTCCACATAATGAATCTTTTTAAGATCAAATGACCCATTTATAGGCCATCGCAACTCAGGATCCTTACTAGTATATTTATTCCATAACGTGCTGTACATTATAGAAGAAATACCATTTTTAATATACATATCCCTATTTGGTGTCCCCTCTGGGGGAGCCGGCTGATTCCGTTCAAGATCCATATTGGTACCTCCAAGAAAGCAACACATTCTACAAAGTGTGCTTGAAACAGGCATGCCAAGAATATTGTAGTATATACAATATTATACGCAAAGTAGAACTTAACTCAAAGTGTGCCTTTCAAGTTTTTCAAAATGTTCTCATTACCTGCCTATATAAATTGCAATGTATATATATCCAAACAAGTAAAGTTTTTGGCTAAATACTAACAAACAAATGTCGATGACCTTACCAAGCACAAACCATCAGCTTTCAACTGTCAAGTTCTGAATCGACCAAATGGTCTCTGCATGGCAAACACCAGAAGGAATCTCAGTCGAGGACCGGCACCGCCTGGAGGGTCAATATCAGGAGAAGTGGAAGAAGCGCCGCGGCTGCGGAGACACAGGTCTCCTCACGCAGTGATCACCCGTAGCGAGATTCCAATCCTCCGTCAAGACCGCTCCTTCGGGTATCCGAGTCGCCGATGAGCCCCACGTTGCACGCCAATTTGTAGAGGTGGACCTCAGCAAGGCCTACCAGTGCTAGGCATTCACCCTTCTCTGCACAAATGTCCTCAGACCAGAAAATAGAAGTTGGCACAGAAGCTGAAATAGTAAAAAGATATTTTATTAACCTCATGAGTTGGAACTACATTCACACAACACCCTTCGGTAGTGTATGAAGTAGCACAAGGAGTAGAAGAACCATGGGTCTTTTATACCCACACAGGAGCTCAAAAGAAGGCGGTACAAGCACACATAGGAGAGTTACATACATAAATGGTCATACAAAGAATGCACAGTCAACAGCAGGAAAAAGCACATGATTGACAAAATGGCTGCAAGAAACTAGATGGCTTCAGCTAAATGCTAACAGCGATCTCTGCCAAATTTCCACAACACGACCTTCCTCAATCGGACAATTTCGACCCGCCCGCCCATATACTATTTAAAGGCTTTTCCCTTTTTTCCTCCTCCCTGTGTTTCTCCCCCGTTCCATTGTGCATGTAGTCTAATTTTTGCAACCCAATCAATTAGCGCAGCACCGGCTTAGAGCATGTTTCTTGCCCTGTCTCCCAATAGACCCAGCCTCCCCACTTATCTGCCATCTTCTGATTCTCTGAAACCTGAGCCACTACAGGTATCTAAAGGTAGTTCCTTCTCAACTATCCAGGGAAACGACTCTCCAGTTCTATGTGATACCATCCGAGTTTTGCAGGGTGACATCCGGCAAGTCAATTGAGTTATTGTCCGAGAAGCCAAGCATTGAAGTGTGTCCATCAAGGGATGCATGCGGAGAAGAGAGGGCCCTGCTTGAGTTCCTGGTCACCTCCGAGATCTTCTCTGCTTCTTGTAATGCTTGCCACCTTTCTTTTATTATCTGTTCCAGATTGGGAGCAGCTGAGAGTTGCAGCACCTGCGTTTTCCGCACTCTCCCCTGCCACTTAGCTTTGTTCGAGTCCGCTATCCGCTTGATGCCTCTGCCGGTGGGCCTAGGGCCTGTAACCCAGCCAGTTGGCTCCAGCCAGTCCCATGTGTCTTGTGGAGCATCGAAGAAGTGAGTCTTGTCATCTGCCATAACTCTTAGCCTCGTCGGAAAAACACGAGTATTGGATGCCTAGTTTTTGTAGGTGTTGCTTTACTGTCAGAAAGGAGCTCTGCTGCCATTGTACACCTATTGTATAATCTGGGAAGAACATTACTTTGGCATTGTCCACTTGGATTTCTTGTAACTTCTTGGTTTCTTTCAAAATGGCATCCCTGTCCTGATGGTGTAGGGTCTTGAAGAGGAAGGGCCGGGGGAACGAGCCCAGGGGAGGCCTTCGAGCCGGCACCCGGTGTGCCATTTCTATGGAAAAGAAGGAAGGCAAGGACCCATCTGGCATGATCTCTTTCAGCCACTGTTCTATGAATTCCACTGGTGTTTGGCCTTCCTTTCCCTACGGCAGCCCCAGAGGCAGACATTATTTCTCAGGGAACGGCCTTTGGCGTCCTCTGCTCTTTGTTCAAGCGGTCTGATACCCACTTCATGATCCGTGATTCGTTTCTCCAGGAGGTCTGTGGCCTGCTGCAATTCCCCCAAGGTGCACTCCACCTTCTCCACCTGGTCTGTGAGCTTCCTATGATCAGCGTGGAGGAGAGTAAGGTCAGTGGCGATGTTGTTGATCTTGAACTCTAGCGATACCCTGGAGTGCTCAATAGCTCGTAGTATGGCATCAGATCTATCTCATGGCAACACATTTCTTGAACTCTAGGATGGCTGTTGCCCTTTCTCAGCCGTTGAAGAGGCTCCAGAAGAGGTCAAGGAACTGGCTCTCTCCAAACACCCCATTGTACTTGGTTAGCCGAATCCTGCTTCCCATTCGCTCTGTGATAACTCCGCAGCCATCCCTCTGTCTCGCTGCCAATTGGATTTCCACCTCTTCCTCTCTGCAATGAGTGACTCTACCCACTTGGCCCGGTGGGTCCAGATAATGCCACAGATCCTGCCTGGGAGCAGCCCCGTCGCAAAACAGTGCCTCCCAACACCGCCCAAGTCCCCACAGCTCCTATTGCGCCACACCGCAGGCTCCCGGTGCGAACCAGCATGCCTCCTAAGTGCAACCATGCCCTAACAGCGCCGCTGGATTCAGTTGCGTGCAGTATTACATAGGTGCCAGTTCCAGTACAAGATAGTCATTTTCAAAAAATGTGTTGATAGTAACTTGTGGAATTTTGAATCTTGATCAAATTGGCATCCAATAACCAGAAAGAGACCTGTTTAGCACTTATGTATAGAATTTGGTCTGAATTGCAGCCCTTCCACTGCTAGATTGTGTGAGAATCTTTTTTTTTTGTAATTCTTTTTATTGAGCAGCTTACAACAAGGATACACATATGTCCAGACAGTCAATACCATTGAAGCGAATAGACATGTAAGCATCGTTTTACATCATAAAAGGAAAAGTCACAAGAGCAAACCCAAAGGAACATAACCACCATCCACCCCCCTCCCAGAACAAGTCCCCCCTCTCCCCATTCCCAGGCAGAACAGATCACAAGGCATTGTACATTTTGATATATCCTGTATATTGTAAATAGACACGTACATGGCAGCAAAAAAAGAGCAATCAAGTTCAATGGTGGAGCTCTCGTAATATATCCGCTGTTACATACAGAATAAGAGGCATATGCTTCCACAAATTACATCAAATCTGGATGGGACAACAAGTATACAGTAAGCGGGCCCCAGAAATCCTTAGGGCGTGAGACTTCGGGCAATTCTTCCCCATAGATCCCCAGCTGATGCCTACAGTATAGTAGATCACAAATCCACTTTTTCACCATGGGAATGGTTTTAGCTCCCCAGCACTGTGCGACAGCCGTTTTTGCAAACAAAGTGGATACTGAAACTATGCATCAGTTGCAAGGCTTAAGACGTTTCATATACCCAAGGAGGCAAATCTCGGGAGTGCAATTCACGGGTTCCAGCACAACATCTGTGAGCACTTTTGTTACCTTGGACCAGAAGGCAAATACACCTGCACACATCCATGCTGCATGAAGGAAATCAGCATCAGCCTGCCCACACCGCGGACAGCTTGCAGACTCACACAGAACATACCTACAGAGTTGCAGAGGGGTATAATATAATTGGTGTAAATATTTAAAGTGAATTATTCGAAGGTTACAATTCACTGTAAGGTGACCACTAAGTTGGCAGCACACCTTCCAAAAGTCTAGTGTGATGGTGGGCCCCAGTGCCGCTCACCATCGGAGATAAGAGGGAGGATCGTCAAGGTCTCACTCTCGCAAGGAGGCGTTATGGAGTTTGGTAATTAAACCCTTACGCTCCTCTCCTGCTAGCATCGCCTGCAATGCCCGCAAAGCTGTGGATTCCTCCGGGTAGTTTGGGTAGATAGTCCTGACAGCTTGCCGGACTTGGACATAGGTAAGTCCCAACATGAATCCACGATTAGCACCCCCTTGTACAGCTTGCAGTGATCTAATCCGGCCTTGGGTATACAGGTCCCCCATTCAGGAGTTACCAACTTTAGCCAGCACCTGGAGAGCAGACTTCTCCCATGCCACAGAAATGTCAGGGTGCGAGGCCAAAGGCAGCAGAGGAGCATATAAGTACAGAAGCTGCGCCTGTTTTGCTAACATTTGCCAGGCCCATGCCGTGCATTGCACCGGATTTACTTCAGACCGAGGACCACCCAATCCTCCGGAGAGAGTCCCTGCCTGTAATGACATTGGAAGAACAGCATCTGCTTCAATAGCAGTGTGAGGTTGAAACCGTTGCGGGAAATGCCAGTAGTGCACAAATTGCACCTGTGCGCATAGATAGTATACAAAAAGTCAGGAGCCTCATACCCGCCCCGGTCAAAGGGCTGAACCAGAGTATCCCAACTGCATCTCGGCTTCTTTCCGCCCCATACAAATGTAAGCAGTGCCGATTGGAGGGTTGCAAACATCGCCACATTCAACTTAACAGGTATATTGACAAATAAATATAGCAATTTGGGGAGAAAGGCAATTTTCAGAACTGCTATCCTATCTGCAAGGGAGAGAGGCTGGCACGCCCATCGCTCAGCCAGTTTGATGATGCACGTAAAGGCACGTCCATAATTCTCTGATATTACCTTATCTGGGTCTCTATCAAACCCCCAAATATTTCACTGGATCTGACGTCCAGGTTAGTGGGAAGTCCGGCTCCACTTCCCTCATGCCGACCGTCAGCGGGAACACCAATGACTTTGCGCAATTAATCCCAAGGCCTGAAAACCGCTGAAATTTGACATATTCCCGGAGCAGTTCAGGCAGATACGTAGCGGGATCGCAAACATAAAGTAACATATCGTCTGCATACAGTGAGACCGAAAGTGGTCTCTGCCGGAAACGCAGTGCAGCTGCTGCATGATTCTGACGGAGCTTGCAGGCTAATGGCTCCAATGCGAGCGAAAAGAGCATAGGCGACAAAGGGCAGCCCTGCTGAGTACCCCTTTTTATAGGAAACACGGAGGACACCCATCCGTTAACTCGCACATGGGCAACCGGTTCCTCATAAAGTACTCTAACCCATTTCATAAAGAACGGAGGAAGGCCCATTCTAGTTATAACCGTGAACATATATTCCCATTGGAGGGAGTCAAAAGCTTTTGCCGCATCAAGCAGTACCGTGACTGCTTGGAAATCAGACTCAAAGTAATGTAAGGTGGAGAAGACAGTGCCCAAATTATGGGTCGTAGAGCGCGCAGATACAAATCCTGACTGGTCGGGTAGGACCAGGAGAGGGACCGGTGGCTGGAGCCTGGTGGCAATCATTTTTGCCAGGATCTTTGTATCTATATTAATAATCAAGAGAGGCCTGTAGGACTCACACATGTTAGGAGACTTATCCGGTTTCAACAAAGTCACCAGCAAAGCCTCTTTAAGAGTGGGCCAAAGCCGTCCCTTCACATACGCTTCCGCATAGACGTCAAGAAGCCTGGGGGTAAGATCCGACACATAGGCCTTATAGAACTCGCTGGGAAGCCCGTCCATCCCCGCGGTCTTAAAGGTAGGCAATGACATTATGGCGCGCTTAACATCCTCGACATCGAACGGCTGCATAAAATATTCCTGCTGGGAATTAGAAAGCCACCCCAGCGCAACATCTTCCAGATATGAATCTATCTTGTCAGGCGGCGGAGAATCCCTAGTGGCGTAAAGTTTAGTATAAAATTGTAGAACTATATCACACAGCTCTGGAGTTGAATAATGTGCAACCCCATCCTCATCTAATAGTTCCATAATATACTCCTCGCTGCGAGGCGCTGCCAACTTCTGCGCTAATGAGCAGCTTGGACGGCCCCCCTCTCCATATTTTCGAGCGGAGCTGTGGCAAGAACGGTGCAATAGCTCCTGATCAGCCATTTCGTTATGTTCTGTGACCAGATCTCTTATTGCAGACAATTTATCAGGGGAGGGATTGAGCTCATATGCCCGCTCAAGTGTTGAGATGTCAGACACCAATTTATGAATTCTGCGGCATAGATCTCGCAGCACTCCAGATTGTACTCCTATGCAAGCACCTCGGATAGTCACTTTAAAGGCTTCCCACAGCACTCCGGCACTATCAACAGACCCCTCATTGTCTTGATTTTTTGGGGGGGATGGCTTCTCCTATCGTATGCCTAAACAACGGGTTAGTTAACTCAGTCGGTTGTAATCTCCAAGTAAAAGGTGGCTGTTCACATGTGGGAATCTGCAACTCAAGGACTACAGGGGAATGATCAGATAGCGTGTGAGCCATATGCCCAACTTTCACAGCCCAAGTGCACACAACCTCTCAGACAAGCCAGAAATCTATGCGGGACCATGTCCCATATACGGATGATATAAAAATACCCTCCTGACCAGCAGGATGCTGAAGACGCCAAACATCATGTAAGTGGCCAGCATCTAGGTACTCTAATAGCACTTCCGCTGCTTGTTTAGGCCTCGCTTTTCCACTGCCACCTCTGTCCAAGGTAGCATCAATATAGACATTAAAATCGCCTCCCCAAATCACTGCAACTGGAGGAAACTTAGAGATCCTGTGCCAAACATCTGAAAAAAGGATGGTTCATCTGTGTTTGGTCCATAGACATTTACCAGCAGCACACTCATGCCACCCAGTTGCCCATATACTATTGTCACTCGTCCATGCTCTTCTATGTCAGTCAGAACTACAGTAAAGGGGACACCCTTTTAAACAAGAGTCAGCACACCCCTGGAATATGTAGAATAGGAGGATGCAAGCCTCGCAATCGCCCAGCATGCACCCACTCTTTGCTCTGATCCCTTAGTGAGGTGGGTCTCTTGCAAGAAGGCTACTTGTACCTCCATCCTATCCAGATACGCCAGCACCAATCTTATCTTTTTAGGATTATTGAGCCCACACGCATTCCAGGTGAGGAAATTGCCCTTA
This sequence comes from Triturus cristatus, assembly GCF_964204655.1. Classification (NCBI taxonomy): domain Eukaryota; kingdom Metazoa; phylum Chordata; class Amphibia; order Caudata; family Salamandridae; genus Triturus; species Triturus cristatus. The sequence goes on from NC_140587.1 coordinate 674,609,318, forward strand.
CCACTCATACCGTTGAGTTTTTGGTGAGGGGACACCTGCACCATAGAGCCCACCATACATGTCTAGGGGAACATAATGTTTCTTTACAGTAAGTTCACAACATACTTTCAATGCAAGTTTGCCTTTCCACAAGAAGAACACTCCACCCCCCACCCACTTCAGCGACCCAAACCCACCAAAGCCATGCCAACCCAAATAACCCCCCACCAGCAAAACCAAACAAGTGTAATATGCATTTGGGGTATACCCAGGTAGGGGGTGCTACTAGCCTCCCAGCAAGTAAGAGGTGGCCGAGCAGATCTAGAAAAGTGCCAAACAATCAAACTTCAGTTAACACATCGAACCGCATCACAGAGTATGTCGCCTCTAGGTAACTAGGTGGATAATGTTAACACAGTAACAACTTGTATAGCATTCAATCTTCCTCTTCCTGTGGCGTGCCAGATCTGCGATGCCTACGTTTAAGCTGCTTCGCATGGTCAAGGGCTGCTTTGGGGTTGGAGAAGATTTTGAAGTCCCCCTCCGGGTCTACGCGCGATTGTGCAGGATACAGCATCGCATAGTGGACCCCCTCAGATTGCAGAAATGTTTTTACTGCATTAAATTCTGGTCTAGCAGACTGCACAGTCACAGTGAAATGGGGAAAAAAAGCCAAAGTGTTGCCCTGGTATTCAATAGTTGCTTTATCCCGAGCCAAACATAAAATAGTGTCCCGGTCTCTGTAGTTTAATAGTCTAGCTATTATGGGACGAGGAGGGGCACCAGGCACAGGTCTCGCCACCAGGGAGCGCTGGGCACGCTCGATAACAAACATATTGGAGAGGTGTTCAGTGCCAAACAGTTCCTTAATCAAATTCTCCATAAAGAGCTCCATTTTCCCCACATTTGTAGACTCCGGCAGCCCTGTGAGTCTAATGTTATTGCACTGGGACCACGCCTCCAAATCCTAATTCTTGGCCTGAATGAGGGAAAGCACCTTTTCCATATTGAGCGCCTTGCCAGCAACCTTACTCAGACCATCCTCGGTTGCCGATACATGCTGTTTGACCTCACCCATGCGGGCATTTTGTTTCTCTAACTGCGACAATAGGTGGTCAAGGCGGTGATTCACTGCAGCCATAGTGCCCTGAATAGATTGAAGGCTGCATTGCATCACCAGAAGGATGGTTTCTAGCGCGGGGTGGTGTTACCATGGGCGTCGTGAAAGGTGAGGCGAGGCTGCGATTTGTCGGTTCTCCCCATGGTAGGCCGAGTGAAATTTGCCCCCGAGGCAAGCAAGCTGCAGCCAAAACTCGATGTGACGTACACCAACCAGGCCAAAGATAGAGCAGAGGCTAGCGTAGCAGGGATCCTTAAGGATAATCATCACTGCTCTCCAGAACCAAGGAGAATCTGCCAAGCAAGCGCCAACTAGTGAAGGCCCAGCCCAGGCCAAAGGCACCAGTGGTTACTCCCAGACCAGAAGACCCACAGGAGATACACAGCACGCCCAGGCAACCGTGTACTGTAGAGAGCATTGGATAGGCTTGCCACTTGGCAAAACACAGTGTAGATGACCAGGGGCAGCTCTCAATACTGTAGCAGGCTTCTCAAGTGGTGTAGCGATGCAGACCCCTCACCAGCTATCAATTCTATGCAGGCACACCCAGCGATGACGACCGCCATCTACACAGACAGTGAGGGGCCAGTAGCAGGGCAGCAAGTGCAGAGTAGCGTTCCCAATCTCAGCAATCCAGGGGAGGACCCAGCGGGGACATAGGCCCAACAAAGTGGACGAAGATCCGCAGTTTTAAACAGCACTGCAACCCAGGCCCTCACTCCTCACAGAGCCGTGGCCTCGCCAATAGCGCGCTCCCACCAGTCCCAGCAGCAGCAACAGAGTACCGCACCCGTCCAGGACCCCCACATGTCTCCGCAGCTACGGGCGCAGCAGGTGCCGCACCCCACTCACCACCGCTAGCACCAGGAGCGATGTGGTCCTCTGGCAGTCTCTTACAGTTCAGCTCTGGTTTCGAGGGAACGTAGGGAAGCGGCCTCTCTTCTCAGCTCGCCACTCCTCACGTAACGGTGCGCCGATTGGCCTGGTGCATTCTCCCCTTCCACCTGCACAGGTACAGAATGCGTCCCCGGAGATAGCGCAGACAGCTAGGGCACAGCAGCGAGACCAATACTGGATCTTCAAGAGTGCCCGGGAGCCGCCATTTTGGGAGTGCAGGTCGGGTGGGCCGGCGGGGCGAATATAGTGTGCTGCGGTGGACCGAAGTGCAATTTTTTAATCCCAGCACCAACAGGCAGTCTCACCAACATTGCCCAGTCCAGTCAGGGGCTGAGATGGAGCGTTTTCAGGCAGATATTTGTCGGATGGGGGCTCGGCCGGGCAGAGCAGCACTAAGGTGCAGCCATTTTGCCGTGCGCCCTCTAGCGACCCAAGTCAGATTGTGTGAGAATCTTTAAAGACTTTTTTTTAAAGTCTTTGAATTGGGAAGAGATTTAGTTATCCAAATGTACAACATATTTCTATCAATGGTTGTGTTTTCTAGCAAATGCCCAATTGCTTTATTGTTTTCTCTTTAACTTTTTGCAAAGATTCACTGTGCAAAATTAAATCAGACTTGCATGATAATCTGTGGATTCGTTTAAAAGTTATTTCCATCCATTGAACATGTGTTAGTGGAGCAAGTTAAACTCTTCCATGCGATTCAGGAGTGTCCTTAAAAAGTACCCAGTAGAAACCCATTCCTAAGGAAGCCTTTGTTTAACCCAGATAATCATTTTTGTAAATGTTAATTTCATGGTTCGGCTTGTTTGACTATTATTGGTCATAGGGAACTATTTCAAATAAATGACCATTGTAACGTAGCTCAATTGCTATGTTTTGCAATAAAAAAGAAGCCATGTTTTTCATTTTTTTTGATTGTTCGTTTTTTTGCGTTTTTGGTATTGGTTACTAACTTACACCATGTGCACTATCCATAGTCTGTGGTCCACATCTGTTTTTCAATTGTGTGCTGGTTCAGGTCACATCACTTATTGACCAATGCTGTGGTTTGTTTGAAAAGTGTCCGGACTCGGTGAATAGAGCATTGTGATGGCAGCATTCCCAAGAAAGGAATGAGACACATTTTTGTAGGTAAGCACTGCACACTGGATATTGCAAGTTGCACTGGTTAGTAGGTTGTAATTTACCTTTCACTTAAGGATTGTTACACTTTTGTTTTTAGAACTAAGTGCTGGATCCAGCAATGTTGTAATTGACAGACCTGCAAATGTATCGGCTGCATTTAGCCCACTGGCACATTGGGTATGTTCCTGGCCCCCGACTGGTTAATTTCACGCATGTTTCTAGAAGCATCTGGAGTTTCCATGTTTGGTTGTTTCCCAATATTTGTATCGACTCATATGTAATGATAACAGACTGGTATGTTTCCATTTTGGGGCAGATTTACAAGCCCCTTGTGCCACTTTTGCATCATTTTTAACATGGGAAAAATGACACAAAAGTGGCGCAATGAGCTTGTAAATCTGCCCCTTTGTTTTTAGTTTTCGGGGCAGTTTTTGGAGCAATAACACCCACAAAGGGCCCACTCCCGGATGGCCTGCCAACTGCCTTGCAGACGTATTACCAAAACACAGCCAACACGAGTTGTAGTTTGTTGTGGTCATTGTTGGCCGCAGATTTATTACCATTGTATACAAACTCATTTTTCTGTCCCCTGGGCATAATGTTTTGTGGCCAGGGTCATAAATCATTATCATGGCTTATCATAAATCATGTTTCATACACAAACCGGGTGTCATAAATCATTTGTGCCATGTGTGTCATACACAAACAGTGTGTCATAAATCATTTGTGCCATAACAGTCCTAAAATTGGGCGTCATAAATAATTACCGTCACTTGTCATAAATCATTTGTCATAAATCAATTGTCGGTCATAATTCATTTGCTTGTCATCACGTATTTGCATATCATAGGATCGTACATCATGTGTCATAAATCATTTTTGTACCATAAATCATTAGTGTCATGAACAGCCATAAGTTGGACGTCATAAATCATTTGCATTACTTTGTCGGAAATCATTTGTCATCCATCATTCTTGGTCATAAATCATTTGCTTATCATACCTCCTTTGCATATCATAGAATCATAAATCATCATGACAGTTCATTATTCCGCTCTCTTATAGGCGTCTCTCCTTTCTTGCCACTTTTGGGGTCCAACTTGTTCTGTGGGTTTCCACGCCCCATTGCGTGTGGTGGTAGCCTCTCCCTGGAGTTAGGTCCCAACTCACTACCTTGCTAGTCTCTTTTTGTGCCCTGCCGCCTGGCTGGGTCTGGGCTGCGAGCGCCGTCTCCGTTTGCTACCCCCTTTTGTCAGGCCTACTCACCCTGCAGTACGGCATCCCAGAGTGAGTGGCCCTCCTTCTACACACTGCCCTGTCGGTGTGCCTCCATATCCATCCGTTGTACCTCTCTTATCCGCCAGCACTGCGACACTGCTGGTACGTAGCTGTGGGTGGGTGGGACTCGAAAATCCTTCTGCACCGCTCCCCAGCTCCACGATGTAGTGATGAGCTGCAGTATGGGGAGCGAAGTCTTATAATTCCCCCACAATTTTTTTCCCCACCCTGAATGGGTGATTGCTGCTATTGGGGGGAAGGGTCGAACCTCACCTGGCCACCCCCATTGGCCAGGTGACTTCCTGGCACGGGTTTTGCCACAATGGATGCGCCCCCTCTGCTTCGGGGTGCTAACCGCCGGCTAGAACCTGATCCTTCCGGGGCACTGGCGTCCATTATGGCGCCGGCCCTCGAGGCCCCCTTCGGAGGCCGGCCTCTGCAACTTCATCTAGTGGTGCAGCTAGCCCATTGGTCACCCTTGGTGGTCCCTGCGTTTGACGCCTGTGGGGGTTTGCATTGAAGAGGGGGGGAGGGGTCCTGGTGTGTTTTCTCTGTTCGCCGCTGGGGGGCTTGCGATTGCCGCCCCAAGATGGCATGTCAGAGTGGGGGTAGGCTGCCGCCCCCAAAACTCGTGCTGCCCAGGGCGGACTGCCCCCCTTGCATCATCTCAGGGACCGTCTTACAATTGCCTCTTTGATTGCACGAGCACTACGTACTCATCAAGTAATTGTCATTTTTTTGGGCAGGACTTTGCCTTGGCATGTTTTTAAGAAAAACAGTACAGAGGAGCCAATATTTAGAATCAGTGGTTTACTTCGTGCATGCTATGCATGTTATAGATGCACATCCATATGGAACGCAATTCATTTGGGCACATTTTAGGCATGCAGCACATTTTGGTGTACTTTATCTTTTTCATAATCATAGGTTTGTTCTCGTTTTTGAGTTTTTGATACAACAATGCTATCTCAGGTTGAGGCTGCATGACATCACATGGTTGGAAGTTCGGTTAGTCACCTGGGCTAATTGTTGCAGGGTGTTTAACTACTAACATTTTCAATACAGGGGTCCCCTGTGAAGTATCCCTTAGTATACTAAGAATCAATACATGCACTGACGTGTTGCAGGGGATACAGAGTCATAATCACATTATGTCCTCAGTTCCTTATGAACTGTCCTAACTAAACCTTTTTTGTTTCTTACTTCTACTTATAGTAACCCCTGATGAAGGGTTTTTTCGAAATGCATTGGGTTTTGGACATAATTATTGGAAAAAGAAGATTTTTGCATGATCAAATCCAGATCCTACAAATGTAGGGCACATTTTTGATTGAATCATGAGCACTGATTTTTTCCATCTTCAAGAAAGCATCACAGCACTGAGAGTATCAAATTAATTTCAAGAAATTGTTAATACATTGCTGAATAGTGTATATCTGTGCCCAAGGAGTGTAAAGTTGTGCACTTAGGGTCTGGTTCTCCACTGGTGACCAGCTTTCCACCAAAATAAACCTGTTGTTAGGCCTATACCTTCCTTTTTAAATACTCATATGTCACCCATAAAGGTAGGCTTTAAAAGGCTCTAGGGCGGGGTACATGTCATTATTTTAAATGAAGAACCAATCTATTTAATGCTTGCAAAGTTGTTTTTTACAGTGGCATGGGTGGCTAGCCCATGGGTTAACCCTGGTTTACGCTATTACATTTAATAGGTGCTAAATTCAGTTTGGGACTGGCTAGAAAAATTTTCCAAGGACTAATTTTAATAATAATTTAAAATTCAACTTAATGGTCATGACAGATTTTGTATTCTATTTTGGAGATTACACTTTTAGAAAGTTGTCATTTTTCTGCCTAAAACCAAAATGTTTTCCCTCCAGTGTCCAGCTATTACCGGACCACAGATGGCTCCCCTGTAATGAGATGTATGTTGTTTCCAGACAGTGACCAAAGGGCTCTGGGTGCGGGGAGCTGAACTTCTCCCTTAAGCAGGATGGCACAGACCCTTCTTGAGCTCCAAAGGGCACCCACCATATCATTGGCAGATGGAACTCACACCTAGACCTGCCTCACATTTGTCTCTCTAGTCAGGCTGTCACCAAATCCAGTGAGGGAGGAGGTATTTACTAGAACTTGTTTAGCAGGTGAAAAAGGCTTGCCCTTCACCCACAGGCTGACACTGGGCATTAAAGGAACCCCATAGGCCTTTTCTCAGAGCACTCCTGGCCTAGGAAGAATCAGAAAAAGGTCTGCTTTGCTGTCTGATGAACCTGAAGGAAGACTGGGCCTGCTTGACTTGAACCCAGGACTCCAAAGTGACTTGAAGGGTCAGTTGGCTGACCTTCTGTTTGAGCTACAGGGACACTACTAAAGGCCTCTCTTCCTGCAACTGCCCAGCTGACCATGCCCAATTGAACCCAATTAGGCCTTAACCTACTGATTTGCCCCGCAGAAGGAGATCCTGCTTCCCAAAAAAGTTTTGAAGTCTTAATTTAGATGGTTTCGTCGGGACCAATGGGAGTATCATTTGTATCATCATCTAGGCCTTCCTGGGCATGGACATTGGACTTTGCTGCTCTGAGCTTCTCACCTTTGTCGACGAATACAATGGTACCTCACTCTTCAGCAACCTGCTGTCACCGTACCCCACTTAAGGTCCTACTTGCAGCTTTGCTGCAAGTGACTCGTTGGGGGCCACTTTTTCTACATAAAAGTTTCTAACTTAGAAGGTGAACGTTCCCCTGGAACAAGCCCGTTCTCTGTATCTGACCCGCACTCCAGCGTCAGAAAAATGGCAGAAAGTCATAGCCATACAGAATGGCTGTGACTTTCTTCCTTAAATTATCGCACAAAATCCCCACTGTTCTTCACCATACTACCATATCATGGATTGCCCCATTCAACTTACTTGACAAAGGAAAAATGTGGCCATAAAAGATTAACAATCAAAATGATAAATTAGCCTGACATATCCATTATTCACTATGACAGGAAAATAGTAACAGAACATGTTTCACTGAAATGAAGCAAACAAAGCTAGTCAAGATGTAGCTTGGACACCCATGATTGACCCTCTAGAAACCCAATGATTCTTCACGACTCAATAAGCACAGCACACAATGGACACAACACACAACCTTGGGCCTCACCACAGAGCTCAACTAATAACACCCATATGCTTACACCACAAACAGTGCCAACTTTAGGGCACTGTGACCTGTGCCACTGTAGAAGGCTCCAAGTTTGAGGGGGAGCCCTTTGACATGGTGAGGCAATATAGAGCATCTTAGATAATATAGAGAACTGTGATTTATTAATCACAGTTTTGTCTCATGATAAAGAGGCATCTAGGGTTAATGGTCCTGCTGCAAAGCATAATGTGTTACATGCTGATCACAGATTCGTATTATGTGTAGATAATTCAGTGGGTTACTGCTCTTGTCACACAGATCATTTTGTTACATCGAGTTCATAAATGACAATGCTTCTAATATAGCACATTGAGCTATTAACTGGCATCAAAGCACTGCATACAAACTGAAAGGCATAAATTTAGAGCCTTAATGTTTTTTCCTCATTCTTTCACTATTCTAAAATTTCCTGAAAAGGATTCCTTTAGGAAGTAGCACAATTGTACTCTTATGAAATCCCCAATCATGGTGCTACATTTCAAATCCTGAGTTTATGGAGTAGATTTGCTAACAATTTGTGTCTGGTTTGCATCACAGGCTTGCAAAAAGTGTTGCTGTGGTGTTTACTTTTCAGCGCAAATCCTCAATTTGCATTGGAAAGTGGCACTAAAGTAACACAAAGAAGCACTATGCATTACTTTGTATCAAAGAGCCGTGCCATGGGTAACACATGGACATTCTCTTACACCCACCCATGGTTATGATGCTAATTCCTATCCACTAACTTTACTAGAAATAGATTTGCACCTCTAAATTATGCCTCCTCGAGGCAGGCATGCAGTTGGAGAAAGTATTCGTTTCTCCAATCCTTTTCAGCTTCGTATGTGTGCTGTACACTGCAAGACATATTCAAAGTGGTAAAGTGTTAACCATAGGCAAAGCATAGAATTTTGTGCAGGAAGGGCGCCCTTCCAGTGTACAAATTATGGTTGACATCACAGACACACTGGCATAAGGCAGCCTAAGGTGCGCCAGCACTAGAGGAGAAAGTAACAGCACCATATCTTTGTAGATACAGTGCTGTTGCACTCTCCTTTTCACACAGTGCGGAAACTTATGTCACTGCGCTGTATGAAAAATGAGTACATCTGCCCCATCCTTTCTCTAGACCAACCACTCCTAACATATACCGCCTCCAGTAAGGATGACACATGACTCCTACACCTTGTAGTCTTCATTGTCTTAAGTAACATTTCCTATACATTGATTTACACACACGTAGGATTCATTGTTTTTGTATATCTCGGCGTAATGTTCGTGATGCCGAGTGCTTGAACAATCTACTTTGGGTTGAGTAGCAAAATGAAATACATATATATGAGAGAGGGGCTAAGGAGAGATGGGCCACCACTGGAGGGTGATAGTGAGTAAATTCGTGAAGGAGGTCATTGGAGGTCGGGCACAACAAATATTGCCCCACAGGGCGCCACCAACCCTAAAGCCGGTCCTGACCATAAACAAAAAAAGAGTCCACTACGATACAGTCTAGGGTGCGTGAAAATCCCCAGAACTAAGCAAAACAGCACCTTCCAAACCGCCATCAACGCTTGCAGCCTACAACTAGGACGCATGAGAGCTACGAAAATACTTGTTTTTTAAATGCATCAAACTATCTTTTTGAGATATCTTACACATTTATAATGAAAATGACATGCTATTTAACCAAACAGGTTTTCAATTCTGCCATTAATACGATTACACTTCATTTGCTTTTTTGGAATTTATTAATTATTAATGTATACGTACATGCACGGGGTGCTTATTTTCTAAGAATTGACATCATATGATTAGTGTTCCCTTTGAAGTGGGGCAGTCACATTTTAATTCAGGATTATAGGACTCTCTTATGTCGAACTAACTTCAAAGCTTTCGAGTGTTAAGAAGCGCCGATGTGGACTTCAATTGCACAATGAGTCTTGAACCGTGCACGTGCAATCATATGGATCACAACAATATATGTACTTCATAGACAGGTCATAACACACGGCTGGTGCCCAGTCATGTCTGAAAGTAACATGAGAACAATCCAGAGAGGCAGCCGGTGCATTAGACTGCTCTGGGGACTCACCTGTGCAGAATGCAGTGTTGGCGCAGATTTACACTTTCTACCAGTCTTATAACAGAGGTACTTGCACTGGAAAGGAGACATCAGAGCAGGCTTATTGTATAGTCATTTTGGTTGAAGATGCAGCCATCTTTTGCAGATCAATTATTAGCTTAACCCTCGCAAATACTAGCCTTTTATCCACTATAAAGTCTGAAACAATGTGGACCTCTTGATGTATGTTTGCCATTGAACATTTATTTACAAGTTGACGAAGCACTCTATCCCTACATTTAAAGATGATGCATGTCTGCGCCTGTCCAAGCATGTCACATGCGCTCAGTTTGAAATAGGACTGAGTGTTGCCGCCGAGAAAAATCATAAGATGGACTGATCATTATATTATCAGCTTTCAGATCCCAGTCAGGGATATTCTTTTAAAATCAAAAATAAATGATCACATTAGATTTAGACCATGGAGGAAGGTCACCCCAGAGACCTCCAATTCAGCCTTTTGTGTCACTAATTTAGATAATACTCAGGATATTAATTCTGGCTTAGCTATGTTTCAAGACTCTCTATCCCAAGCATTATAGTTGCCCCTATATCCACAGAACATCACTAAAGCCATCAGACATAATGCCCCTTGGTACTCAGCTGAACTGAGGCTTGATATGATTGAAACGGAGATGGCGGGGGTTCGAAATCTGATGCAGATAAAAGCAAGTATAAATTAGCATTAGGAGCCTACCACGATAAATCAGGGAAGAGCGCAGATAATAGACTATCATTAGGATTGATCAAGCTGCAATCTATGCTAACAAATTGTTTACGTTGCTAAATGAATTTACCAAACCTTTTGCCTGTATCTCAGCTATTGCTGCTTCTCAGGCATTATGTGACACTTTGGCAAATCATTTTGAAACTAAAATTGAAAACATGTATAAGAATGTGTGTACCACTGCAGCACCTCCTATCAATTTGTCTCCAATAAACCTTCCCCTTAGAGAACCTCCAGTAGTGCTTGAAAGGTTTTAACCTATCACTCAGACTCTGTTGTCAGACCTGTTGGCTAAAGTTAAATGAGGCTCTTCTTCTGATCTCTGTCCTCTATGTATAATGTCTTCTCTAGCCACTCCTCTCATTCCCACTATTACGTCGCTATGTAACCTGTTGTGAAGCCTAACTGCTGTACCTCAGGAGTGGAAATCTGCACATGTTATGCCCATCTTAAAGAAGCCAAACACAGATCCGAATGAGCCAGCCAATTACCGTCCCTTCTCTCTTCGCCCGTTCCTCTGCAAAGTTCCGGAGTCATATGTGAATAAACAACTTTCTTCCTTTTTGGAGGGCTACCATCTTTTGGATCCTTCACATTCTGGCTTTAGAGCCTTCTATAATACTGAAACTGCCTTACTGGCAGCAGTCAATTCTATCAGACTATCCCTAGATGCCGAAACCCCGGTAAAGATGCTCCTTTCTTGACATGTCAGCGACATTTGATACTGTCTCACACTCCATCTTGATTCAATGTCTAAATGATATAGGTATTCAGGGAAAAGTACTAGACTGCTTCAAAGATTTTCTAAATGACAGGACCCAAATTGTCTCTCTTGGAACCTTTCAAAGATCCTTTATCTGGGCACGGGTGACCCCCAAGGCTCCTCCTTGAACCCCACTCTTTTTAAAAACTATGTTGTGCCCCTTGCTCAGACTGTTAAGTCCTGTGATTTTGAAATACTTGCATATGGAGACAACACCCAACTTTTCATCTCATGTGCTCATGACATTGAAAATGTCAAAAACATATTAATTTTTCTGGATGAGGAAAATTGCAATGTGGATGACTTCCATTAACCAGCATTCTCTCACACATACACTCAGACTGAGAAGCAGCAGTATAAAGATGACCCTCAACGCTCTTCAGTTAACTGGAAACAAAACAGAGACGCTTTGATTTGGAAAAGCTCAGCTATACTGGTTGGAGGAATATTGGCCCTCTGAGCTAGGTCCTGCACCTTCTCCTAGTAGAAGAATGAGAAATCTATGTGTCCTTCCTGGCAAAAATCTATCTATGAAGGATCAGGTTATTTCTAGTTGTGGTACCTGTTTTGGATATATGTGCCTTCTCAGGAGGGTATTTCAGTGGCTTCCACTGAGATCAAGGACAACTCTTAATCAGGCATTAATTACTAGCCGCCTTAACTGTGGAAATGCCTCACTACTAGCATCCAATGAATCCCTTCCTTCTAAATTGCACGTTGCTCAGAACACTTTCGCCCAACAGGTACAAAAATATCTGCCAGCTCCTTCGCTTAGAGCCTTCATCTGGCTCCCTGTCAGAAAATAATCGCTGTTCAAACTGCTCTGCCTGACCTACAAGTCCCTGTCATTCAAGAACCAGAAAAGGTACAGCGAAGGCTGTACAAGTCGTTGGTCTGACACCAGATACTATACCACTTTACAAAGAGATCCGAACAGCCATCTACAATGAACCATTGAGATCATCACGGGAGAAGCCCTAGAGAGTGGGTGGACATCAAAAAAGAACACAAATTTCAAAACACCACTCAACTAAAAACTCAGGGGGATATTCTCAAGAACGTGTGATAACTACCGCAAAAGTAGCTTAACGCAACTCTTCACATCGCAGTCTGTCACGGGAAAATAACACCGTGTTAACGTGGTATTCTCAACACGGTGGCACCATGCGATAGACCCACCACAACGCGGCAAATGAACGCGTTAAAATCAACGCGACGCCGCAAAAATGCGAAACACCAACGCGAAAAAAGTGGCGATGACACAAACAAAAGTTGGGAAAAAAACACATACAAAAGCCAAACAACAGCGAAGCACAATGGAGGCAGCCGGAGCAAGTGCAGAGGACAACCAAAACCCCACAAGCCCCCCGGAGGACCAGCCTGGGACCTCTGGGTCAGGGAAGGGCAAGGAGAAGAAGAGTAGGAAGAAATGGTTCAGTCCGCAGGAAAACAGGATCCTGATAACGGAGGTGATAGAACACCATCAACTACTGTTTGTCACCTCCACTGTGTCACTGGCAACTAAAAATGGAATGTGGCAGACCATCGTGGACAAGGTGAATGCAGTCGGAGTGCTGAAGAGGACAATGGAAGAGGTCAAGAGGCGCTGGAATGATGTCAAGCGCAAAACCAAGCAGAAACTCACAATCAACCGGAAGGCAGCAATGCAGAATGGAGGTGGGAGCCCAGCGCCACAGAAGGAGCTGGTGAGATGGAGGAAATGGTGTCCACAGTCATCAGTGGGGAGACGGTGGTAGGAGTTGAGGGACCGGACACTGCTCAACATGACCGGACACAACAGCAATAGGATGAGTAACGACCAGGGACTGGGGGGATGGGGGTGATGGGCACAATGGCACACATGCACAATTAAGCATAGCACAGCTGCAGACAAACCATGCCCCAGAGTCCCAACTCCCACCAAGAGCCCAATGCATCCAAGTATGCAACATCTCTGCACTCTATAAGCACAGAAGTCAGAGGCACACTGTATGATGGGGTTAGGGGCAGCCAAATCAGAGCTGCAGGGACGACTCCCCCAAAATGCGGCACACTCACATCACTTCCAGAGCACATCAACATTGACAACAATGTGGCACAATCTGCAACACGCCCACAACAGAACAGAGGACACAACTGGTGCTTCTTGTGTATAGAAACTGGCCAATTACATGTGGCATAGCAGGGAAATGTGAGTTGACAATATACAAGTACAAACACACATCCGTGATGTTGCCAGAATGTCCACTGTCCCGCATCATATAGGCATCTCCCCACAAACAGTCACAATGTACACTGGCATGCAGTCTGAATGTAAACATGTACAATGCGACAACATACATGTGAACACAATGTTAAACTGCATCTCCCCTTCACATTGCAGAGGGAAATTCAACACCTCCTGCAAAGCAGTCCCAACCTCTCTACTCTGATGACAGAGAGGACCACGACACCTTTGACTCCGACGCCCTCCAACAGCTCGTGGACAGCCTCCACAGCCCACTTCCAGGAGCAGGGCAGCCCAGCTGCTACGAGGAGAACCAACCCCCTGCACAAAGCACACAGCAGGCAGCACCCACCACCACAGCTGCCTCCCAGGACCCCCACGATAAACACATGGCCTTCCAACGCCGTGTGTTGGGGTGCCAGGAGAAGCTGGCTGAACAGGTGCAGGTGGGGTTAAACCACATGGCAGACAAACTAGACGCCTTACGTGGGTGTCTAAGCCCATCAGGGACCACTTACAGTCCCTAACGGACACTGACAGTCTGCTCCATGCCCTCCAATGAACCATGGCTGACATCGCCAGAGTCCTGACTCTGCGACAAGAACGACTGTCTAGTCAGAGTGGCTCCAGCGAGCTTGCCCGGGAGTTGGGACTCATGCGGAGGCTCATGGAGAACATGGAGCGGATGCGGGCGGAAGGATCGGTTGCCACGGCTACACATGATCACTCAATGCCATAAAGAGCCTCCTCATGGCATTGCTGCCACAAGGCCTGGTGCTGATGCATGCTGCTGCTACCACTCCATCCACATCCCCGGCCCCTGATGTGTCAGTGCCACACAGTGCTGGAGATAAAACACCACAACAAACAAATGATGGACGGAATGCTGACAATGCAGACATTCTCCCCCAGTCAAGAGATCTGGGTTAAATCCATCGTTCTTTTGCCCACTACGCCACCCCAGTTTAGACATGGCCATATGCAAATCAGTCTTGACCCTGTGCCTCATGGGAACAGTCCAGCCCGAACTGCCAAGCCATGTCTTCCCTGGACCGGAATCAAGCATCCTAGGACCGGTTTCTGGCTATCAGCCGTCATCAGCCAGGATAGCTTGACTCCAGTGGCGTAGTGAGCACGGGTCCCACGTCTGGGAATACCCATCCCACTTAGGGCGAAAAGCGTTACAACAAACAAATGATGGACGGAATGCTGACAATGCAGACATTCTCCCCCAGTCAAGAGATCTGGGTTAAATCCATCGTTCTTTTGCCCACTACGCCACCCCAGTTTAGACATGGCCATATGCAAATCAGTCTTGACCCTGTGCCTCATGGGAACAGTCCAGCCCGAACTGCCAAGCCATGTCTTCCCTGGACCGGAATCAAGCATCCTAGGACCGGTTTCTGGCTATCAGCCGTCATCAGCCAGGATAGCTTGACTCCAGTGGCATAGTGAGCACGGGTCCCACATCTGGGAATACCCATTCCACTTAGGGCAAAAAGCGTTACAACAAACAAATAATGGACGGAATGCTGACAATGCAGACATTCTTCCCCAGTCAAGAGATCTGGGTTAAATCCATCGTTCTTTTGCCCACTACGCCACCCCAGTTTAGACATGGCCATATGCAAATCAGTCTTGACCCTGTGCCTCATGGGAACAGTCCAGCCCGAACTACCAAGCCATGTCTTCCCTGGACCGGAATCAAGCATCCTAGGACCGGTTTCTGGCTATCAGCCGTCATCAGCCAGGATAGCTTGACTCCAGTGGCGTAGTGAGCACGGGTCCCACGTCTGGGAATACCCATCCCACTTAGGGCGAAAAGCGTTACAACAAACAAATGATGGACGGAATGCTGACAATGCAGACATTCTCCCCCAGTCAAGAGATCTGGGTTAAATCCATCGTTCTTTTGCCCACTATGCCACCCCAGTTTAGACATGGCCATATGCAAATCAGTCTTGACCCTGTGCCTCATGGGAACAGTCCAGCCCGAACTGCCAAGCCATGTCTTCCCTGGACCGGAATCAAGCATCCTAGGACCGGTTTCTGGCTATCAGCCGTCATCAGCCAGGATAGCTTGACTCCAGTGGCATAGTGAGCACGGGTCCCACGTCTGGGAATACCCATCCCACTTAGGGCGAAAAGCGTTACAACAAACAAATAATGGACGGAATGCTGACAATGCAGACATTCTCCCCCAGTCAAGAGATCTGGGTTAAATCCATCGTTCTTTTGCCCACTACGCCACCCCAGTTTAGACATGGCCATTTGCAAATCAGTCTTGACCCTGTGCCTCATGGGAACAGTCCAGCCCGAACTGCCAAGCCATGTCTTCCCTGGACCGGAATCAAGCATCCTAGGACCGGTTTCTGGCTATCAGCCGTCATCAGCCAGGATAGCTTGACTCCAGTGGCGTAGTGAGCACGGGTCCCACGTCTGGGAATACCCATCCCACTTAGGGCGAAAAGCGTTACAACAAACAAATGATGGACGGAATGCTGACAATGCAGACATTCTCCCCCAGTCAAGAGATCTGGGTTAAATCCATCGTTCTTTTGCCCACTAAGCCACCCCAGTTTAGACATGGCCATATGCAAATCAGTCTTGACCCTGTGCCTCATGGGAACAGTCCAGCCCGAACTGCCAAGCCATGTCTTCCCTGGACCGGAATCAAGCATCCTAGGACCAGTTTCTGGCTATCAGCCGTCATCAGCCAGGATAGCTTGACTCCAGTGGCGTAGTGAGCACGGGTCCCACGTCTGGGAATACCCATCCCACTTAGGGCGAAAAGCGTTACAACAAACAAATGATGGACGGAATGCTGACAATGCAGACATTCTCCCCCAGTCAAGAGATCTGGGTTAAATCCATCGTTCTTTTGCCCACTACGCCACCCCAGTTTAGACATGGCCATATGCAAATCAGTCTTGACCCTGTGCCTCATGGGAACAGTCCAGCCCGAACTGCCAAGCCATATCTTCCCTGGACCGGAATCAAGCATCCTAGGACCGGTTTCTGGCTATCAGCCGTCATCAGCCAGGATAGCTTGACTCCAGTGGCGTAGTGAGCACGGGTCCCACGTCTGGGAATACCCATCCCACTTAGGGTGAAAAGCGTTACAACAAACAAATGATGGACGGAATGCTGACAATGCAGACATTCTCCCCCAGTCAAGAGATCTGTGTTAAATCCATCGTTCTTTTGCCCACTGACACTGACATGACATTGTTCTGCATTCTGTCCATCAATTGTTGTTTTTGCATTTGTCACCCCGAGTGGGAAGGGTATGCTCAGACGTGAGTCCCTTGCTCTCCATGCCACTGGAATCAAGCTATCCTGGCTGACGAGGGCTGAAAGCCCGAAACCGGTCCTAGGATGCTTGTTTCCAGTCCAGGGAGGACCTGGCTTGGCAGTTCGGGCTGGACTGTTCCCATGGGGCACAGGGTCAAGACTGATTTGCATATGGCTGGGTTCAAACTGGAATGGCATGGTGAGCAAAAAAACGATGGATTTAGGCCCAGATCTCTGTACTGGGGTGAATGTATGACATTGTTCTGCATTCTGTCCATCAATTGTTGTTTTTGCATTTGTCACCCCGAGTGGGAAGGGTATGCTCAGACGTGAGTCCCTTGCTCTCCATGCCACTGGAATCAAGCTATCCTGGCTGACGAGGGCTGAAAGCCCGAAACCGGTCCTAGGATGCTTGTTTCCAGTCCAGGGAGGACCTGGCTTGGCAGTTCGGGCTGGACTGTTCCCATGGGGCACAGGGTCAAGACTGATTTGCATATGGCTGGGTTCAAACTGGAATGGCATGGTGAGCAAAAAAACGATGGATTTAGGCCCAGATCTCTGTACTGGGGTGAATGTATGACATTGTTCTGCATTCTGTCCATCAATTGTTGTTTTTGCATTTGTCACCCCGAGTGGGAAGGGTATGCTCAGACGTGAGTCCCTTGCTCTCCATGCCACTGGAGTCAAGCTATCCTGGCTGACGAGGGCTGAAAGCCCGAAACCGGTCCTAGGATGCTTGTTTCCAGTCCAGGGAGGACCTGGCTTGGCAGTTCGGGCTGGACTGTTCCCATGGGGCACAGGGTCAAGACTGATTTGCATATGGCTGGGTTCAAACTGGAATGGCATGGTGAGCAAAAAAACGATGGATTTAGGCCCAGATCTCTGTACTGGGGTGAATGTATGACATTGTTCTGCATTCTGTCCATCAATTGTTGTTTTTGCATTTGTCACCCCGAGTGGGAAGAGTATGCTCAGACGTGAGTCCCTAGCTCTCCATGCCACTGGAATCAAGCTATCCTGGCTGACGAGGGCTGAAAGCCCGAAACCGGTCCTAGGATGCTTGTTTCCAGTCCAGGGAGGACCTGGCTTGGCAGTTCGGGCTGGACTGTTCCCATGGGGCACAGGGTCAAGACTGATTTGCATATGGCTGGGTTCAAACTGGAATGGCATGGTGAGCAAAAAAACGATGGATTTAGGCCCAAATCTCTGTACTGGGGTGAATGTATGACATTGTTCTGCATTCTGTCCATCAATTGTTGTTTTTGCATTTGGCGATAAAACACCACCACCCACATGTGAGGCACCTGAAACAGCAGAGGACGAAGATGCGGATGAATCTGCACTCGTGGTCAGAAGGAAGCGATAGCATTCATCCCCACCATATGGCCTGTTTCTGCTTGGATCTGCCCTCTGCATCATCACCTTCCACTTTCCCCCAATGCACTCTGTGACACTCACCTTGGACCTCAACATGGACTGCCATATTCTGTTTGGTCACCAATGACACAGCTGTCAGACTGAGGACTGAACTCCTCCTCCTCTGATGTACTTGTCATTCCCTGAAGGACTCTGGCTGGCCCTCCATGGGCTATCAATGTAACGTGGGTTTTGCATGGCCCTTTACTGCTCCAGCTACGACACTCCATTGAATGTGCATTAAACATTCATTTCCACAACGATGTGTCATTTCTATGATCTTGCAAGTGTGGAGGTATGGATGAATGTAGGGTCAATGATTCCCCCTTACGTCCATGTTGCTCATGTTGTGGGACTTGGGTCACAGGGTGACACGTTGCATTCCGGGTGGCGCCAACACTAGAGCGGAGACACACGCATTAGTCACTTCCCTGTCCAACCAGAACGGAAGCACGCCCAATGCCCCGGGGTCATTGTTCACACCCTTACGCTGGACTGGCATATGCCAGGCCAGCCCACTCCGCTTACGCTCACAGGGGACGACGACAACACTACATGCCCCAGGTCTACCCTGTACGGATCTGCTGCTCACAGGTCTAGTTGTCAGCATGCCACAGCCACTCCCTCATGGCTGGTTCACACCCACACCACACCCATTAAGCACCGGCGTCACAGGACATGTGACCCTGCCAATAAAAAGGGCCTGGCGCACTTGCTGGACACCATTTCCACTCTCCAACTGGGTGTCTCCGTGTGGGTTTAATTTATGCATGAGGGCCTAGGGCCCGGACACTGCACATTGCCTGGTGCCGGGGGTGACATAATGGCATCTGCACCATGAGACTCAATCAAAAAGGGCCCATGGCTTGCGGTGCACAGACTTGGTGGCACCGGATACACTGCGGCAGGCACAGGCACACTGCCACGGGACGGTGTCTTTCGGTGCACTGAGGTAGGGGCACCTAAGGTGCTGAGCAGGTGTGCAGGCTGCGATGATGCGCCGTCCAGGCGGTCCAGAATAGTGGCATTGGTGTGAGCCCTGTTGGACCGCACTGTAGGCCTGAGCCAGCGGACAGTGTGGGTCTACTGCCTCGTGGCATTGCCTCGCTGTTCACAGAGTTAGTGGCACCTCTAGTGCTGAGCGGGTGTGCAGCCTGCGATTAGGCCGGGTGCACTGATATGTTCTCTGCCATAGCGAAATCAAGACCCAGAATCATGTGTGTGACCTGGTGGCCCACAGTGCGTGGCTGCATGATGTGGAAGGTGCCATGGTCGCGGCCCACGGGCTTGGAGATCCAACTGGCAAATGGTGGGCCCTCTTGGAGACACGCCGGTGGCAGAAGGTGAGCAGTGACGCCTAATCGGGCTGGGGTGGGCAGTCTCCGCTGGGCCGCAGGAGGGGCTGGGATGCAGCAGCCTGTGTGCGCAGGGGCGGGCTAGCGCGGATGGCGTGTGCTACTATATGGACTCTGCCATTCATGTCTCTGGCAACTGTTTCAGATGAGGGACCTGGGGGACTGCAGTGTGTACCGGCACATGGTTGGAGACACACCAGTGGCTGCAGGTGAGCAGTGAGGCCTGGGCCTGCAGTGTCGGACTTCTCTCCCTCTCTTTCTCTTTCCCTCTCTTTCTCTACCTCTCTTTCTCTCTCCCTCTCTTTCTCTCTCCGTCTCTTTCTCTCCCTCTCTTTCTCTTTCTCTCTCCCTCTCTATCTCTCTCTCTATTCCTCTCTCCCTCTCTTTCTCTCCCTCTCTTTCTCTATTTCTCTCTCCCTCTCTTTCTCTCCCTCTCTTTCTCTCTCTTTCTCTCTCCCTCTCTATCTCTCCCTCTCTTTCTCTCTCCCCCCCTCTCTCTCTCTTTCGCTCTCTCTCTCTGTACTTTGATGGGTGCTTGACACACCTTCTTATCTGTATTTCTGTCTTGCAGGCTGTGACTTACGGAATGCCCGGAGAAGACCCGCCATGCCTATTCAAGATTGTTGTTTTTTGTTTAATCTGTGATAAAGTTTTTGGGGGGATTATATGACTTGAATGTATGATTGCCATCTTTCTGGCCGCACCAGTATGTTAGGTGTTGTGATTGTGCGACTTCAGGCGATTTGTTTGGTTCATGGTTTTGTCGTGTTGATGTGCATTCTCTTTGTCCAAGGGGCGGGGGTGGTGGGTCCGAGGGGGAGTGGCGGTGGGTGTTGTTGACCTATTGGGGCTTCGGGCTGAATGTTCAGTTGCTCTGGGGCATCTGTTGTTCTTCATGTTTGCGTCTGGGCTGTGCTCCCTTGGCTGCTGCCTCTTGTCATCTGACTTTACACCAGGTCAAAGCAGGTGTTAGTTTCCTGCTGCTAACGCGCCTTATCACCTGTTTTGTGATTTTATCGTTGATGTGGCTGGTCATTGAGAATGTTGTGGAGTGGTGTTGTTGCGGCTTTTTGCTCGGGAACGTCTACTCTGCATCTCATTAGCGATAGTTGTCGGAGTCATCTGTGGTGATGTTTTTTGAGGATGCTATCACCGGAAAACTGGTGATATGGGCTGTTAGTAAATGGGGCGGTAAATTTATCGCAACTTTGGCTGCAATAAAGTGCCGATAACACTGCGTTAGTTCCTTGAGAATATGCCCCTCAGTTCTATACAATACCCAAAATCCATAAAGGTAGATTACCCCCACCGGGCAGACCCATCCTGTCGGGAGTAGGCTCTCTCCTGGAACCACTCTCTCAATACACTGACAGGTTTCTACCCCCTAATGTCACCAAAATCAAATCCTACATTAAGGATACCAAACATCTGATTATCATCTTGACTGAGAGGAGTATAACTCCACGCAAGAAGCCATGATATGCTTGGACGTGGAGTCCCTGTACATAGGTATCCCACAGAACGAAAGCCTGCATGTAATAACCAACATACTATAGGCCCAAGATTGGCCCTGGAAAGCACCTTTTGAATGGATTGTGACATTAGCACATCTAGCACTGACAGAAAACGTTTTTTAAATTTGAAGGTCAAATCTATCTACAACAACACGGAACTTCCATGGGCAGTACACCGCCAATCCAACCTCCACGAAGGAATGAAGGCCATCGCCGAATGGATGATGAACAGCTTCCTGAAACTGAACTCGGACAAGACGGAGGTCCTCATTATCGGATCCACCCCCTCCGCCTGGGACGACTCATGGTGGCCGGCCACACTGCACCGACGCCCACTGACCATGCATGCAACCTGGGAGTCATCCTCTACTCTGCGTTGTCAATGACCCAGCAAGTAAACGCCGTCTCCTCCTCCTGCTTCAACACCCTCCACATGCTCCCCAAGATCTACAGATGGATCCCCACTGGAACCAGAAGGATGGTCACCCAGGCCCTCGTCAGCAGCAGACTGGACTACGGCAACGCTCTCTACGCAGGAACCTCAGCCAAACTCCAGAAATGACTACAATGCATACAGAATGTCAGGTTCACAAACACTCTCTTACCTCAGGAATGTTTGACGATATTTTGCAGAGACGCTATGAGCCAACTTCCAGGGACTCTACTGGATAACCTATGAATGTGTCTTACACTAGGCTACGAAATAGAGCCCCGGGAGGAGGGCCGTATACTGGACGCACGATGATGTCCTGTTGTCGACCTGCGAGGCAACAAGACATATGTATAAGTGGTGGAATTCCACTTGTCTTTCTAATACAGAAGCTATTTTGGCCAGCTTGCAGTTATTTAATAAGATGAGTACTAAATAACTACTTTTCCTACCTGAGATCTTGAGGATTCGTGAAATACGTCCAGTAGTCTTGTGAAGACGTTGAGATGTTGTTGATGGTGTGTAGTTATGAATGCCCTGGATTGAATGATGTTTACCTAAAACCTTAACACACTAATTAGCTCTTAATCCCTCAAGACAAATACTCTTAAACATAATTTCCTATAAGCCTTTTTGATTCGACCTTCACTTACTTAGATTCACCAGCCGCAGTATATGCCATCACAATATCTATGAAAATAAAATAATGAAACCAATATGTATACAAAGGTACATTCTTCGATAAATGTTTTTTCTTTCAGGAATGTTCTTGAAGTCTTCGCCTATTATCAATAAGCAAAAGTTCCAAAAATTATTTGTTGAAATCTTAACAAAAGTTAGGTTTTCAAGCTTTCTTGCGATGGGCGCCAGAAATAAATTATTGCCACTTAACTTTCATTCTTCTTCGTGTTCTCTCTCTCTCCTTAGATTCATTCTGTGATGCAGAGCTGCCCTCTAGTGGATCCGGAAAGAAGACAGGAATCGGCGAGTACCAGGTGAGTTTCGTACTTGAAGACGGAAGGCTAAGCGAGTAAAGAAGGCTGGGTGTGGCATTTTATAGTCATGCCACTCCCAAACGCTCATTACGTGTTTGCGCACGTAGCGCGACGTTCTTTTTCCGATCCCGGATTCAAGACCGGATCGGAACCATTCCTTTGTGTGCTTGCGCTTGTAGCGCGATGTTCACTTTTCCGATCCCGATTTCAAGGCTGAATCAGAACCATTTCCTCATGCGCTTCCCATACTGCGCATTCAACTCAGCATTTGGAACATCGAGTTCCATTCACAGAAACGCATACCAGGAAAGCGAGGAAATGCTAACAATTTCTGTACTAAAAACATGCTCAGCAGTAATATATGTATCACAAATAAATACACGAATAAACATTACATCGTAAAACCTTCAAACTACAGCAAACATTAATACATGTCAAAAAATATTGCAATACTATGTTATATTGTACTGTCGTAATAAATCACCACACACAAAGAGTGCTGGAAGCACGGGATAGGGGTGGGTTTCTAACGGGGATGATTTATTACGCCTTTTAAAAAAGGTGTCTTTGGTGTAATGTACTTTCAAGGGCTGCTTTTACGATTCATGACACAGAACGCCTCCGCACGCCTCATCCTTGACATTCCCCACCACAGCCACATCACAGCCCACCTGAAAGACCTGTACTGGCTCCCGGTCAACGAGAGGATCACCTTCAAGCTCCTCACCCACGCGCACAAAGCACTCCAAAACAGCGGACCAGCGGACCTCAACAAATGACTCACCTTCTACACCCCAAACCGCCAGCTTTGCTCCGCTGGCCTCGCCCTCACCACCATCCCCCGCATCCGTCGAGCGACAGCCGGCAGCAAGTCATTCTCCCACCTCACTGCAAAAACTTGGAACACCCTCCCCATCTGCCTACGTCAGAACCAGGACCTGCTGGCCTTCAGGAGACTCCTCAAGACTTGACTGTTCGAGCAGTAGCAGCACCCCCAGCAACTTGAGACCCTCACGGGTAAGTAGTGCGATGTACAAATGAACTGATTGATTGATTGACTCCTAGCATAGTCTGTCTCTACATGGGCTGGTTAGAGAAACAGAACTTCTGGATGAATAACCCTTACAAGAATGAAATACGCCTGTGGCGCCACTACATAGACGACATCCAGGTAATCTGGCACAGGATGTAAAGAGCACAGAAGATTTAAAGGATCGCTAAACCAAAACAATCCATGCCTCTGTTTTACTACGACCACCAACACCAACATGATCTCTTTTTTGGGATGTAACTATCATAGCTAAAAATGGCAAACTTGAAAGCACATTGTACACAAAACTAACGGATCACTACACCTTTCTTCACTTTAACAGTGCCCACCCACGATCTCTACAAGAAAATCTCCCAGTGGGACAATACCTCTGGATTAGATGAAATTGTTGGGACTTACACAGTTTCAAAGAACAATCGGAGAAACTAAATAACTACAGGAGAAGGTGTCTCCAAAGAGGATCATCGAACAAGCACAAATAAGGGCCCCCAATACTCCACAGTCGGCTTTGTTCGAAACCAATGAAAAGGAAGAAACTAATTCGCTGATATGTGTCACTACTTATAACTCCTCTTCTAATTCGATAAAGGGAATATTAAACAAGAAATGGCACATTCTCACTTCTAACCAATTGGTCTTCAAAAAACCCTGTTCTAATTCAAACGGAATAGGAGCATTAGGGATGTACTGGTACACAGTAACTGCTGGAGAGGCCCACAGTAGAAACAAATCACCTATGGGACCCTGTACTATATGTCCATTCACTGCACAATCCAATTCTATTGACCTAGGAATTCCCACCCCGTGGGAACAGAGACATCACATTAATTGCAATAGCAACAATGTCATTTATATGATCACGTGCCCGTGTGGTCCTTTCTACATAGGGATGACCACCAGAAAAGTAAAAATACGTATAAGTGAACATAGAAGTGCTATACGATGTGAAAGGACTTTCACTAATTTATCAGCACATTACGTAGAGATGGGATGCACTGATCAAGAAATAAAATGGATGGTGATTGAGAAAGTAAACTACAGCACTGGACAAACACAGAAATTACTGTAAAAATAACAACGATCAGTCTACAGACTTAATACGCATAGATATGGACTCAATAGTGAGATTCCGTGGAGTCAGTTGACTCTTAACTGAAAGGCATATTCCATTTTCCACTTTAACGCACGTCACACATTGATACGACAGACAGAAACATAAATATTACTTATAGAAACACCAGTAACATACAATACTTGCCCAATACCACACATTTTCAGACATGATACTCACTCACACAGATATGTACAGTGCTATCATGCTTATCTGTCACCTCCACCTATGGGATATGAAGAAAATCAGCAGAAGACACCACTATGGCTCTCAACTTGATTATTATGAAGTCTCCCAAATATAGCGCTTAGGACATTCCAAATGTTTTCAGATGTAGCATGCTATTGGGTATTTCCTAAACCTTTACTTTCCTACCAAGCACTGCTGCTCCTTGCAAGAGAACTGACACCAAAGTTTACAGAAAATGAACTTAATTACAAGTCCCATAGACACTTGGGTTCTTTCAAGTCCCACTATGACTGGGCTTTTTCTCCCAACAACCACCTAGAACGTTCCCGGCCCACCCATTGCACATCATTGCCCAACGAGGGCAGAGCAGGGGTTCTGATCAGCTGCAGCTGCAGCATGACCAGGCATAAAAATACACGCTCACCATCACTTGGCAGTTGCAATCCGGGAGACATGGAACTGAATAGGTATGCCAGAAGGGTAGGACACTTGATGAAGTAAGTCCCTGCATGTGTGCACATTTGATCAAAGATATGGTATGTGTCACACTAAGAAAATGGGGTGTAGGTGGCATCACTTCCGGGTTGACAAACACATTTACTTCTCAGGGAGATAATTTCACATGACTCCCGCTTCACCGGTTCTCCGGCCGGCACTTCACAGACACTTTAGAATACACACGGAAATGGTTTACACTGACAAACAGGTAAGCACGTATCGGATAAGTACTTTATTCAAGCCGTTTGACTTGATGCACTTTTTGTACAAATCTAAATTACTTTTATTGGTGTTATAGGACTATGTCGGACGGACTCGATCTAAAGAACAGTCTAGATTTGTAATTTGATATTATGTGAGTGGACCATGAATCTAAGCATGCATTACATGTTCAGTAACACATCTCACGTTTCAGCGATTTAACCGCACTTTGGACATTTGGTACTCACTCACACGGGGTTGAGCATGTTTATTTCACTATCATGTATGTTTTCCTTTCTTTCATTACAATGATCATTCACACACGTCCAATATTTTGGTTAGACTGCATTAGCACATTAACATGTGATATAGGGCTTTTGCATGCAATTTTACAGAAAGCACACAACTTCATATAGTTTATCTTGGCACTTTAAGGATTCATTAAAAACTAAGTTTAACCCAAGGATAAAGAGAGGTTATAGCTAGATGAAAAAGTCTGTTTAAATGCTACATTTTAAATTAATAATTCAACTGAAATTCACCAGTTATAGTTAACTGAAGTAACTTTAACTTGAGCTCTCACCATGTATTGCTTATTACCTTGCATATTACATCACTCATGACATGTTCCGTGTCATTGTTGATAATATGAATGCAAAATCTGAAATGACATAATTGATGGCAAAACTGTGCATGGTGGGGAAAAGAGGTATAGTTACTGTTGCAATTTTAGTTGTTTTTGAGTTTAAAATGTGACATTTTCACCTCAGTATACCGTCACTTTAACCTTTGTTTTTTCAGTGAATTTCCCATGTGTAGTTTTTAATGTAAAGTAAGATATTATAAAAATACCTAACTATACCTTTGTTTTTTTAATTTATATAAATATAAGTTCAAAAAACATAGGTTAATGTGATGTTATAGTTAGGTATGTTTATAATATTAATATATATATATATTGCCCAGTGGCAGTCGCCACTGGGTAGTTAAAGTTCAACTGTTCCAACTTTGGCCTCATTTGACGAATCTCCTCGCAACTTTCCAAAGAGGTGCTACTTTTTGACTAATTTGTACATGGAATGTTTCCTGATGATCCATAAAGCAAGGTCCGCGCAAAAATGGGGGTACCAAAATACAAAATTCTCATGCAATTTTTATAACTTCTTTTGGCAGGGCTACAGCAAAAACTGCTTTAAGGAATTACATCGAAATTGGCAGTACAGTAGATTTTGGCCAATGCATTGAGTCTTTTTGGGGATTTAGTGTAAATCTGTTAACTAGTGTTTGAGAAATTAAAGTTAAGAAATGGAGCATTCTATTTGACCCAGAAAGTTTTGTTTCACTTGGCCCATCTCACTCCCAGGGAGTCAGACTCCCACAGGAGCAAGCACTCTGATTAGATGCTAACAACATCAGAAAATGTTGCTGTCAGCCATTACAGAACTTGGAAACTTAGTCCCCTATCCTGAAGTGAAAAATAAATAAATAATAAGGGCAGGGTAGGAATACCCTGACCCCTAAACCCCATACCCCATGAGGGGGACTCAGAGAGACCCCAGCCAAAAGCAAAACAAATCACTAAAAATTGCTGAATCCCACAGGATTGTAGCATCTTATATATATATACATATAGGTAGTTATAGTTAGGACTTGTTTCCTTTCAAAAAGTGTTTTTTGTTTTGCCAATATCCCTGGGGCCGTTTGATGAATCTTTGAGACACTTTCAAAACTGATGGGTCACTCAGGTCAGCTCCTTTCATAAAGGTTTTAGGGTGATTCATTAAGTGGGGCCGAGAAAAAAGGGGGTCCCAAAACGCATTTTCCCTATGTTCATTTCCATAGGAAATTTAGACACGGCTACAGCCGGAACTGCTGAATGGAATTACACCAAATTTGGCAAAAAGGTAAATCTTGGTTCAGAAAGCACTCTTTTAAAAAAAAAATTTTTAACTACCATTCAGTAGTTGCGAGAAATAAAAATAATTATATATCTGAGCACCGAAGACGAGTCGCGACTCCTCCTGAGCATCTGCTTCATTTTTATCGGCTGTCAACATTCCAAAGCAGGAAGTGTTGGCAGCCATCTTGTGATTCGGTAACCGAGTCACAAGAAAAAAGGGGGAAAAAAGTGAAAAAATGACCCCCTCCTGGGGACCGTCAACCCTCAGGGCCGGCTCCTGCAATGTCCTGGGGTGCCCACCCCCGGGTCATTGCTGTTTGCTATGGCAGGGCGGAAGCACAGCTAAGGCCATGCCATAGCAAACCCTGCTCTCGCTTCCAAAAACTAAAGCAGATTGCTTTTGCACAAGGTGAGCTGCATGTCAGCAGCTCCCCTTGTGCAAAAGCAATGCCGGCTCCTGCAGGAGGCGGGGAGCCGGCGTGACCGTGGGGGCATTGGGGATCCCCCCATGGTCCCCAACGCTAAGGGCCGGCACCAGGGGATGGGGACCCCGGGGCCAGAAGTGGCCCAGGGGAGGGGGGACATGCTGCCCCCTCCCACAAAATCAAAAAAGAAAAAATCGAGGCAAAGCCCTGGGGGATGGGGTCCCCGGGGCCAGATGTGGCCCAGGGGAGGGGGGCCACGCAGCCCTCCTCCTTGCAAATCTAAATAAATAAATACAATTAAACAAGTCCAGGTCCCAGGGGATGGGGTCCCTGGGGCCAATTGTGGCCCAGGGGAGGGGGGTCCATGTGTCCCCCCTCCTGCGCAATCATGAAAGAAAAAAAAACAAGGCCAAGCCCCGGGGGATGGGAAGGATCTTAGGACACAAGTGGACTTCATCCCTCGAGCAGCAGTGCACCAGGAGCTGCATTTGCAGAGTGGTGTAAAAAGGGGGCAAGGCCTTGGACCACTCTCAGCAATCCAGGTGTGTGGGACTTACTGGATGAACCTGGTGAGCTAGTTGGAACCCAGGGACCCTCAGTATTCAAATGACTTAATTCCCCAATTTAGAACTGGCCAGGAGGGGCATTTGCAGAGTGGTGGAGAAAGGGGTAGTGGCCTGTGTCCATCTTTCAGCAATCCCACTATCTGGGACTTACTGGAGTTACCAGGTAGGCTAGTTGGCCCCTAAGGACCCCAGCAGCGAAGGGGACTTTTATCCCCATCCAAGAGCGCACCAGGAAGTGCGTTTGCAGAGTGGTGGAGAAAGGGAGCTTGGCCTGCTATGACAACTTAGCAATCCTGCTGTGTGGGATAGGGGGAGTAGTTGGCCCCCAAGGATGACCTTGGGGGCCAACTACCCCTGTTGTTACCTCCAGTAAGTCCCACACAGTGGGATTGCTAAAACGTCTTTCTCCACCACTCTGCAAACGCACTTCCAAGCGTGCTCTTGGACGGCAGATTACAGAATGGGGAAAGAAGTCCAATTTACGCCTGAGGGACTTTGGGGGCAAATAAGGCTGTTTCTCCACCTCTCTTGCCTCATTATGTACCCCTGTTGCCTCTTTCTATATATTTCTTGTCTCTTTGTACACCTCTTCTACATTTTTATGGACCACTATTACCTCTTTTGGCACCTCTGTTAGTTGTTTCTGCACTTTTCTTGCCTCTTTCCATACCCTTTGAACTTATTTCAGCACCTCTGTTGCTTCTTTCTGCACTACTCTTCCTTTTTTGCACCCCTCCTTCCTCTTTCTGTACCTCTCTTGCCTCTTTGTGCACCTCCCCTAACTCTTTCTGCACTTCTCTTGCTTCTTTCGGCTTTGTTTGTGCCTCATTCAGCACCTCTGTTGGTTCTTTCTGCACAGCTCTTGCTTCTATCTGCTACCCTCTTGCACATTTCTGCAACTCTTTTGCCTCTTTCAGCACCTCTCTAGCCTCTTTATGCACCTCACTTGCCTCTTTCTGCGCCTCTCTTGCTTCTTTCCACACCTCTGTTGCTTCTTTCAGCAATTCTCTTTCCTCTTTCTGCACTTCTCTTGCTTGTTTCTGCACCTCTATTGCTTCTTTCTGCACCTCTGTTGTCTTTTTCTGTACCCCACTTGCTTTATTCAGTACCTTTGTTGCTTCTTTCTGTACTTCTTTTCCTTCTTTCTGCACCCATCCTGCCTCTTTCTGTACCCTTCTTGCCTCTTTCTGCACCCCTCTTTTCTCTTTCTGCACTTCTCTTGCCTCTTTCTGCCCCCCTGTGCCCTCTTTTTGCATGTTCCCTGCCTGTTTCTACACCTCTCTTGCTTCTTTCTGTACCTCCATTGCCTCTTTCTGCACTTCTTTGCCTTCTTTCTGCACCCGTCCTGCCTCTTTCTGTACCTCTATCACCTCTTTTTGTACCTCTCCTACCTTTTTCTACACCTCTTGCCTCTTTTTGCACCTCTGTTGGTTCTTTCTACACTGCTCTTGCTTCTTTTTGCAGCTCACTAGCCTCTTTCTAAACTTATCTTGCTTCTTTCTACACCTCTGTTGCTTCTTTCAGCAAATATCTTGCCTCTTTCTGCACTTCTCTTGCTTGTTTCTACACCTCTCTTGAACCTTTCTGCACCTCTGCTGATTCTTTCTGCACCTCACTTGCTTATTTCGGCACTCCTCTTCCCTCTTTCTGCACCTCTCTTGCCTGTTTTTGTACCCTGTTCCTTCAATCTGCAAATTTCCTGTCTGTTTCTGCACCTCTCTTGCCTCTTTCTATACCTCTGTTGCTTCTTTCTGCACTTCTCTTCCTTCTTTCTGCACCCTTCCTGCCTCTTTCTGTACCTCTCTTGCCTCTTTGTGCACCTCTCCCACCTCTTTCTGCATCCCTCTTGTCTAATTTTATACAGCTGTTGTTTCATTCTGCAGTTCTCATACCTCTTTTTGCACCTCTGTTGCTTCTTTCTGCACTGCTCTTGCTTTTTTCTGCACCCCTCTTATCTCATCATTCTGCACCTCTCTTTTCTCTTTCTGCACCCCTCTTGCCTCTTTCTGCACCCCTGTTCCCTCTTTCTGCACCTTTCTTGCCTGTTTCTGTACCTCTCTTGCCTCTTGTTGTACCTCTGTTGCTTTTTTCTGCACTTCTCTTGCCGTTCACGTCTCTTTCAGCACCTCTGTTGCTTCCTTCTGCACTTCTCCTTCTTTCTGCACCCCTCCTTCTTCTTTCTGTACCTCTCTTGCCTCTTTGTGTACCTCTCCTACCTCTTTCTGCACTTCTCTTGCTTCTTTCGGCTTTGTTTGTGCCTCATTCAGCACCTCTGTTGGTTCTTTCTGCACTGCTCTTGCTTCTATCTGCTACTCTCTTGCACATTTCTGTACCTCTTTTGCCTCTTTCAGCACCTGTCTTGCCTCTTTCTGCACCTAACTTGCCTCTTTCTGCACCTCTCTTGCTTCCTTTCCACACCTCTGTTGCTTCTTTCCGCAATTCTCTTTCCTCTTTTTGCCTTTTTGCACTTCTCTTTTTTTTTTTTTTTTTTAAATTTTTATTGAACAATAATTCGGTTACAAGCACGGGCCTATAACCACCAGGGCCGGCCGCTAGGTACAGAATGAAATATACATTTATCATGGCTGCAGTCAAGTCCTGGGGCGCAGCCCCGTAGTGGCTCCGGATAGTTCTAAAGGAACAGGAGACTTAAGTCCAACAGACACAAAAACTAAAAGAAAAACAAAAAGGCGAGGCATAAGGGCAAACAGTGCGGGTCAGGCTTCCTCCGGGGAACTCCAGTGCAGACCATTAAGCAGCCGGCAAAAGGAAGGAGTACCGGGAGGCTGGGGACGGGGGGGGGGGGTCAAGGGAGATGAACGTCCATACGTAGTTATTCCAAAAGGTGCCAGGAACCATCAGGGGTCAGGGGGACATGGCGATATCGGTGTCCACCAGGGGGGGCGTACAGATACCCCCGCGATACGCATTCCATTGCCCCCAGATTCTACCCCATGCCCCCGGCTTACCACGGGCCACATACACAGTCTTCTCCCTAAACATACACCAGTCCATATTCTCCTTCCATACTGACACGGTGGGCGGCCGTTGGGTGCCCCAAAGCTGCGCTATATCTCTCTTGGCAATCATGTTCCCCAGGGCCGCCCACCGAGTCTGAGCCGCGCTGTAATCATTGGGCTCCCACACATTCAGGACACAGCGACGCACCTCCGGCAGCAGCACAACCCCAGTGACCTGTCCCATAACCATATGGACCCGGCGCCAGTAGTCCGCCACCTCGCGGCACTCCCACAGGATATGGAGAAAGGTGGCGCTGAGCCCACAACCCCGCTTACAGAGCCCGTCGTCGGAAAATCCCATCGAGACCAAGCGAGGACCCGTCACATACACCCGGTGAAGAATCTTGAGCTGTACCAACCGGAGACGGGCTGGAATGGCGACCTCCTTGGGGGACGACAGTGCAGACTGCCAGTCCTCGTCGTCCAATTCCACCCCGTCCCCCGTCCAAGCCTCCCGGAGGCGCACAAAGAGGTCAGCCCGATGATTAATCAGTTTTTTATAAGTTAAAGAAATAGTACTGTCAGGGACATGTCCGTCAAGTATGCGGTCCTCGAGGGGCGAGGAAACCGGGATCTTGGTCCCCTCCCCAAAGACCGAGAGCAGGGCGTGTCGAACCTGGGCATAGCGGAAGAACTCCCTGTCCGTAAGCTCGTATTCGGCCTGGAGCACCGCGAAAGTCTTAACCGTGCCCTTATGCCACAGGTCTCCCACTTTGCTGATACCAATCGTATCCCACTGGTCAAACCCCTTCGTAGTCCAGAGGCTGCCCAGGCGGTCGGAGGCAAACAAAGGAGTAGCACATGTTAGTCGCTCACTCCAGCCCGTGGCCGCAGTGGCAGCCCTCCAGGTCCGCACCGCAATCTTAGTAGGACCCGTAAGGGTCCGGCCAGCCGAGCGGGAGTAAAGTGCCCTGTTATAGTTCCCGCCGGGAAGCAGGAACTTGTCCATCTCATACGCCGGATTCAAGCCAGGCGCATACGTGGCATGGTTAATGGCCGCTAGCTGCGAGGCCCAATAGTACCTGCGAATGTCAGGAAGCGCGATGCCCCCGTCGTACCAGGGGAGAGTAAGCTTAGCAAGAGCAATACGCGCCCGCCCGTCCCACACCAGTCTCCTCTGCAGGCTCTCCACCTCCCGAAAGTAGGCCACTGGGATAACGTCGAAGGAGTTCTGGAGTGCATAGAGGAACCTGGGAAGGGACATCATTTTGAACAGCGCGGCCCGACCCAGCGGGGACAGGGGCAGCCTGCACCACCAGGCCGTGTCCTCTCGCAATCGCCGGAGTGGACGCAGGAGATTCTGCTCATAGCGAGCCACCGGGTCCAGCGAAACGTATATCCCCAGGTACTTAAAGCCGCTCAGAGATATTTGGATCGGAAGCCGAGGCGGCAGGAGAGGAGGACCACCAGAGATAGGATAGACGCAGGATTTAGACCAATTGATCGTGAGACCCGAATTGTTCCCAAAGGAAGTCAGAACGTCAAAGAGGACGTTGAGCGACTGCCGCGGTGAGGTGAGATACAGGAGAATATCGTCCGCATACAGCGAGACCCGATCTTCGAAGCCCGGGGCCCACCGGATCCCTCTAAGCGAGGGCTCCCAGCGGAGCCAAGCAGCGAGTGGCTCCAGGGCGAGAGCAAAGAGCAAAGGGGACAACGGGCACCCCTGCCTCGTGCCCCTGCCGAGGGCAAAGGGCCGAGAGACCCGCCCATTCACCACCACCTGAGCCATGGGTCCCGTGTAAAGAAGCTTCACCCAGCCAATAAATCCTTCCCCAAAGCCAAATTTAGCCAAGACAGCCCAGAGGAATGGCCACTCGATGGTGTCAAAAGCCATCGTGGCATCCAAAGAAACCAGCACGGCCGGTTCGGAGAGGAGCTCCGCCCTGGCCAGGGCGCCGTGAAGACGCCGCAAGTTAAGAGCGGTGTTGCGATGCGGGATGAAGCCGCATTGGTCCGGATGAATAAGATCGCACACGACGCTCAACAAACGATTGGCAAGGACTTTCGCCAGGATTTTAGGCTCTGCATTTAGCAGTGAAATAGGCCGGTAAGAAGTACAGCGGTCTCGCGGCTTGCCCTCCTTGGGGATCACGACTATCGTGGCCAAACGCTGGTCAGCCGGAAGGGAACCCGCCACAAGAGACTCACGGAACATGCGACTGAGGAAGGGCGCAAGCTTATCAGGGCGCAATTTATATAGCTCAATGGGCAGACCGTTGGGACCCATAGCCTTGCCCGAGCGAAGGGAGCGGATCGCGGTCGCTATTTCATCCGCCGACAAGGGGGCGTCCAGCCGCTCACGGTCCTCAACGGACAGGCCGGGCAAGGCAATATCCCTCAGTAGAAGGCGAGAGTCGTCCTCATCTCTGTCAGTCACTGGGGAGTACACAGCCCGGAGGTGGTCGGCGAAACATTCCACAATCTCATCCGGCTCAGTCACACACACACCATCCGCAGCACGCAACTCCGGGACCACACGATTCACTCTCTCCTTTTTGTCCAGCCACGCAATCAACTTTCCCGCCTTGTCCCCGGCGTCGTACAGTCGACCCTGCTGCTCCCTATACATAGTTTTGGCCGCGTCAGTGACCAGGGACCTATATTCAAACTGTTTCAGGCTAAGGGCATGGAGCCCGTCCGGAGTGACATTCGCCTCCAAGGCCGACTCCAGGCCCGAGATGTCAGTCTCCAGCCTCACCACTGCCTCACTCTTGACCTTCTTAGCCACCACTATCTGGGAGAGGGCGTGTCCGCGGATCACGGTTTTAAAGGCTTCCCACAGGGACATTGCAGACGACACCGACCCCTCGTTATCAAGGAAGTATTGGTCCATAGCCTTAACCAGGCTGTCGCGAGTCGTAGGGTCTCGCAGGTACCATGGGTTAATGGGAGCGATCCGCCCTGCAGACCGCGACCCGGTGTCAAAAAGAAGCCACAGCGGAGAATGGTCGGAGATACCCCGCGCCAGGTGCCTGACCTCTCTAATCCGACCAGTCTGCGCCGCGGGCATAAGGAAGTAGTCTAACCTAGAGAGACTCCCATGCGCCCCCGAGTGAAAGGTGAACTGACATTGGGTCGGATGCATTAATCTCCAGCTATCCACCAGGCCGAAGGTCTCCAACATCCCACCCAGCCATGCCTGGGCAGCGGGGAGGGTCCTTGGTGGGTGACGATCCAGTTCACCCGAAACCACAGAATTAAAGTCCCCGCCCATGAGCAGGAGGCCGTCCGGAAGGTCAAGCAGCATTCGACCCAAGTCAGTGAAGGTGGAGTTCTGGAGGCCCGGGGGGACGTAGACTGAAACCAGGGTAAGGGGCTGCCCCTCCCACCTCCCAATCAAACACACATAGCGCCCTCTGTCATCCGAGACTATCTTAGTGATCTCCACCGGAAGGGAGGTTCGCAGGAGAATGCCCACCCCCCTGGAACCAGTTGTGAAACCAGAATGGGCTACGAGGCGATATCCCCCCCTGTTCATTGCATGACAAACATTGCCAACCAGATGCGTCTCCTGGAGAAACACCACATCAGGAGTCAAACGACGCAAATATTGCAGCACTACACCCCGCTTGATACGGTCCCCCAACCCATTGACGTTCCATGACATAAGCCTCAACCCGTCCCCCCCCATCCCCTCCAATAGATCAAGGGTCCCCCAGCCTGCAGCACAGTTCCCAGATGTGGACAAAAATCAATACCTCGCCCTGTAAACAAAAAACACACAACAAAACAACCCCTCCTCCCCCCCAACCCCACCCCAAGTCCAACTCCCCCCACCCTGCACCCCTGCGGGCCAAAAAACCCCCCCAACTTGCAGTGTGCCTGTCGCCCCACTAACCCCATTCTACGAAAAGACCCCGGAGGAGGAAAGGGACCCGTCCCCGCCCGCCCCCCTCACAGGTCCTGGTGAAACACAATATACAAAAGAAGTAAGACCCAACTGAACAGTGCAAAACGGCAAAATCAAGGACCAAAAGTCATTCTAAAGGGGACCCGTCACCTGCGGTGCCCGCAGAGGGTCCGGGATGGCCACCTCCGTCCGGCCGCGAGTCCAGCCAGTCACTTGCGGTCACAGGAGAGTCAAAAAAGGCTGTCCGATCCCCATGTTCCACTCGGAGTTTCGCAGGGTAGAGCATCGAATACTTTAGGCCCAGCTCGCGGAGACGACGCTTCACCCCTTGGAATCCCATCCGCTGTTTCTGGACCAGTTGCGTGAAGTCCGGGTAAAAATTGATGGTCGAGTTCTCGTGACGAACCGGGCCGTGGGTCCGTGAGGCCTGCAGAATAGCGTCGCGGTCCCTGTAGTGGAATAGTTTGGCCACGATAGGCCTCGGGGGGGCCCCCGGCCGTGGCCGACCGCCCGGAACTCGATGGGCCCGCTCCACGGCAAAGAACTTACTTAGGCCAGCCGGGGACAACTGTTGCAGGATAAGTTCCTCGACCACGAGGTCAACCGGGCGGCCGTCGGAGGACTCCGGTACACCTATGACGCGGATGTTGTTGCGTCGGGCCCGTCCCTCGAAGTCCTCAAGCCGCCGGGCCATATGATCGTTGACCACCCTGATGTCTCCAAGCGCGGCCCGCAGATCCGACACCTCCGCACCGAGGGTGGAGGTCCGTGTATCGAGGGCCTGGACCCTCTCGTTTGTTTTGGAGAGGTCGGCCCGGATCAGGGTGACATCAATCGCGACGGTGTCGATCTTACGGGCCAGGGCCTCGTATTGCGTGGCGATGGTTTCCCTGATGCCAGCACTGGCGCCCATAATGTCCTGCAGGGAAAGTTCCGTAGAGACGTTCGTGCCTCCCCCTGCAGCGTCCGGGGGGAGGCCAGCAGCGCCAGGGGACCCTCTGCCCTGGGTGTAGCGGTCCATGTTGTTGCTCTGGACCGCTCCCCCGCGGAGGGAGGCCTTGGTCTTGCGCCCCTCGGGACCCCCTTTGCCCCCCATGTGAACACGGCCACTCAAGGGGACCTCCAACCAAGAGGTGTAAGGGCGCCAGCAAGAAGACCTCAAAATGTCTGTATAGGGGGTCCGAGGCTATAGGCACTCTAGTGGCAGGTGGAGGAAAACCTCGTGCAGAGGCCCAGGAAGCACCTCTCCACCCCGAGCGCACCCGCCAGCTGGTCTCCTGAAGTCCAAAACCGAAACCGAAAGTGGTGGATCGGCAACTGGTACCGCGCTGAAGCCGCTGTTGTTCAATTGCAGCCCGGCCCCACGGGTCACCTTCACCCCGGTCACCTCCGTCGGGTGGGTCCCAAAAGTTCCGACGACGACAACTCAGGATTCCCAGGTCCGAGTTGATTTTTGAAAAGATATATGTGCTCAGCTGGTCTTCATCTCCCAGATTCCATAAACCACATCAGGATATTCTCAGGATAAATTCCGAGGAGCAGAAAGGGTCCGGGGAGCCCTGTGCTCACGCGACCATCTTGGATGCGCGCTAGGCTCCTCCTCCTTTTTGCACTTCTCTTGCTTGTTTCTGCACCTCTATTGCTTCTTTCTGCAACTCTTTTGTCTCTTTCTGTACCTCACTTTCTTTATTCTGTACCTTTGTTGCTTCTGTCTGCACTTCTTTTCTTTCTTTCTGCACCCGTCCTGCCTCTTTCTGTACCCCTCTTGCCTCTTTCTGCACCCCTCTTTTCTCTTTCTGCGCTTCTCTTGCCTCTTTCTGCACCCCTGATCCCTCTTTTTTCATGTTCCCTGCCTGTTTCTACACCTCTGTGTAGGAGAGTAAGATCTGCTTCACATGGGTACCCCCACTTTTTGCTGGTGTTTCACTGTTTTTCGACCTTAGTCTGGCTGTGACCCTGCTAATCAGGACCCCAGACTAGCTGCTTCCTCTCTAAAATGGTTTCCATGTACATTAGGTAAATTTCTACTTGGATTCTGGAGTGCCTTATAAGCCCCTAGTATATGGTATACTATGTACCTAGGGCATAGGTACCTCAGACGCCTACCAGGGGCTGAAGCATGTATTATGCCACCCCTGGGAAGCACTCCAAAATGACACCACAGGTCTGCTACTGCAGACTGGGTAAGGTGGTGCCTGCACCCCTTACTGTGGTATAGGCTACCTATATCACTACCATTGCACACACATATAAAACCTATAAGTTACTCCTATGGCAGGCCTTAACAATCCTGAACGCAGAGTGCTTGGTTTTTATGTGAGAGGATGCCCCTGCATGAGCAGAGCCTTTCTGCAGTGTTCGGAGTACCTCCTCTGATGCTGTTTGTGGTGCAGCCTGACCATATACTCTTAAGTGCATTATAACCTTGCGGTAAATGCTAACTTTGGACTGGCTGCATGGAAACATGTTGGGCCCGATTCACAGAACTAACTTAAGACAAAATCCTAAACTTACTACCATTTTGGTATTCACAGAAGGCACTTACTCATTTTGGTATTCACAGAAGGCACTTACTCATTTCGGTATTCACAGAAGTTAGGAGTCCTAACTTTAGGACTCCTAAATGCCTTCTGTGAATACCGAAAGTCTTAAAATTAGGATTTTTCTCAGTTTAGTAGTAGTATAGTTAGGACTCCTAACTTTAGGACTCCTAAATGCCTTCTGTGAATATCGAAAGTCTTAAAATTAGGATTTTTCTCAATTTAGTAGTCCTAAGTCTAAACTTAGGACTACTAAATTGAGAAAAATCCTAATTTTAAGACTTTCGGTATTCACAGAAGGCATTTAGGAGTCCTAAAGTTAGGAGTCCTAAACTTAGGACTACTAAATTGAGAAAAATCCTAATTTTAAGACTTTCGGTATTCACAGAAGGCATTTAGGAGTCCTAAAGTTAGGAGTCCTAACTATACTACTACTAAACTGAGAAAAATCCTAATTTTAAGACTTTCGGTATTCACAGAAGGCATTTAGGAGTCCTAAAGTTGGAAGTCCTAACTATACTACTTCTAAACTGAGAAAAATCCTAATTTTAAGACTTTCGGTATTCACAGAAGGCATTTAGGAGTCCTGAAGTTAGGACTCCTAACTTCCGTGAATACCGAAATGAGTAAGTGCCTTCTGTGAATACCAAAATGAGTAAGTGCCTTCTGTGAATACCAAAATGGTAGTAAGTTTAGGATTTTGTCTTAAGTTAGTTCTGTGAATCGGGCCCGTTGTGTTTGGTGTCAAACGCTTTGGATTACTACCCCCCACCAGTTCTGGCAGCATGGGTAGGATACCACCCTTCTAGAGGGAGCGACATGTTCACGCTGGTCTACCCGGTAAATACTTTATAAAGCCCTAGCATCACAAAAGGGATGCCACTGCCAGAGACACGGGTCTGGCCTCCTGCTACTGACCGAAACTCCGGCAGGGGAGGCCTGGACAATAGGTTTCCTGTCCCAGGGAGGTGTAACCACCTCCCCAGACAGGCAGACGTGTATTGGGGCTGGGCGGGAGCACTCTCTGGTGCTTTGAAGTCCTGCACTGGGGGCACACTCGGTATCCCTGTGCATAGTCCAGTTCAAACTGGTTGCAAGGGCTACCTGCCCCTGCTCTGGTGTAAAACTGGACAAAGGAAATGGGTGTAACCACCCCTCTTTCCAACCCCTCCCATAGGTGGGTCCCTAGAGTATGTCCAACCCCCAAACTTAGTATAAGTACGGGAACCCAGTCCTTGAGACTTTAGATTACCCTGGACGAAACTCTGCAACATATATCCTGGACCTTCACCTTTCTATTTCAACTAGAAGACTGAAGAAATTTCCCTTGGGGTCAAGGAGTGACTCCC
The DNA here is from genome assembly GCF_964204655.1 of Triturus cristatus. Lineage (NCBI taxonomy): Eukaryota > Metazoa > Chordata > Amphibia > Caudata > Salamandridae > Triturus > Triturus cristatus. The sequence goes on from NC_140587.1 coordinate 674,648,433, forward strand.
TTGCTTGGCAGGCACCAAAGAAGCAACTGTCCGGTCTCCAACTCTGAAGCTGCCCCCGGACGCCAAAGTCTTTGCATCACCAGAGGTGTATTTCCAGACTTCCCCAAGGCTACCCTGAGTCCGCAGCAAAGCTGTGGCCCATGGCTATAGTGGGTGACATGGAACCATGACCCCTGGACACCGTGATCTTTTGCTGATCTATCATCTTCCTGGTCTTCCTTGAAGTTGTGCTTTGGGCTCCAAGTAGCGCCAGCCTTGAGCACCTCCTGCACCAAAGATCTCTGGCCTCCACTCCACGAGTGACCCATGGGGCAGTTTCAAGTGCGACCGCTTGAGGCACCTTCGCGATGTATAGCCTGTTGGCTAGTGGGTCCCCACGAAGACGACGCCTCTTCTGATTGGGCTTTCCTGGTTGCTCCAGACATGCCCCGACTTACCCTTGCTGGGTGAGTCCCCCAGACCTTGCTGGTCTGCACCAACGTCCCTTTTCTATTTCCACATGACTTGCCGCCGTTGCCAAGGCTTGTTGGGTCCAATCTGGTCGCCGACATCGCAACACTCGACAGACTTTGTGGTACAGCTTGAATCCAGCTCCTGGTTGTTGTCGACACCTCCTGGACCTCGTGGCTGAAGAGTCAAGACGCCCGTCAACTCACCTGAAGCACCCAACATCTGTGGGCATTGGACTATCGTGCCCCTGGTCACTGGTAAGTGACCCAGACTCTGTGCCCTCTGCTTTCAGGTTCCTTCCATCCTAGATCCAGGCTTGGATCTCTTCGGACACTTCTCCTCTTCATGGCAGCAGCACTTCCTTGCCAGCTTCCATTGACAACGACGCAGCGACCCAACACCATTTGACACCTATGCACCTGGCTTCCCTGGGTGAGGTAACTCGAGTACTCCGGTGCTCCCATGGGTGTTGGCCCTAGACACCTCTAAGTCCAAAAGGGTTTGCTTGTAGTCGACCTCTAAGTGTCCTTAAACTCTTAATTTCCAACCACGACTTTCCCCATAGAAGTTAACGGCGATTCCCGGCTGTGTTCTCACACTGCACACGTCCCCCGTGGGTCCCCTGTGTCACTACTTTGGGTGGTTCCTTGTGATCCAAGCACCTGTACAGGCTCTAGGCCTTGTGTCTAGTTCAGTCGTGGTTCTTATACCACTTTAACTAGTGGACAGCATATATCAGGCCAACTTCTCACACCTCTCTTTCTTCTTTCTGTACCTCCGTTGCTTCTTTCTGCACTTCTTCTCTTTCTTTCTGCACCCGTCCTGCCTCTTTCTGTACCTCTCTAGCCTCTTTGTGTACCCCCTACCATTTTCTACACCCTTTTGCCTCTTTTTGCACCTCTGTTTGTTTTTTCTGCACTGCTCTTGCTTCTTTTTGCAGTTCACTAGCCTCTTTCTGCACTTATCTTGCTTCTTTCTACACATCTGTTGCTTCTTTCAGCAATTCTCTTGCCTCTTTCTGTACTTCACTTGCTTGTTTCTGCACCTCTCTTGTGCCTTTCTGCACCTCTGTTGCTTCTTTCTGCACCTCACTTGCTTCTTTCTGCACTCCTCTTACCTCTTTCTGCACCCCTCTTCCCTCTTTCTGCATCTCTCTTGCTTCTTTTTGTACCCTGTTCCCTCAATCTGCACCTTTCCCGTCTGTTTTTGCACCTCTCTTGCCTCTTTCTATACCTCTGTTGCTTCTTTCTGCACTTCTCTTCCTTCTTTCTCCACCCCTACTGCCTCTTTCTGTACCAATCTTGCCTCTTTGTGCACCTCTCCCACCTCTTTCTGCACCCCTCATGCCTCTTTTTATACCTCTGTTGTTTCATTCTGCAGTTCTCATGCCTCTTTTTGCACCTCTGTTGCTTCTTTCTGCACTGCTCTTGCTTCTTTCTGCACTCCTCTTATCTCATTCTACACCTCTCTTTTCTCTTTCTGAACCCCTCTTGCCTCTTTCTACACCCCATTCCGTCTTTCTGCAGCTTTCCTGCTTGTTTCTGTACCTCTCTTGCCTCTTATTGTACCTCTGTTGCTTTTTTCTGCTCTTCTCTTGCTCTTTCTGCACTGTTCGGGCCGCTTTCAGCACCACTGTTGATTCCTTCTGCACTTCACTTCCTTCTTTCTGCACCCCTCCTTCCTCTTTCTGTACCTCTTTTGCCTCTTTGTGCAACTCTCCTACCTCCTTCTGCACTTCTCTTTCTTCTTTCGGCTTTGTTTGTCCCTCATGCAGCACCTCTGTTGGTTCTTTCTGTACTGCTCTTGCTTCTATCTGCTACTCTCTTGCACATTTCTGCACCTCTTTTGCCTCTTTCAGCAACTGTCTTGCCTCTTTCTGCACCTCTATTGCTTCTTTCCACACCTCTGTTGCTTCTTTCAGAAATTCTCCTTCCTCTTTCTGCACTTCTCTTGCTTGTGTCTGCACCTCTATTACTTCTTTCTGCAACTCTGTTGTCTCTTTCTGTATCTCACTTGCTTTATTCTGTACCTTTGTTGCTTCTTTCTGCACTTCTTTTCCTTCTTTCTGTACCCGTCCTGCATATTTCTGTACCCCTCTTGCCTCTTTCGGCACCCCTCTTTTCTCTTTCTGTACTTCTCTTGCCTCTTTCTGCACCCCTGTTCCCTCTTTTTGCATGTTCCCTGCCTGTTTCTACTCCTCTCTTGCTTCTTTCTGTACCTCCGTTGCTTCTTTCTGCACTTCTTTTCCTTCTTTCTGCACCCGTCCTGTCTCTTTCTGTACCTCTCTAGCCTCTTTGTGCACCTCTCCTACCTTTTTCTACACCCTCTTGCCTCTTTTTGCACCTCTGTTGGTTCTTTCTGCACTGCTCTTGCTTTTTTTTGCGGCTCACTGGCCTCTTTCTAAACTTATCTTGCTTCTTTCTACACCTCTGTTGCTTCTTTCAGAAATTCTCTTGCCTCTTTCTGCACTTCTCTTGCTTGTTTCTGCACCTCCCTGGCACCTTTCTGCACCTCTGTTGCTTCTTTCTGTACCTCACTTGCTTCTTTCTGTACTCATCTTACCTCTTTCTGCACCCCTCTTCCCTCTTTCTGCACCTCTCTTGCCTCTTTTTGTACCCTGTTCCCTCTTTCTGCACCTTTCCTGTCTGTTTATACACCTCTCTTACCTCTTTCTATACCTCTGTTGCTTCTTTCTGCACTTCTCTTCCTTCTTTCTGCATCCCTCCTGCCTCTTTCTGTACCTCTCTTGCCTCTTTCTGAACCCCTCTTGCTTCCTGCTGCACCCCTGTTCCTTCTTTTTGCACCTTTCCTGCCTGTTTCTGCACCTCTCTTGCCTCTTATTGTACCTCTGTTGCTTTTTTCTGCACTTTTGTTGTTCTTTCTGCACCGTTCGCGCGTCTTTCAGCACCTCTGTTGCTTCCTTCTGCGTTTCTCTTCCTTCACCCCTTCTTCCTCTTTCTGTACCTCTCTTGTCTCTTTGTGCACTTCTCCTACCTTTTTTTGTGCCCCTCTTGCCTCTTTTTGCACCTCCGTTGGTTCTTTCTGTGATTCTCCAGCTTCTTTCTGTACATCACTTGCCTCCTTCTGCACTTCTCTTGCTTCTTTCTACACCTCTGCTTCTTCTTTCAGCAATTCTCTTGCCTATTTCTGCACCTCTGACTTAGAGGTAGTTTTAATCCCCCTGCCTATTTACTAGTGCCTTACAGTGGTGGTCATGCCAATCACAGGGGTCCCCCAACCCATAGTGTACCCTAGTGTATGTAGGTGTTTTCACTGTATTCTAAGTGTCTTTCAGTATAGCACTGGCACCGGGCCTGGTTAGTCAGAGTCAGTTACCACCAGTACCAGTCTGCAAAAAATTGGGAGTACAGGATGACTTTGCAACAAGGCCTCTTTCTGCACCTCTGTTGGTTCTTTATGCATATCTCTTGCTTCTTTCTGCACTTTTCTTCAGCTTTCTGGACTTCTGTTGCTTCTTTTTGTATTTCTCTTGCTTCTTTTTGTGCCTTTCTTCCTCTTTCCGCACATGTCCTACCTCTGTAGGCAGAGTTAGAAATTAGCATTTAAAAACCTTTGAAATTCACAAAAAAAACATGGGTTTCAGGAACATTATAGTTAGAAATTAGCATTTAAAAAACCATAGAAATTCACTGAAAAAAACCCAAAGGTTTTAGGGACTTTATAGTTAGAAATTATCATTTAAAAAACATTGGAATGTCACTAAAAAAAAACACAGTTATCAGACACGTTATAGTTATTTGGATATTTCACTTCATCAAAATCAGAGAAATTCGGCCGTTATAGTTAGTTGAGCTAACTATAACTCGCACCCCCGCAATGAACTGCTGATAACGTCGCATATTACATCATTCATGACTTGGTCAGTGACATCACTGATGACATCACTGATGACATCTCAAATAACATAGAGAAAGGCTCATTTTGATTAAATCTGATATGCTGATAACTCCATGCTAATGTGGAATAATTAACATAATAGCCATAATTAAAAGCAAGCTAACAATGGCATACATTTATCGCACAATTTTACTAGCGCTCTGCCCCTAACTGCTCTCTCATCATTAATTAAATGTGTTGCCTTTCACTGAATGGATGTTTGTGCATTTCCAACACAAATAAATCCTGCGCCATTTCTGGAAGCAGGGCCAGGCACTGTCTGAGCGGCTGCAGCACTCATGGCCCTGGGGTGCCTTTAGTGACCTGCGTGGAAGGACCTTTGGATCAAAGAAACACGGCATTCTCAAACACACAGAAACAGATAATAACAGATATATTTTACTACACTTTGCATCCTGCTCATTTTGTATTTATATTTTGACTCGCTGTTTAGCCGAGCTATGAAAGGCCAAACAGCCTGTTCCTCCATTTATTACGACATACGTGCATGCTATTTTTTCTGTTTTGTCAACAATAACAATACATATACATTATTTAATTAGAGCACAATATGTCTATTGATTTAATCCCTCTACTTGCTGAAATTGCATTTTGGTGCAAATGGTACACCCACCATCTTTGGATCGCAAATGTGAACTGATTATTTTATATCCAATTGTATAGCGCTTGATACCGTTTATATGGGCCAGTAGCTCTTTCCTACTCAAAGTGCCTCTTACAGTTTAGGATTAAACGTTGATGGAACAGACATTCAGAGGCATTGCTTCCCTGCAATCCCTCTTTGAAGTATCCCAAAGGTGAAAGGAAGCGCTTCATAAAATTTGAAAATAAATGTACTTCAAGCTCCTTGGGTCTACTTGGAAGCGCTTTTTGTCCATCATGACAACATTACTGCTTTCTGTGCAGGTGGCACGGATCCACCACAACAGAGGGCTGATGTCTTTGCGAGAGGGATTGTGGAGTGTGGGGGAGGGTGGGAGGGGGTCCCAGAGCACATGTCCAGTGTTATGCTTATACGGATCTGACACCATTTACAAGGCAGGACAAATGTCCAGATAATCTGGTCCAGGACCCTGGTTTATGTAAGACATTAGTGAAAGTAGCAGGCTTAAGGGACGAAAGAGGACACCCTCCATTCCTTATTCCTGTAAAGCCGTGGCAGGAGGGGCAGGAGAGGCCCCACCCCTGGACACAGAATGACACCTTTCTGGGGCCACTACATTACACATGCCTGTGCTTCACTGTGGACACAACACAAGATCTAAACGCAGAGGGGCAACAGAACAGTCTCGACCTGCGGGGGGGGCGTGTACCCAACCTTCGCTACTCCCCCTCGCTCCTAAGCTTCATTTGGGGCACAATACAACTTCCAAACTCAGAAGGGACAACATAGCATACTCCCAGCCAAAGGGGCGCAATGCAACTCCCCCACACCAGGGGACACAAGGTAACCCGCTCCGGACATCTGAAGTGGGGCGGGGAAAATATGACATATTTCTGACATCCAGGAGGGGGCACTACTACCGGGCTCACAGGGCCCAATAGAGCATGCTCCTCAACTCAGAAGGCAGATTGTAACACAAGCCTGCACTCAGAGATGCTATATAATGTTATTACACACATGCCTCTCCCAGGGCGATGCTGTGCACTACCCAGAGAAAAGTACAACATACCCACTGTACACATATCACAGAGGCCTCTGAGGGGTACAACATTCACAACTCAGAGCGGTGTGGTATGCGCCACCCGAGGGTAACACATTACACACACACCTAGCTTTAAGGAGTCCCAATGTGTACCTCTCTCTCTTTACCCCACACCCCCAAACACACCCACACCCACCCCAGAGCGGCACCATGTACACTACACTGAGGGAAACAATGACAGAACTCACCCAGTATCGAAGGATCCCACTGCACACAACTCCCCAGCCTTCCATGCCCACACACACCCCTCGTGACGATATGGTGCCACACGGCTTGGGGGGGCAGATCATAACTCTCCTCCACACACAAAGATGCAGGAGGACATCATATAATAACCCCCAACAGCATCCATGCCAAGTGGAGAAAGTATACCATGCACATATCTCACAGGGGGTGTGACATGGCACTCTGTCTCAATGGGGCACAGGAGCCCCCTCAGAAGTTCAAAACGTAAGACTCCCCTTCGGACAGGCACATATTAGACCCTCAATTTAGTGTGCCACAGAATGCCTCCCTCACAGAAGACCCAACTTACTCCTGTGCACACACACACATATAAAATTAGGAATGGTATAAAACCCCCACAGAGGGGCATGGTATAAAACCCCCACTGAGGGGCATGGTATACTCTCTTCCCTGTGGCAACAACCATGCACTCACACAACTCAAAACGACACAAGAGCCCAACCCAACAAAGGTGAAAAGTGTAGAGGGCCACATTGGAAGACCCTAGATGGGATATAGCATGGCCCCTTCTCCTCGTATGCACACAACATGAGCCAGGAGGGGTGTTTGACTGGTCACTGATATGGCTCCATCTGCAGGTACTGTGTCCATCAGGTGTGTAATGCATGCCGCATGATGCCCGGATGGCAGCTGCCTCCTTTAAGCACCTCAATAAGTGTGTTTTGTAACCCCTGCGTAGTGTAGCACTTCAATTTCCCTAATTATTCGTTATTGAACCCCATTATTTCCCCTCCCTTTGATGTGTGGGTATATTTGGGGGAGGGGGCCCCCATCTGATCCCGGGAGCTGGATATTATTGAGAAAGGGTTTTCCAGGATAAGCCGGAACAGTGATTGAAGTCTTGTCGGTTTAACAGCCAGTTGCAATTAGGAATAACTCCGAATTTACTTGACTACAGCCAACAAGATTGACATCCACCCCAGCCCCTGTACCATCCCTATGCAACATGCCAACATCACCCAGAGCTGCCATCTGAACCCCCAAAACTTGGGGAAGTTAATGGCAGACAAACTAACCTCGCCTTACTCCCACAAACTGAAATTAAAATACAATATCTGAGTATAACTGAAGGACAGCTGTATAGGAATACAAGAGCAGCGCGTTTCCGAAAAGCGCCTCGGTGCCCCTCGATGGTAACGGGGTGCTAGAATACATATACAATACAAAGCACTCACTAATCGACTACTGAAATAAGGAAACTGTGGTTTAGACAAAAGCGATTATGAGGCAATTAGCCCCTGAAAGATATGATGTGATATAGAAATTGTTTTATATATATATATATATATATATATATTATATATATATATATATATATATATATATATATATATATATATATATATATATATATATATATATATATATATATATATATATATATATATTCACTTAAAAAACCATAGGTTTCACACATGTTATAGTTAGGTGAATATTTCACTCGTAAAAAACCAATGAAATTCAACCCTTTATAGTTAGTTCAGATAACTATAACTCGCGCCCGTAATCCAATGCTCATGACGTCACATATTACATCACTCATGACATGGTCAGTGGCATCACTCATGACATCACTGATGACATCATCCGTGTGATAGAGTGGCTGTCGCGTGAGTTATAGTTATCTGAACTAACTATAACGGGGGAATTTCATTGGTTTTTTACGAGTGAAATATCCACCTAACTATAACATGTGTGAAACCTATGGTTTTTTAAGTGAATTTGCAAGGTTTTTTAAATGCTAATTCCTAACTATAACGTGTGTGAAACCTGTGGTTTTTTCAGTGAATTTGTACGGTTTTTTAAATGCAAATTTATTATGTATTATTATTTTTTTTATATATTTGTTTTACAATAAACTACGTATTAAAAATTATTTATTTTTTTGGGTGCGCGCACCCCGCGATTTAAAAAAAAAAATTTTTTTTTTTGGGGGGGGGGGTTTCACCGTGCGCGCACCCCCGCGATTTTCAAAAAAAAAAATTTTTTTTTTGCCTTTGGGGTCCTTCAGGGACCCCCTGACAAAGGCTAGGGGGTCAGGAACTCTCTACCCTGCCCCCTTTTCACGTTCGCCACCTTCCTTTTTCACTCTTGCACTGAAAACAAACAAAATGGCGGCCGACACTTCCTGATTTCGACCGATTCGAACGTTGACTGACATGTAACCACCAATCAGAATTACGCTCGCGCACGTTAGGGTGCTCGCACGGTGCGCGCACCCTGTGCGCGTATAGATATTGATATGCTTTTAAATTCTATTTTCTCAGGAAATACTGAACAGATTTACACCAGACCTGCAAAAGGCACTTCCTTCACCTTATGGCTACCTCTCTGCCAAATTTCAAGTAATTCTGTTCAGCCGTTCGGGCTGTAGCTGCGTCTAAAGGTCCTATGGAAAAATGCATGGGGAAAACGTGTTTTGGGACCCCCTTTTTTCTCAGCCTCTGTTTTTTAAATCCTTGAAGATTGCATCCCACGGTGTCAGCGTCTGTTTCATACTACGGGAAAATAGGATTGGATCTAATATTGGAGGCGTTCCGGAGCCTCTTCACGCTGACCCTCCTCGATTTGGCGCCCTTCGTTACCGGAGCTGTTCTATTGGATTATCTTTGTGTGCAAGGAAAACGAAGAGCCCCCCGCAGCCGAAATTCCGGGAATTCAAGCGCGAGGCAGATTACGTTAACGTGAGCGTCCTGACTCCCGTGGATGTCGGAGGGCAGACCGGGACACAGGTAAGCTTGCGTTGTGATTCACTTTTTGCGTTTTGAGAATCCCTTGAGGTGGCTGATGGGAGAGGTAGTTCTGTAGGTGTTTATCTACAGACAGTGGGTGTCAAGGACAATTTACTTTTTTCAAATAACAATGGCCGAGGATTGGATCAAGGATCGAGAGGAGGCAGCACTGGATATTTTCAGTGACAAAGATGATCAGGATCAAAGGCCATCTACGAGCGGTAAGGCACATTTGCCGATTGCAAGCAATAATCTTAAATCATTACTTGGTGAATTAGAAAAATTGCGAAGACATGAGGTAGCTAAATGGTGGGAGTGCACATCTCTTAAGAGATATTTGGAGGTAAATCGCATCCCAAGAGGTTTAAGGATCCTTGTGGCACCAACCTATGAGAATCCAGACCCCGCCATGCTCCAGGAATGGGCGGATAATAGTGCCCAATCGTCACGCAACATGCTACAAATATTAATTAAATTTGCAACAACTGACAGAGATAAAATTTTGGCACGAATAAATGAAATATACATGGAACTAGAGAAATTAACTGAACAAGATGAAGTGAAGGCGGGTCTGGATGATATAAAAAATCGGGTCTCTAAATACGAGCAAATCATTAAAGATAGAAAAGCCAGCAAATTCCAGCGTGACAGAAATGACTACTTACATGGCAGAATATATACGTTTTCAAGAAGATTTGAAAACATTCGTCGCCAGGAATTATCAAAAACAAGTACTGGCCCCACAACTCAACAAATACCGAGTGAATCGGAATTAAGCTCTGAATTCGAATCAGAACCTGAAACAAGTGGTAACAGGGATCAACCACTTAAGGCACCAACACCGATTCAGGAACTTGGTTTTTTACGTGTAGAGCGTTTGATGAGTCTGCGTCCAAGACCCCAAAGACAGGAATACTCATCAAACAAAGCTCACAATCAAGGAGCAGAAGGAGGAAAAACCGCAGATGGGGCAAAAAGAGCACAAAGAACAACATACAGGCGCAACAAAAGGAAATAAATATGACAGCAAAAAGCGACAACACAGTAGTCAATCTCACGACCATGGCTTTGACACCAAATGAGGAAAGAATCCTTGCCTTAGGACTCTCATATTGCAAGGAAACCAATTTTGATTATATTCAAACTAGAATTGACTTGTATCACTTCACACGCAAACTGAAACTAAGAAAACACTTCTTTAATACCCAACAAAAGCATGAAGGTAGGGACCAGGAGGGCACTATATCTCATGAGCCTGGAACCCTAACAGTGGCAGATTTAACTTTCCTAAAGGACATGACGGATCTGGAGAACGAGATCTCAGCAAATGAACAAACTAATGGGCAAACAAGATTCATATCAGATCTAAACACGGGAGTGTCTGTGAGTACACCTTTCCGATCCAAATCCATTTTAAATCCTTTGATGCCCAGGGATAATATCGACATCTTTGCTGAGAGAATGATCAAGGACCTCAAATCTTTGGCACTTGAGAGTAGCAACGCCTTTAACAGAATGAGGCATAAAGAACCGAGGGAATATTCAAGTGTAATGTGCAAAATAAAGGAACGTTCCGATATTGTTGTAAGATGGTCAGACAAAGGGGGCAACATTGTACTCTGGCCCTTAGAAATGTACAATAAAGAAGCACTAACCCAACTATCGGACAAAAATTGCTACATAAGGATCAGTGCCACTAATACCATCAGCATCAAAGAAAAATATCATGCAAGTCTGTACGAATGGAGAAGGAATGGGCTAATAACAAGGAATGAGTTGGACTTTCTGAAAAACGATTACCCTGTAACACCACAACTATACTTGTTACCTAAAATTCATAAGAATGCAGTGTGTCCTCCAAGGCGGCCAATTATATCCGCTATAGGAAGTCTGTTTGCAAACACGAGCAAATTCATTGATTTCTTTCTTCAGCCTTTCGTACAGTCTTTGCCAGCATATACCAGAGATACTGGAGATTTTTTGACCAAGATTTTTGACTGCAATTGGCATGAAGACTATTTATTGGTTACACTGGATGTACAGAGTTTGTACACGAGCATAAGACATTCGGATGGTCTAAGAGCTGCCAAACACTATTTAAGCACAAGGGATATAAGCTTTCACGGACACACTGTTATGATAATGCAAATGATGGAATGGTGCTTAGAGAACAATATTTTCATGTTCGATAAATTGTTGTACAAACAGACACAAGGTACGGCCATGGGTACCTGCTTCGCCCCCAGCTATGCGAATTTGCATATGGGCTGGTGGGAGGAGCAGGTACTCATGAGGACATATAACATCCAAATGTCTAATAATGTAATGTTGTATCAGTGCTACATCGATGATATTTTCATTCTGTGGAAGGGTAGTGAACAAAGTGCTAATGATTTCATTACTGCTATTAATAGCAATGAGTTAAATCTAAAATTTACAGGCACGATTAGTAAGCAATCCATTGTATATTTGGATTTGGAACTATACCCATTGAACAACAAAGTACATTCACGTACACACAGAAAAATAACATCAGGAAATGCCATCCTTCATGCACAAAGTTTCCATCCTGTTAAACTGATTGAGAGTATCCCTTATGCAGAGTGTCTGCGCATGAAAAGAAACTGCAGTACAACAGAGAGTCTAGTAGTTTCAACGAATAATTTGTTTGAGAGACTCAGCAACAGAGGGTATAAAGTAAAAACTCTGCAAGCTGCGGAGCAGAAATGCGCAAAAGTTACTAGAGAAGAGCTGCTAAAAGTATCAACACCAGGGCAAGCAATGTCACAAACGCCAAGGCTCATTACAGGGTACAACATATATCATCAAAAATTGAGACAAATCCTGTATAGGCATTGGCCAATAGTAAGTTGTGACCCTATCATAGGATCATCATGCATTAAGCTCCCCCAATTGACTTTTAGGAGGGCTAAATGTATGAAACATGAACTAGTATGTAATGCTCCTGTACAAACCAAGGGCACTGGTTGGTTAAAGTGTCAAAATGGATTTTTCAAATGCACGAAATGCAAAGCTTGTAAGCATGGAGTCAACACCAGTTCAATCTCCACTCCCTTACGTAAAACCCCATTGGAGATCAGGGAGCACTATACATGCAAAACAGAATTTGCAGTATATGTGCTACGTTGTACTTGTAACAAAGTGTATGTGGGTAGTACCATTCACCCCATACATATTAGAATTCTACAACACCTCAGGGCCATTAATAACAATGATCCAGCTTACCCCGTGGCCCGTCATATCAACAACATACATGGTGGCAAAGCAGAAGATCTGACATACTTTGTTGTTGATAGTGTCAAGAAGAACATCAGGGGTGGTAACAGACAACTGGCACTCAGGAGACTTGAGTCAAGATATATTATCTTGTTGGACTGCAAGATTCCACATGGCCTTAATGCTGATGAAGCATTAAATGTACATCTTTAAGATAGTAACTGCCTCTTCAAAATTCTAAGATCAATCCTACTAGATCTGACCTAGTTGGTTCTTTTTGTGTTCCAAAAATGAGGTTTGGTTTTCACAAAATCCTCACTCATATTATTTAGGGGAATATCATAAAGTTCATGTTGTAACAAAAATATTATGATATCATGATATAGTAACAATCGTTTAGATTTACCACCACTATTTGCATATAAATTGGGTCATATAAAAGCAGAATACAGGATAAGTATGCCCACTGGGGCTTTATTTTTGTTCTAACACTAATTTATTTATTCATTACATGCTTACTCAAAATGAATAATGAGACATTAATTCTGATGTATTCTGATTATGACAGGCACTAAGTTATTAATTACGAAGGTGGCAATGTGTTGTACTGTTTTACTTACGAGGTTGTGTAAATATTGCTATTCGGAAGAAAGACTTCTTTTCCGTTGGTATTTCCTCTATGTTAATTGTTGTTTTCACCGTTTCTAAGCAACCCCTTGATTAATGTCATGTGGATAGCTTGTATAAATTACTTACGTGAACTGGGTCGGACACAGTGAGCAAGGCGGACTCGTTCCGCCGAAACGCGTCTGGGCCACATTGTTTTTGAAATAAATCATTTTCCTTGAAGATTGCATCCCACGGTGTCAGCGCCTGTTTCATACTACGGGAAACTAGGATTGGATCTAATATATATATATATATATATATATATATATATATATATTCATTGAAGGGTTTGCCTTTTGTGGGATGCACTCGAGATGGATGAATATAGCACAAAGGAGTTGTTGCCCCCAACCTTCAGACAGTTCTTGCGACGCGTTTCGGGCCTTGCGCCCTTCTTCTCTGGCAACTGTCACAAAACAAACAAGCATCACTGCCAGGTGATTCCCTTAAATGATTTATTAACATGGTCACGCCCTTGTGGGCCGGCTAATGAACGCCGTCTCAAAGCATCCTGGGCCTGGTAGTTTCAAAGTCAATTTCAAACCCATGTGGGTTGCTTGCTGCAATTGTGAAAATTTGAAAGTTTCTTACTGCATGGTACACGGAGACAAGCAAACTCCTTGATAGTGCGCATCCACTACTCACGCACTTGGCTGCCCCAATAAACAGCCGCGGACCCGCTGTGTGTAGCGCGGTGGTGCTTCCCTCGATCTGGCGGGCCGGAAAATATTCATTGAAGGGTTTGCCTTTTGTGGGATGCACTCGAGATGGATGAATATAGCACAAAGGAGTTGTTGCCCCCAACCTTCAGACAGTTCTTGCGACGCGTTTCGGGCCTTGCGCCCTTCTTCTCTGGCAACTGTCACAAAACAAACAAGCATCACTGCCAGGTGATTCCCTTAAATGATTTATTAACATGGTCACGCCCTTGTGGGCCGGCTAATGAACGCCGTCTCAAAGCATCCTGGGCCTGGTAGTTTCAAAGTCAATTTCAAACCCATGTGGGTTGCTTGCTGCAATTGTGAAAATTTGAAAGTTTCTTACTGCATGGTACACGGAGACAAGCAAACTCCTTGATAGTGCGCATCCACTACTCACGCACTTGGCTGCCCCAATAAACAGCCGCGGACCCGCTGTGTGTAGCGCGGTGGTGCTTCCCTCGACCTGGCGGGCCGGAAAATATTCATTGAAGGGTTTGCCTTTTGTGGGATGCACTCGAGATGGATGAATATAGCACAAAGGAGTTGTTGCCCCCAACCTTCAGACAGTTCTTGCGACGCGTTTCGGGCCTTGCGCCCTTCTTCTCTGGCAACTGTCACAAAACAAACAAGCATCACTGCCAGGTGATTCCCTTAAATGATTTATTAACATGGTCACGCCCTTGTGGGCCGGCTAATGAACGCCGTCTCAAAGCATCCTGGGCCTGGTAGTTTCAAAGTCAATTTCAAACCCATGTGGGTTGCTTGCTGCAATTGTGAAAATTTGAAAGTTTCTTACTGCATGGTACACGGAGACAAGCAAACTCCTTGATAGTGCGCATCCACTACTCACGCACTTGGCTGCCCCAATAAACAGCCGCGGACCCGCTGTGTGTAGCGCGGTGGTGCTTCCCTCGACCTGGCGGGCCGGAAAATATTCATTGAAGGGTTTGCCTTTTGTGGGATGCACTCGAGATGGATGAATATAGCACAAAGGAGTTGTTGCCCCCAACCTTCAGACAGTTCTTGCGACGCGTTTCGGGCCTTGCGCCCTTCTTCTCTGGCAACTGTCACAAAACAAACAAGCATCACTGCCAGGTGATTCCCTTAAATGATATATTAACATGGTCACGCCCTTGTGGGCCGGCTAATGAACGCCGTCTCAAAGCATCCTGGGCCTGGTAGTTTCAAAGTCAATTTCAAACCCATGTGGGTTGCTTGCTGCAATTGTGAAAATTTGAAAGTTTCTTACTGCATGGTACACGGAGACAAGCAAACTCCTTGATAGTGCGCATCCACTACTCACGCACTTGGCTGCCCCAATAAACAGCCGCGGACCCGCTGTGTGTAGCGCGGTGGTGCTTCCCTCGACCTGGCGGGCCGGAAAATATTCATTGAAGGGTTTGCCTTTTGTGGGATGCACTCGAGATGGATGAATATAGCACAAAGGAGTTGTTGCCCCCAACCTTCAGACAGTTCTTGCGACGCGTTTCGGGCCTTGCGCCCTTCTTCTCTGGCAACTGTCACAAAACAAACAAGCATCACTGCCAGGTGATTCCCTTAAATGATTTATTAACATGGTCACGCCCTTGTGGGCCGGCTAATGAACGCCGTCTCAAAGCATCCTGGGCCTGGTAGTTTCAAAGTCAATTTCAAACCCATGTGGGTTGCTTGCTGCAATTGTGAAAATTTGAAAGTTTCTTACTGCATGGTACACGGAGACAAGCAAACTCCTTGATAGTGCGCATCCACTACTCACGCACTTGGCTGCCCCAATAAACAGCCGCGGACCCGCTGTGTGTAGCGCGGTGGTGCTTCCCTCGACCTGGCGGGCCGGAAAATATTCATTGAAGGGTTTGCCTTTTGTGGGATGCACTCGAGATGGATGAATATAGCACAAAGGAGTTGTTGCCCCCAACCTTCAGACAGTTCTTGCGACGCGTTTCGGGCCTTGCGCCCTTCTTCTCTGGCAACTGTCACAAAACAAACAAGCATCACTGCCAGGTGATTCCCTTAAATGATTTATTAACATGGTCACGCCCTTGTGGGCCGGCTAATGAACGCCGTCTCAAAGCATCCTGGGCCTGGTAGTTTCAAAGTCAATTTCAAACCCATGTGGGTTGCTTGCTGCAATTGTGAAAATTTGAAAGTTTCTTACTGCATGGTACACGGAGACAAGCAAACTCCTTGATAGTGCGCATCCACTACTCACGCACTTGGCTGCCCCAATAAACAGCCGCGGACCCGCTGTGTGTAGCGCGGTGGTGCTTCCCTCGACCTGGCGGGCCGGAAAATATTCATTGAAGGGTTTGCCTTTTGTGGGATGCACTCGAGATGGATGAATATAGCACAAAGGAGTTGTTGCCCCCAACCTTCAGACAGTTCTTGCGACGCGTTTCGGGCCTTGCGCCCTTCTTCTCTGGCAACTGTCACAAAACAAACAAGCATCACTGCCAGGTGATTCCCTTAAATGATATATTAACATGGTCACGCCCTTGTGGGCCGGCTAATGAACGCCGTCTCAAAGCATCCTGGGCCTGGTAGTTTCAAAGTCAATTTCAAACCCATGTGGGTTGCTTGCTGCAATTGTGAAAATTTGAAAGTTTCTTACTGCATGGTACACGGAGACAAGCAAACTCCTTGATAGTGCGCATCCACTACTCACGCACTTGGCTGCCCCAATAAACAGCCGCGGACCCGCTGTGTGTAGCGCGGTGGTGCTTCCCTCGACCTGGCGGGCCGGAAAATATTCATTGAAGGGTTTGCCTTTTGTGGGATGCACTCGAGATGGATGAATATAGCACAAAGGAGTTGTTGCCCCCAACCTTCAGACAGTTCTTGCGACGCGTTTCGGGCCTTGCGCCCTTCTTCTCTGGCAACTGTCACAAAACAAACAAGCATCACTGCCAGGTGATTCCCTTAAATGATTTATTAACATGGTCACGCCCTTGTGGGCCGGCTAATGAACGCCGTCTCAAAGCATCCTGGGCCTGGTAGTTTCAAAGTCAATTTCAAACCCATGTGGGTTGCTTGCTGCAATTGTGAAAATTTGAAAGTTTCTTACTGCATGGTACACGGAGACAAGCAAACTCCTTGATAGTGCGCATCCACTACTCACGCACTTGGCTGCCCCAATAAACAGCCGCGGACCCGCTGTGTGTAGCGCGGTGGTGCTTCCCTCGACCTGGCGGGCCGGAAAATATTCATTGAAGGGTTTGCCTTTTGTGGGATGCACTCGAGATGGATGAATATAGCACAAAGGAGTTGTTGCCCCCAACCTTCAGACAGTTCTTGCGACGCGTTTCGGGCCTTGCGCCCTTCTTCTCTGGCAACTGTCACAAAACAAACAAGCATCACTGCCAGGTGATTCCCTTAAATGATTTATTAACATGGTCACGCCCTTGTGGGCCGGCTAATGAACGCCGTCTCAAAGCATCCTGGGCCTGGTAGTTTCAAAGTCAATTTCAAACCCATGTGGGTTGCTTGCTGCAATTGTGAAAATGTGAAAGTTTCTTACTGCATAAGTTAAGTTCAAATTTTTTAGACCCATGATTATTTGTTTGTGATATACATCTATGGCATCCCTTGGCATGACGGGTACAAAGACTGAGCGTGGTTTAAACTTGGATGTTAATCTTGATTGGTCAGTGTCTGAAGATGTCAATGTTGTTGTTTCATCTTGAGTGTCTGTAGATGATGCCAGTGATTGCAAGTTTTTTAATAGTGGCATGTCATCACTTGTTAGGCCATAGGTGATGGGGGACCCACTAAGAGGAGGTGATGTAGTTGCTGTGCCTTTGGGATTTGTTCCTTTCATCAGATGGAATTTGCGAAGTTTTAACTTTCTGATGGTCTTGTATACGTCAACTCTAGTTGCTGCGTAATTGAATGAACTTTCTGGGCAGAAAGATAATCCCAGGGATAGGAGTTGTAGTTCAGCATTGTTGAGGGCTGGAGACTTTAAATTAGTCACCGTGATGTTCTGGATTTGTATGTGTTTGGCATCTATTTTCTGTTCCACCTGCGAGTTTGATACCGCCTGGCTGAATCTCCTTTGTTGTGCCCTTCTCCTTTCTCTTCGTGTGACTGTTTTTTTGTTGTTGTTTGTTGTTGTGATTTTTTTGGTCGGAGCGTTTGTTTCCTCTCTTCGACTAAAAAATCCAGTTCTTCCGCGAGAGATATTGCTACTGGGACTCTTTTATCTCGGATATCAGCCTCTGTTTCACTTTCTATTGCCGAACTCAGATCTGATGTAGATGAGTTCGCTTGTTGTACACCTTTGTTGTTTGTAGGTCTTATTTGGGAACTTGTGCTAAATTTGGATATTTTCATGTTTTCGTATTTTTTTGCGAAAGTAAAAATGCGGCCGCATTCATAGTCCGCTTTATCAAGATGATATTTGTATGTTTTACGTTCTCTAATTTTGTCTTCCTCTTTCTTTAGCCGAAGTAGCATTTCTTCTTTTAGTTTTTTGGATTCCTCCTTCTGAGCCATATCTTCAATTTCAGCGTTTAGAATGTCAATTTGTGTTTGTAGTTTGAGGTGGTCTGACTCTGCATATTTTACTAGCAGCATCACCAGCCGTTTGGACAATTCCAAGTTTGTTTCTGCCCACTCTTTAAGCATCTGGGGATCTGGTGTTTCATAGCTTGGGGCGATTAATATGCGTAGTCCCCGAGGGATTCTCCCAACGTCTAAATATCGCTGCAGGGAGCGGCCCTCCCACCACTTGCTCTGTTCGCCTTTCATGAGCTTCTCTAAGTTCCGATATTTGTCTCGGAGACTTGTGTTTTTGGTTGTTGCTGGTGCATTGTGGGCAATGTAGTTAGAGTCTGGCGTGTTTGAATCATCGAACATCGCCGAGGCGGCAGCCTCGCCATCTCTTAGCGTGTCGGCTGACATGTCCTTGAGCTTGTAATATGTGTTGTATTTCAAGACTTGAGGGTACGTGGGACTAATAGTCAATGCTGCGTAGTCTCACTATCTAAGTCTGAAGCACACCCCTCTTCCCAGTGTCAATACGTTGTGGGATACAGCTCCTACCTCACGGCTGCTGTCGGCACTCCTCGGGTCCTCCGGCTCGAGTTAGTGCTGTCCTGCTTCGCCTTGGTCTGTAGGTTGTGCTGTCCGCTGATTAAACGTTGCTGGGGGGCTGAACCGGGCAAAAACCGGTTTGAAATATCCAAAGCACTCCTTCGCCTACGCCCTGGAAAGCGCCTGTAGATCCACAGAAAGGAGCACGGACCACAATTCGGTGCATACGGTAATTCTTTATTAGCTCAAGGTATGCCTGCCATGACGCGTTTCGACTCCGTGGAGCCTTGATCACATGACACGCCATGAAGTCACCTGATGGTATATATACATTTTTTTCCTTTTTTGCATGATTTTAACTTCCGGTCTGTGTTAAAGTGACAGTGCTCTAAGTGCCTATATACAAATTTCCTTGCGGGTTGGTTATTTAACATCTCGGTAAAATACCGTGTAACACGTGGAGATTATGGGTAAATATATATATATATACCGCTCGCCAGTAGATAGTTATAGTTAGGACCTATTTTCCATAGGAAATCCGCAACATTCTATTGGGAATATCTTTGGCGCCGGTTGACGAATCTTCGCGAAATTCTCCAAACTTTTGGCCATCTCCGCTCCGCTCCTACCCTGAAAGTTTTGCGGTAATCCGTGAAGCGGGGGCCGAGAAAAAAGGGGGGTCCCAAAACGCGTTTTCCCCATGCAATTTCCCATAGTATCTGTTGTCGCAGCTACAGCCCGAACCGCTGAACGGAATGACACCAAATTTGGCAAAGAGGTAGTCCTCAGTTCGGACTCATGCCTTTTGCATATTTGGTGTGAATCTGTTCAGTAGTTCCTGAGAAAATTACGGTAAAAAAGTTAGTGATATCTATGGCCGCGGAGGATCCGCGGACCGTACCCGCACCGTAAGCGCACCCTCCCCGAACGGAGCGCGCACCCTCCCGATCGCGTGCTGAATGCTAATTGGCTGTCGAGCGTCTCTCTACATTCGAAACCAGGAACTGTTGGCGGCCATTTTCCGCCTCGGTAGAAGCGAGGCTGAAGATGGAAGGGTAATAAATGTGTAAAAGATATAAAGGGGACAGAGTGGAAATACTCTGACCCTCTAGATCTGCTTAGGGGGTCTCAGAAGGAACCCCTGTGGCCCCCCCTTTTTTTTTTTTTAAAAAGCAGCGAAATGCACGCACGGTGCACGCCTCCTATCGCGTTGGATGCACGGATTCTCTCGCGGTGGGTGCGCGGATCCACGGCAACGTTTTTTGAAAAACGACAAGAAATCATTGGTTGTATAACAACTTTCTACACTGAAAGGTAGGGTGTATATTTTTGTTTTTTAAAGGTATGATTGTTATTGGTTAACAAAAACAGATTGTAAGGAACATTATATATGATAAGCTGATATGTTGAAAAGTCAAGCACACTTCCTGTCTTGTGTAGGAACATTGTGTGCTGAACTTGTGACCTGTGAGCTCAGTGCAGTGCTCCATGATCTGTTTCTATGGTAACAGGCAGAAGGCAGATTGGGGGAAGGGTTGAAATGTATCTCAGTTGGAAAGGGTTGAAATGTTTAACCAATAGAAATGTGTGTTTGCTTTTGAGTTTATGTGCGAAGGATTGTGATTTGATGTTTACATGTATATGTGTGAAAAATGAAAGGGAAACTTTTCCATTCTTTGCTTTTGCTGAGAGGTGCACAGTGCAGAGATTCTGTAAAAGAAAATATGGTGAGTGATTGATATACTCCTTAATCTACAAAAGAACTTGAAAGATGAGTTATGTAATTGTGAGAGGATGTATGTAGACTATTTTGATTTTAATCAGACTAATGTCTTTTTCCTGCTAAAGTGTAGGGAGTACTTTTTTTCTCTACAATGTGTGTGCATGTAGAAACCATTCTGTGATAGGCATTTCTGTTTTTTATGTGTTTGTAGACAGATAACTGTGCAGTTTTTATATTTTGGTAGAATTAGAAACCAGTCATTGTTTATTAATTTGTGAAATGAGTTATGTTATGTTTCTATACTAAAATGTAGTACTACTTCTAGATGTGTTTTTATATAGTGCAAGGGATAGTGTTGTTTGTCTAGAATCACACAGTGAGTCTGTGTGCATTTGGGAACCACTGTGAGAGAAGCATTTGGTAATATCGTGTATTTGCTGACAGATAACTGTTTTAAAACCAGTCAGGTTGTCAAGTTTTAGTATCATTAGAAGACAGTTATGGCTTATGCTTTCATTAAATGAGTGAGGCATTGACAGTAAATTGCAGTCGTGAAATATGTAGATTGTGTGCAGTTCCCTTACCATTTGCACTGTAGTGAATGAGTTTTGGTAAGCTCATAGGGATAGTGGTGCTTGTCTAGAATCACACTGTGAGTCTTTGTGCATTTGGGAACCACTGTGAAAGAAGCGTTTGGTAACATCGTGTATTTGCTGACAGAAAACTGTTTTAAAACTTGTCATGTTGTCAAGTTTTAGTAGCATTAGAAGCCAGTCTTTGCTTATTTGTTGATTAAATGAGTGATGCTTTGACACTAATGTGCTGAACTTAAATATGTAGATTGTGTGCAGTACCATTAACTCTTCCAGACTAGTGAATGAGTTTTGGTAAACTCCTAGGATAGTGTTGCTTGTCTAAAATCACACTGTGAGTCTGTGTGCATTTGGGTAAGGATTGTGAGAGAAGCATTTGGTAACATCGTGTATTTGCTGACAGATAACTGTTTTAAAACCTGTCATGTTGTCAAGTTTTAGTAGCATTAGAAGACAGTTATGGCTTATGCTTTCATTATATGAGTCAGGCATTGACAGTAAATTGCAGTCGTGAAATATGTAGATTGTGTGCAGTTCCCTTACCACTTGCACTGTAGTGAATGAGTTTTGGTAAACTCATAGGGATACTGGTGCTTGTCTAGAATCACACTGTGAGCCTTTGTGCATTTGGGAACCACTGTGAAAGAAGCGTTTGGTAACATCGTGTATTTGCTGACAGAAAACTGTTTTAAAACTTGTCATGTTGTCAAGTTTTAGTAGCATTAGAAGCCAGTCTTTGCTTATGTGTTGATTAAATGAGTCAGGCATTGACACTAAAGTGCAGTTGTGAAATATGTAGATTGTGTGCAGTTCCCTTATCACTTCCAGTGTAGTGAATGAGTTTTGGTAAACTCCTAGGAATACTGGTGCTTGTCTAGAATCACACAGTGAGTCTGTGTGCATTTGGGAACCACTGTGAGAGAAGCGTTTGGTAGCATCGTGTATATGCTGAGAGAAAACTGTTTTAAAACCTGGCATGTTGTCAAGTTTTAGTAGCATTAGAAGCCAGTCTTTGCTTATGTGATGATTAAAT
The DNA here is from genome assembly GCF_964204655.1 of Triturus cristatus. NCBI lineage: Eukaryota > Metazoa > Chordata > Amphibia > Caudata > Salamandridae > Triturus > Triturus cristatus. Next base: position 674,670,472 of record NC_140587.1, read on the forward strand.
GAGTCAGGCATTGACACTAAAGAGCAGTCGTGAAATATGTAGATTGTGTGCAGTTCCCTTATCACTTCCAGTGTAGTGAATGAGTTTTGGTAAACTCCTAGGGATACTGGTGCTTGTCTAGAATCACACTGTGAGTCTTTGTGCATTTGGGAACCACTGTGAAAGAAGTGTTTGGTAACATTGTGTATTTGCTGACAGAAAACTGTTTTAAAACTTGTCATGTTGTCAAGTTTTAGTAGCATTAGAAGCCAGTCATTGCTTCTGCGTTGATTAAATGAGTCAGGCATTGACACTAAAGTGCAGTCGTGAAATATGTAGATTGTGTGCAGTTCCCTTACCACTTCCACTGTAGTGAACGAGTTTTGTTAAGCTGCTAGGGATAGTGTTGTTTGTCTATAGAATCACACTGTGAGTCTGTGTGTATTTGGGAACCACTGTGAGAGAAGTGTTTGGTAACATTGTGTATTTGCTGACAGATAAGTGTTGTAAAACATGTCATGTTGTCAAGTTTTAGTGGCATTAGAAGACAGTTATGGCTTATGCTTTCATTATATGAGTCAGGCATTGACAGTAAATTGCAGTTGTGAAATATGTAGATTGTGTGCAGTTCCCTTACCACTTGCACTGTAGTGAATGAGTTTTGGTAAACTCATAGGGATAGTGGTGCTTGTCTAGAATCACACTGTGAGTTAGTGTGTATTTGGGATCACTGTGAGAGAAGCATTTGGTAACATCATGTATTTGCTGACAGATAACTGTTTTAAAACCTGTCATGTTGTGAAGTTTTAGTAGGATTAGAATCCAGTCTTTGCTTATGCGTTGATTAAATGAGTCATGCTTTGACACTGATGTGGTGTACTTAAATATGTAGATTGTGAGCAGTACCATTAACTCTTTCAGAGTAGTGAATGAGTTTTGGTAAACTCCTAGGATAGTGTTGCTTGTCTAAAATCACACTGTGAGTCTGTGTGCATTTGGGTAAGGATTGTGAGAGAAGCATTTGGTAACATCGTGTATTTGCTGACAGATAACTAATTTAAAACCTCTCATGTTGTCAAGTTTTAGTAGCATTAGAAGCTAGTCTTTGCTTATGCTTTGATTAAATGAGTCAGACTTTGACACAAAAGTGCAGTCCTGAAATATGAAGATTGTGTGCAGTTCGCTTATCACTTCCACAGTAGTGAATGATTTTTGGTAAACTCCTAGGTATAGTGGTTGTTGTCTAGAATTACACTGTGAGTCTGTGTGCATTTGAGAACCACTGTGAGAGAAGCATTTGGTAACATTGTGTATTTGCTGACAGATAACTAATTTAAAACCTCTCATGTTGTCAAGTTTTAGTAGCATTAGAAGCTAGTCTTTGCTTATGCATTGATAACATGAGTCAGGGTTTGACACTAAGGTTCAGTACCATGTACTATTCTGTTCACTGTGCCAGAACTGAAAATGTAAAAGTTTTACCTAAGCACTGTCCTAGAAGTAGTCTGATTATTTAGTCAGTTTCTAAGTACCAAATAGATTGCTTCAAATAAAAGTGTTCTGACATACTATACACTTGTCTTTTACACCTTCAATTCCCTAGTCAGTATCCATACACTTCTAGGAAACATCCTGTCACTTCCTTTGCAGTCCTCTAGAGACCCATTCAACAGCATGTACTAATCCATTGACTGTGCCAAAACTCAAACACTTATGAATTCACATAGACACTCTCTTTCCAGTACTCTAAAGATTCAGTCACTGCCTAAGTATTCATGCACTGAGCCAGGTCTTAGCACATGGACTACGTCAAACCCATATCCACTATGCATGCAGTCCTCTAACCACCTACACACTTGTCTTTCACACCTTCAATTCCCCAGTCAGTATCCGTTCACTTCCAGCAAACACCCTGTCACTGCCGTTGCACTCCTCCAGTGACCCATTCAGCATCATGTACTAATCCATTCACAGCGCCAAACCCTAATAAATTCACCCAGGCACTCTCCTTGCAGTACTCTAATCATTCAGTCAGTACCCAAGTACTCATCCAGTGACCCAGGCCTTAATATATGGACTGCTTCAAACCCTTATCCTCTATGTATGCAGTCCTCTAACCACCTACACAATTGTCTTTCACACCTTCAATTCCCTAGTCAGTATCCATACACTTCCAGAAAATACCTTTTCACTCTCTTTGCAGTCCTCTAGTGACCCATTCAGCACCATGTACTAATCCATTCACTGTGCTAAAACCCAAACACTTATAAATTCACCAAGATACTATCTTTGCAGTACTCTAATCATTCAGTCAGTGCCTAAGTATTCATATACTGAGCCAGGCCTTAGCACATGGACTGCTTCAAACCCCTATACACTATGCATGCAGTCTTCTAACCACCTAGACACTTGTCTTTCACACTTTCAATTTCCTAGTCAGTATCCATACAGTCCAGCACTTGTCACTGCCTTTGCACTCCTCTAGTGACCCATTCAGTACCAAGTACTAATCTATTCCCTGTGAGAAAAGCCTAGCACTTATAAATTCACCTAGGCACACTCCTTGCTGTACGATAATCATTTAGTCAGTACCCAAGTAGTCATGCAATGAGCCAGGCCTTAGCACACGGATTGCTTTAAATGCCTATGCAGTATAGATGCAGTCCTCTAATCACCTACACAGTTGTGTTTCACACCTTCTATTCCCTAGTTAGTATTCAAATTAAATTAAATTAAAATTAAAAATTCCCTAGTTAGTATTCATACTCTTCTAGCAAACACCCTGTGAGTCACCCAATGTGTCTCCTTATAGTACTGTAATCATTTGGTCAGTTAGCATGTAGTCTTTTAGTGAGGTAGGCTTTCGGGCATGAACTGCTTCAAAGTAGTATGCACTATGCATGTAGTGTTTTAATGATCGTCACACTTGTGGTTCAGGGCTATAGTTTCATAGTCAGTTTTTATATAAAATGTGTTTGTACAGTAATGGAATAGTATAAATTTGAAAGTTATTAATATACATTTATTTGTCATTCTTTTTTACAGATACAGAACAGGAGTGTTTCTCATCTGTTTGCACTCTTCTCGTGCAAGATTGTTTGGATGAAGGGTCCTTAGGTGTTTCATCATACTTGCTGTGCCGCACGAGTATTTTTTGTTAGGATCTCCTCGTAACAGAACTCTTTGGCAAATCTTGCGAGTGACGAAGGTGGCATTGGTCTTTATTTGCTCCTTGGAAAAAGAAAAAAATGTCCTCACCACTGAAGAAAAACGTTGTTGGTGTGGTGCCTTCTGCAAAACATTTTCTTCAGATTCGGTAAATATTTTAAAGCGGCAACATTTACAGTTTTTGTAAGTTAAACTTATAAAATTTTGTTAGCTGTATGCATTTTATATATCTGTGATTTGTTTCTTGTGGTATTTTGTTGAGAATACCATGTTGTTGTTTTTTTAACAATCTTTCTTATTTTCCAGGTCTGTCATCGACATCCATTGCCCCACAGTAGTGTTCCGCCTTGTTGTTTTTTATTATTGTTGTAACATTTTGTTTATTAGTTTATTGTTCATATATATGTTAATAAAAAAATAAAGTTTGAAAATAGTTTTTCATTTATATATTTATTATTATAAAAAATAAAGTTAAAAAAAAATTAATAACGTTTTTGGTTGTTCTCTTAACAGCTGTGTGACTCTTTCTTGTTCTTATTAGTGTTATTTGATGGAGTCCACCATAGTGTTACATTTTGGGGCACTTATCGCTGGAATACTGGTGATATCTGCAGTTTGCACCAACTTCTGAATAGTGTGTTAGATTTATCTCAACTTTACTTCTGTTAAAGTGCTGATAATGAAATGGAGAGTAGCCGTTCCTGTGCAAAAAGACACGAGGTGCACCTTTCCGATTTATTCTAAATACTAAAATCCTGTATTGAATTGCACTGAGGTATTGGCTGCACTTACAGTGTACACACAAAATCTATTAAGACATCTCATTGTATTTATATTGCTTGGGAATAGTGCGTCAGGTGCTGGATCTTGATGAGATACACTGCTCAGTTCGTATATTGTCCTGCACACGAAAAAAATCACATCACAACTTTCACATCAATTGCAATGCGAAACAAATTCCGGCGATAAGACACGTTAGCACCAGGGTTTTTTTTTTTTTTTTTTTTTTTTTGAAAACCTTTATTGACAGTTCAGGAAGAACAAGTATGGGCCTACAACCCCCCGGGGCCGGCCGCTAAGCAATCAGAGCAATAACAACAAGTATAAACACAGGCAGCACTTCGGGGAGCAAAATCGTACTGCTAATACTGTGAACAGCGTAAGTAGGGCACCAGGAGAAAGAGGTTTTCATTTTATGATGAAACGAGGCAGAAGGATCAGGTGACAAGCAATTTTAAAAACAACGATCACGGATATGCGGAGTAATGAACGTTAGCGATTTACAGCAATCTATTCGGTCAATGGCGCAAACACAAGAACATCAGGATGGGGAAACACATAGTATACAGTTGCGCCCGCAGTCACCCGCCAGAACTCCCCAAGAACACCCCGGAAGTTGTGAGCACATGGAACGGCAACGAGGCATAGCAAAAGGAGGTGTATCACGCTGATCCCAGAAAAGAAAACAAAAAGAATCAGAGAAGAAAAAGGAGGCCATGGAAAAAAAGATGAAAGAATACAGAATCCCCTCCCCCAACCCCCCACCCTGCACCTCTGCAGATGAGTACGGCCCCCCCCCCAGCAGTGTGCCTGTCGCCCTGGAACCAGACCCGAAATGTAGGAGAATAGGGAAAAAGAAGTAGGAAAGGACCCCCACCAGACGGGGGGGTAGAGAAAGTATTTATAAACTGGAGGAGGGCCTTCATAACAGACCCCCGGCTTCTCCCTCCCGCACGGTAAGGTTCCCCTAAAGTGAACAAGGAACAGCACAAAAACAATCTTCTCAAACCTCGATGGGGAGCATTATGCACCTATTGTGCCAGTAGCCATGTCAGGAGAGCACACCACCCCAAGCCCGCCCGTCCACTAGGCGACCACCCCCGAGGGGCTAGCCTCATCCCTGACCACTCTTTGGAATTCTGCCCATGCCAACCCCTCGACCCAGCACCATACCCAATGTTCCTAGGCAGAGGAATGTCCAATAACAACAGAGAAGCGACGCACACAGGTGGGGTGGAAGTCTCTGAGCATCAACACAGTCCGCCGCTTGAGGAAACAGGCTTCCCAGTGCTGCCCTAGGATCTGCTCTGCACGCAAGGTTCAGGAAGGCAGAAGCAGCCAAAGCAGACATTAGGTGCTGGAGTTGTCTCTGGGTCGCAGGAGGGCATGCACGGGATGAGGCCACCAAATCCCACTCAGGTCCGACGACTCCGGGAAAGATCAGGCCCTCAGAAGGTCGAACACACTGTAGCATACTGGCCGGGGCGTCCAGTCGTACACTAACCTCAGGGGTGGCCGCCACAGCGTCCTCCTGCGCGCAGTGTGGGTAGACTCTGTGTTCGTGCGGACAGGCGGGCCGCCACTGCCCCAACTCCGACGCCACACCATCGAGCTTACTCCCCAAGATCACGAAACCATGAACCAAGGAGGAGTGAAGAGTACCAATAGCCTCGAGGAGGTCGCCGTACCCCAGCTCAGCTCTTTGTGATCTCGCCGCCACACTCTCAAAAATCGTACGCTCACAGGCCCGCTGCGGCCCAGCGGACAGGATGGTAGGCTTCATCGACCCAAGATGGCCGCCAAGTATGCCCGACCCTCACCGGGGCCGGGACCCCGGGACAAGCGTCGCGGTGTCCACGTCGCGGGTGACCGGGTTCCGGGGGCAGGCAAAAAACTATCTGTGGTCACGGGCAACAGTCGTCCCCACCACGGACCAGCTCCCGTAGAAATCCGGGGGCGGCCCGCAATGATCGGGGCAGGATACGGACGGCGGCCGGGCAGCTCACCATCAAGGCAGGGGCAGCCACCGGAGGATCCAAGATTTGCGCCCCCGGTCATGCACTCGGTCAGCTACACTGGGCAGTAGAAATGACCACGCCGAGGTGCAGGCCGGGTTTGGCACCGCTCCGGTGGGCCGACTTCACCCAGTCACCACCAGCCGCTGTTGTCGCACTGCCACCCGGCCACGGCGTCCACTCGATGTCCCGGCTCCAGGGTCACACAGGCCGCAAGGTTCAGATGCAGTTTTCTCCGGCGATAGCACTGCTAGAAACCTCGGAGTCACACAGTCGGGAGCCCCTCTCCTTCAGAAACAAGACCACGTAGCACAGGTTGAGGATCTCAGGCAGGATATTCGTGCGGGATGCGGAGGTTCACGGAGCCGGGAGTCTACGCTGCCGTCCCGGTCGCCATCTTGGCTCCTCCCAGCACCAGGGATTTTACACCTGCTTTCTGCTGGTGTTAAGCAGGACAACTACCTGCACCATGAAAGGGAACACAGCCAAGAGCCACACCAGAAGACCCACAGGTACCATAGAGTCAATGAGCTTGATACAGGGATACCCATGAGGGCCAGAATACCCATCTCAACAACTCCAGGACCGCCAATGCCACCCAAACCCACATCTTAGTAAATGTGTCCCTGTGGTCATTGTCTTAGCATGATAGGCACGAGGCCTGCAACATCACAGTGTGCTGTCACCTCAGCGTTGGCAGTGAGCCTGTATGTGTAGCTACGCACGCATCCTCCCTCATGCACAACTGGCGTGTGCTGGTCTGGGGTTCACAGGTCAGTGCAGGGGTGTGCCTATCCGGCAAGGGGAACGGGGTGTCTCGGACATGTCCATGTACAGGAAGTGCAGTAAGTGTGTCTCTGTGTTCTGGTGTGGCCTGCTACAAGAGCCGCAGCAGTTGATGTTGTAAACTGGCATGCACCACCTCCAAACGGCACTGTGATGTTGTAGTTGGAATGTAGCAGGACATGCGCAAATAGGCATTACAATGGTGTGCCGTACGAGTGCACGAGTTACAACAGCGCACCATACAAAAGTGTGGGGGCTCGTGGAAGGGAGGTGCAGCCGTTTGACAACATAACACACAGTGAACTCGACCATGTGCCACATGATGGGCATCTCATCCATGATGACCACGGTCGCAGACATCACACAACACCAACGACTGGCCTTTGTATACATCCTGTATGAATGCAGCGTGGTTTTCACTTCTATGCTTGTTCAGTGGTGTGATGTTGGCGGGTTGTGTGACTTGTGCTGCTTGTTGGTGTGTTTCATTTTGGCCATTGTTAGTCTATATGTGTGTTGTACTTAATTGTGCATGTGTGCCAATCTGCCCATCTCCCCCCTCCCCCCACTCCATGCTTCTTCCTCTTCCTAGTGCTGTTGTGTCTATAATTTTGTTGCTGCACACATAAATACATGTAAAGAATAAATTAGAATAGTTCCTTGATTATTTTAGGTTTCAAAACTTCTCTATTGGTTTCTTTTCAATTTTCCATATGAACCGTTTTTTAAATATTCAACAACACATAGAAGTCAGAAGTGCAACGTATTCTATCAACACACTTTCTAGGACATTCTACAACACGTGCAGGTTAAAAGTTCATCAATTTTTTAAAACTTAACGATATTTTTTTGTAACATTTTCTTGAATATTTAACGACACGTGCAGGTTAAAAGTTGACGATTGTTTTAAGTTCGAACAGTGCCTTCCAAATGCAAGTAGCAGGTGTGGTTGATCTGAGCAAATTTTATCCTTTAATATGTACTCCACGTTGAAACTGCTTTTTCTTAACCAATCACAAAGATGCTTTTCCACAAAACTAATGTGCACCCTATTTTTAAAAAAGAATGCTTTTCATGATATCTTCAGAGATAAGTTATAGATAGGAATTAGCATTTAAAAAACCTTTGAAATTCACTGAAAAAACCACAGGTTTCAGGCACGTTATATAGTTAGGAATTGGCATTTAAAAAACCTTTGAAATTCACTGAAAAAACCAAAGGTTTCAGGGGCGTTATAGTTAGGAATTGGCATTTAAAAAACCTTAGAAATTCACTGAAAAAACCATAGGTTTCAGGGGCGTTATATTTAGCTGGACATTTCCCTCGTACAAAACCCTAGAAATTCCCCTGTTATAGTTAGTTCAGCTAACTATAACTCGCGCCCCCGCAATGTACTGCTGATGACGTCACATATTACATCACTCATGACATGGTAAGTGACATCACTGATGACATCACTGATGACATCTAAAATGACATCACTGATGACATCACTGATGACATCATCCATGTGATAAATTACTGCATCTTCTCACACCCTAATTTAACCGTTGATACACCAACTCAAAATTTCAGACGGCCATTTTGAAGACCATAGATACTCCAATGCCAATAACTACATACACACTCATTGACTCTTAGGTCTACATGCACCTCCACTCACTCACCTGTACAGTAACTCATACTTACAGTCACTCCATACAAGACTATCATATGCATTTATACAGATATATAGACACTCACACACTGCCAATCATCCATTGAGGTACTGACACACCTAATCAGTTGTGCAAATAATTAAACACAGTCCAATTGACTCACCTATACAGTTAAACACACTCAAGTTCACTTACTCATAAAAATACAAACACATTTTGACACTCTTATTCAATTACTAGTACAAGCACACACTCATCCATACAGCCAGTCCCGCAAACACACACTCTCACATATAGATAGGTATTTACTATTATACACATATACACTATGTTTCACATATGTAGTTACTGTCACATGTACAACTGAGATATACATTCAATCACTAACACACCCTTACATACACTCACCCAACCATACAGTCCATCACAGTTGCACTCTTACAACCATGCACCCATAGAACCACCCACTCACACATCTATGCAAAGAGTCACACACACCCCACCCACACATACACTCAGGCACTCATACAGATACTCAGACAACCAATCAATAACCCATAGAGACACTCATATTGCTATTCACAAAACCATGCAGCCGTTTATACACCAACAGATAGACAGATACAGACATTCACACAGTTTAGTCACTAGTCTGCAGTAAGATACATTTAATGACTCACTTATAGAGTCAGTTACGCACCTAGAAAATCATCCATTCACACACTTGTACACCCACTCATTCTTCCACCGGCCTTTCCCTATATATATTAAACATATTAAAACTGTTCAGAAACACATACTCAATGGATGACGTCATCAGTGATGTCATCAGTGATGTCATTTGAGATGTCATCAGTGATGTCATCAGTGATGTCACTGAACATGTCATGAGTGATGTACTATGTGACGTCATCAGCAGTGCATTGCGGGGGCGCGAGTTATAGTTAGCTGAACTAACTATAACAGGGGAATTTCTAGGGTTTTGTACGAGGGAAATGTCCAGCTAACTATAACACCCCTGAAACCTATGGTTTTTTCAGTGAATTTCTAAGGTTTTTTAAATGCCAATTCCTAACTATAACGCCCCTGAAACCTTTGGTTTTTTTCAGTGAATATATATATATATATATATTCACTAAAAAAAACATAGGTTTCACACATGTTATAGTTAGCTGGACATTTCACTCGTACAAAACCATTGAAATTCCCCTGTTATAGTTATTTCAGCTAACTATAACTCGTGCACCCGCAATCCACTGCTGATGATGTCACATATTACATCACTCATGACATGGTCAGTGACATCACTCATGACATCACTGATGACATCTCAAATGACATCACTGATGACATCACTGATGACATCATCCTTGTGTAAGAGTGGCAGACCTCCTCTTATCCTAATATAAACTTTGATACACACGTTGAAAAATACAAACTAAAGTTTTGAAAACTATAAAGATACCAATACCAATTAGAACAAACTATTCAGTAATTCCAAAATCTACATACGCATCCACTCATTCATTAACACTTCTATATAGTCACTCATACATGTACTCAGTCATCATATGTACTCATACACCTATACATCCCGTTACACACCTACACTCATACATAGAGTTACTCACACACATACTGACACATGCAAATAAACATCCATTTACTTGCATGTACAGCTATACACGCACCAGAACACTTACTTCTACAGAAACGTACACATACTTACTCTCTAAAACAATCACTTATAGAAACACATACTTATTTATACAGGATCTCTTCCAATCTCTCACTCTCATATACCCTCACTTATATACATCAATACTCACATATACTAGTTCAAAACATATGGACTTACTCATAAAGACACTATTGAGACAGTCATTCACTCTCTTACTCACCCGTACACACACTCATCCACCCATACTATCCTGCTCACATACTGTCTTCAAAATACATACAGTGAGTCACTCATTCATGCATCCATACGCTAAGTAACATCCCCCACTGAACCATACAGACACTCATACTGATACTCTAAAAACGAACTAATAACCCATATACACACTCATGTAGCTACTCACCAACCCATGCAGCCACTTATCCACAAAGTGAGACACTGATACAGATATTTAAATATTTAACCATTACTCACTAATACTTGTATTCACTAAGATACTGTTAATAAGTCAGTTATACAATTAATTTTACAAAAAAACCCATCCATTTAGACACTTATTTACCCATTTTTTCTTCCATTAACCTTTAGATATACATATATAAAAAATATTTATTTTTCAGAAAGACACATATTCACTGGATGATGTCATCAGTGATGTCATCAGTGATGTCATTTGAGATGTCATCAGTGATGTCATGAGTGATGTCACTTACCATGTCATGAGTGATATAATATGTGACGTCATCAGCAGTGGATTGCGGGCGCGCGAGTTATAGTTAGCTGAACTAACTATAACAGGGGAATTTCAATGGTTTTGTACGAGTGAAATGTCCAGCTAACTATAACATGTGTGAAACCTATTTTTTTTTCAGTGAATTTGCAAGGTTTTTTAAATGCTAATTCCTAACTATAACGTGTGTGAAACCTATGGTTTTTTCAGTGAATTTGCAAGGTTTTTTAAATGCTAATTCCTAACTATAACGTGTGTGAAACCTATGGTTTTTTCAGTGAATTTGCAAGGTTTTTTAAATGCTAATTCCAAACTATAACGTGTGTGAAACCTATGGTTTTTTTACTGAATTTGTAAGTTTTTTTAAATGCTAATTTATGTATGTATTATTATACTTTTTATATATTTATTTTACAATAAACTACCTATGTATATAGTTATAGCTAAGACTGTATCCTGTAATATGGAATGGCTCAGCTCTTTTTTTTTTTATTTGGATAAAGTTGAACAGCATAGTTAATATCTTCTATAAACGTATAAACATTTTTTTTTATTTTTTTTTTAGGGTTTTTGACGGTGCGCGCACCAGCAAAATCAAAAGCATTTTTCTCCTCTTGTGGGTCCTTTTGAGACCCTATGACAAGGCCTAGGGCGTTAGGAAGTGTCTTCCGTTACTTGTTTTCACATTCCTAACTTTTCTCTTTGGCTATCTTCTGCTGCGGGGGTGCGTGCACCGTGCGCGTACCGTGCGCGTACGGTGCACGCACCGTCTTTGTGTGCGCATGCGTGCTTCGTGTGCGTATGCGTGCGTGCTGCGAGCATGCTCCATGTGCGCACGCTTGCGTGCTCCGTGCGCGCATGCGTGCGTGCTCCGTGCGCGCACGGTGCGCGCACGGCATGTCATGTGATTACGAAACAACACTTTTCATTGGTTCATAGTTGTTTCAGTTCCAGAATCTTCAAACACCACACCCACTCCCCTCATTATTTCTTCTTATTTTCTGGGAGAAGGAGCTGAGCAGCAATGGCAGAACAGCAGACTTCTTCAGAGAGTGAGGAGGAGACCTTTGTGGCAGCAAGGCAGAGGAAACAGAAAGACTCCTTCATCTGGAAGTTCTTTACTTTTCCAGAGGATCAGAAGAAGGTGAATGCCCCAAAAGTCACTTGCACTGTTTGTGGAGTTGTTTTGTCTCGAGGAGATCCTAAAATAAAATACTCCTTTAGTATTTATACTATGTTGAGGCACTTTCAAACAATGCATCCTGTGGCTTATGCACTTGAGTGTAGAACAGCCACAAGAGCCAACCCTCTTGGTCCTCAGCTGAGCACATCATCTGCGGCCGCAGAATCACCAGGTTCCAGACCTCTGGATATCCACCCTCTGTTCGAGAGGGTTCATATCCGGTGCAATGTGTGCAATGTTGTTCTCTGTTATGGTGAGAGCAGCATTATCCTGATAGAGAACAAAATCCAACAGCACAAATGCACCACCCCATAATTTTATTTTTTTTTCTGGTTCCTGGTGAACAGTTTTTCATTTTTTTATTTTTTTTTGCTGCTCCACCCCCTAATTTTTTTTTTTTTTTTTTTTTTTGTACCCGGTGAACAGTTTTTCATTTTTTTTTTTTTTTGCTGCTCGACAAAAAAAACAGTTCTTTTCAGAACTCACTTCACTTCTCCAAGAAGAGCTATATTCTTAATATACTGTGTTGTAATTTTATTGAATGAATGTGTAGTGTATACGTGAATGATTGAAAGGATTGAAATGACTGATTGAAGAGGAGGAAACGACTGACAGAATGAGTGAGAAAAGGAAAGTATGATCAGTCATGAAAGGAAAGTGAAAGACTGACTGCAACAAAAGGACTAAAGGTAGAGGATACAGGTAAGAAGAGTGAATGAGTAAAGGAATGGCAGTGAGTAATGGAGAGTGGGGGAGGGGTGAGTGAGAAAAGGGGAGAAGGGACAGAGATAGGAAAAGGGAGTAACAGATGAAGCGGATGAAGTACAGCAGGGTAAAGGGATTGAAAGTAAGAGAAGTGGAGTGATGGTGAGATAACAGGCATGAGGAATAGAAAAGGGGGTAAGGGAAAGTGAGAGATGGGGAGTGAGGAGATGGAGGGATTTTGGAAACTGGAGTGAGAGAAAGGGAGTCAGGATTTCAATGAGCAAAGCAGAGTGAGGGAGAGTGAAGGAAAGAATGTGAAAAGGTGAAGGGGTGTGAGATACAGACAGGAGGAAGTGAAGTAGGAGAATAGGAGTGACTATGAGAAAAGGATAGTGACAGTTAGGGAAGGTGAGGGAAGGAGAATGACAGAGAAGGTTACAAAATTAACATAGATGGAAAATGAGTGATGGAAAGAGGAGGAGTGGTAGAAACAGAGGGGCAGATGTATAACAAACTAACGCAGCGTTGCTGCGTTAGTTTCGAAGCACAGAGACATATTTACAAGAATATGTCGCATCTCTATGCTTCCCCAGCGCTGGCGCACAAACGGCAGCCATGCGCCGGCGCAGGCTCTCTTGCACCATGCTGCAAGGATGCCTGCGTGGTGGGGAGATTGTTCTTGTGCAGGAAGGGACACCTTCCTTCACAAAAACAATCACAAGAGGCTTTTTCCTCTTTCAATGTGTGCTGTAGCATGCTACAGCACGCACTGAAAGAGGAAAAAACGAGGAGAAATGAAAACATTTCTCCTCATTGCTCCTCGCTACACCACCTCTAGGGTGGCGTAGCATTCACACGTATCTCCAGAGTTACGATTTCTCGTAAATCTGGAGATGTGTCTAATTCTATGGGTGTTGCGTGGGAACACCCACAACAACACCCATGGAACGACCCTTCAACGCACAGTGCTGCGTGTGAAGTGGCTGTATTTACAAGGAGAGGAAAAGTCACGCAGGGTGGCTCTTCCTCTCCTTGTAAATATGGAGGAGCCCCCTGCGCCACCAGTACGTCATGAAAAGTGACGTAGTGGTGGCGCAGGGGGCTTGTAAATGTGCCCCAGAGATGTTAAGGAAATTAAGGGTAAGTCAGACAAAGGGAGGGAGACAGAAACAGAGACAGAGAGCAAGGAACTGAGAAGGAGTAATGCAGTTAGAATGACTGAGACATATGGAGACAGGGAGAGAAACTTGGTTGAAAAAATAGTGATGGAGGCAGTAAACCTAGGGGAGTAGTAGAGAAGGAGTGAGGGAGTTACGAAAGAGCAGTAAAGGAAGAAGAGAGAGGGAAGGGCAATGAGAAAAGCAGAGTGAGGAGAAGTGAAGAAAAGGGAGCATGAAAGTGAAGGGGTGAGAAATACAGATATTTTAAACTTACCTGACCAACAAAATAACTTAACTAGAAATAAATGTTTTTTTTTAATTACAAGAAAAATTGATTCAATTTCCTAAGTTTTCTTTCTCGATCTGAAAAAAAGAAAAAAAGTAGTAATATTTAACAATACATTTTAGAATACAGTATACATATTTTCAAATTTAACAAAGTAATTTTTTGCCTTTTTTTGCTGTTTTCAGAATATATTGAATTTCACTGAAAATAGTGATATCAATTGCATTCATCACTTAACAGCGGGCAAAAAAATTAACAATCTGAAAGATTGTTTAAAAAAGCCCTGAATCTATCCTCAGTAAAACATACCTTGATAGAAATGTAACATATATATTAAAAATATCTTCTAAGAACAATAACTATTTGCAATAAATAACGTCTGTAAATGTTGTTGCTTAAGCACATACACCAAAATAATATCGGTCAAAGAAGTCCACAATAGAAATATTTACCTTTCCATGAGGCCAAATGGTAATTTTTAAACCCTTTTTAGGTGAAATATCCAATGGTAATCTTATAAAATCGAAATAATGGTTTCTTCAGATGGCGCAATTTGTATCTAAAATTTTGGTTTTAGAAAAATTAAGTAGGAATTTGGTAATTCTGCAGGCAAACGTTGCTTGGAAATCAATTGAGAATCATTACACAGTGTCCAGCCTTTTTCACATTTTAGATAAACTGTTTAATGACCAGAAGTTATAGAAGGTCCATCATGGAAAATTATTGCAACTGCAACAAAAGTCTTTCCTGATATTGATAATTGATTTCCTGTAAACTTCTTTATTAAAGTGTCCAATTTTGTTCCATCAGCTCTACAACGTTGCATCATTAAAATTATATACTCTCCATATTTCTTTAGAAATAACGTTGATAACATTTCTGATTTACATTGAGAACATTCCATGTTGTGCTTTTCATCTTTAACTAATTTACTAAAAGTCACTGCTGTACTCTCTGGTAATGTTAAATGTATGAACCTTTCATAATCAACATTAGTGCTGCATGTGTTCATACAGTTTTCACAACAATGTTCCTATTTATAAGAGAGACCAAACATATTTTCTATTTCTACCCCTTCATCTTCCAGTACCATAAGCATATACATTAAGAGTTCCTGTGCATCTTGCTGGACATTTTCAGTAAACTGTGTACATCCAGAACATACATCTAAAAGATTTCTAGCATCAGAAGCACTTTCTATTTTAGTTTTATCATTACTCAGCTTCTCATAAAGGAAACTCAGCAGAGAACAAAATCTTTTTTCATGATTTAGAATTGTTTGCTCTTGCAAACTTTGAAGATAAAAAATACAACATTCAGCACTACATTAGCGTCGCAGTTGACACCAGAGCTATTTTCAAAATGACAACCAACAACCTCTTCAACATTGTCCTTTTTCTTTTTGCTTGCAATCACATCACTCTCCTTTTGTTTTCTCTTCTGTACATCCTCATTACAGATATTCTCAATTCTCCTTTTCCGACAAACAACACGTTTTTCAAACACAGGATACTTACCTAAATGAGGAGCATAGCTTCTTCTTAATCTATTATACTCCTTTACATAATTTGCATCAGCACTAACTTTTGAGTCATCAAAGTCTATCATGAATAAACCAGATAATTTTTTCACTCGTGACAAAGCAACATATGCCATACTTTCTTTAAACACACTAGATCCAATGTTTACAAAAGCACTATCTACAGTTATTCCTTGAGATTTGTGAATAGTTACAGCATATGCTAGAGAAAACGGAAACTGCTTCCTACGTACATATAAGTCTTTCACAAGCAAAAAACAAACTGAACAACGACTAATGTCTTTAACCTCTTCAATCTGATCAAATTTTATTTTTAAAAATTCAATTACATCTTTTTTCTGGTAGTTAACAAAACCCACAACTTTACCCATAGCTCCATTCACTAAACCCTTTTCTACATTCAAATTACGTCTTAAAATTACTCGACAGTTCATACATACATAAATATTCTTTTCTAAACCAGCTGTTTTCGATATGTTTTTCTCTAGAGAATCCAATTTAGTTTTCAATTTGCCTGTCAATGTAATAGTTATTCCTTCATGCTGTATTTTATCCACGGCTTCCATTTTCATAATCTCTTCATTTTCCAATTTCAAAAGTTCTTCATTGAATATAGAGCATTCATGTAGTGTTGGCATTAAGCAGATTACAGTATTTTTTCTGCAATTTTCTTGTATATTTTCTCTGGAACAATTTGTTCTGTTGGAAACAAATTACATAGCAATCGACTCTGTAAAGCTTTTCTGCCATTTTCTGTGAGTAGTCCAATTCTGATATCTTTGAAAATACTTGCATAATCATCATCATTTGCTTGCCGCATATTGGTAATGAGTTCTTTGTACTCAAAGTATGACCAAATATTCACATTACCTATACTTCCTAATTACTTTTTTGTGTCTTCATGTGTAACAGTATTAAATACTGGTTGTCCTTTAACTTGAGTGAGCTGCAGTAGATCCCCAAAAACTATAACATGTTTTCCTCCAAATAACACGTCATAATCTTCTACACCTCTGAGGCGGAAGCCGGAGGCACTCTTCACTCGTCATTTTTTAAATCATTATTTTTGTGTTGCACTGATTTTAAAAACTTGCCTAATCGCCCCTGAGCTCCTGAGCACTTAGAGCCAGCAGACACCCCACGAGCAGCGGAGCTAGCGCTGCTTCGCGGGACAGCTGGTGGAAAGGCCGCCATCGCGGCATTCGTGAGGCCACGCCCACCTCGTTGGCCACGCCCACTCCCCCGCCTTTTAGTAGCGCTGAGTAAAAGCGCAGGTAGCCACTTCTACACCTCTGAGGCGGAAGCCGGAGGCACTCTTCACTCGTCATTTTTTAAATCATTATTTTTGTGTTGCACTGATTTTAAAAACTTGCCTAATCGCCCCTGAGCTCCTGAGCACTTAGAGCCAGCAGACACCCCACGAGCAGCGGAGCTAGCGCTGCTTCGCGGGACAGCTGGTGGAAAGGCCGCCATCGCGGCATTCGTGAGGCCACGCCCACCTCGTTGGCCACGCCCACTCCCCCGCCTTTTAGTAGCGCTGAGTAAAAGCGCAGGTAGCCACTTCTACACCTCTGAGGCGGAAGCCGGAGGCACTCTTCACTCGTCATTTTTTAAATCATTATTTTTGTGTTGCACTGATTTTAAAAACTTGCCTAATCGCCCCTGAGCTCCTGAGCACTTAGAGCCAGCAGACACCCCACGAGCAGCGGAGCTAGCGCTGCTTCGCGGGACAGCTGGTGGAAAGGCCGCCATCGCGGCATTCGTGAGGTCACACCCACCTCGTTGGCCACGCCTACCCTCTCCCCTAAATGTGCCAACCACGCAAGCGCAGCGGACAAGGCAAGCCCGTCTGCGCCCGTCCGCGGCCTGCAGCGGCCCAGGCCCCGTCCCCCTGTCCAAACCATTTTAGAACAACGTGGAATTCTAAACTACACAAGGCAGACGCTACTACAGCTGAATAAGAGGCTGCCGCCAGAATGTGAACACATGCTGCAGGTGGAAAAATGGCCCCTGAAGTGTGTGGGATGTGGACATACATTCCTCAGAGACCAAGCGACGAATAAGGAAGGTAACGAATTATCTGCCTTATTACTAAACTGCCGATCGATGAAACGCCATAGTTTGAACATCTATGACCTACTGTTAGATGACAAACCCGACCTAGTCTTCTTGACAGAGACATGGCTGGATGATCAATCCATCCCTGATATCTTAGAGGCCCTTCCTCCCGGCTTCAATATTCTTCACATTAACAGAGGGGATCAAAGAGGGGGGGGGGATAGCCATTATTCACAATAGTGACTTACCAGTCTCTCTTGAACCGACTTCCATTAATAAATGCGAAGCGGGACTTTTCTCTATCACGGTGAGCCCCAACTGCACCATTAAGGGCTACCTTATCTATCGTCCTCCTGGTGTAGCTACTGCGTTCATTGAAAGCCTCCTGGAAGCTCTAACGCATTCTGCTTTACGCCATAATAAATTTATGATTGTAGGAGACCTCAACGTGCACCTGGACGATGTCAACTGCAGGGAGGCCGCTTCCTTAATTAATGAACTCAGAACCCTTATGCTTGTTTTAGCTGACAATAGAGCCACTCATCAAGCAGGACATTTGTTGGACCCAATTTTTACTAACTGGGAAGACATAAGTGTCTCTGCTCCGACTAAGATTCTGTGGTCAGATCACTATGTGATCCCATTTAAATTGAGGAAACTTCCCAACAGGGGGCCCTTACAGAAACCTCCCGTCATTAGACGCAGGGACTGGAGAAAATTCAGCCACAACGCTTTCAGTCAAGCCCTTGAACAGAACCCTCCTAAGCTCAGCGACAACTTGGTAGAGGCGTACAAGATATTCGAAGATTGGGTGCAAGGTGCGCTGGATAATGTAGCCCCTTGGACTCATAAAGCCATGGCTCGGAGCACGAAATCTGCTCCTTGGTTCACCGCTGAGCTGCGCGCCGCTAAAACCAAGTGCAAAACCATGGAGCGTAGATGGAGAGTGGAATATGCCCCCTCACTACGCGAAGCCTATAAGAGTGAACTAAGGTTCTACCACAACCAGATCAGGAAAGCTAAAAGAGAGTACTATAATTAACAGATAGACTGTGCGGAGAACACATCTAAAGAGCTTTTTATGATTCTAAAAGAACTCTCAGCCCCTCCAGCGAGTTCAGGGGAAGTCCCCCCCACGACTGAGTCATGCAATGACATCGCAGACTTCTTTATAGGGAAGGTAGAAAAAATCTATGCATCGTTTCAGACTAACTCTGAAACTATAAATCCCGACCATAACTGCGGAAAGAAGGTCAGGGAAGAACTTAGGAAATTTGTGGTTCCCCAAACTGAGGAGCTTATCAATATCCTATCGAACATTTACTCAGGCTCTCCCCTTGATGCAGTACCAGCGAGAATTCTTCGAAATCATATCCCGCTGGTAGCGAAGCACATAGGTAACTTGGCTTCACTGTCTTTCCAGGAATGTTCAGTTCCGGATAGCTGGAAACTGGCCCAAGTCGTTCCAATAAAAAAGAAAGCCCACATAAGCATCACGCAATTAGACAACCTGAGACCAATCTCCCTCCTCCCCTACTGTGCGAAGGTAGTAGAAAAATTGGTCAACCGACAGCTGGTGAGCTTTGTGGAGGAAAACATGCTCCTTCACATCTCTCAATCGGGATTTAGAGCCAAACACTCGACAGAGACCGCCCTCCTCCTATCAACAGAACTGCTACGAAGTAAGGCGGATAAGGGTCACACGGCCGCACTGGTCCTATTGGACTTAAGTGCGGCGTTTGATACCGTATCACACCCCGTATTACTTGACCGCTTGAATGAAAAGGGAATAACCGGTCCTGCACATGAGTGGCTGGTCTCCTTCCTTAACAACAGGAGATTTCAAGTGCACTGCCCGCCATGTAAATCTAGTGTAAGATATCTCAGGCAAGGGGTTCCTCAGGGCTCAATCTTGAGCCCCACTCTATTTAATCTGTACATGGAACCCCTTGCCAAATTGGTGGAGTCATATGGTGTTGCAATAGTCTCTTATGCAGACGACACACAACTGGTGATCAATCTATCCCGTGATCCAGTTGTGGACGCTGAGAATTTCTCGGCCTGCTTGGTGGCACTTGACGGCTGGATGAAACAAAACTGTCTCCGCCTCAATGGTAATAAGACGGAAGTTCTTATTGTAGGCCCCTGCCCTTCCATTTGGACCTCTGCCTGGTGGCCCACGGAACTGGGCTTGGTCCCGGCCCCAGCAGACACAGTCAAAAACCTTGGCTTTCTTCTCGACTCTAAGCTAGCATACACCAATCATGTTGGGAAGGTTACCGGAAAATGTTATGGACTCCTGAACGTCCTGAGGAAAGTCCTGGACCTTTTGCCCCCCAGCTCCAGAAAAACTATGGTACACGCCTTGGTCACCTCCCACCTAGACTATGGGAATTCCCTTCTATGCGGACTTAGCAATAAAGGCCTAGCACAGTTACAACGCGTCCAGAACGCAGCTGCTAGATTGGTCCTTAACCTCCCTAGGAGAGCCTCTGGGAAACATGCATTACGCTCCCTCCACTGGCTCCCAATAAAAGAACGAATCAAATTTAAAACTATGTGTATAACCCACCGTATAGCTCACAAAAAAGCACCTCCTTATCTTTAGGACCTGCTTCCAGTCTATCGTCCCTCACGTCCTCTGAGGTCGATGGGCAGCATGCTTTTAGTGGCGCCTCGTATACATAGAGCAAGGATGGGAGGTCGTTCCTTTAGACATCATGCCAGCAATGACTGGAATAACCTACCCATCGATTTGAGGATGGAGCCGTCTGAAACCAGGTTCAGACAGAGGCTGAAAACCAACCTCTTCCCCAAGCTAACTTCAGCATAGCAGGCCAGGCTCTCCTTCTGTGATCCAGCTGATGAGATGTAGATAGGGCTGTCAGCGCGGGGACGCACTGTTCTCTGTGCAACCATGCGCTTAACAAATGTCATTAACCTAACCTAATCTGTCTATAGAATTTGCTGCATTCTTAAATGCACAAAGGCAAGCATTAAGTTTGATACCATGCTTACCTCATCAATAATGAGAACTTTCATTTTCTTCAACAGTCTTGAAACTTCAAAACATGCTTCTCCTGTTAGCTTGTGGTATTCTATTTTGTTCTCATGCTCTACTGGTAACATTAGCAAACAATATAAGGTAATTCCTTTTTTGTTAGATGCTGCTAACCCAGTTGGAGCAGTAACAACACAAGACAAAGGTGAATCAGTTTTTTTCTGAAGGTAGCTTCTAATTACTTTAATTAAGAAACTTTTTCCAGTTCCAGCTTGTCCACTCACATACATTCTGATTGGTTCAAATGCCGTGCATGAGCACTCTTTATTTTCATGTAGTAATCCATGATCAATTTGTTTTGTGAGTTCTTCATAAATTTGTTGTTGTTCATCATTTAGTTGTTGTTCCAAATTTGGTAAGTCTATTAAATCTTCCTGAGCTTGATTCATAGCTGTTTCCACTTCAGTCTTGGCTATTGCAGCTTCATTTTCTACGATTGGTTGTCCTAGGGGATCTTGACTGAGCGTACCAGAACTTTGACTGTCTTGAGAACTGTCTCTAGCTACTTCAGCTGCAATTGTAGCTTCTTGTTCAATTTCTTCATTTAACATTTGTACATAATTTGAGAAAGTACTGCACTCTATGTTATCTTTGCATGCATTAAAGGAATCTTCATAGCTCTGAAAATCTCCAAGTAATTCATCCTCTGAACGCCATGGTTTAAACAGCTGTAAAAGTGCTAAGTAGTAAAATTCCTTTTTGTCAGTAGTGTCGCAACTCAGCTTCCTGTGATTAATCAAACTTCCTTTTGTTTGTTTCACCAAACATCCTTCCTCACCAATGACTTTATATTTTCCATTGTTGATGTCTTCTGTGGCATTCCGTTTATAAATGTAGTTCTGCAGCACTTCATTGAGACACATGTTCTCAAGATGATGACTTCTGTTTGGGTAATATCTGTCCAACATGTTTGTTTTCAAAATGTCTGTACTTTCTGGTTCGTTCTCTGCTAAATATTCAATTTCTCAAATAGATTTCAGTACCCGATTTCGCCTTCCTGCAAGGCCTAAACTTACCCAAATTATTCTTCTGGATTTGGAGTACAGACTTGCAGATGATAACCTATCTTAGCATTCGTATGAGCCAATTTCTCGATGCGATAACATCTTTAAACTGAAACTGTATAGCTTTTAACTGACAGTCTTCTCGTGAGAAATCTCTTCCCACATTTCTTTCAATTCCGTTTTCTCAGATTTAGTGATGTAAGATGTGACATACCGAGCAACAGCAATAGAATTGTCAGCAACATACTGAATTTCCATGTTAGCATTCCACAGGGATAAAATGACTGGGTTGTAGTCATTTATATATTTTGACTCTTCTTTTCTTCTTAGGTTGTAGGTATTTTTTGGAGATTTTCTTGTAATGGTATGTTGCACAGCTGACATAAAACTGTTTACTCTTCCTTTTGAAAGAACAGGTCGTGGAAATCCAAATCGACATTTTGTGTAGAATTTATCTTTACTCTTGTACTTTCGTCGACAGTATTTTCCACACCGATGACTTTGGAAACGTAAAACTTGCTCTTTTAAGTTTTTTTCTTCTGTGCTTTTAGGTATAGCACATGTTGCATATTCTTCAATGAAAGATAAAACTGCATCATCAGAATCTGTTCCAAATTTTGGGGCATCCTTGATCCACAACAGCATATAAATATGAGGAGCACCTCTTGCTTGGTACTCTTTTTCAAAAGAAACCCACAACTTCTCCAAGAGGTGTTTTTTTTATTGCAGATGAAGGACATCATAGCCTCAAATCTATGATTGAAATATCTGCAAACATTAACCGGATCCAATGAGCACAATTCTCCTGCTGTCTTGTATTGGATATTTTCAATATTTGAACTTGCCTCTCGAAGAAAATCCAGTAAATCATCCCAAGCGTACTCAGCACAGCTTAGGGTAAGGAACCATGTAGGAGTTCCTAAATTCCGTAACATACATTTCAATTCTCCATGGCGTCGGTACCAATATTCATTAGTTCCACGCTGACAAGCCATCAGATTAATCATTTGAGATTCCAAATGATCATCTCGCTGTTGCACTTTGTTCATAAAATCCTTTGCAGACACATTATGTAGATGTACTCCAGTTTTTAAAATGTGATTTACTGCATAAGATCGTGCAGACAAGTCACTTTCAAATAAAAGATGGAACAAATAAGGAATACTTTGAGGAAATCGTGGATCTTCTGCATATAATCTTGTAGTCCGATACTCAGAAGCAGGAATATGTACTGGACGTTCATCATATCGTCCACCTTTTCCTGCAGGGAACAGCTGGGGAAAACAACGAGCTTCCAAGCTCTCCTCCCATACACTCACGGGAGTTCCTTTTGCTTTTTTCATCTGAAACAGATCAATAGTTTTTCCCATAACTTCTTTAGAATGAAGTGGATGTATGCTGAAATGTTCATAAATTTCTTCTTCTTTTGACTTATCCACTTTTTCAATTTGCCCAGTTGGTATTCCTGTGTCTGCTAGTAAAACTTCTTCATCTTCATCCATATAAATTGATTCATAGTACTTATTATTTCTTTTCAAATATAAATTTGCTCTTTGTACTTTTCGTACATCTACTAGCTCCTGCCAAATGTTCTTATTCTTTGTAGGTACACCATTAACCAGAATAACTAATGGTTCAGTTTCCAAACTATCTGCATTAATTGTTTCAATATTTGTTTTCAAATCTAATGGCAAATAGACAACTCTTCCTTTTAAACCTCTTTGTAAATCTGAAGGAGGTAATTTACCTGTTTTGGGCTCCATACGAACTATAGTTTGAAACGGATGGACACATTGAATGAGTATAGACTCATACGTATTTAAATCACTAAGTTCTGCAGGAATATCAACCAATTCTAAATTAATATGTACAGCTCTAGCTGGCATTTTATTTTCTTCTAACTTGTTATAACAGTATTTACAAATACGCTGATCTTCACCCAAATCAAAACAATTTTCCAGAAACAAATATGTAGCAAGATCCTTCCACTCATAATTATTTTCTTTTTCACTTTTTTTTATAGAGATCAACATTCCTTGTTTGAGTTTTATAATGGCTTCTCCGGCAACAAATACAAGTAATATTTGGTCTTTCATTAGAGATGATAGTACATTTTGTCATTTGATCTTCAAACTTTTTACTAACAGTGGGTTCTACATTCTCTTCCACATTTTCTTCAATAACTGTGTCATTTCCTGCACTTTCTTGCTCTGGACCAAAGTAACAAAACTCAATATCCTCACAAACCTTCTTCACATCTGATACAGATCCACGGAACAGAGCACTATTCAACTCATTTAACTTTAGTGCTGGACTTTTAGCAAAATACAATCTTCTCACAAACTTTCTCATTTCAGTATGATGAACTGCCAGCATCCTAAAATGGTGAAAAACACTTTGACAAACTTTCATAGAAAGACAAGCCACAGAAGGTCCTTGCAAACCAGTTTTCTTTCTCACTCTGCATGGATCTAGTCTTTGAAGCACCTTAATCTTCTGTTTAACACATTTTTTTACTATATTCTCTTAGAAAGTCACGTAATTTATCAATAGATTCTTGTCGTACAGTACAAATAATACTACAATTCCAAGTGTACACTGGGGCTTTAGAACGTTTCCCCATAACCTCATCAGCTAACACATCTTCCTCATTTCTTGGAACCATTTTCTCCTTTTCCATTGCACAACCATCCTTAACTTCATAAGCTCGACCACTGGTGTCAACTGCATGCAGCAAACTATTACTTTGAAGATAACTCTCTTCATTAAAAAAATGGTTCAGTACTTGAACTATGCTTCCATTCTCCTAAGAACACTTTACAAAGGTTTTTTTTTTTCACTACTCTTTTCCTTTTGCTTTTTGACTTCATTACATTGACTATTTTATCTAATGTACGGATCCTGTTCAGAACTAAAATGAATAGTTTTCTTTTTAATTCCAAAGCCTTTGCAACAATTGATTCAATATGTTTCTTTTTCTTATAAAATTTTGCTTTCTTCCTATATTTTTTCACATCCTTTAGCAAATTGAACATCACTCTTCTCTGAAACATTTTGCTACGAATGTTTTGAAATTCTGTTTTTCTTTTAAAGTCATTTTTTCCTGCTTCTGATTTTACATTAGCATTTAGTATTTTATTTCTATTGTATTGTTGTTTTCTACTTGAAACACTATTTGCATCGGATATATTTTTTACATTTTTTATATTTTTTAAGATATTTTTAAAAAAAATCCTTAGTCTGCTTACCAGAAGACTTTTTCTTTTTTCCAACATGAGGTTCTTCAACTAATTTGTGTTGTCCATTTGTCTTCAAATATAGATGTTTTTGCTGTTCTTTTCTCTTTCTTGATTTTATAGGCATGTTTTATTTATTTCAGTGTTGTTTACCAATACCTAAAAGAAACTAAAAAAAAATACCTTTATGTAATTTAAATATATTACTATATTTTTTTTGAGCTTTTCAAATCCTATCATATGAGCTGCCCCTTTCCTACGAGTGCAAGTCTTACAGAACAAGAGCAACACAAATTAAATCTCTGACAACAATTCCTGTGTGCAGACAGACTCATGGTGTGATTCTAGGCAGAAAACGATATTTGATTGGCAATTTCAAAGCACATTTACTACTGTGGTAGAGCAAGTGATAATTACTGTAACAGCCTGACACATTTTCCTTATAGTTTAGAGAGGCAGAAAAGAGCACATGTCCTAACAGCTACTTGAGACCATGAGCATGTGGAACCTGGGTGAGTGATTAGACTAGAGCAAAGGAAATGAGCCTTGGTGATGTTGAATGTGTTAGCATTACACACTGCTATCTGAAATACCACACAGTGCTGAATATTAAGCATGGGAGTGCAGGACAAGCAGCTGCCTGTGTGCTAAGAGTGTGTTTCTGGAGACTGTGTATTGTCAGGTGCAAGAGAGATCTGCATGGACACTTGCACAACTGCATGAAGACTGCATATATGTATGTAAGAGCACATGTGTGGTAAGGGTTAATTGGAGTTTTGAACATGTAGGATCTACCTCGCCCATTGCACAAGTGGAACGAAAATCTACCATGTTGATTTCAAATGTGTTAGCATTTGCCTCTCATTTGTGAGATAGTGATTTGTGCTGAATGCTAACCATCACAGTTCAAGAAAACAAGCTGCCCCTTTCCTACGAGTGCAAGTCTTACAGAACAAGAGCAACACAAATTAAATCTCTGACAACAATTCCTGTGTGCACACAGACTCATGGTGTGATTCTAGGCAAAAAACGATATTTGATTGGCAATTTCAAAGCACATTTACTACTGTGGTAGAGCAAGTGCTAATTACTGTAACAGCCTGACACATTTTCCTTATAGTTTAGAGAGGCAGAAAAGAGCACATGTCCTAACAGCTACTTGAGACCATCAGCATGTGGAACCTGGGTGAGTGATTAGACTAGAGCAAAGGAAATGACCCTTGGTGACATTGAATGTGTTAGCGTTACACACTGCTATCTGAAATACAACACAGTGCTGAATAGTAAGCATGGGAGTGCAGGGGAAGCACCTGGCTGTGTGCTAAGTGTGTTTCTGGAGACTGTGTATTGTCAGGTGCAAGAGAGATCTGCATGGACACTTGCACAACTGCATGAAGACTGCATAGATGTATGTAAGAGCACATGTGGTAAGGGTTAATTGGGCTTTTGAACATGTAGGAACTACCTCACCCATTGCAGGAGTGGAATGAAAATCTACCCTGTTGTTTTCAAATGTGTTAGCATTTGCCTCTCATCTGTGAGATAGTGATTTCTTCTGAATGCTAACCATCACAGTTCAAGAAAACAAGCTGCCCCTTTCCTACGAGTGCAAGTCTTACAGAACAAGAACAACACAAATTAAATCTCTGACAACAATTCCTGTGTGCACACAGACTCATGGTGTGATTCTAGGCAGAAAACGATATTTGATTGGCAATTTCAAAGCACATTTACTACTGTGGTAGAGCAAGTGATAATTACTGTAACAGCCTGACACATTTTCCTTATAGTTTAGAGAGGCAGAAAAGAGCACATGTCCTAACAGCTTCTTGAGACCAAGATCATGTGAAACCTGGGTGAGTGATTAGACTAGAGCAAAGGAAATGAGCCTTGGTGATGTTGAATGTGTTAGCGTTACACACTGCTATCTGAAATACCACACAGTGCTGAATAGTAAGCATGGGAGTGCAGGAGAAGCACCTGGCTGTGTGCTAAGAATGTGTTTCTGGAGACTGTGTATTGTCAGGTGCAAGAGAGATATCTGCATGGACACTTGCACAACTGCATGAAGACTGCATACATGTATGTAAGAGCACATGTGGTAAGGGTTAATTGGGCTTTTGAACATGTAAGAACTACCTCACCCATTACCCTGTTGTTTTCAAATGTGTTAGCATTTGCCACGCATCTGTGAGATAGTGATTTCTGCTGAATGCTAACCATCACAGTTCAAGAAAACAAGCTGCCCCTTTCCTACGAGGGCAAGTCTTACAGAACCAGAGCAACACAAATTAAATCTCTGACAACAATTCCTGTGTGCACACAGACTCATGGTGGGATTCTAGGCACAAAACAGTATTCCTGGGTGATACCAGTACATCTTAACTTATGGTGAAGACATACTCCATAATATCTTACAAGTTCAAGGCAGTTAAATATCTTCCAAAACATAAAATGTAAAACACAACTTTAAAAGAAGAAACACATTTCTATTATTTATATCAAAATACACCACATACATCCCCTCTCAAATTCATAACTCACCTTTAAAAGTAGTTAGTTGAGAAAGAAATGTGGCACTCACACAGCATATTATCAGAGCCAGAATCTCTGAGCTGTACACCTCTCACCAGAACCAGTAAATGGCAAACTTTCCCTCTCTTTTTTCACACATATACATGTTAACTTCAAATCACATTGCTTCCCACATTTTTTCAAATGGAAACACACATTTCTATTGGTTGCAAATTTCAACCCTTTTCCAAATCATTCCTACCCCCAACATGACTTCTGCCTGCTACCATAGCAACAGGTCATGGAACACTGGTGTGAGCAGAGAGGCCAGAAGTTCAGCACACAATGTTTCTAATCCAAACAGCAAGAGTGCTTGACTTTTCAAACCTAACAGCAAATCCAAAGACATGTTCTGTGTGAAAACATTTTTCTGAACCAATACAAAACATGCTTTTAAAAATGTAAACATACAGCCTAGTTTTTAGTGTAGAATTGTGTGAAACAGCCAATGAGTTCTTTTTATTAAAATAAAAGTATGTAAGCCTCCATTTTACAACTATCTTTCTTTTCATATTGCCATTCTACTGAAAGACACCTTCTGAGTGCACCCAGATCTCCTTGAAAGATGTTCACAGTGTGGATTGTAGGTCATAGCTATGTCTTCTGGAGTGAAAAGTATGTAGAAAAAAGAGGTATTGTGAAAGACCTTGCTTTGCCAAATGTAGACATTAAATGGATTGGTCAGAGAGGGTTAAAGTGGCACCAATTAATGCCTTTGGTGAAATCTTTTCTACATCTCCCACAGCCTAACCTTATAATTGTGCACTGTGGTGGAAATTACCTAGGCACTTTAACTGGGGTAGGTCTGGAAATGCTTGTTAAGGACACCTTTGTGCAATTGATGTCACTTTTTCCACAAACTACCTTTGTATATTCTAATATATGCCAAAGGCAAAAGTGGAACTGGTCCAACCAATATTGTCCGCAGATTGACAAAGCAAGAAAGCACGTCAATAAGTCTGTTTCTGCTTTCCTCAGAGACTATGGTATGGGTTCCATATACCACAACAACTTGCGTTACAACATGCAAGGCATTTATAGATGAGACGCTGTACATTTCACAGATGAAGGGAACAGAGTCTTCCTCTTGAACTTTAGACTGTGCATCGGTACTTACTTGTAGGTACCAAAAAACACTCAATGAACACAACGGCTCTTTTTAGAGCGAACCAACATCTAAACACTTAAACTTGATTTTTAATTCTATTTTTTTTTAAATTTCTTTCCACCGTGCGTGCACCGTGCGCGCACCATGCGCGCACCCCGCGATTTTTTGAAAAAAAATAAAATGATTTTTTCACTTTTTGGGATCCTTCAGAGACCCCCTGACAAAGGCTAGGGGGTCAGGAACTCTCTACCCTGCCCCCTTTTCACGTTCTCCACCTTTCTTTTAAATGGAAACACACATTTCCATTGGTTGAAAAGTTCAATCCTTTCCAAATGATTCCTACCCCCAACATGATTTCTGCCTGCTACCATAGCAACAGATCATGGAACACTGGTGTGAGCAGAGAGGTCAGAAGTTCAGCACACAATGTTTCTAATCCAAACGGCAAGATTGCTTGACTTTTCAAACCTAACAGCAAATCCAAAGTAATGTTCTGTGGGAACACATTTTTCTGAACCAATACAAAACATGCTTTTAAAAATGTAAACATACAGCCTAGTTTTTAGTGTAGAATGGTGTGAAACAGCCAATGAGTTCTTTTTATTAAAAAAAAAGTATTTAAGCCTCCATTTTACAGCTACCTTTCTTTTCATATTGTCATTCTACTGAAAGACACCTTCAGAGTACATCCAGGTCTCCTCCTAACTCCCTGAAGAAGACTGTTGTTCTGCCATTTTCAAGTAAAATTGATAGCTGTTCACCTCCTTGTCCCGGGAAATAAGAAGAAATAGTGAGGGGAGTGGGTGTGCTGTTTGAAGATTCTGGCACAGAAACTACTATGAACCAATGCTTCTGAGTGGCATTTATAGAGGAGATGGTGTACATTTCACAGACTTCTGAGTGCATCCAGGTCTCCTCCTCACTCCCTGAAGTAGACTGCTGTTCTGCCATTTTCAAGTACTGGAAAAGCTGTTCAGCTCCTTGTCCCAGCAAATAAGAAGAAATAGTGAGGGGAGTGGGTGTGGTGTTTGAAGATTCTGGAACAGAAACTACTATGAACCAATGCTTCTGAGTGGCATTTATAGAGGAGATGGTGTACATTTCACAGATGAAGGGAACAGAGTCTTCCTCTTGAACTTTAGACTGTGCATCGGTACTTACTTGTAGGTACCAAAAAACACTCAATAAACACAACGGCTCTTTTTAGAGCCAACCAACATCTAAACACTTACACATGATTTTTAAATCTATGTTTTTTACGAATTTTTGGCCACCGTGCGCGCACCCCGCGATTTTTTGAACAAAAAATTAAATGTTTTTTTTACCCTTCGGGGTCCTTCAGGGACCCCCTGACAAAGGCTAGGGGGTCAGGAACTCTCTACCCTGCCCCCTTTTCACGTTCTCCACCTTTCTTTTTCACTGTCACACACAAAACACACAAAATGGCGGCCGACACTTCCTGATTTCGACCGATTCGAATGTTGACTGACATGTAACCACCAATCAGAATTACGCTCGCGCACGTTATGGTGCGCACACAGTGCGCGCACAGTGCGCGCACGGTGCGCGCTTATAGATATTTATGTGCTTTTAACTGCAATTTTCTCAGGAACTACTGAACAGATTGACACCATATATGCAAAAGGCACATGCCTGACCTGAGGACTACCTCTTTGCCAAATTTCAAGTAATTCTGTTCAGCAGTTCGGGCTGTACCTTCGACTAAATGTCCTATGGGAAAATGCATGGGTAAAACGTGTTTTGGGACCCCCCTTTTTTCTCAGCCCCCGCTTGACGAATCACCCCGAGACTTTCAGGGTAGGAGCTCAGCGGAGCACCCCATTAGTTTTGAAAATTTCGCGAGGATTCATCAACCAGCGCCAAAGGTATTCAAAATAGAATTTTCAGACTTCCAATGGAAACTCGGTCCTAACTATAACTATCTACTGGCGACCGCCAGTAGATAATATATATATATATATATACATACAACATACTGGCGGTTGCCAGTAGGTAGTTATAGTTACAACCTAGTTTCCATAGGAAAAGCATTTTTTGATTTGCTAATAACTTTGGCGTCGTTTGGCGAATCTTTGCGAAATTCTCCCATGACACATTTTCCCCATGTTAATTTCCATGGGAAATTTTGCGACGACCTACAGCCCGAACTACTGAACGGAATTACCCCAAAGTTGGCAGAAAGGTAGAGCTTGGTTCAGAAAGCGACCTTTTTGTTAAATGGTGTAAATCCGTTCAGTAGTTTTTGAGAAATTCCAAAAATTAGAGTCAAAAAATCTATTTCCCATAGGAAACTTTGTGCAAGGCTACAGCCGAAACTACTGAACGTAATTACCCCAAATTTGGCACAAAGGTAGTGCTTGGATCCGAAAGCGATTTTTTTAAAAATGGTGTAAATCCGTTCAGTAGTTGCTGAGCAATTAGAAAAGTAAAAGTTTCAATAGCTGGGTGGAGCCTAAGTCCCGTGCATGAGCTTCACTGTGATTGGCTGCCAACACTCCAAACCAGGAAGTGTTGGCAGCCATCTTGTGGCTCGGTAGACACGAGTCGCTAGAAAACAGAGAAACAAAGGTATACAACACCCTGACCCCCTAGGCCTGCTCAGGGGGTCCCAGAAGGACCCCAAGGGCCCCAAAAAGATTTTTTTAGTTTAAGTTTTGGCAGTTTGCACAGTGGTGAAGGGAGGGGGCGGGGCCGGATATAGAAAGTGCGCATACGCGCCCCTGGCACATTGTAGATTGGGGGATTAAGTCCAATTCAATCCTGAGGGTCCCTGGGGGTGAACTAGCCCACCAGGTACTTCCAGTATATGCCAGGGAGCTGCGTTGCAGAGAGGTGTTGAGAGGCCACGCCCCTTTTTACACCTCTCTGCAATGCAGCTCTGTGGCGCTTACTGGAGGTAGCTGGTGGGTAGTTGGCCCCCAGGGACCCTCAGGACTCAAGAGGATGTAATCCCCCAATTTACAACACTCCAGGGGGCGCATTTGCCCAGTGATGCAGTGAGGGGGGGGCGTGACCTGATGTGCCATGTGTGCAAATGTGCCCTGTGGCACGTTTTAAGTTGGGGGATTAAGTCCCCTTGAATCCTGAGGGTCCCTGGGGGCCAACTAGCCCACCAGGTACCTCCAGTAAGTGCCTGGGAGCTGCGCTGCAGAGAGGTGGTCCAAGGCCACGACCCCTGTTTACACCACTCTGCAACGCACCTCTGTGGCGCTTACTGGAGGTAGCTGGTGAGCTAGTTGGCCCCCAGGGACCCTCAGGACTCAAGGGGACTTAAACCCCCAATTTATAATGCACCATGAAGTGCGTTTGCACAGTGGTGCAGGGAGGGGGCGTGGCCTGATGTGACAAGTGTGCAAATGCGCCCTGTAGCACGTTTCAAGTTGGGGGAGTAAGTCCCCTTGAATCCTGAGGGTTCCTGGGGGCCAACTAGCCCTCCAGGTACCTCCAGGAAGCACCAGGGAGCTGCGTTGCAGAGAGGTGGTCCAAAGCCACGCCCCTTTTTATACCACTCTGCAACGCAGCTCTGTGGCACTTACTGGAGGTAGCTGGTGGGCTAGTTGGCCCCCAGGGACCCTCAGGACTCAAGGGGACTTAATCCCCCAATTTAAAATTCAACACAGGGTGCATTTGCACAGTGGTGCAGGGAGGGGGCATGGCCTGATGTGACAAATGTGCCAACTAGCCCACCAGGTACCTCCAGTATACGCCAGGGAGCTGCGTTGCAGTGAGGTGTTCATAGGCCACGCGACTTTTTACACCTCTCTGCAATGCAGCTCTGTGGCGCTAACTGGAGGTACCTGGTGGGCTAGTTGGCCAATTAGGGACCATTAGGACTCAAGGGGAATTAATCCCCCAACTTAGAACCCACCAGGGGGTGCGTTTGCACAGTGGTGAAGGGAGGGGGCGGGCCTGATGTGACATGTGTGTACTTATGCAATCAGTCCGCCTAAACCCAAGCACTTATAAATCCACCATGCACTCTCCTTGGAGCACTCTAATCATCCCATCACTACCCATGCACTCATACAATGACCCATGCACTAACTCATGCACTGCTACAATACCCTGAGCAGTACCCATGCAGTCCAGCCATTGCCCTGTCACTACCCATGCACTCCTCCAATCACCCAGCTTGCACCATGTACTTATCCAATCACACCACCAAAACCCGGGCACTTATAAATTCACCATGCACTGTCCTTGCAGTACTCTAATCATCCAATCAGTAACCATGTACTTATGCAGTGACCCAGGCACTAACACATGCACTGCTACAATCCTAGGAGCACTACCCATGCAGTCCAGCCATCGCCTTGTCAGTACCCATGCACTCTTTCAATCACCCATCCAGCACCATGTACTTATCCAACTACTCCACCACAACCCAAGGACTTATAAATTCACCATGCAGTCTCCTTGCAGTACTCTAATCTTCCAGTCAGTACCCATGCACTCATTGAATTACACATGCCATCAGGTGTCATCAGTGATGTCATTAGTGATGTCACTGACCATGTCATGAATGATGTAATATGTGACATCATCAGCAGTGCATTGCGGGGGCGCGAGTTATAGTTAGCTGAACTAACTATAACAGGGGAATTTCTATGGTTTTGTATGAGTGAAATGTCCAACTAACTATAACGTCTGTGAAACCTATGGTTTTTGCAGTGAATTTCTAAGGTTTTCTAAATGCTAATTTCTAACTATAACGTCCCTGAAACCTATGGTTTTTTCAGTGAATTTCAAACCTATGGTTTTTTCAGTGACTATATTCACTGAAAAAACCATAGGTCTCAGGCACGTTATAGTTAGAAATTAGCATTCAAAAAACCTTTGAAATTGACTGAAAAAACCATAGGTTTCAGGGACGTTATAGTTAGTTGGACATTGAATGTCTGTATCAGTCTGTCTGTTGTTGTATAACCTGCTGCATCAGTTGGTCAGTAGCTCCACGGGTGTCTATATGGGTTATTATTTGCCTGAGTAATTGTATGGGAGACTGAGTGTGTGTGTGTGGTTGGGTGGGGGGTGTGTGACTCTGTGCATAGATGTGTGAGTGGTTGATTGACTGGGTATATAACTTTAAGAGTGCATGTGGAAACAGTTCTATGGGTGAGTGAGTGTGTGTATGGATGTGTTGGTGAGTGAATGGATGTCCCAGTGGTAGATGTCCAAGTAAGTACAAAAGGAAAAGGCAGTGTATGTGAGAGTTGGAGTATATAAATGACTATATGTGAGAGTCAGTGATTGTGTGAGTGGCTGTATGGATGAGTGTAAACTTGGATTAGTGATTATATAAGAGAGTAAGTATGCTTTAGTATCTGTATGAATAAATGAGGTGGTGTGTGTATAACTGTGTAGGTGAGTAAATGGAACTTTGATTGATTCTTTGCATGACTGACTAGGATACGTGCATGACTGACTAGGATGAGTTGTGGTGTGTGAGTGTCTGTATAGGTGTATGAGTGCATATGATTGTATTGTATTGATCAGTGACTACATGTATGAATGGTTGTATGGATGAATGAGTGCATGTGTCTGTAGACCTAGAAATTAGTGAGTGCATTTGTAGTAACTGGTATTGGTGTGTCGAGGGTTTTGAAAATGGTAGTCTGTATTTTACAGGGGGTGTATCAAAGGTTATATTAGGGTGTGAGGAGGTGCATCAGATTGTCACATGGATGATGTCATCAGTGATGTCACTGACCATGTCATGAATGATGTAATATGTGACATCATCAGCAGTGCATTGTGGTGGCGCGAGTTATAGTTAGCTCAACTAACTATAACGACAGAATTTCTATGGTTTTGTGTGAGTGAAATGTCCAACTAACTATAACGTCCTTGAAACCTATGGTTTTTTTCACTGAATTTCAAAGGTTGTTTTAAATGCTAATTTGTAACTATAACGTCCCTAAAACCTATGGTTTTTGCAGTGAATTTCAAAGGTTTTTTAAATGCTAATTTGTAGGTATAATGTACCTGAAACCTATGGTTTTTTCAGTGAATTTCAAAGGTTTTTTGAATGCTAATTTCTAAATATTTTCTTCTTTAAACCTATAGTTTTTTCAGTGATTTGAAATTATCACTTCATTGTCAAACTAGTGAAAACAGCCAACATCCCCAGTTTTCCAGCAATAGCTTAAACCAAAAAAAATCATCACAAATGAGAACAACTAACGGTAATAATATACAGAGTAGACGTCCCTGTGCAAAAATTAACACAAAAGCACCAGTTCCCGATATTTTCAACGAGCAGCCAAATCTGGGGTGCGATCCAAAAACAGGGAATAAGCCACGTTTGCAGTAGGTATCTAACATCTGCATTTTACTGGTGTAAACCAGGACGACTACCTACAATGTAAAAGGGATCGCAGCCCAGAATCACATCTGAAGCGCAACATATGGCATAGTTACTGATCATGCAGCTCAAGCACCCATGAAGGCCACAACACTCACTGCCACCAGCCTCAGGACGTCCCCCTTGGACCACTCCCCTCCCTACTACCACCGAGGCGGCGCAGAACAGGACAGCAGACCTTCCAAAAATGGCATGGTCCCTCAGCCACACAATACTTGGATGTTGGCAGATATGGAAAGCAAATATGTGTGAAGGACGCAACTCATCCATCAATTAATAATGCACACAATACCAAGTGTAGCGGTGATGTGCTAGACAGACCTCACAATACAGATCATAAACCTCTCCATCTGTTCATATACTACTGGTGCTTGTAGTGTTGTGGACAGTTGACACAACCATGTTACCTCAGACAGTGGGGAAGATCTCGGTCATGTACCTGTGTCGTCGTCCCCTGCAAGCGGAAGTGCAGTGGGCTGGTCCAACGTACGCCACTCCAGCGTAGGAGTATGAATAAATAAGCCAGGGCTCTGGGTGTGGTTCACCAACGAGTGTGCCAGAGCGGCGGGCCTCACCCTGCGACGAGGCTGCCGTCTTGAGCACGGGTCTCCTTGACACAGGCCCCCTGTGAACCCAGCGGCACAGCACCGCAGACTTATGTCTCTACAGACTACTGCCTTCGATCTACACTGCGGACAGCAGGCATCACATTTCAGATGGAGTAGTGATTGCAGATGACGCAGTCCAGTACGCAAGATACATTGCTCCCAGTGCGGTCCTCTTGGACCACTCATCATCGCAGGGTGCGCACACGCTGAGTGCTTCAGGTGCCACTAACTCAGTGAACCACAAGTCATCGCCACGTGGCCTTATTAAGGCAGAATTCAGTAGACAAAAGACATTTCTCCCTGTGCAGCCCGCTCGGACGATGCATCATCGCAGGGTGCACACACACTGGTTGCTTCAGGTGCCACTAACTCAGTGCACCACTTATTATTGCTGGCTGCACACACGCTGAATTGCCAATAACTGTGCAGCTCTACTGAATGACATGTAGCTGTGGGCCCTTGCTGACCACTGCCTCTGGGCTACACTGTGCTCAGCAGTAGCACAGATCACAATTAAAATTGAGTGTTTATTCATTAATTACAGAGTACAGTAGGCAACTAAGTACAACGTCTTCGAAACCTAAATAATATCCTTTTAGTATCCTTGCTTCAAGAACTTTTTTGATATCAATTATAGCTTTAGTGCAATCACAAAATTCATCTTGCAAGTCCAAAGGAACGCTGAATGGCAGTCTACACTGCGGCCAGCAGAGCTCACAGTTCGAATTCAGTCTTGATTCATGAGTTTCAGAGTCCAGTAGGCAACTAACTATAACGTCCCCGAAACCTACACATTTCGACAATGCATTCCATACATATTTCATCTTTTGTTACCTACACTGCGGTCAGCAGAGCTCACAATTTACATTGAGACATGATTTATTAATTGCAGACAGAATTGTACTCTATGTCCTTGGATTTTGTCAAGAGGAAGTGACAAAAGGCATTCCTCGATGTCTGTGCTGACTACTGTCTTCCATCTACATTGCAGATAGCAGGGCTCACAATTCACATCGAGTCACAATTGCACATGACGCAGTCCAGTAGGCAAGAGACATTGCTCCCAGTGCGGCCCGCCCGGACCATGCATCATCGCTGGCTGCACAGACGCTAAATGCTTCTGATGCCCATATCTCACTGCAGCACAACTCATGCACCCTTTCTGATACAATATTTTGTGTATAATTTCACATCTGCTGTCCTACCTCAGTGTATCACAAGTCATGAACCCTTTACGATAGAATCTTTTCTGTATGATTTCATATCTGGTACCCGTAACTTACTGCAGCATTGACCCTTTATTCTCTGTGTCTGATCCAATGATTACTGTTGTACTTGTTGCCAGCACTAACCATTCCCAGAGGGTTGGCTTACAATCACCCCACACGCATCTACCACAGACGTCACTGGACATGTGACCCTGGTAATAAAAAGGAGTCGAGCGCACATGCCCGTACCCAGTTCCACTATCTATCTGTGTCCATGTGTTCATTTTGTATGCAACATGCTGCCCGTACGCCCTACCACATTACATAGTGCTCTGGACAGCGTATGCAACCAATTACCTTTGACAGTGAGGGAAAACTTTAGTTATGTAACTTTGACTCGGTCATTGTACAAGTACCTACATAGAGACTGCATCATTAGAGTACTGCAAGCAGAGTGTATAGTGAATTTATAAGTGCATGAGGATCATCGCAGTCATTGTATAAGTACAAATGTTGTCACAGCCTAACTCCGACAACAAGCTTGTCTTTAATTGGCTGCCCTCCATGTGCCAAAAATTGAAACTTCAACCTTCCATGGCCCTGTATTGCTACAGCTGCAACACTCCACTGAATGTGCAATAAACATTCATATCTACACAGATGTCTCATGTCCACCATGTTTCTTGTGTGGAACTATGGATGAATATAGGGTCAGTAATTCCCCGTACCTTCCTTGTTGGCCATATTGTTGGACTTGACTCACAGAGTGACACTTTGGCTTTTGCAACCCAGGTGACGGTAGCACTCCAACACGGACACCGGCATCCAGTGTTGTCAGATTTTTTAAGCTTTCTATAGCCAAAAGCCAATCAAAAAGTAGCCCAATAGGGCTACTTTAGGGAAGGAGGGACAGGGACAGCGTCAAGCAAGCGGTGAATGCATTGGAATTGATGTTGCAGCAGGATGGCAAGTAAATATTTGTCTAATAAAGCGCTTTAACATGCTACTTTGCTGGAGCGCTGTATATATATTTATAATCTGGCAACTAGCACAAACCCAAATTTTACCACACAACCAGCAAAATATAGCCCAATTGTGCGTGATCTAGCCCAATCCGGCAACACTGATGCCACAGCCACTCCCTCACGGCTGGTATACACCCACACCACACCCATCCAGCACAGGCGTCACAGGACACGTGACCCTACTAATAAAAAAGACCGGGCGCACGTGCTCATGCCATTTTAGAGTTGCTTGCAACGCATGCACGGCGGCCAGCACAGTCACACCGCCATGGTGATGGCCTGTCCCAGAGGTCTGGACAGTTGATATTTTGTGTGCTCTGCTGCACCGCAGTGTAGACCTGAGCCCAACAGCGAGGGCCTACCACCACGTGCGTGGCCTCACTTCTCACTGAGTTAGTAGCACCACAAGCACTGAACGGGTGTACAACCTGCGATGGTGATAGGTGCACTCGTATGTCATCTGCCATGGTGATATCAAGACTCAATTCCAAATGTGAGACCTATTATCTTGCACAACGGAGCTGCATGATGTGAAGGGTGCCGTGACATTGAAAAGGTGAGCAGTGAGGCATTGGTGCGCAGCGTTGGGCAGATACCTTTGGGTGGCTGGAGTGGATGGGGTACAGCAGCCTGAATGCAGAAAGACGGCAGATCGATATAGGCATACGCACTCGTATACACTCTGCCACAGCGGCGGATTGGTAACGCGGGCACTGGTGCAATGCCGAGGAGCCGGTGCCGAACTCCAACAGTGGGCTGCTTTTTGGAGAAGTCTGGGGGCAGATTTGGAAGGTGTCGCTGTTGTTTGGATACAGCCAGAGGCCCAGTGGGTGTCTGAATGGTCTTTGTGGAGGCAGATGGGCGTCATTACCTCATGTTTAGCAACAGGCACAGGTGTCACTTTCTATTTCTCGCAGGCCTGCCCATCAATGTATGCATACCTAGCAGGGCAGGGGACCTGAGCAAAAGTGGCCTCACTTGTTTTTAAATCACCAGTGTAAACGAATCCGTGCATTTTTTTCTATCTCCCCCACCCTCCTTTTTTAAATAAAATTTTGCAGAAGCAGTGTATTGAGGAAAGGCAATATGCAAATGTGGGCCACTTTTTTTTTTAGCGTGCCCAGGCCGATTTTGAATCCTAATCCAACGCTGCTCTGCCATTACTAATTCTGTTCTATCTTTCAGATGTGGGAGCTTGAGAGTTCCACTAGGTCGCGGCATGTGGTTGAAGACTGAGCGGTGGCATAAAGGTAATCCGTGACGGTTTTGTACTCAGTGTCCCTCCTAATCTCTTCCTTTCTCTCCCTTACACTCTTTCTATCTCCCTCTTCCTCTTACACTGTTTGTCTCTTTCTCTCTCTTTCTCTTCCTCTCTCTCTGTTTCTATTTCTCTCACTCTTCCTCTGTTTCTCTGTTCCACTTTCTCACACTCTTTCTTTCTCTCTTCCTCTCTCTCACTGTTTCTCTCTCTCTCTTCGTCTTTCTCACTCTTTCTCTCTGTCTTCTCACTTTCTTGCTTTTTCTCTCTCTCTCTCACTCTCACTGTTTCTCTCTTTCTCTCTGTCTTCTGCTCACTCTTTCTTTCTTTCTCTCTCTCTTCCTCTCTCCTTTGATGGACGCATGACGCACAATCTTATCCTACTTTTTATCTAACAGGCTGTGAATCACGAATCTATGTTCACCACCCCCGCAACACCACCAAAGCTGAACGCGTGAAAAATCTGCGATGATGCGTGGCCATCCTGAACACATGACCAAGGTGCTCCAGCACGTGGTGGACCCTCTTACTCACATGCCGGTGGCGGAAGGTCAGCAGAGAGACTTCTTTCCGCAACAGCAGGCAGTCACCTCTGGGTGGTGGGAGTGGCTTCTCTCATTCTTTCTTTCTTTCTCCCTCTCTCTCACTTTTTATCT
The DNA here is from genome assembly GCF_964204655.1 of Triturus cristatus. NCBI lineage: Eukaryota > Metazoa > Chordata > Amphibia > Caudata > Salamandridae > Triturus > Triturus cristatus. Next base: position 674,710,324 of record NC_140587.1, read on the forward strand.
CTCTCTCACTCTTTATCTCTCTCTCTTCCTCTCTCTCACACTGTTTCTATCTTTCTCTCTTCCTTGTATGTTACTCTTTCTCTCTTTTTCTCTCACTCTTTCTCCTCCTCTCTCTCTGACTTGCTCTCTTTGTCTGTCTTCCTCTCTCTCTCTCTCTCTCTCTCTCTCTCTGACTCTTTCTCTCTTCCTCTCTCACTTTCTCTCTCTCTCTTCCTCACTCTCACTCTCTCTCTCTCTCTCTTCCTCTCTCTCACACTGTTTCTCTCTTCCTTGAAACAGAGAATTATGCGTGTGCAGTTGTTTGTTCTCTGTAATAACTAAATCTATACTATCTTTCAGATCACTAAACTTGAGGGTGCACTATGTCCCCGTACGTGGTTGGAGACACACTGGTGACACAAAGGTGAGCTGTGAAGATTTTCTCCAGTGTTAACACTCCCTCTCCATCTCTTCCTTTCTCTCTCTCACACTTTCTCTCTTTCTCTGTCTCTTCCTCTCTCTCTCATTCTTTCTTTCTCTCTTCCTCTCTCTCACTATTCCTCTCTCTCCCTCTCTCACTTTCTCTCTCTCTCTTCCTCTCACTCTCTTTATCTCTCTCTCTTCCTCTCTCTCACACTGTTTCTCTCGTTGTCTTCCTTTCTGTCTCACTCTTTCTCTCTTTGTCTGGCTTCCTCTCTCTCCCTCTTTCTCTCTTCCTCTTCCTCTCTCACTCTTTCTCTCTCTCTTCCTCTCTCTCACACTGATTCTCTCTTTCTCTCTTCCTCGTATCTCAATCTTTCTCTCTTTCTCTCTCTTTCTCTGTCTTCCTCTATCTCACACTGTTTCTCTCTTCCTTGTAGTTCACTCTTTCTCTCTTCCTCTCTCTCACTCTTTCTCTCACTCTTCCTCTCTCTCACACTGTTTCTCTTTCTCTATTCCTTGTATCTTACTCTTTCTCTCTCTTACTCTATCTGTCTTTCTCTGTCTTCCTCTCTCTCTCACTCTTTCTCTCTTTCTCTGTCTTCCTCTCTCTCGCACTCTTTCTCTCTTTCTCTCTCTCTCTTCCTCTCTCTCACTTTTCCGCACTCTCTCTATCTCCTTTGCTGGACGCAAGATGCACCATCTTATCTTTCTTTTTGTCTTGCAGGCTATGAATCCCAAATGGACCAGCGATGACACGCCATGGCTGTACAAAGTTTTATTCGTTGTTGTTTTGTTTGAATAAAATGTTTTATATGTAAATCTATACATGACTAAGATTCTTATTTCTCCAACCTCACAAGCATCTTTTTATTAATAGTTCATAGAGGGACACTTCCGGGCCCAAGAAGTTTGTTGGGGGTATGCTGGTGATGTGGGAAGAGGGTGCGTTTCCTGCTAATGTCGGGAGACGCAGCATGAAAGGGGTATCTCTCACAGAAAGAGCTCCGATATGTTTTTAGAAATGCCTCAGAAAGATGCCAGCTGATTGACTGAATCACAAAATGGCTTTTCAATGCTCATATAGTGTGACTTATGAACAGTTCGTACCCAGGCTCGCAGAGGGACAATTACGGCCCGTCCGCTCGACTCACATAGGCAGAACTACAAGCCGTCTGCTCCCAAAGGAACAGCAGCATAGTCGCTCGCAGAGGGAGAGGGACAGCAGCGTACTAGCTCGCAAAGGTAGACAGCTGCGAGCCGACGGACTGGCTTCTAAAGGCATAGCTGCGAAGTGGTGATGTTGGGCACAGGGAGTGTGAAAGGGTTATCTTCCTACTGGTGTCCTGGAGTGGAAGTCATGCTGCCTGGCGCTCACCTGTTTCTCCTTTATTGTTAATAAATCTTAAACCTTCCCTGCGTCCAAATCATCATTACACAGAGCTCCGCTATATTAAATTGCCCCAGAACCTTTCTTTTATAGTTTCACTCCATGCGAGGCACAAGAAGGCTGCTAACAGTTCCTGGTTTGAAGTGTTAGCAGCCAATCAGTGGCAAGCTCGTACTCGGGAGTTAAGCACTGACCAGATATATATATTTTTTTCCTTTAATATCTCAAAAACTACTGAACGGATTTACACCATTTCTACAAAACCGCGCTTTCTAGACCAAGACCTTCCTCCCTGCCAAATGTGGCGTAATTCCATTCAGCAGTTTGGCCTGTAGCCTTGTCTAAAGTTTCCTATGGAAAATGCATTGAGAAAACACATTTTGACACCCCCATTTTTTCTCAGCCCCCCCTTGACCAATCACCCCTAAACTTTCAAGATAGGAGCTGATCAAAAAAGAGAAACTTTTCAGAAAATTCCCAACATGAGTGAAGCCCCGAGACTGCGGGGACCCCAGCGGGCCCTCTCAGCTCCAGCGAGCCCCCGCTTTTATTTTTTAAGAAATGCCCCCGGGACCTAGCCCACCCCGGGGTCTCTTTAAAATAAAACATGGGAACCCAGCGCGAATTGCGATTATTTTTTTTAAATGTTTTTTTTACCCTGGGGTCCTTCTGGGACTCCCTAAGCTGGCCTAGGGGGTCAGGGTGTTTCCATCCTGCCCCTTCTCTTCTTTTCTACCTTTGTTTCTCTGTTTTCTAGAGACTCTCTTCTACCGAGCCACAAGATGGCTGCCAACACTTCCTGGTTTGGAATGTTGACAGTCAATCACAGTGAAACTCGTGCATGGGACTTAGGCTCCACCCAGATATCAAAACTTTTATTTTTCTAATTTCTCAGCAACTACTGAACAAATTTACACCATTTAAAAACAGGTCACTTTCTGAACCAAGCTCTACCTTTCTGGTAAATTTGGGGTAATTCCGTTCAGCAGTTTGGGCTGTAGCTCGTTGCAAAATTTCCTACAGTAATTAACATAGGGAAAACGCGTCAGCCCCCCCTTGACGAATCACCCCCAATCTTTCAGGATAGGAGCTGAGCTAGATAGACTTTTTTGGAAGAATTTCTCAAAGATTCGTCAAACGACACCAAAGTTATTAGCAAATCAAAAAATGCTTTTCCTATGGAAACTAGGTTGTAATTATAACTACCTACTGGTGACTGCCAGTAGGTAATATATATATGATCAAGCCCACTTGTTGGGTGAAATGCGTCATCTGCCATGTCGATCAGTGCCCGTTCTTCAGCCAGCTGCTGTTGGAAAATTGATGAACTGGATATATATATATATATATATGTGTGAGCAAGGCAGTTGTGCCGAAACGCGTTGCTTTAAAAGAATAAACCCTAGCCGGATGGCTAAGTACATCTCCTGTGTCGGTGTCCGATTTTAAGAAGATCGGGTTTGGTTTTGATATATATATATATATATATATATATATATATATATATATATATATATATATATATATATATATATATATATATATATATATATATGTATATATATATATATACGAAAAGTAACACAGCTCCTTCTGGAATACTGGGCCCCATTGGAAGGTGGCGTACACTCCGGCGGAGCATGCCGGTGATAATTATCCAACCAACAAACAAAAGTATATGTCGTACGCTCTCAGGAAAGACCAAGCAGCAGTCAAGAAAGGTGATCCAAATTTAATTCTACACAACGCGTTTCGGCGACAGCCTTGTTCACGTGTAGAGTTACAATGAAAAACGATACTGATAAAGTTACACATGATCCACATCATAGACATAGAAAATGGGGGGCTGTGTGCAAACGAAAGGTTACTGAACATGGCATCCATCTTGGAAAGGTGTGTTACAGCGTCAAAACATGCTGGTGTGTTCATTAAACAAAGTTTTCTTAGATTTAAACAAAATCCTCATCACCATAAAACCTGTGAGTCTCCTAACACAGTATCTGACAAGATATATGCGACATTTATCAACAAAATACGTTGTGTTTCCAAATCCCCATTACTAATAAATGGGTAAAGACAGATAATACGATGATACGCGATGTAGTATACAATGCGGAAAAGTCAGTAAATGTGTCTCCACCTATTGCTAGAACCAAATGTCTGCATTCCTAATATTTGCAATTGCTAATTAGTACATTACTCATGTCGCCCTTCTTAGTTCATTTACAAAGTGATATATACATTAGATTACTTATGTGCATAAAGGAAACATTGGGTTGAGACACAATGTACAAATTACAAAAGACCGTCCTCCACAAGGAAATACTGTGCTTTCGTTTGCACACAGCCCCCCATTTTCTATGTCTATGATGTGGATCATGTGTAACTTATCAGTATCGTTTTTCATTGTAACTCTACACGTGAACAAGGCTGTCGCCGAAACGCGTTGTGTAGAATTAAATTTGGATCACCTTTCTTGACTGCTGCTTGGTCTTTCCTGAGAGCGTACGACATATACTTTTGTTTGTTGGTTGGATATATATATCTATATATATATATATTACCTACTGGCCATGGCCAGTTGGTAGTTTTAGTTAGGATCTATTATCCACAGGAAAAGCGTTTGGCGCCGTTTGACGAATCTTCGTGAACATTTTCAAAACTAATGGTTCACTCAGGTGAGCTCCTGTCTTGAAAGTTTGGGGGAGATTCATCAAGTGGGGGCTGAAAAAGAGGGGGTTCCCAAAACGCGTTTTCTTCATGTTAATTTCCATAGGAATTTTGAAACAGGTTACAGCCCGAACTGCTGAACAGAATTACAACAAATTTGGCGAAAAGGTAGGTCTTGGCCTACGAAGAGCGTTTTTTTTAAATGGTGTAAATCTGTTCAGCAGTTCCAAAGAAATTTTAAAAAAATCAACTTTATATATCTGAGCATCGAGGAGGATTCGCAAACCCTTCCGAGCACGTGCTGACTTCTGATTTTCTGCCAACTCTCCAAACCAAGAAGTGTTGGCAGCCAGCAGCCATCTTGTGACTCGGTAACTGAGTCACTAGAAAACAGTGGAAAAAAGGTTAAAAAACAAGAAAATGGGGCAGGGTAGAAACACCCTGACTCCCTAGGCCTGCTCAGGGGGTCCCATAAGGACCCTAGGCACAAAAAGGCATTTTTCTTTTAACCGGTCGAATTTGCACTGGGTACATGAATCCTTTCGAAAAAAAAACAAAAGACGAAGCACTGACTCCCGCGGATCCTTATCTGTAAGCCCCCGGGTGCGCCAGGTCCCAGGGGCAATATTTAAAATGTATGCAGGGGCCTGTGGGGGCCCCCACAGCCCCAGAGGCTACCACCTCCCCAGGGCTTTTGAAATAATACGCGGGGGCATGCAGCCCTACCACAGCCCTTGGGACCGCTACCTCCCCAGGGCTTAAATCAAGAAAATTTGTGTGAGGGACTCCTGCCCCCCCCACACTGCCCTGGGGACCACTACCTCCCCGGGGCACTAATTATTTACATTGGGGCTCCGTTATGGACCCGTGGGCCCCGGGGACCACCACCTCCCCAGGGCTTTGCCATCACTGATGACATCACTGATGACATCATCCAGTGACTTTGTCTTTCTGTAAAGTTTAAATATGTTTTCTAAATATATAGGCCAAGGTGTATTGAGGAATGAGTGGTTGTATGACTGTCTGAATGGATGATTTAGTAGGTGCATGACTGACTGTATAAGTGAGTGATTAAATGTGTCTTACTGAATACATGGGTTAGTAACTAAACTGGGGGAATGTCTGTATCAGTTTGTCTGTGAGTGTGTAAGCAGCTGCATGGGTTGGTGAGTAGCTACATGAGTGTCTATATGGGTTATTGATTGGTTGTCTGAGTATCTGTATGGGTGCCTGAGTGACTGTGTGGGTGGGTAGGGTATATGTGACTCCCTGCATCGATATGTGAGTGGGTGATTCACTGGGTGTATGGGTTCAAGAGTGTGTCTATGAGGGGCAGTATGGGAGAATGAGTGTGTATATGGCTGTGTTCGTGAGTGAGTGGATATCTCAGTGGTATATATGTGAGCAACTACATATGTGAAAGGCAGTATATGTAAGTGTAGGAATATATAAGTGACTATATGTGAGAGTGAGGATTGTGAGAGTGACTCTATGGATGAGTGTGTGCTTGTGTCAGTGACTGTATAAGAAAGTAAGTATGTGTTAGTATCTGTATGAATAAGTGAGGTGGTGTGTGTATAATTGTATAGGTGAGTAAATGGCAATGTGTTTGATTCTTTTCCGTGACTGACTAGTGTGTGTGTAACTCTATGAGTGAGTGGCAGTGAGTGAGTGTCTGTATGGGTATATGATTGCATATATCAGTGGCTGTATAGATGAGTGATTCCATGAATGAGTGACTGTATGGGTGAGTGATTGGATGTGTATAAACCTATGAATCAGAGAGTGGGTATGTACTAACTGGTATAGGTGTGTCTATGGTTACAAGAATGGTAGTCTGTATTTTAGAATGGGTATATCAATGGTTATATTAGGGTGTGAAGAGGTGCATCAAATATCAAGTGGATGATGTCATCAGTGATGTGAGTGATGTCATCAGTGATGTCACTGACCATGTCATGAGTGATGTAATATGTGACATCATCAGCAGTGCTTTGCAGGGGCGCGAGCTATAGTTAGCTCTGCAAACTATAATGGCCAAATTTCTCTGGTTTTGTATGAGTTAAATGTCAACCTGACTTTAACGTTCTATAAACCTGTGTTTTTTCAGTGAATTTCTAAGGTTTTTTAAATGCTAATTCTGAACTATAAAGTCCCTGAAACTCGTGTTTTTTTCAGTGAATTTCTAAGGTTTTTTTAAATGCTAATTCCTAACTATAATGTCCCTGAAACTTGTGGTTTTTTCCAGTGAATTTTTAAGGTATTTTAAATGCTAATTCCTAATTATAACATCCCTGAATTATCTGTTTTTTCAGTGATATATATATACACACACACACACACACACACACATAGACATATATATTTTTACATATATATTTATTTATATATTTACATATATATTTATATATTTGTATAAATACATAGTCAAAATAGATATACACATGTAAAAAAATATTAAATAATGTTTTTACATTTTTTATTATGCTTTTAAAAAATGTAAATATATACTTTTTGAAATAAATATATATATATATACACATATATATAATATATGTTTTTATATGTATATATATATTTTTTTTAATTAAAACATGCAGTCGCATACCAGACGCCAATCCCTGTACATTGTTGCGAATTAGTTCTGGATCCGCAGCCGGGATGCGAATCTAGTGTGATTTTTCAGATATATGTTATTCATATATTTCGACAATAATAATAATAAGTTCAAGCTAAGCGATTTGTTAAGATAGTTACTAAACTTGTATATTAATAAATTAAACTGATCAAAAAGGAGACGTGGTAAGTCTGGGTACAGTGCAAATTCCAAATTCGCATCCGGGACGCAAATCATTTTTTAAAAAATCAATATTAAATATCAATATAGCTATATTTAATTTATTTGAAATAAAGAGATATACTTATGTGTAATTCAAATAATATCAGATACTGCTAAATATTCCTGAAATGTAATATTGAAAGAAATTGCAGAATCTTGTACGGGTCGCACGCCCCATGTGACAGAAAAAAAAGAAATTTTATTGGTTAAAGATCCTGTCATCTTTAAGGTTGCTAGATCCCATCCCCTTTCTTCTAATTTTGGGTGTGGTTGGCAACAGCCATACTTTTTTCAGACGCAACACAATTTTGGTGTTTCTTTTGGTGTTTTGAGGATTTGTTTTCAAAATTTCAAAATGGCAGGGGCACAGGATCTGCAGGAGGAGAAGGATGAGACCCTGCTGGAAGAGGAAAAGGAGCCAAGGGGCAGAAAGAAGGGGAGTGTGACATTGCAATTTTTACCATACCGTAAGGAGAGAAGAAGGTTAATGCGCCCAAGGTAACTTGCAACATCTGCCAAAAGGTGCTCTCTCGTGGTTCTGACAGAAAGTACACATGTGGTACATCCTCGATGTACAAACATCTGAAAAACATGTGTGAAAAGAGGTTTACAAAACCTGCAGTTGCAAGACAAAATGAAGGAAATGAGTATGCGCAGCCTTGCACTTCAAGAGTTGGTGGCACCTTGCAGTCTATCCCACTGACTCCGCAGATTTATCTAAGGCAGGACTTTTTTGCCCAAAATGCATTTCAGTTTTAAGCATTGGGGAACAGGTTGTCCCAAAAATGTTGGCCACAATTAATAATCACAAGTGTTAATTTTTCTCTTTCCTGTATTTACGCACGCTGTTCTGTGCTTATTTTTTTGTTTCCATTTTTTTTTAAATCTAAAAACACCAAAAAAACTACAAATTGTTAAAAGAAAGAAAATAATATATAATAGTTTTAAAAAAAAGAAGAAAATTATGGTTCTTACGGAACCAAGTATTCTGGTTTAAAAAAGAAAAGCTGTATGTTGTATGAATACGTGAGTCAATAGATAGGGCCCGATTCACAGAACTAACTTAAGACAAAATCTAAAACTTACTACTTTTGGTATTCACAGAAGTTAGGATTTTGTCTTAAGACAAACTTAAGACAGACTTAAGACAAAGTTAAGTTAGTTCTGTGAATCGGCCCCAATGTGTCTGTGTGATTGCATTAGTGCGTATGTAGTGTCTGAATGATTACAGCAGTAAATTAGTAGAGTTTGAGTGATTGGTGAGTGCTTGCGAGAGTAGTGCCTGAGTGAAAGGACGAATGCATGGGTAGTGTCTAAGTGAATGCTTGAGTGCAGGGGTACTGCCTAAGTGATTGCATGTGTGCATGGGTAGTGCCTGAGTGACTTTATGAGTGCAAGAGGAATGTCTGGGTGATTATAGGAGTGCATGGGTACTGTGTGAGTAAAAGCAAGACCTCAAATAAAATGCCTGGGTCATTTGAAAAGTGCATAGGTACTGCCTGGGGAATGGATGGATGCATAGTTAGTGCCTGAGTGAATGGTTGAGTGCAAGAGTAGTGGCTAAGTGATTGCATAACTGAATGGGTCGTGTCTAAGTGATTGCATGAGTGCATGGATAGTGTGTGGTTGATTGCATGAGTATAGGAGCAGTGTGTAAGTCAATCGATGAGTGCATGGGTACTGCCTGTGTGAATGGTTGAATGCAACAATAGTGCTTAGGTGATTGAATAAGTGCAGGGGTACTGCCTGACTGATTGTATGTGTGCATGAGTAGTGCCTGAGTGAACGGATGACTGCAAGGCTAATGCCTGTATCATTGGATGACTGCATGGGAGTGCCTTGGAGAATGGATGACTACATGTGTAGTGCCTCAATGAATGGTTGAGTGGAAGAGTAGTGCATGAGTGATTGCATGGGGGCAGAGGTACTGCCTGGGTGATTAAATCAGTGCATGGGTAGTGTCTGAGTAAAAGAATGACCGCAAGACTAATCCCTGGATCATTGGATGACTGCATGGTTAAGTGCCTGAGTGAACAGATGTGTGCATGTGTAGTGCCTGGGAGAATGGATGAGTGCATAGATAGAGTTTGAGGGAATGGATGATTGCAACAGTAGTGCCTGAGTGATTGCATGAGTGCATGCATAGTGCCTGGGTGATTGCATGAGTGCAGGGATACTGCCTGGGTGATTTGATGAGTGTATTGGTACTGCCTAAGTGGAAGGATGGATGCAAGGGTACTGCCTGGGTAATTGGATAAGTGCATATGTAGTTCCTGAGTGATTGCAAGAGTGCAGAGGTAGTGTGTGATTGAATGGATGAGTGCATGCATTCTACCTGAGTCAATGGTTGAAATCAAGAATAGTGTTTGAGTGATTGCATGAGATGCATGGGTAGTGCCTGGATAATTGCATGATGGCAAAAATACTGCATGGGTGATTCCATGAGTGCAAGGGTACCTCCTGGGTGATTGCATGAGTGCATAGGTAGTGTCTCAGTGAATGGATGAGTACCTGAGTAGTGCCTGAGTGATAGGAGAAGTGCATGGGTAGTGGCTGGGTCATTGGATGAGTGCATGCGTAGGGCCGGAGAGAATGAATGAGTGCATGGGTAGTTCTTGAGTCAACAGTTGAATTCAAGAATGGTTCTTGAGTGATTACATAAGTGCATGGGTAGTGCCTGGGTGATTGCATGAGTGAAGGGCTACTGTCTGGGTAATTGGATGAGTGTATAGGATGTGTCTGAGTGAAAGGCGAGTGCAAGGTAATGCCTGGGTCATTGAATGAGTGCATAGGCACTGCCTGACAGAATGGATGAGTGCATGGTTAGTGCCTGAGTGAATAGATGAGTGCATGTGTAGTGCGATAATGAATCAATAAGTGTACAGGTAGTGTTTTAAGGGATTTTTTTAGAGCAAGAGTAGTGCTGAGTGATTGCAAGAGTGCATCACTAGTGCCTGGGTGATTGCATGAGTGCAGGGGTAGTATGTGGGTGACTTGATGAGTGTATCAAAAGTACCTGAGTGAAAGTATGACTGCAAGGTTAATGCCTGGGTCTTTGATGTGTGCATGTGTAGTGCCTGAGTGGACGTATGAGTGCATTGGTAGTTAATGGATGAGTGGAAGAGTAGTACCTGAGCGATTATATGAGAGCATGGGTAGTGCCTGGATGATTGCATAAGTGTAGTGGTACTGCCTGGGTAATTGGATGACTGCATGGGTAGTGCCTGTATAAAAGAAAGTATGCAAGGATAATGACATTGTTTTCCTATTAGTACAAAACATGTGCTTCAGAAAATGCATACGTGCATGGATAGTGTCTACATGAAAGGATGACTGCCTGCTTGATTACATGGCCAACATAATCATAATGTTCAAGTAGTCAAAATGATCAACATTATTTATATTAGAAACAAATAACATATAATGAAACTTTTTAAAAAAAATCATGCATATTATATTATATATTCTTACCTTTAAAATAATTTTGATACCTTACTCAGTAGAAATATTTTAGAATAGTATTGTCATAAACAACATTAAAACTCTTCTCAAGCTGAAATTGAAAGATTATATTTCCAGCAACTCAACATAAATTTAGAATTAGATAATATTTTCAGATTCCCTTTTTTGCTGTTCTCAGATTCCAATTAACTTCACCAGACACAGTGATTTCAATGTAGTATCATCATTGAATAGCGGGGAAAAAAACAATCAAATTGATTGTAGAAAAAAAAAAATCATCATAAAACATCATTTTCAATATGTGGAGCTATGTGCTTTTCTAACTGCACTTTGCTAATTACTTTCTTTATCTACATAAACTCTATTATTTATCTCAAATACATTTGCCAAAATATAGAATCTCATCTACATCTGGTAAAAAATAGATAACAATATAAACTATTTGCTTTTGAACACAAGTTTCCTCTTGTAATATCAATTAGTGCAAATAATAATCCAAACACTAATTATAAATACTAATATTTTGCACTCCTGTCTACTTTCTGTTCACATCTTCCCAATAGGCTGAATGATGTATTCAAAACTTTGGCTTCAAAAATAACAAATATGAATATGGTAATTCAAAGGTAATCTATGTTTGAATTCCAAGTGGGCATCATTGCAATGTGTCCATCCTTTATTACACTTTAAATACACAGTATAGTGTCCAAATGTTGCAGTAGGTCCATCATGGAAAATAATAGCCACTGATTTAAAAGTTCTTTCTGAAATAGATATTTGACTTGCATTAAAGATTTTAATTTTTGTTTCCAATTTTCTGCCATTTCCTCTACAACATTGTAGAATTAAAATCAGATATTTCCCAAATCTCTGATCTACAATGCAAACATCTCATGTCCTGATTGGCTGTTCTTATCAATTTGTTAAAAGGTACTGATTTGCAGTTGGTATTGTCAAGTATATGAATCGTTCTGTTTCTATTCCAGTGGTAGAAATAAAGGCAAACTCTTCACATTTATGATCTCATCTGTAACTTAGTCCAAAAAAGATTTCAATCTGTATTCCTTCATGTTCTAACACTCCAAGCATTAGGTTTAGAAATTATTGTGCATCTTGTTGTACATTAAGAGTAAATGTCAATGAACCAGTACATATATCCAAAAGATGCCGAACGCCAGAAGCAGTATAGATTTTACTTCTGTCAGTTACTAACTCTTGAAATACATGAAGTAATAAAGAACAGAATCTTTTTTCATTATTTCATAATGAAGATCTTCTAGATAAAACACAACATTCAGGATTACATTAACAAAGCAGTTGATACATTAACTATTTTCCAACTGGTATCCTACAATCTCATCAACAGTTTCTATTTTCTTTTTCTTTAAGCCTTCAAGTTTCCCTTCATTTATTTTCTTTTTTTAACCTCAATTCCATCTTTGACCTATTTCCACTTTGGATAGACTATACATTTCTCATATATAGGAGATTCACCTAAATCAAGAGCATAAACTCTTCTTAAATGATTATACTCTCTTACACAATTTGCATCAGCACTAACTTTTTCTCATCAAAATCTATCAGATACAAACCAGACAATGTTCTTACTCGCGATAATGCAATGTATGCCATTCCCTCTTTGAACACTGTACTTCTGATATTTACAGAAGCACTGTCTATGCTTAAACCTTGAGATTTATGAATAGTTACTGCATATGCTAAGGACAGAGTAAAATGTTTTCTGTGAACATACAAATCTTTTACAAGCAAAAAATTCACAACACAATGCCCAATCTGTCTTATCTCTTCAATCTGATAAAATTTTATAATCAAAAATTATATTCCATCCCTGTTCTCAAATTTTACAAAATCAACAATTTTTCCCATTGCTCCATTTACTAAATCATCTTCTACCTTCAAATTACACCGTAAAATTACCTGACAGTTTATTCATACATGTAAAGTCTCTTCTAAGTCTGCAGTTTTAGAGACAAACGTTTCCAGTGAATGCAACTTAGCCTGTACCTGCTCTGCGAGAAGAATAGTCACTCCATGGTGTTCAGTTTTATCAATAGCTTCAATTTCCACTATTTCCTGTTTCTCCAGTTCCAAAAGTTCTCAATTAAATGAAGAACACTCTTGCAGTGTAGGCATTAGGCAAACTATAGACTTCTTTTCTCCAAGCTTATTGTACATTATTTCAGCCGCTGTTTTTCCAGTTGTAAACAGGTTCCTTAATAGCTGACATTCTAAAGCTTGTTTACCATGTTTTGTCAAGACACCAATTCTTATATTTTGAAGAATATTTCCATAATCTTCATCACTTGCTTGTCACATATTCCTAATAAGTTCTTTATATTCAAAATGCAAATGTAACCAAATGTTCACATTTCCAATGCTTCCCAAAGATTTTCTAGTGCCTTCATGGAGAAGTGTTTTAAAAAAACATTGTCCTTTTACAGGAGTAAGTTGTAGTAGCTCTCCGAATACAATGAAATGTTTTCTTCCAAACAGAACATTGTAATCTGTTTTTAAAATCTGTTGCATTCTTAAATGTACAAAGGCAAGCATTAAGTTTGAGACCATGCTCACCTCATTAATGATTAAAAGTTTCATTTTCTTCAGTACTCTTGAGACTTCATAACTAGCTTTTCCAGATTGTTTCTGATATTCCAATGTATTAGCATGTTTAACAGGTAGTATAAGTATTTGATGTAAGGTAATTCCTTTAATGTTGTGTGCTGCTAATCCAGTTGGAGCTGTTACAACACAAGACACATGTGATCATGTAGTTTTCTGTGGTCAAAACATTACTTAAGAATTTTTTTTGTGTTCCAGCTTGAATGCTAATGTACATTAGAATAGGTTTAAATGATGAACATTGGCATTGTTTTTTTCATGTAGCAAACCATGTTGTATCTGTTCTTTCACTTGTAGATATATTTCTTTGTGTTCAATATTTAATTGTACTTCTATGTTTTCCAATGGAGTAATATCTTTTTGTGCTTGTTGCATTGCAGCTTCTACCTCATTCATGGCTATTGCTGCTTCATTTTCGATAATTGGCTGTCCCAGTGGATCTAGACTTAGTGGAATAGAACTTTGACTGTCTTGAGATCTGTCTCTAGCTATTTCAGCTGCAATAGTACTTTCTTGTTCAATGTCTTCATTAAACATTTGTAGATATGTAGAGGAATGTGTGCATTGAATGCTATCTTTACATGCATTAAAAGAATCTTCATAGCAGTCAAAATGTCCAAGTAATTCCGTTTCACTACGCCAAGGCTTAAACTTTGTAAAAGTGCTAAATAGAAAAATGTCCTCTCATCTGGACTTTGCATCTGAGTTTTCTGTGGTTAATAAGATTTCCTTCCTTTGCCAAACATCCGTCACATCCAATTACTGCATATTTTTCTTCTTTTAAATATTCTTTAACTTTTCTTTTAAAGCTGTAATGTTGAAGTATTTCATACAGAAATGGATTTTCAAGATTTGGACTCCTTTTGGTATAGTATGTATCCAACATATTGGTTTTAACAACATTAGTACTTTCTGGTTCATTCACTGCTGAGTATTCAATTTCTTGTAATGTTTTCAATACTCTATTTCATATGGCAGCAAGACCTAGACTTACCCAAAGGAGTCCTCTTGACTTTGAATATAAACTTGCAGAGCTCAAGCAATCAGATTAATCATAGGATCCAATCTCTCGATGGGAAAGCATTTTCCTACTAAGACTCTTTTCTTGGGAAATTTCTTCCTTTCCACATGTCTTTCATATCTGTGTTTTCAGATTTGATAATACATGATGTAACATAGTGAGCAACAGCAATTGATTTACCTGCAACATATTGAATATTCATGTTTGCATTCAACATTTTCAAAATCATTGCATTGTAGTAATCAATGTACTTTGAAGCTTCTCTTCTTTTCAAGTTGTATATATTCTTGGGAGATTTCTGAGTTATGGTATGCCTTACTGCTAACATAAAACTATTTACTCTTCCTTTAGAAATGATTGGACATGGGAATCCAAAACAACATTTTGTATAAAATTTTCCATTAGACTTGCATTTTCGTCGACCGTATTTTCCACATCAATGACTTTGAAACTGTAAAACTTGTTGTCTCAGGCTTTTTTCTCCTTCTTCGCTTGGAATGGCACAGGTAACATACTGTTTGATGAAAGACAAAACACTTTCATCACTATCAGTTTAAAATTTTGGAGCATGTTTGATCCCTAATAGCATGTGTATATGAGAAGCATCTCATGCTTGGTACTCCTTTCTCCAAAAGAAATCTGTTACTTCTCCAAGAGGTGGAATATTTTTATTGCAGACCATGTAGGAGTACCTAAGTTTCTTAAAATACATTTAAGTTCTCCGTGACGACGATACCAAGACTCATTGGTACCTCCCTGACACGCCATCAAATTAGTTAACTGAGATTCTAATTGGCCATCTCTATGTTGAACTTTGTCCCTGAATTCCTTTTGCAGAAACATGCGTAAGATGAACTCCTGTTATTAATATGTGGTTCACAGCATATGAAAGTGCAGACAAATCACTTTCAAACAGAAGATGAAATATATATGGAATAAACTGTCGAAAACTTGGCTTTTCAGAGTACACTCTTGTTGAGCGGTATTCTGAAGCTGGAATCTGTACAGCTCGCTCATCAAATCGTCCACCTTCTCCAGTGAAGAACAGTTTGGAAAACAACACGCATGTGTACTTTTTTCCCATACACTCATAGAAGTTCCCTTTGCTTTCTTCATTTGAAATAATTCAATACTGTTTCCTATCACCTCTTTAGAATGTAGAGGATGTATAGTGTAATGTTCATAAATCTCATCATTCCTGTATTTGTCCACTTTTTCTATTTGGCCACTTGAAATTACAGTTTAATCTTCTAAGCATATTTCCTGTTCATCAACATTTACATTCGTAAAATAAATATTATTCTGTACCAGATATAGTGCAGCCTTTTGAAGTTTGCTAACATCTACAAACTCTTGCCATATTTTTTGACTCATTGTTGGTGCACCATTAAGTAGAGTAACTACAGGCTCATTTTCCTCCCTATCAATATACCAGCAGTTTCAATATTTGTCTTAAAATCTACAGGTAAGTATACGTCTCTTCCTTTCAGACCTCTTTGTAAATCTGTTGGAGGCAGCTTAACTGTTTTAGGCTCCATTTCAACTATAGACCGAAATGGGTGCACAGATTGAATAAGATTGGTCATATGCATTCTAATCTGCCAGTTACGGAGGAATAGCTACCAACTCTAAGTTGTTATGTACTTCACTAGTTGGCATTTTGTTCTCTTCTAATTTGTTGTAACAATAATTCAAAAAGTTGATCGGTAGCCAACTCAAAATGACCTTCTACCAACAAATAAGCACCAAATTGCTGCCACTTATCATTGTTCTCCTTTTCACTTTTATAAATATAAATCAACATTCCTAGTATGACTTCTATAGGGAGTAGGTCAACAACAAATACAAACATAGTTTGGTTTTTCAGATGAAACTGTCTTAAACATTGTCATTTTTTGCTGTAAACTTGTCAGTACTAATATCTTCCACCTGTTCTTCAACACGTATACTCAAGCTCTCACTCTCTCTACTCTCCTCTTGTGAACCAAAGAAACGAAAGTGTAGATCATCACAAACTTTTTTTACATCTGATACTGAACCGTGCAAAAGAGCTGTGTTCATTTAACTTAAACATAATGCAGGACTTTTTACATAGTAGAGTCTCCTTACTAACTTCCGCATTTCTGAGTGGTGTAAGCTAACATTCTTAAATGATGAAAAGTACTTTGAAACACTTTTCTTGAAAGACAAGCCAGAGAATGACCCTGCAAGTTAGTATATTTTCTTACTTTACATGGATCTAATCCTTGTAACATCTTAATCTTCTGTTTAAGACTATTTTCGGCATATCCTCGTAAAAACAAATCATAATATATCAGTAGATTCCTGTTGAATACTGCAAATACTACTACAATCCCACTTATATACAGGAGCTTGTGTACACTTCCATACCGAAGCTTGTGTACACTTCCCTTGAACTTCTTCAGCTATTACTTCTTCTACATTCCTAGGGACAATTTTTTCTTTTGGTATGAGACAACCATCTTTCATCTCATAACAAAAACAACTGCTATTATCGACAGCATGAACTAATATGTTCTGTTGAAAATACTAAAAAAAAAGTTATTTCTATTATCCAGTCTTTTTCTCTTGCTTTTCTCCTTCATAAAGTGCATTGTTTTATTCAATGTTTTCATTCCCTTCAGTATTAATATTTAAAAAATTAGTTTCAATTCAAAAACAGTATCTACTACACTTTCAATGTGTTGCTTCTACTTGTTCACTGCTGGTCTTCTTGTATAATTTTTACAATCTTTTCATACCTTTTGAATCAATCTACTTCGAAACATATGTACTCATATGTCCTTAAATTGTTTTTGTCTTTTACTGACAAGTATTGTTTTTCCAAACATGAATGTTTTTTTCCATTACATGTATTCATTTCCTTGTGCTTTGTTGTAAAAAATGTCTTTCTCCTTTCATTACTATTGTCTTTCTTTAATCTCTCTGCAACTGTTTTAAGACATTGTTTAGTATGCTTACCAGAACAGACTTTATCCTGACTAACATTTTGGTCCTTTTGTAGTCCACTCTTTTTAGTTTGGTTTAAGTACTTCTCTTTTCTTTGTTGTCTTCTCTTCTCATGTTTTCTTGCCATCTTCAATTTCAAATCAAAACAAAATAATTTTCTAAAAAAGAAAGAAAACAGACAATAGTTTCTTACATCAATTATGTGTTTTAAATTAATTACATGTCAACATTAGTAGTAACTAGTAAACAATCAATTACAATTGCATTACTATTCTCTATATCTAATAAAAAAAGGTTTTGAAAAACACAAGAGAAGTTCAGAAAAAAGCAACAGAGATAAGATGGGTGCAGAAAGATGCACATAAATATACAAAGAAGTAACAGAGGTGAAGAAAAGTGAAGTAAAGTGCAGAAAGAAGAAAGAGAAGTTCAGAAATGCAAATCAGCAATCTTTGCAATATTACTATTATAAGTCTCACCATGTTCCTAACTATATTCATAGATGCTTCTCTACATTTTGCTGATGCCATCACACATAAGAGAAACATACAAATAGCTCTACTCACTGTTCTGCAAGTACTCACGGTGTTGGGCCTAACCAAAGATAAAGCAACAACACTTTGCATGTCTCTGTTGTAAGTCTCACCATGTTCCTGATAGCATGCGTGTATGTGTCTGTACCTTTTCCTTGTGCCATCATATATAAAAGAAACAAATAGACGTATACCTGTGTTCTATACATCTACCATCTTCATATGCATAACACGTATGAGAATACATGAGCAAGTACAGACATACCTCAGTCACAAGACCATGCAGCCCTTAAAAACTTCAGAAGCTGGACTTCTCATTTGAAGTAGACACCTAAAATTATGTGATGTATTTCAAGCGTACCTTTCCACAGACTCATACAAACTAGTCTAATCCCTAATTCCTCTGTCAACATGTCTTAAACCTCACTTTTGAGCTGCAGCTTGACCACTCTACTACTACTAACGGTGTTGGGTATAGTGAAATGTAAAGCAGCAAGCCTTCACATGTATCTGTTGGAACTGTCACAAAATTCCTCAAAGCATGAATGCATGTGCCTGTACATTTTCCTAATAGCATCACATATAAAAGAAACATACAAATACATGTATACTTGTGTTTTATAAATCTAGCATCTTCAGATGCCTAACACGTATGAGAATACATGTGCAACTACAGGCATACCTCAGTCACAAGACCATGCAGACCTTAAAACTTCACAAACTGCACTTACCATTTCAGGTAGACACCTAAAATGTAGTGTATTTAAAGCATACCTTTCCACAGACTCACACAAAGTAACCTATTCACTAGATCTTCTGACAACATGCCTTTAAACCTCACTTTTGAGCTGCAGCTTCACCATTCCGCAACTACTTAGGGTTTTGGGCCTACAGAAATATAAAGCAGCAACGCTTTGCATATCTCTGTTGTATGTCTCACCATATTCCTGAAAGCATGCATGCATGTGTCTGCCCTTTTTCGTAATCCCCCACCCCAACCCCCCGAGCACCTTGAGACCTTCACGGGTGAGTAGCGTGATTTACAAACCCCTGATTGATTGATTGATTGATTGATTGAGTGGCATTATATATAAAAGAAACATACAAAAAGATATATACTTGGGTTTTATACATCTAGCATCTTCAGATGGATAACACATATGAGGATACATGTGCAAGTACAGACATACCTCAGCCACAAGACCATTCAGACCTTAAAACTTTACAAGCTGCCCTTCGCATTTGAAGTAGACACCTAAAATTATGTGGTATATTTCAGGCGTACCTTTCCACAAACTCGTACAAAGTAGTCTAATCACTAATTCGTCTACCAACATGTCTTAAATCTCACTTTTGAGCTGCCGTTTCAAAATTCTGCAACTACTTATGGTGTTGGGCCTTGCCAAATATAAAGCAGCAACTCTTTGCATGTATTTGGTGGAACTGTTACAATATTCCTAAAACCATGTATGTATGTGTGTGAACCTTTTTCTAGTGGCATCACATATAAAAGAAACATACACATAGATATATACTTGTGTTATATACATCTAGCATCTTCAGATGCATAACACATATGAGAATACATGTCCAAGTACAGACATACCTCAGTCACAAGACCATGCAGACCTCCAAAACTCACAAACTACACTTTCCAATTCAAGTAGACACCTTAAATTATGTGGTGTAGTTCAAGCGTACCTTTCCACAGACTCATACAAAGTAGCCTATTCAGTAATTCCTCTCCCAAAATGTATTAAACCTCACTTTTGAGCTGCAGCTTCACCATTCTGCAAATACGCAGGGTGTTGAGCCTTGTCAAATGTAAAGGAGCAAGCCTTCACAAATATCTGTTGGAACAGTCACTATTTTCCTAAAAGCATGTATGCATGTGTCTGAACCTTTTTTCTAGTGGCATCATATATGAAAGAAACATACAAATACATGCATACTTGTGTTTTATACATCTAGCATCCTCAGATGCATAAAACGTATGAAAATACATGTGCAACTACAGGCATACCTCAGTCACAAGACCATGCAGACCTTAAAACTTCACAAAGTGCACTTCCCTTTTCAAGTAGACACCTAAAATTATGTGGTTTATTTCAAGCGTACCTTTCCAGAGACTCATACAAAGTAACCTAATCAGTAACATGTCTTAAACCTCACTTTTGAGCTGCAGCTTCACCATTCTGCAACTACTTAGGGAGTAGAGCCTAGTCAAATATAAAGCAGCATGCCTTCACATGTATCTGTTGGAACTGTCCCTATATTCCTAAAAGCATATATGCATGTGTCTGCACCTTTTTCTAGTGGCATCATATTAAAAAGAAACAATCAAATAGCTATATACTTGTGTTTTATACATCTAGCATCTTCAGATGCATAACACATATGAGAATACATGTGCAAGAACAGAAGTACCTCAGTCACAAGACCATGCAGACCTTAAAACTTCACAAAGTGCACTTCCCTTTTCAAGTAGACACCTAAAATTATGTGGTTTATTTCAAGCGTACCTTTCCAGAGACTCATACAAAGTAACCTAATCAGTAACATGTCTTAAACCTCACTTTTGAGCTGCAGCTTCACCATTCTGCAACTACTTAGGGAGTAGAGCCTAGTCAAATATAAAGCAGCATGCCTTCACATGTATCTGTTGGAACTGTCCCTATATTCCTAAAAGCATATATGCATGTGTCTGCACCTTTTTCTAGTGGCATCATATTAAAAAGAAACAATCAAATAGCTATATACTTGTGTTTTATACATCTAGCATCTTCAGATGCATAACACATATGAGAATGCATGTGCAAGAACAGAAGTACCTCAGTCACAAGGCTATGCAGACCTTAAAACTTCACAAACTGCACTTCTCATTTGAAGTTTACACCTAAAATTATGTGCTGTATTTCAAGCGTACCTTTCCGCAGACTCATACACTCTAGCCTAATCACTAATTCCTCTGCCAACATGACTTAAACCTCACTTTTGTGCTGCAGCTTCACCATTCTACTACTATTCAGGTTGTTGGGTGTACCCAAATATAAAGCAACATCCCTGCACATGTCTCTGTTGTAAGTCTCAGCATATACATCAAAGCATGCGTGCATGTGTATGTACATTTTCCTAGTGCCATCATACATGAAGAAACATACAAATACATGTATACTTGTATTTTATACATCTAGCATCTTCAGATGCAAAACACATATGAGAATACATGTGAAACTACAGGCATACCTCAGCCACAAGACCATGCAGACTTTAAAACTAAGCAAAGTACATTTCCAATTTCAAGTAGACACCTAAAATGTTGTGGTGTATTTTAAGCGTACCTTTCCACAGACTCATTCAAACTAGCCCGAAGGAGTGATTCCTCTCCCAACATGTCTTAAACCTCACTTTGAGCTGCAGCTTCACCATTCTGCAACTATTTAGGGTGTTGAGCCTACCCAAATATAAAGCAGCAAGCCTTCACATGTGTCTGTTGGAACTGTCACTATATTCTTAAAAGCATGTATGTATGTGTCTGCACCTTTTTCTAGTGGCATCATATATAAAAGAAACATACAAATAGATATATACTTGTGTTTTATACATCTAGCATCTTCAGATGCATAACACATATGAGAATATATGTCGAAGTACAGACATACCTCAGTCACAAGACTATGCAGACCTTAAAACTTCACAAACTGCACTTCTCATTTAAAGTAGACACCTAAAATGATGTGGTGTATTTCAAGCTTACCTTTCCACAGACCCATACAAACTAGCCTAATCACTAATTCCTTTGCCAACATGTATTAAACCTCACTTTTGTGTTGCAGCTTCACCATTCCTCTACTGCTGAGGGTGTGGGGCCTGGGGCCTACCCAAATATAAAGCAGCAACCCTTCGCATGTCTCTGTTGTAAGTCTCATGATTATCCTCAAAGCATGCATGCATGTGTCTGTACATACTCCTAGTGGCATCATATATAAAAGAAACATACAAATAGATATATACTTGTGTTTTATATATCTAACATCTTCAGATGCATATCACGTATGAGACTACATGTGCAAGTACGGACATACCTCAGTCAGAAGATCATGCAGAAGTTAAAACTTGACAGACTGCACTTACAATTTGAAAGAGACACCTAAAACTATGCAGCATACTTTGACTGTACCTTTCCATCTACCAATGTACAGATATTACTATGCACAAACCATTTCAATCATCATTTCAGTACAATAAAACAAAGTACAATAAACATCCTTACATTTTGCAACATATTTCAAACATCACACTTCTTTAATAATTTCAAATCTTTGAAAATAATTGTATTCAAATCTAAAAATATCACTACAAAAAGGTAAGCAGTACTACATATTATATAACACAGCTTACAAATTTGTAACTCACCTTTCAAATGCTATTGCAGAATATGAAATATCAGAAACTCATAAAAGATTTTCTTTTGCTCACAATAAATGTAATGCACCACTCTCAACAAGGTAAAACCAGTAACGGCAAACTTTTCCTCTCTTTCTGCACACAAATAAATGTAAGTAACAAATCAAATTGCTTCCATCATCATTTCAAATTGTGAAACACATTTCTATTAGTTACACATAATAACCCTCTCTAACTGTCTTCTAAAAGTGACCAAACTAGTTATGTAATTTTCTGGAGTCGCGACTCCACCACGGTGCCGCAGTGTAGCATCGCGATGTGATGGAGCCGCGAATCCATACGGGAGTTCAAAAACCTATTTTTAATAATAATAGTTCTTAGACTATTTCTACACATACTACTGAAAAACGTAATTTAGTAACTTATCACTTATATTTAAGTTCCATTTCACATTTTAAATCGACAGTTAACTTTCAACCATTCCCCATTCTCCTTAATCCTAGTCTCCATAGTAACACATTCTGCAATATTCAACTGTACTGGCAGGTTGCAAGTTTACTATATTTTGAAGTTCAGTACAGTAGCTTTCAAATGCAAATAGCATGTGTGGTTGACTTTTGCAAAATATTAGCTAATCGTATCTACTGTTCCTTTCAAAACATTATTTTATAGCCAATAAGAAACATGCTTCTACAGGAAAGCAACATGCATCCTATTTCTGAGTGCACAATGTTAATGAACAGCCAATCACTTATCGGCTTTTTCAAAAACAGCATCTTCTCCACCATTTTAGATACTTCTCATTCTACCAAATGACTACCTGAGCTATAGACATCTTTTCATTCCATATTGACAAAGAGGTATTGACAAAGACCTAGCATTGCAAAATGTGGCTATTAAATGGATTGTGCAGAGAGGATTAAAGTGGCACCAATTGATGCATTTGGTTAAAACCTTTTTGCATCTCCAACCCCCTGACCTCATGATTGTGCACTTTGGTGGCAATAACCTAGGCACATTGACTGGGGTAGGGCTGGAAATGCTAATGAAGAATACCTGTGCACAATTGATGTTGCTTTTGCCTCAGACTGTCTTTGTATTCTCTAATATATGCCAAAGACAGAAATGGAAGTGGTCAAATCAATTCTGTCCACAGTTTGAGAAAGATAGGAAGACTGTCAATAAAGCTGTTTCAGCTTACCTCAGAGATTATAGGATGGGCTCCATCTATAACAACAATCTACATTTTGATATGGATGACATCTACAGAAGTGATGGAGTTCACTTAACAGACAAAGGAAACAGAAATTTCTCAACAACCTTAAGCTGTGCATTCGCACCTACATGTAGCTCCAACAAAATCATAATGAAAACAAGGGCTCTTTTTAGAGCCACCCTATAACCCAACAATGAATCTTATTTTTTTTTTAAACATACACTCTCTTTTTTAATTCTTTGTGGATTCGCGAACCCGTAAAACAAAAGCACAAATTCAATGTACTACAACACAATACACTTTTCAAGTCTAACTTACTAAAAAAATTATTAACAACTCTATCAAATTTTATGTGATTATTAACTTCAATCTTACTAACTCTATAAACAAAGTTTAGAAATGCAACACTACCTTCTAAATTATATACTATTTAATTTTTATTTAAGGTGGATCTGCAAATTCACTGCAACGTTACTTGGGGGAGGGGCGCGCTTAGAGCCGCGACTGGGTCACGAATCCTATAACGAGACAAAAAAAAAAGGTATAATGCCCCTCAGTTCCATTACCCAACATCAGCCCCGTAAACCCATCCCCCGGGGCCAGTCAAAAACGTATCTATGGAAGGGGGACAGTGTGGCCCCCCTTCCCTGGGCCTCTCTTGGCCTCAGGGACCCCATCCAATGGGACCATCCTTACCGTTTTTTTGCCCGGGGACCCTATCCCCCGGGGCGTGGCCAATACTTTATTTATTTCTTTTTAAAATGGGAGAGGGCAGAGTGGCCACCCTCCTGGGCCCTTTTTTGCCCTGGGGACCCCATCACACGGGGCATGGCCTCTGTATTGGAGACTGCAGGGAACCCCAATGCCCCCACGGTCCCTACTGGCTCCCCACAAACTGCAATGTGGGCACCCCAGAACATTGCTGGAGCCGGCCCTGGTGATGTCATCAGTGATGTCATTTGAGATGAAATGCTTATTCCTAACTATAATGTCTATAAAACCTATGGTTTTTTCAGTGAATTTCGAAGGTTTTTTAAATGTTAATTTCATATTTTAATATTTATAAAACCTATATTTTTTCAAATTGTTTTTTAATAATTTGCAACTCTATCATCCTTTTTTTAAACTTTGCAAATTATGTAATCTTTTATATCTTCCCCACAAAATATGTATATCTTTTGTTTATTTTTTTTGAGAAAACTACAGTCCCTTTGCGGTAGTCTACCAAGCTCGATCAACACGCGAATCCTATCCTCCACATTTCAATGATGCGCATTTCGTATCCGACGGGTTTGTGGCACTGCGGCCCATGTGACAACATGTACATATGAGGTCACGCCAGCTGCTACTTTGGTATGTGACAGGTACGCACTACCAAGCCGCTTTATGTCATGTACGTATAGGGTCGCGACTGCTGCGTGTTGCGTATGCGAAGAGTGCACGCTGTCACGCCCTGTGTTACATCATAGACGTATGATGTCGCGCAGCATACTCAATTCCCTCATTTATTTTGTCTCAAAACTATATCTAAAAAACTTTAAAGTGTATATGAGTGCAAGCGATAATTAAAAATATTTTAAACAGTTATATATTTCTAACTCTAATAAACTTATATTTTATAATAAATATATTTTCTCAAAATCACATTGGGTGCGGTCTCATTGTGCACTGGCTGCACGATTGCCATGTAACCATAAAAAAATAGCATTTCATTAGTCCGTAACATTTCCCATTGTAACAGTTCGAAAACGCCACCCATTTTAGTCAATATCTGAACTGCATTTCATGAGACACACCTCTTCTGCTTAGAGGGCTTTGTTCAAAACGTTTTGCAATATACACATATCTTACACTACACACAACATGCAACCATCATTTTCATCAATATTCATGCTCTGTAAAGTAGCCTTCCACCTATGATACCCATACACCTAAAATTATATTACCGAAATGTTCTCCAATACCACAGGTAACATGGTTGCATACACTGTCCACAACACAATGCAATATAGTACGGCCCAGACACAGTATCATGCATAGATAATGAACACACAGACACAGATAGATAGTGGAAGTGGATACAGGCACGTACGCTCGACTCCTTTTTATTACCATGGTGGCATATCCAGTGACGTCTGTGCTGGATGTTTGTGCGGTAAGTCTAAACCAGCCTTCAGACAATGGTTGCTGCTAACATCAACTACAAAAGTAATCATTGGATCACACACAGAGATTCAATATTAAAAGAATCAATAATTTATGCTGCAGTAAGGTAGGGACAGTAGATGTGAAATAATACAGAAATAATTCCATCGTAAAAGAACAACAACTTGTGGTATACTGACACACAATCAATAGATCTGAAATAATACACAAAAAGATTATATCATAAACGCTCCATCAGTTTTAGTGCACTCACATAACCATATCAAAAGCATTCAGCATGTGCACAGCCACCGATAATGTGTGCTGTAGACGGGCCGTACAAGGAGCAACATCTGTTGCCATCAACACTGCATCATCTGCAATACCGACTGAATCTGAATTATGAACACTGCTGTCTGCAGTGTAGGCCATAGAGAGCGGTCACAAAGGACCCACAGATACGTAAAGTGACTTCACCTAATCAGTTTGTCGTCAGCGAAGCAACAAAAAACAGTGTGCATAGCCTGCAATGATACATATGCATGGTGCAGACAGTACACACTGGAGCAATGTCTTTTCCTACAAGACTACCTCATCTACAATAGCGACTCAATCTCAATTGTGAACACTGCTGTCTGCAGTGTAGGCCAGAGTGAGCGGTCACAGGGGCCCACAACCACATGGCATTCACTTGAGCTTTACAGTTTGCAATACACAAACTAAAAAAAAACGTGTGCAGAGCCCGCAATGATGCATATGAGTGGTGCAGACAGAGCGCACTGGAGCAATATCTTTTCTTACAGGACTACATCATCTACAATACCGACTCAATGTCAAATGTGGACACAGAAGTCTGCAGTATAGGCCAGAGAGAGCGTTCAGCAAGGGCCCACAGCCACGTGCATTGACTTGACCTCTACAGTTTACAGTACATGAAGCAAAAAAAACATGTACAGAGCCTACAATGATGCGTGTGAGTGCTGCAGACAGAGCACACTTGAGCAATGTCTTTTCCTACAGAACTACCTAATCTACAATAGCGACTCCATCTGATTTGAAAACACTGCTGTCTGCAGTGTAGGCAAGAGAAAGCAGTCAGCAAGAGACCACAGCCACTTGGCATTCACTTGAGCTCTACAGTTTGCAATTCACGAAGAACAAAAACGTGTGCAGATCCTGCAATGATGCATATCAGTGGTGCAGATAGAGCGCACTGGAGCAATATCTTTTCCTATAGGACTGCATAATTTATAATACCAACTCAATGTCAAATGTGGACACTGAAGTCTGCAGTATAGGCCAGAGAGAGCGTTCAGCAAGGGCGCACAGCCACGTGGCATTGACTTGAGCTCAATGGCTTGCAATACACGAACCAAAAAAACGTGTGCAGAGCCCGCAATGATGCGTATGAGTAGTGCAGACAGAGCACACTGGAGCAATGTCTTTTCCTACAGGACTGCATCATCTACAATACCGACTCAATGTCAAATGTGAACACTGAAGTCTGCAGTATAGGCCAGAGACAGCGTTCAGTAAGGGCCCACAGTCACGTAGCATTAACGTGAGCTCTACAGTTTGCAATACATGAAGCAAAGAAAACGTGTGCGGAGCCTGCAATGATGCGTATGAGTGGTGCAGACAGAGCACACTACAGCAATCTCTTCTCTTACAGGACTGCATCATCTACAATAGCAACTCGATCTGAATTGTGAACACTACTGTCTGCATTGTTATTAAAAGCAGTACTCACACACACAACCATCAATACCTTTTCTCACTCCTACTTTACTAAATAAAACAACATAAATTACAGAGAACTCTACAATGAATAAATCAAAACAATTCTAATTGGGATTTCATCTCTCCACAGTCTACACCATTCACTGTTCCTTTGAACTTCCAAGATAAATGTGGTCATTTCACTAAACCTATAACTGATATAAAACAACTTCTTGAGGCAAGTATACTAAAACAATATTGTGTATATTTCAATAGACGTTCTAATTACTTAACTACTGGATTCTGTAACTAAACAATCATCACGCAATCTAAATTGTGAGCCCTGAGAACTGCAGTCTACACCAAATCCAGTGGTCATTCACAACTCACAGCCACATACCGTTGGATTTGGAAGCACGGAGTTAGTTGCACCTGATCAGAGGAGGTACACAAAAATCATCACAGACTTTAACTTATGACATCCTCAATCATAGAATCAAGACCCCATTTCACTGTTTGCACCTGCTGTACCACAGTATACTCCACCGACTACTGTCAACCAAGCCCAACAATCATGTGCATCAGTTAGCTGTGGAATCACAGACTGTGATGCACCTCAAAACACAAACTTCTGAAAAAAGCAAGCAGCAGGTAATATCGGACATCATCCATTGTAGGATCAAGACACCGTTCCACAGTTGGGACCTAAAGTTGGATGAACCTGATCGAAGAGAGTACCTTCATCTCCACTCTCAAATGCAGTTCTAATATCGTTCATAGTGGAGTCAACACACCGTTCTACTTTTGGAACCTAGAGTTGGTTGCAGCTGGTAGAAGGGAATACCTCCATCTCCACTCTCAGATACAGTTCTAACATCATCCATTGTGGGATCATCACACCATTCGCCTGTTGGGACCTAGAATTTGCACCTCATTGGAGGGGGTACACAGAAATCATCACAATCTGTAACTTCTAATATCCTGAATCATATAATTAAGACCCCATTTCACTGTTTGGACCTGCTCTACTGCGGTGTATTCCAGCAATACCAGTCAACTAAGCCCAATAACCATGTGCAGCACTTAACTACAGAAGCACAGAATCTGATGCACCTCAACAGACGGAGTTCTGTGAAAAACCAGCAACAGGTAATATCGGACATCGTCCATTGTGTGATCAAGACACCATTCCACTGTTGGTACCTAGAGTTGGTTGCGCCTCATCAGAAGCTATACAGAAAAATCATCATACACTTTAACTTCTGACATCCTCAATCATAGAATTAAGACCTTCTTTCACTGTTCGAACATGCTGTACCGCTGTGTACTCCAGCAACTGCAATAAACCATGCCTAATAATCATGTGCAGCAGTTAACTACAGAAGCACAGCGTCGAATCCACCTCATCGGAAGGAGGCCTGTAAAAATTAAGCAGAATGTAATATCGGACATCTTCCATTGTGGAATCAAGACAACGTTCCACTGTTGCAACCTAGAGTTGGTTCCACCTGGTCAATGGGAGTACCTTCATCTCCACTCTCAGATGCAGTTCTAAGATCATCCATTATGGCATCAAGACACCGTTCCACTGTTGGGACCCAGAGTTGGTTGCAGCTGGTCAAAGGGAGTACCTCCATCTCCACTCGCAGATGCAGTTCTAATATCGTCCATTGTGGGATCAAGACACCGTTCCACTGTTCGGACCTAGAGTTGGTTGCACCTGATCGGAAGGGGTACACCGAAATAATCACAGACTTTAACTTCTGACATCCTCAATCATAGAATCAAGACCCCGTTTCATTGTTCGGACCTGCTGTACCGCGCTATAGTCCAGCAACTACAGTCAACAAAGCCCAATAATCCTGTACAGCAGTTAGCTACGGAAGGACAGAGTGTGATGCACCTCAACGGAGGGAGTTCTGTGAAAAGCAAGCAGCAAGTATTATCCAACATCATCCATTATGGGATCAAGACGCCGTTCCACTGTTGGGACCCAAAGTTGGTTGCAGCTGGTCAAAGGGAGAACCTTCATCTCCACTCTCAGATACAGTTCTAACATCACCCAATATGGTATCAAAACACCGTTCCACTGTCGGTAGCTGTCGGACTACTGTGTTACTATTAAACAGAGCACTCCACGCTCCTGGGCCTCAGGCTGGGCTCTGTGGGCCTGTGTTGCGGTAGCCAGCGTTAATCTCAGGAGCCTTCTGAGCTTGCGGACTTTGGACCAGGACCTTCCACCGACACGTGGTTGGCCCTCTTTCACATACAGCGGTATTGAAAGGTGAACTGTGGGGCATATTTGCGTCACAGCAGCCATGGCGGTTTCTGAGTACCAGCAGGCTGAGAGCATCAGGCACGCACCCACCTTCGCTCACAGCCTCAGCCTTGTGGCGGTGTAAGCTGCGCAGACCTGGCAGACACGTTCCCCAATCCGGAAGAGACCAACACCCAAAGAAACGTGCCTTTTATTCATACGAGCCAGCCCACTTCCCTAAACATATGGGGGGAGGAGGCATGGGGGTGCGCTACCATTCCGTAATCTTCCATACTGACAGTACTATCGTGGTTGCGTCTACTTTCCACTTCACTCAATAGACCATTAGTGTATGTTGACATGTACATGTCTGTGCTCTGCATACTCAAGTCTGTCCGGCACATCCCCTCAAGACTTTGCATTGTATACTTTTATAATCGAGAATTACTTGCCACCTTCGCACATACTTTGCTCTCATCTCTCCCCGCATTCTGCATAGTGAGGCAGAGGTGCCATGCCATGTTTAGTTTGTATACATAGCTAGCCACGGTTCCCACAGTATGTAGTGTCATTGAGTCTGCTACGTGCACATGTTGTTTGTCATGTTGAATGTCATTATATAAGATAGCGCGTTTATTCACGAGCAGTGGCTTATTCCATTTACATATCGCTGTCTTAAAGAGCATACAAAAGTTTTTCTCACAGGTGAATAGTGCGACCACAATGGCTGTCATTCATTACTATCCAAGAATGTCCAACTACATGGCACTTCTAAGCTTACAGCCACCAATCTTGCGTCCTTTCTTAAAAGGAAGCCAACTGCCACAAGCACACCAACATTCACACAGCTTTCTAACAACAGCTATCTGCTTCTCAATAAAATACACTCCTACGGAATATGTGCTTGCATACCGCATGTCCTTACTGTTTCAAACACAGTAACTTCCTGTGGCAATATCTATTCCGACCCACACAAACTAACTCCCAAACTTCAACTTGGCCTTCAATTCCTAGTTTGAAAACACATTTCAAGAAACAAACCAAACTAACAGCACCTTTGTTCAGAACAGAAGTCTCCCTCACTTCTGCAAAATAAATTTATCAACTGCAGATACCACGAACTTCAAATAAAATACACTCCCTTTTAAATACAAACCTCTCCTACAGCCTTCTATCATGCTTTCAAACTGTTCTTCTTTTAATACCAGACTACATTCAGACATTCTTTCGATCATCTCTGGAATAACAGGAACATGATTGCTTCATGATATTAATGCACTCGGAGACTCACCGAGTACAAGCTTTCATGTCTTTTATATTAACACCCAGGGATACTGAATAAACTTATTTTTCTTTGGGTAGTTAATTTTAAATCACTAGGTTATTTACACTGCACATTTTTCACATTGTACTTCACCACACGTCAGGCAGTTTCCTTGTCCATTTGGAGATTTAGTCCTCCTGATATATACTAAAACATCTGCGAGCTCCTCCTACTGACATTCGCAAGGAGTTGTAGCTCCTTAATGGCACTAAGTGCGTTTAAGAGGAGGCCCCAGATGATGAAGCATGCCACTTCGGTGGGTGATGGGACTCCTTCCTCTTTATGAGGACTTCTTTTTGCATATTTTATTGGGTAGTGTCAGTTTCATTTATGCCAAGACCCACGGACTCTGTGTTGATATATATAACAGGAACAGTGCCAATAATTCTCACCCTCTTTGCGGCCATCCTACTACTAATTCTACTTCTAGAAATGGCTACGTTCTCTATGGTAACAACTATGTCCGACAGAATACGCCTCTATGCCAAGCTACATCAATACTGTAAAAAAACAGAAAAACTTTTTGGCTGCCTGCCTCTATCTATTATCGAAGATAGCTACAACATAACATTTATCTACACTTATGCAATATGCGTACAACCATCATTTGTTTGCAAATCGTGCCCATTCGACTGGCGAATGGATGCATGCCTTGCCAACATCTCAATAATTGCTCCAGATATCCAGCAGGTAATGAAGTATCTTGAAAACCATGAACGTGATTGTTCTGGCAGCGGAGCAATGGCGAATGCAATGCAAAAAGGAATCGCAGCACAATGGGATTTCTGTGCAGACGCGAAAGATCTCCTGCAAAGTGCGACTTTTCACAACATTTCAGATTGCCTGCCCATTCAAATTACCGCTCCAACATTCGAGGAACATTACTGTCCCTTCGAGGATATGAATTGGATCGCTTCGCAAGACTTTTAAGAAACTCACATTATTCTTGAATGGATTTTTTTCCATCTTTTTTGACTTTTTCCTTTCCATTTTTTATAATGCACTTCAATCCTACTACTTTGATATAATAACTTTCTAAGTATACTCAGACATTTGAACTCTATCCCCATTATTTCCCCTTACGTCTCCAGTCTAACCAGGAATCGGTGATGTATGGCCTATGCAAATACGCTATTTACTTCCAAAATTAACCTAAACCCGACATCCATTTACAATCCACGTCTATTCTTTGTGCACACACCTCTCTGTCTGCCTGTTATTCACAAAGCCCTTTCACACAATTTTACTCAAAGTCAGCCTCTGCTCAGAACCTCACGATAAAAATGTAAAAAGACGACTTTGTTTAGGAACTGGTTGGCACAATGTGGTAATTGTAAACTGCCATTATTTTCATTATACAATGTATTTATTCATGTCTAATAGCTATTCTGTAGGTCACATAGAACTGTAACATATAATGTGCAATTCACTGATGCAGGAGCTTCGATTTGACTACAGCAGAAGCAATTGGAGTTTGTCTAAGCTCGATGCCTTAGCTCTCTACACAAGAATGTTTTCTTGAAACAGATGAAGACAATAATGTACGGTTTGACTACAAAGGTACCGAATGTGCTTCTCAGAAGCAAAATATTTGTATTCATCCTCAAAGTTCCAATGTGGGAAGAACTAGTACCAATTCTGACATGCACCACATTGAATCTACTGTACAACAGATTGCTAACTATTCTACTGCTGTTAATTTTCTGTTACAAAAAAGCACTGCCAAGGTTCATAAAAAGTTTGATGACTACATTTTGCAATTTCTTTCTTTTTTATTTCTTTCTTTTCTTAAACGATACATGTGGTAATCATATCCTACCTTTATTTTCTTTATAGAATGTAAAGTCATTCAAGTGTAATAGGTATTGTTTATTTCGCATCCAACTGTATCATGTAATATACAATTCACCGATGCCGGCGCTTGCGTTTGAATACAGCAGAAGTGGTTCAACTTTGAATCAGCTGGATACCCTAGCTCTTGCACCAGTGGGTCCAATTATGGCAGTTAAATAAAGACTTTCTATATAATTTTCAAACTCCATCCCTTTATTACACACAACCACTTTCTTAGACACAACTCATTTTACCATTTTCCTTCTCTGGCATTGCAACATTCTGCATTATATTCTTCATGATTATTCCTTTATTCCTGCTTCCTAAAACACTACATTCGACTCTTCAGACCAATAGGGATGAGCAGCTCGTTTCACACTCCCTGTATAGAATAAATGCACACTAACACTACTTACACAGGTATGCTACAGCGGCCAGTATTCTACAGCGCCCACAGCACATCACTTCACAGCAATAAACTCAGGACTTACACTTACATTTTCATCCCAAGTCTTCATACCGATACCACTAAGTACTTTGCTTCCCACTCCCGCTATACTCTAAACGCATACTAACACCACCTGCACAGATATGCTACAGTGCCCCCTATGCTACAGCGCCCAGAGCCCATCACTTTACAGCACTCAGCTCACAGTTTAGATGCACGGTTACATCCCAGAGTGTATCGGCACCTGACCTCATCACCATCTCACAGTGGGCAAAACAGCACTATTACACCAGTAGGGATAAATAATTAGCTTCACACTCCCTCTATAGCACACTACTCACTGTACTACTCTGTCCTACTCACTCTCTACTACTCTCTCTCTACTACACTCTCTCTACTACTCACTCTCTTCTGCTCACTCTCTACTGCTCTCTACTGCTCACTCTCCACTACTCACTTTCTACTACTCGCTCTCAACTACTCTCTACTACTCACTCTCTACTACTCTACTACTCTCTCTTACTCTCTCTACTTTGTCACTCTCTACTACTCTCTCTACTACTCACTCTCTACTACTCTCTACTACTCACTCTCTACTACTTGCTCTCTTCTACTCACTCTCTAATACTCTCTAGTACTCACTTTACTACTCACTCTCTACTACTCACTCTCTACTACTCCACTACTCTCTACTACTCACTCTCTACTACTCACTCTCTACTACTCTCTCTCTACTACTCACTCTATACTACTCACTCTCTACTACTCACTCTCTACTACTCTCTAATTCTCACTCTCTGCTACTCACTCTACTACTCACTCTACTACTCTCTCTCTACTACTCACTCTCTACTGTTCACTCTACTACTCACTCTCTACTACTCACTCTCTACTACTTGCTCTCTACTACTCACTCTCCACTATTCACTCTCTACTACTCACTCTCTACTACTCTCTCTCTACTACTCTCTAATTCTCACTCTCTGCTACTCACTCTACTACTCACTCTACTACTCACTCTCTACTAATCTCTACTACTCACTCTCTACTACTCTCTCTCTACTACTCTCTACTACTCACTCTACTACTCACTCTCTACTACTCTCTAATACTCTCTCTCTGCTACTCACTCTCTACTACTAACTCTCTACTACTCATTCTCTACTACTCTCTACTACTCACTCTCTACTACTCTCTACTACTCTCTACTACTCACTCGACTACTCACTCTCTACTACTCTCTACAGTTCTCTACTACTCACTCTCTACTACTCACTCTCTAATACTCACTCTCTACTACTCTCTACTACTCACTCTACTACTCTCTACTACTCACTCTCTGCTACTCTCTCTACTACTCTCTACTACTCTCTACTACTCAGTCTCTACTCTCTATTACTCACTTTCTGCTCTCTACCTCTCTACCTCTCTCTACTTCTCTCTCTACTACTCTTTTCCTCTCTACCTCCACCTCTCTACCTCTACACCTCTACCTCTACACCTCTACCTCTCTACCTCTCTCTATCTGTCTCTACACACACACATATGCACATATATATATGCATATGCATTTATATATATGTATATTATCTACTGGTGGTCGCCAATAGATAGTTATAGATAGTTATAGTTAGGACCTATTTTCCATAGGAAATCCGCAACATTCTATTGGGAATATCTTTGGCGCCGATTGACGAATCTTTGCGAAATTCTCCAAACTTTTGGCCAGCTCCGCTCCGCTCCTACCCTAAAAGTTTTGCGGTGATCTGTGAGGCGGGGGCCGAGAAAAAAGGGGGGTCCCAAAACGCTTTTTCCCCATGCAATTTCCCATAGGATCTGTTGTCGCAGCTACAGCCGGTCCGCTGAACAGAATGTCACCAAATTTGTCAAAGAGGTAGTCCTCAGTTCGGACTCGTGCCTTTTGCATATTTGGTGTGAATCTGTTCAGTAGTTCCTGAGAAAATTAGGGTAAAAAAGTTAGTGATATCTATGGCCGTGGAGGATCCGTGGACCGTACCCGCATCGTAAGCGCACCCTCCCCGAACGGAGCGCGCACCCTCCCCATCGCGCGCTGAATGCTAATTGGCTGTCGAGCGTCTCTCTACATTTTCTGCCTCGGTAGAAGCGTGGCTGAAGATGCAAAATGCGCGCATGGTGCACAGATCCTATCGCGTTGGATGCATGGATTCTCTCGCGGTGGGTGCGCGGATCCACGGCAACGTTTTTTGAAAACGACAAGAAATCATTGGTTGTATAACAACTTTCTACCCTGAAAGGTAGGGTGTATATTTTTGTTTTTTAAAGGTATGATTGTTATTGGTTAACAAAAACAGATTCTAAAGAACATTATATATGATAAGCTGATATGTTGAAAAGTCAAGCACACTTCCTGTCTTGTGTAGGAACATTGTGTGCTGAACTTGTGACCTGTGAGCTCAGTGCAGTGTTCCATGACCTGTTTCTATGGTAACAGGCAGAAGGCAGATTGGGGGAAGGGTTGAAATGTATTTCAGTTGGAAAGGGTTGAAATGTTTAACCAATAGAAATGTGTGTTTGCTTTTGAGTTTATGTGCGAAGGATTGTGATTTGATGTTTACATGTATATGTGTGGAAAATGAAAGGGAAACTTTTCCATTCTTTGCTTTTGCTGAGAGGTGCACAGTGCAGATATTCTGTAAAAGAAAATATGGTGAGTGATTGATATACTCCTTAATCTACAAAAGAACTTGAAAGATGAGGTATTTAATTGTGAGGGGATGTATGTAGACTATTTTGATTTTAATCAGACTAATGTATTTTTCCTGCTAAAGTGTAGGGAGTACTTTTTTTCTCTACAATGTGTGTGCATGTAGAAACCATTCTGTGATAGGCATTTGTGTTTTTCATGTGTTTGTAGACAGATAACTGTGCAGTTTTTATATTTTGGTAGAATTAGAAACCAGTCATTGTTTATGAATTTGTGAAATGAGTTATGTTATGTTTCTATACTAAAATGTAGTACTACTTCTAGATATGTTTTGATATAGTGCAATGGATAGTGTTGTTTGTCTAGAATCACACAGTGAGTCTGTGTGCATTTGGGAACCACTGTGAGAGAAGCATTTGGTAATATCGTGTATTTGCTGACAGATAACTGTTTTAAAACCAGTCAGGTTGTCAAGTTTTAGTATCATTAGAAGACAGTTATGGCTTATGCTTTCATTAAATGAGTGAGGCATTGACAGTAAATTGCAGTCGTAAAATATGTAGATTGTGTGCAGTTTCCTTGCCACTTGCACTGTAGTGAATGAGTTTTGGTAAGCTCATAGGGATAGTGGGGCTTGTCTAGAATCACACTGTGAGTTAGTGTGTATTTGGGATCAGTGTGAGAGAATCATTTGGTAACATCATGTATTTGCTGACAGATAACTGTTTTAAAGTCTGTCATGTTGTGAAGTTTTAGTAGCATTAGAATCCAGTCTTTGCTTATATGTTGATTAAATGAGTCATGCTTTGACACTGATGTGCTGTACTTAAATATGTAGATTGTGTGCAGTACCATTAACTCTTCCAGACTAGTGAATGAGTTTTGGTAGACTCCTAGGATAGTGTTGCTTGTCTAAAATCACACTGTGAGTCTGTGTGCATTTGGGTAAGGAGTGTGAGAGAAGCATTTGGTAACATCATGTATTTGCTGACAGATAACTGTTTTAAAACCTGTCATGTTGTCAAGTTTTAGTAGCATTAGAAGACAGTTATGGCTTGTGCTTTCATTATATGAGTCAGGCATTGACAGTAAATTGCAGTCGTGAAATATGTAGATTGTGTGCAGTTCCCTTATCACTTCCAGTGTAGTGAATGAGTTTTGGTAAACTCCTAGGGATACTGGTGCTTGTCTAGAATCACACTGTGAGTCTTTGTGCATTTGGGAACCACTGTGAAAGAAGCGTTTGGAACATTGTGTATTTGCTGACAGAAAACTGTTTTAAAACTTGTCATGTTGTCAAGTTTTAGTAGCATTAGAAGCCAGTCATTGCTTATGCGTTGATTAAATGAGTCAGGCATTGACACTAAAGTGCAGTCGTGAAATATGTAGATTGTGTGCAGTTCCCTTACAACTTGCTCTGTAGTGAATGAGTTTTGGTAAGCTCATAGGGATAGTGGGGCTTGTCTAGAATCACACTGTGTGTTAGTGTGTATTTGGGATCAGTGTGAGAGAATCATTTGGTAACATCATGTATTTGCTGACAGATAACTGTTTTAAAATCTGTCATGTTGTGAAGTTTTAGTAGCATTAGAATCCAGTCTTTGCTTATATGTTGATTAAATGAGTCATGCTTTGACACTGATGTGCTGTACTTAAATATGTAGATTGTGTGCAGTACCATTAACTCTTCCAGACTAGTGAATGAGTTTTGGTAAACTCCTAGGATAGTGTTGCTTGTCTAAAATCACACTGTGAGTCTGTGTGCATTTGGGTAAGGAGTGTGAGAGAAGCATTTGGTAACATCATGTATTTGCTGACAGATAACTGTTTTAAAACCTGTCATGATGTCAAGTTTTAGTAGCATTAGAAGACAGTTATGGCTTATGCTTTCATTATATGAGTCAGGCATTGACAGCAAATTGCAGTCGTGAAATATGTAGATTGTGTGCAGTTCCCTTATCACTTCCAGTGTAGTGAATGAGTTTTGGTAAAATCCTAGGGATACTGGTGCTTGTCTAGAATCACACTGTGAGTCTTTGTGCATTTGGGAACCACTGTGAAAGAAGCGTTTGGTAACATTGTGTATTTGCTGACAGATAACTGTTTTAAAACCTGTCATGTTGTCAAGTTTTAGTAGCATTAGAAGACAGTTATGGCTTATGCTTTCATTATATGAGTCAGGCATTGACAGTAAATTGCAGTCGTGAAATATGTAGATTGGGTGCAGTTTCCTTATCACTTCCAGTGTAGTGAATGAGTTTTGGTAAAATCCTAGGGATACTGGTGCTTGTCTAGAATCACACTGTGAGTCTTTGTGCATTTGGGAACCACTGTGAAAGAAGCGTTTGGTAACATTGTGTATTTGCTGACAGAAAACTGTTTTAAAACTTGTAATGTTGTCAAGTTTTAGTAGCATTAGAAGCCAGTCATTGCTTACGCGTTGATTAAATGAGTCAGGCATTGACACTAAAGTGCAGTCGTGAAATATGTAGATTGTGTGCAGTTCCCTTACCACTTCCACTGTAGTGAATGAGTTTTGGTAAGCTTCTAGGGATAGTGTTGTTTGTCTAGATTCACACTGTGAGTCTGTGTGTATTTGGGAACCACTGTGAGAGAAGTGTTTGGTAACATCGTGTATTTGCTGACAGATAAGTGTTGTAAAACATGTCATGTTGTAAAGTTTTAGTAGCATTAGAAGACAGTTATGGCTTATGCTTTCATTATATGAGTCAGGCATTGACAGTAAATTGCAGTTGTGAAATATTTAGATTGTGTGCAGTTCCCTTACCACTTGCACTGTAGTGAATGAGTTTTGGTAAACTCATAGGGATAGTGGTGCTTGTCTAGAATCACACTGTGAGTTAGTGTGTATTTGGGATCACTCTGAGAGAAGCATTTGGTAGCATCATGTATTTGCTGACAGATAACTGTTTTAAAACCTGTCATGTTGTGAAGTTTTAGTAGGATTAGAATCCTGTCTTTGCTTATGCGTTGATTAAATGAGTCAGGCTTTGACACAAAAGTGCAGTCCTGAAATATGAAGATTGTGTGCAGTTCGCTTACCACTTTCACAGTAGTGAATGATTTTTGGTAAACTCCTAGGTATAGTGGTTGTTGTCTAGAATTACACTGTGAGTCTGTGTGCATTTGAGAACCACTGTGAGAGAAGCATTTGGTAACATCGTGTATTTGCTGACAGATAACTAATTTAAAACCTCTCATGTTGTCAAGTTTTAGTAGCATTAGAAGCTAGTCTTTGCTTATGCATTGATAAAATGAGTCAGGGTTTGACACTAAGGTGCAGTACCATGTACTATTCTGTTCACTGTGGCAGAACTGAAAATTTAAAAGTTTTTACCTAAGCACTGTCCTAGAAGTAGTCTGATTATTTAGTCAGTTTCTAAGTACCAAATAGATTGCTTCAAATAAAAGTGTTCTGACATACTATACACTTGTCTTTTACACCTTCAATTCCCTAGTCAGAATCCATACACTTCCAGGAAACATCCTGTCACTTCCTTTCCAGTCCTCTAGAGACCCATTCAACAGCATGTACTAATCCATTGACTGTGCCAAAACTCAAACACTTATAAATTCACCTAGACACTCTCTTTCCAGTACTCTAATGATTCAGTCACTGCCTGAGTATTCATGCACTGAGCCAGGTCTTAGCACATGGACTAGGTCAAACCCATATCCACTATGCATGCAGTCCTCTAACCACCTACACACTTCTCTTTCACACCTTCAATTCCCCAGTCAGTATCCGTTCACTTCCAGCAAACACCCTGTCACTGCCGTTGCACTCCTCTAGTGACCCATTCAGCATCATGTACTAATCCATTCACAGCGCCAAACCCTAATAAATTCACCCAGGCACTCTCCTTGCAGTACCCTAATCATTCAGTCAGTACCCAAGTACTCATCCAGTGACCCAGGCCTTAGTATATGGACTGCTTCAAACCCTTATCCTCTATGTATGCAGTCCTCTAACCACCTACACAATTGTCTTTCACACCTTCAATTCCCTAGTCAGTATCCATACACTTCCAGGAAATACCCTGTCACTCTCTTTGCAGTACTCTAGTGACCCATTCAGCACCATGTACTAATCCATTCACTGTGCTAAAACCCAAACACTTATAAATTCACCAAGATACTATCTTTGCAGTACTCTAATCATTCAGTCTGTGCCTAAGTATTCATACACTAAGCCAGGCCTTAGCACATGGACTGCTTCAAACCCCTATGCACTATGCGTGCAGTCTTCTAACCACATAGACACTTGTCTTTCACACTTTCAATTTCCTAGTCAGTATCCATACAGTCCAGCACTTGTCACTGCCTTTGCACTCCTCTAGTGACCCATTCAGTACCAAGTACTAATCTATTCCCTGTGCGAAAAGCCTAGCACTTATAAATTCACCTAGGCACTCTCCTTGCTGTACGATAATCATTCAGTCAGAACCCAAGTAGTCATGCAGTGAGCCAGGCCTTAGCACATGGACTGCTTTAAATGCCTATGCAGTATGGATGCAGTCCTCTAATCACCTACACAGTTGTGTTTCACACCTTCTATTCCCTAGTTAGTATCCATACTCTTCTAGCAAACACCCTGTGAGTCACCCAGTGTGTCTCCTTATAGTACTGTAATCATTTATTCAGTTAGCATGTAGTCTTTTAGTGAGGTAGGTTTTAATGATCGTCACACTTGTGGTTCAGGGCTATAGTTTCATAGTCAGTTTTTATATAAAATGTGTTTGTACAGTAATGGAATAGTATAAATTTGAAAGTTATTAATATACATTTATTTGTGATTCTTTTTTACAGATACAGAACAGGAGTGTTTCTCATCTGTTTGCACTCTTCTCGTGCAAGATTGTTTGGATGAAGGGTCCTTAGGTGTTTCATCATACTTGCTGTGCCGCACGAGTATTTTTTGTTAGGATCTCCTCGTAACAGAACTCTTTGGCAAATCTTGCGAGTGACGAAGGTGGCATTGGTCTTTGTTTGCTCCTTGGAAAAAGTAAAAAATGTCCTCACCACTGAAGAAAAACATTGTTGGTGTGGTGCCTTCTGCAAAACATTTTCTTCAGATTCGGCAAATATTTTAAAGCGGCAACATTTACAGTTTTTGTAAGTTAAACTTATAAAATGTTGTTAGCTGTATACATTTTATATATCTGTGATTTGTTTCTTGTGGTATTTTGTTGAGAATACTATGTTGTTTTTTTTTTTAACAATCTTTCTTATTTTCCAGGTCTGTCGTCGACATCCATTGTCCCCACAGCAGTGTTCCGCCTTGTTGTTTTTTGTTATTGTTGTTACATTTGTTTATTAGTTTATTGTTCATATATATGTTAATAAAAAAATAAAGTTTGAAAATAGTTTTTCGTTTATATATTTATTATTATAAAAAATAAAGTTTGAAAAAAAAATGAATAACGTTTTGGGTTGTTCTCTTAACTGCTGTGTGACTCTTTCTTGTTCTTAATACTGTTATTTGATGGAGTCCACCATGGTGTTAAATTTTGGGGCACTTATCGCTGGAATACTGATCATATCTGCAGTTTGCACCAACTTCTGAATAGTGTGTTAGATTTATCCCAACTTTACTTCCGTGAATGTGCTGATAATGAAATGGAGAGTAGCCGTTCCCGTGCAAAAAGACACGAGGTGCACCTTTCCGATTTATTCTAAGCTAAAATCCTATATTGTATTGCACTGAGGTATTGGCTGCACTTACAGTGTACACACAAAATCTATTAAGAAATCTCATTGTATTTATATTGATTGGGAATAGTGCGTCAGGTGCTGGATCTTGACGAGATACACTGCTCAGTTCGTATATTGTTGTGCACACGAAAAAAATCACATCACAACTTTCACACCAATTGCAATGCGAAACAAATTCCGGCGATAAGACACGTTAGCACCAGGGATTTTACACCTGCTTTCTGCTGGTGTTAAGCAGGACAACTACCTGCACCATGAAATGGAACACAGCCAAGAGCCACACCAGCACACCCACAGGTGCCATAGAGTCAATGAGCATGATACAGGGATAGCCATGAGGGCCAGAAGATTTATCTCAACAACTCCAGGACCGCCAATGCCCCCCAAACCCACATCTTAGTAAGTGTGTCCCTGTGGTCATTGTCTTAGCATGATAGGCACGAGCCCTGCAACATCACAGTGTGCTGTCACCTCAGCGTTGGCAGTGATCCTGGATGTGTAGCTACGCATGCATCCTCCTGCATGCACAACTGGCGTGTGCTGGTCTGGGGTTAACAGGTCAGTGCAGGGGTGTGCCTATCCGGCAAGGGGAACGGGGTGTCTCAGACATGTCCGTGTACAGGAAGTGCGGTAAGTGTGTCTCTGTGTTCTGGTGTGGCCTGCTACAAGAACCGCAGCAGTCGATGTTGTAAAGTGGCATGCACCACCTCCGAACGGCACTGTGATGTTGTGGTTGGAATGTAGCAGGACATGCGCAAATAGGCATGACAATGGTGTGCCATACGAGTGCACGAGATACAAAAGCTCACCGTACAAAAGTGTGGGGGCTCGTGAGAGGGAGGAGCAGCCGTTTGGCAACATAACACACAGTGAACTCTACCATGTGCCACATGCTGGGCATCTCATCCATGATGACCACGGTCGTAGACATCCCACAACACCAACGACTGGCCTTTGTACACATCCTGTATGAATGCAGCATGGTTTTCACTTCTATGCTTGTTTAGTGGTGTGATGTTGGCGGGTTGTGTGACTTGTGCTCCTTGTTGGTGTGTTTCATTTTGGCCATTGTTAGTCTATATGTGTGTTGTACTTAATTGTGCATGTGTGCCATTCTGCCCATCTCCCCCCCTCCCCCCACTCCCTGCTTCTTCCTCTTCCTAGTGCTGTTGTGTCTATAATTTTGTTGCTGCACACATAAATACATGTAAAGAATACATTAGAATAGTTCCTTGATTCGTTTAGGTTTCAAAACTTCTCTATTGGTTTCTTTTTAATTTTCCATATGAACCGTTTTTTAAATATTCAACACATAGAAGTCAGAAGTGCAACGTATTCTATCAACACACTTTCTAGAACATTCTACAACACGTGCAGGTTAAAAGTTCATCAATTTTTTAAAACTTAACGATATTTTTTTGTAATTTTTTTTGAATATTTAACGACATGTGCAGGTTAAAAGTTGACGATTGTTTTAAGTTCGAACAGTGCCTTCCAAATGCAAGTAGCAGGTGTGGTTGAGCTGAGCAAATTTTATCCTGTGATATGTACTCCACGTTGAAACTGCTTTTTCTTAACCAATCACAAAGATGCTTTTCCACAAAACTAATGTGCACCCTACTTTTAAAAAAGAATGCTTTTCATGATATCTTTAGAGATAAGTTATAGATAGGAATTAGCATTTAAAAAACCTTTGAAATTCACTGAAAAAACCATAGGTTTCAGGGGTGTTATAGTTAGGAATTGACATTTAAAAAACCTTTGAAATTCACTGAAAAAACCAAAGGTTTCAGGCACGTTATATTTATGAATTAGCATTTAAAAAACCTAAGAAATTCACTGAAAAAACCATAGGTTTCAGGGGCGTTATAGTTAGGAATTGACATTTAAAAAACCTTTGAAATTCACTGACAAAACCAAAGGTTTCAGGCACGTTATATTTAGGAATTAGCATTTAAAAAACCTTAGAAATTCACTGAAAAAACCATAGGTTTCAGGGGCATTATAGTTAGCTGGACATTTCCCTCATACAAAACCATAGAAATTCCCCTGTTATAGTTAGTTCAGCTAACTATAACTCGCGCCCCCGCAATGCACTGCTGATGACGTCACATATTACATCACTCATGACATGGTCAGTGACATCACTGATGACATCACTGATGACATCTCAAATGACATCACTGATGACATCACTGATGACGTCATCTATGTGATACATTAGTACACCTTCTCACACCCTATTATAACTTTTGATACACCAACTCAAAATTTCAGAAGGCCATTTTGAAGACCATAGATACTCCAATACCAATAACTACATACCCACTCATTGACTCTTAGGTCTACATGCACCTCCACTCACTCACCTGTACAGTCACTCATACTTACAGTCACTCCGTACAAGACTATCATATGCATTTATACAGATATATAGACACTCACACACTGC
This sequence comes from Triturus cristatus, assembly GCF_964204655.1. Lineage (NCBI taxonomy): Eukaryota > Metazoa > Chordata > Amphibia > Caudata > Salamandridae > Triturus > Triturus cristatus. The sequence continues at coordinate 674,754,471 of NC_140587.1, forward strand.
CAATCATCCATTGAGGTACTGACACACCTAGTCAGTTATGCAAATAATTAAACACAGTCCAATTGACTCACCTATACAGTTAAACACGCTCAAGTTCACTTACTCATAAAAATACTAAAAAATGTTGACACTCTTATTCAATTACTAGTACAAGCACACTCTCATCCATACAGCCAGTCCCGCAATCACACACTCTCACATATAGATAGTTATTTACTCTTATACACATATACACTGTGTTTCACATATGTAGTTACTGTCACATGTACAACCGAGATATACATTCAATCACTAACACACCCTTACATACACTCACACAACCATACAATCCATCACAGTTGCACTCTTAAAACCATGCACCCATAGAATCACCCACTCACACATCTATGCACAGAGTCACACACACCCCACCCACACATACACTCAGGCACCCATACAGATACTCAGACAACCAATCAATAACCCATAGAGACACTCATATTGCTATTCACAAAACCATGCAGCCGTGTATACACCAACAGATAGACAGATACAGACATTCACAAAGTTTAGTCACTGGTCTGCAGTAAGATACATTTAATGACTCACTTATAGAGTCAGTTACGCACCTAGAAAATCATCCATTCACACACTTGTACACCCACTCATTCTTCCACCGGCCTTTCCCTATATATATTAAACGTATTAAAACTGTTCAGAAACACATACTCAATGGATGACATCATCAGTGATGTCATCAGTGATGTCACTGACCATGTCATGAGTGATGTAATATGTGACGTCATCAGCAGTGCATTGCGGGGGCGCAAGATATAGTTAGCTGAACTAACTATAACAGGGGAATTTCTAGGGTTTTGTACGAGGGAAATGTCCAGCTAACTATAACGCCCCTGAAACCTATGGTTTTTTCATTGAATTTCTTAGGTTTTTTAAATGCTAATTCCTAACTATAACGTGCCTGAAACCTTTGGTTTTTTCAGTGAATTTCAAAGGTTTTTTAAATGTCAATTCCTAACTATAAGACCCCAGAAACCTATGGTTTTTTCAGTGACTATGTATATACATACATATATAAACATATATATAATCTGCATATCTATATAAATACAAATATAAATGCATGCATACATATACATATACATATATGCATACATATGCATGTTATGTACATGAGTTTGAAAAACACTAATACAAGCAAAGCTAAAAAGCCATCTAATTACAAATAGAATTGCTTTAACTTAAACGAGGGCGAGACCTATTGCATTTTCAATGCTTGTTTACTTTGGTTCCATCAAGAAGGCATTCAGATGTGTCACACATTTGCCATAAATTCTGAATGGTAGCACTCGAGTTGCTCATTAGATCACTGTAGTAAAGCTACTGCTCACCAGGGAAGTCTGCTGCTGGTATTCAAAGTGCATGTGTCAGTCTGCATGTCAGAATTTTTGAATGAAATAGAAGAGGATTTGAGAAGTCAAAATATGCCCTAATTTTTCTTTCTGCCGCACTAATCATCATTTCTATGGCAAAATGAACCCCCTCATGTTGTTCCTTTGCAAATTAAATGTTTTAAGTGTTATCACTTTATTACAATCAAGATGGCTTCAGGTGTGCCATACTTTTGTCATAAGTAAGACTGTTAGCGCTCTAGTTGTTCTTTAGAACACTCTGGGACATTCTGTCATTGGGCTATACTTGGGCTACATCTGGGTGATATTTGTGCTACATTTGGGCTCTTTTGTCTCTGGTGGCCATCTTGGGACACTTATTTGTTATGAAGTTTCCTAATTTCCTCATTTACTACAGTCTCCTCAGTAGGAAATACTTTCAGGTTTTTTACTTTGATTCCATCAAGAAGGCATTCAGATGTGTCACACGTTTGCCATAAATTCGGAATGTTAGCACTCTAGTTTCTTATTAGATCACTGTAGTAAAACTACTGCTGACCAGGGAAGTCTGTTACTGGTATTGAAAGTGCATGTTTCAGTCTGCATTTCAGAAGTCACTCAAAATGTGCCCTAATTTTTCTTTTTTCAACACTAATCATAATTTCTATGGCAAACTGAACCTCTCATTGTGTTCCTTTTAAATTAACCTACTCACTCTCTACTACTCACTCGCTACTACTCTCTACTACTCACTCTCTACTACTCTCTACCACACCTCTTTACTACTCACTCTCTACTACTCTCCACTACCTCTCTCTACTATTCACTCTCTACAACTCACTCTCTACTACTATCTACTACTCACTCTACTACTCTGTACCACTCACTCACTACTCTACTACTCACTCTCTGCTACTCTCCACTACTCTCTCTATACTACTCCCTCTCTACTACTCACTCTACTACTCTCTACTACTCACTCTCTACTACTCTCTCTCTACGACTCACTCTCTACTACTCGCTCTCTACTACTCTCTACTACTCGCTCTCTACTATTCTCTATTACTCACTCTCTACTACTCACTCTCTACTACTCTACTACTCCCTACTACTGACTCTACTACTCACTCTCTACTATTCACTCTCTACTACTCTATTACTCCCTACTACTCTCTCTCTACTACTCACTCTCTACTACTCACTCTCCACTACTCTCTACTACTCACTCTCTACTACTCACTCTCTAATACTCTCTACTACTCACTCTACTACTCACTCTCTACTACTCTCTAATACTCACTCTCTACTACTCTCTCTCTACTACTCTCTACTACTCACTCTACTACTCACTCTACTACTCTCTACAACTCTCTCTCTGCTACTCACTCTCTACTACTCACTCTCTACTATTCTCTACTACTGACTCTCTACTACTCACTCTCTATTACTCTTTACTACTCACTCTCTACTACTGTCTACTACTCACTCTACTACTCACTCTCTACTACCCACTCTCTACTACTCTCTACTACTCACTCTCTACTACTCACTCTCTACTACTCACTCTCTACTACTCTCTACTACTCTCTACTACTCACTCTCTACTCTCTATTACTCATCCTCTACTCTCTACCTCTCTCTACCTCTCTCTCTACTACTCTCTACCTCTCTACCTCTACCTCTCTACCTCTACCTCTCTAACTCTCTACCTCTCTACTTCTCTCTACCTCTCTCTACACACACACATATGCACATATATATATGCATATATTTGCATATGCATTTTTATACATGTATGTGTATATATATATATGCATACAAATATAAACATATATATAATCTGCATATCTATATAAATACAAACATAAATGCATGCATACATATACATACATGCATGCATATGCATGTTATGTACATAAAAGTTTGAAAAACACTAATAAAAGCAAAGCTAAAAAGCCATCTAATTACAAACAGAATTGCTTTAACTTAAACGAAGGCGAGACCTATTACATTTGCATTGCTTGTTTACTTTGGTTCTATCAAGAAGGCATTCAGATGTGTCACACATTTGCCATAAATTCTGAATGGGAGCACTCTAGTTGATCATTAGATCACTGCAGTAAAGCTACTGCTCACCAGGGAAGTCTGCTGCTGGTATTCAAAGTGCATGTTTCAGTCTGCATGTCAGAATTTTTTAATGAAATAGAAGAGGATTTTAGAAATCAAAATGTGCCCTAATTTTTCTTTCTACAGCACTAATCATAATTTCTATGGCAAAATGAACCCCCTCATGTTGTTCCTTTGCAAATTAAATGTTTTAAGTGTTACCACTTTATTCCAATGAAGATGGCTTCAGGTGTGCCATACTTTTGTCATAAGTAAGACTGTCAGCGCTCTAGTTGTTCTTTAGAACACTCTGGGACATTCTGTCATTGGGTTATACTTGGGCTACATCTGGGTGATATTTGTGCTACATTTGGGCTCTTTTGTCTCTGGTGGCCATCTTGGGAGACTTATTTGTTATGAAGTTTTCTAATTTCCTCATTTACTACAGTCTCCTCAGTAGAAAATACTTTCAGTTTTTTAATTTGATTCCATCAAGAATGCATTCAGATGTGTCACACATTTGCCATAAATTCAGAATGTTAGCACTCTAGTTGCTCATTAGATCACTGTAGTAAAGGTACTGCTCACCAGGAAAGTCTGCTGCTGGTATTGAAAGTGCATGTTTCAGTCTGCATGTCAGAATTTTTTAATGAAATAGAAGAGGATTTGAGAAGTCACTCAAAATGTGCCCTAATTTTTCTTTGTGCAGCACTAATCATACTTTCTATAGCAAAATGAACCCCCTCATTTTCTTCCTTTTTAAATTAAATGTTACCACTTTATTCCAATCAAGATGGCTTCAGTTGTGCCATACGTTTATCATAAGTAGGACTGTTAGCACTCTAGTTGTTCTTTGGAACACTCTGGGAAGCTGCAGTAGAACACAAAGGAATCAACTGACAGTCTCTGCCCTTGTTGGATGTACATGTTTTACTGAGAATGTCAGACTTCATTCTCACATGACTGAGAAAGATAATGTGAATTTACAGAAAATATGCTCTCAGTTTAGCTTATAGATCACCTTCCAAACCTCTGTGGGAAAAGCATGAGAAAATAGTTTTCTCTCAAACATGATTCATGATATCCCAGCAGAAGGCTTTTTCACATAGTAAAATCACCTTAGAACATACCACAGTTCCTAAAATGAGTATGGTACCATCAACAAATGATTTATAATGTAAGTAAAGTCTTAAAACCTTCTATTAACTGCAATGCTTTTTAATGAGGTGCTATCATGTATATTGGTCCCAAGATGGCTGCCAACACTTCTTGGATGAAGTGCTGACAGCCAATCAGATCTCACTATGAGATGTGTGGTTAGGCTCCGTCGAGATATATATGTGATTTTACTTTTGATTTTCTCAGGAACTACTGAACGGATTTACACCATTTAACCAAAAGGCACTAGTCTAAACTGAAGACTACCTTTCTGGCAAATTTGGTGTAATTCCGTTCAGCAGTTCGGGCTGTAGCTGCGGCTAAAGGTCCTATGGGAAATTGCATGGGGAAAACACGTTTTTGGACACCCCTTTTTTATCGGCCCCCGCTACATGAATCATCCCGAGACTTTCAGGATAGGAGCAGACTGGAGCTGGCCAAAAGTTTTGAAAATTTCACGAAGATTCGTCAATCGGCGCCAAAGTTATTGGGAAAAGAATGTTGCATATTTCCTATGGAAAATAGGTCCTAACTATAACTACCTACTGGCGGCCGCCAGTCGGTAATATATATATATATACTTGTTGGGATGGAAAAGTTTGGGACTTTTGAGTTGGGATGAATATAAATTCATCAAGAAAGAACATCCATTGGTGCCGTACATTTATTTTATACCAAAAGTCCACAACAATATAAGTGTACCACCAGGCAGGCCAATTATTGCGGCCTATGATGGACCACTGGAAAACCTTTCCAAATACATTGATTATTTTTAACAACCCCATATGAAGGATCTTAAGTCGTATGTACAGGATACAAGTGACTTTTTAACAAAAATTAAAAGCTTATCCTGGGGTTCAGACTTTTTGCTTGTAACACTAGATGTATGCTCTCTCTATACACGTATAAGACACCAAGATGGGTTGAGAGCAGCTGAGCACTTTCTTAATACAAGACCGATGATCTATGCGCAACACACTCGGATGCTATTAGACATGTTATCTTTTAGCTTGGAAAACAATGAATTCCTTTTTAACAGCCAGTTTTACCAACAGGTACAGGGTGTCGCGTTGGGGGCCAGTTTCTCCCCCAGCTATGCCTGTTTGTTTATGGGCTGGTGGGAGGAACTGGTCCTCATGCATCAGTATGAGCATGTTTATACCACCAAAATTGTCTCTTGGATGCGCTTTATAGATGATCTTTTTATTGTGTGGCGAGGAAGTGAGGAGAGTGTGGTAGAATTTATAAATGAAATTAATCAGGCTGCTCCTGTTGAAATATAACTGGAAGATATTTGAGATCTCACTCGAAACATTTCCTATTTTTTCTTTCTACAGCACTAACCATAATTTCAATGACAAATGAACCCCATCATTTTGTTCCTTTTTAAATTAAATAATTTAAGTGTTATCAGTTTATTCCAATCAAGATGGCTTCAGGTGTGCCATAGTTTTGTCATAAGTAAGGCTGTTAGCGCTCTAATTGTTCTTTAGAACATTCTGGGAAGCTGCAGTAGAACACAAAGGAATCAACTGACAGTCTCTGCCCTTGTTGGATGTACATGATTTACTGAGAATGACAGACTTCATTCTCATATGACTGAGAAAGATAATGTGAATTTCCAGAAAATATGCTCTCGTTTTAGCTTCAGTTTTCTCTCAAACATGATTCATGATATCCCAGCAGAAGGTTTTCCACAGGGTAAAATCACCTTAGAACACACCACAATTCCTGAAATTAGTATGCTACCATCAGCAAATGAATTCTAATGTAACTAAAGTCTGTTGTCACCCTTTATAGTTCTCCTTTTGGTAACCCTCAAAATCTTCGATTCACTACAATGCATTTCAATGGAGTACTATCATGTATATTGGTCCCAGGATGGCTGCCAGCAATTCCAGGATGAAGTGCTGACAGCCTATCAGATCTCACGATGAGATGTGTCATTAGGCTCCACCCAGATATGGAAACTTTTTCTTTTTCTAATTTCTCATGAACTACTTAATAGATTTACACCATTTAACAAAAAGGGATCTTTCTGAACTAAGGGCTACCTTTTCGCCAAATTTGGTGTAATTCCGTTCAGCAGTTCGGGCTGTAGCCATGTCTAAAGTTTCCTACGGGAATTAACATGGAGAAAACACGTTTTGGGACCCCCCTTTTTTCTCGGCCCTGCCGAATCACCCCAAAACTTTTAATATAGGAGCTGACCAGAGCTCCCCACGAGTTTTGAAAATTTTGCGAAGATTCGTCAACCGACACGAAAGTTTTTGGGAAAAGAATGTTACGACTTTCCTATGGATAATAGGTCCTAACTATGACTACCTACTGGCGACTGCCAGTAGGTAATATATATATGTATATTATATACTGGCGGTCGCCAGTAGATAGTTATAGTTAGGACCCTGTTTCCATAGGAAATCTCAAAATTCTATTTTGAATAACTTTGGCGCCGGTTGACGAATCCTCGCGAAATTTTTAAAACTAATGGTGCGCTCCGCTCAGCTCCTATCCTGAAAGTCTCGGGGGGATTCGTCAAGCAGGGGCCGAGAAAAAAGGGGGTCCCAAAATGCGTTTTCCCCATGCATTTTTCCATAGGACCTTTAGTCGAAGGTACAGCCCGAACGGCTGAACAGAATTACTTGAAATTTGGCAGAGACGTAGTCCTTAGGTCAGGGATGTGCCTTTTGCATATATGGAGTCAATCTGTTCAGTAGTTCCTGAGAAAATTGCAGTTAAAGCACATAAATATCTATAGCCGCGCACCGTGTGGCAGAAGGCAGAAATCGCGGGGGTGCGCGCACGGTGAAAAAACAAAAAAAAACATTTAATACATAGTTTATTGTAAAATAAATATATAAAAAAAATAATAATAGATACATAACTTAGCATTTAAAAAAACGTACAAATTCACTGAAAAAACCATAGGTTTCACACGCGTTATAGTTAAGAATTAGCATTTAAAATACCTTGCAAATTCACTTAAAAAAACATAGGTTTCACACATGTTATAGTTAGGTGGATATTTTACTCATAAAAAACCAATGAAATTCCCCCGTTATAGTTAGTTCAGATAACTATAACTCGCGCGACCGCCACTCTATCACAAGGATGATGTCATCAGTGATGTCAAGAGTGATGCCACTGACCATGTCATGAGTGATGTAATATGTGACGTCATCAGCAGTAGATTGCGGTCGCGCAATTTATAGTTATCTGAACTAACTATAACGGGGGAATTTCATTGGTTTTTTACGAGTGAAATATCCACCTAACTATAACATGTGTGAAACCTGTGGTTTTTTAAGTGATATATATATACACACACACACACAAAACCCTTTGCTCCAGCAGGGAAAATGGCACGTACACGAAGCTTGTAAGATTACGGCTCCTTTTAATGAAAAGGGTCCCTCGCAACCATGCAGATGGGAGAGAAACGTTTATCAATCTGATGATGGATGCCATGTTATCACAACATATATAGTCCTTAGTGCATCGAAATTGAAAAAATACTGCAAGAGCTGCAGACACATTAATTTCAGATTACACATCTAAACAGTAAAATCAAACAGGGATAATTTGCAAAGTGTGCAATTGTGTACATCTTAAAATTAAAAAAAGCATCTTAATACATTACATCCATTTCTAGTAAGTACCACATGGTGTCAACCACCTCTCATTCAATTAAAAATACACTGAGGGTTGAGTGCATATGGGTCATGCTATCGACCAGAAATGCCAACTTAAATAAACACAATTCTTCTTGCTCCATATCTGCTGAATGCTGTAATCACGTACTTTTGTCTTAAAACAATGCCAAATAAATGCATTCAAAATTACTTAATGCAGGAACCGTTTAAATGAATAAACATCCACAATTTAGTCCAAGTGCACTGATGTATGTTTTCCCAATATCACTTGACACCAAACTTGCATGCAGCCTGCAGAAGCTTTAAAAATGCTCCTGCTGGCTGAGAGCAGATCTTTGGTCTGTTTCCCTGCCCGCAATGCTGTGGGCAATGAAACAGATCAAAATATTGCTCCTACCCAGAGGGAGAACCATTAGCAGCTTCTCCCTGCAGGCGGGAGCAATGCTGGCTTCTGCTGCATGCGTGGAGCCTGCTGGGGTTTCAGGGGCCTTCAGTGAATATATCTGGGTGCCAAGGTGGGCACCAGATGACCCATCTTCAATGATGCAGGCCCCGGGGATTGGACCTTCCGGCAGGAAAAGGCTCAGGGAGGTGGTGTCGCACACTTCACCATCCCCTTTACTTTAAAAAAGGCCCTGAAAGATGAGATCCCAAGGCCTAAGAAGGCTTGGGGAGGGGGGCATGTAGCCCTGATATTCAACAAATTCTTGCGAATATGCCTGCTCCATGCTGAGGAGGTGAGTGCCTGAAAGACCTCTATACACCTGCCAACTGCCCTGCAGTGGGAGGGTAGGAGGATCAGGAACAGGGTGTCCTGGCACATTCCTGGGAAGGCTTAGGGCCTCCTGCAGGGACTGCTGGCCCCACCCACACCCTTGCTCCCGGTTTCCAGCGCGCTTCGACGCAGGGTTAGAGTGGGACCAAAAATAGCCCCAGGACACCCTAAAAAAGTACCCCATCATGTCTGCGGACAACGGCCCGTCATGAAACCGTGCTTGATTTGTGGCAGTGGGCTACATTTTGGAAACATTCATGGCAAATTCAATGCAAGGACAACGGGAGGGAGGAGGGGAGAAGGCATGGACAACGAGAGTGTGGGCAGGGGAGGGGGTGAGATGGAACAGACAACGGAAGGGATGGGATTAGAGAAGGCAGTAGGAGAACCTTATTTTTAAAAAGTGCTCACAGTCTAAATAACACGTACCATGTAACACTGGAAGTAAAGGGGCCAGTAGCCATGGGAGGTTGCAAATGATGACATGGCCTTAATAAGGAGGGACTAACAAGTCTTTGAACGAATCCAAAGGCAGCATTTACGAAGAACAAATACACAAGTCAATGAAAAATATGGGAGGGGCAGTGGGCGGGGCTTCCCTCACGTACTGAACTACAGCAGACCTTCACCAGAGCAGCGCTTGCGTGCTGACTTTGGGCTCGATCTAAAAAGGAAGTTGGAAAATGTGTTTTTTTCCCATGCAATTTCCCATAGGAAATTTAGACATTGTTACAGCCAAAGCAGTGGAACATAATTACGCCAAACTGATCCAGAAAGCATGCTTACAGAATTTTGGGGTAAATCTGTTCAGTAGTTTTTGATAAATTAAGATTCAAAAGTTGTAGATATCTAGCAACGCAGTCCTTTTGTGTACTACTGGGGTACCACAAGACCAAAACACGCAATTTGATTGGCTCACTGCAACCTAAAGAGAAAGTTGCAGCCACCATTTTATCACTCTGGGACTCATCCCTGTGTACTCAAAAGCAAACAAAAATAAGCAATAAGGAGGCATGATTGGGCGGGGCGGGGCTTCCCTCACGTACTGAACTACAGCAGACCTTCACCAGAGCAGCGCTTGCGTGCTGACTTTGGGCTCGATCTAAAAAGGAAGTTGGAAAATGTGTTTTTTTCCCATGCAATTTCCCATAGGAAATTTAGACATTGTTACAGCCAAAGCAGTGGAACATAATTACGACAAACTGATCCAGAAAGCATGCTTACAGAATTTTGGGGTAAATCTGTTCAGTAGTTTTTGATAAATTAAGATTCAAAAGTTGTAGATATCTAGCAACGCAGTCCTTTTGTGTACTACTGGGGTACCACAAGACCAAAACACGCAATTTGATTGGCTCACTGCAACCTAAAGAGAAAGTTGCAGCCACCATTTTATCACTCTGGGACTCATCCCTGTGTACTCAAAAGCAAACAAAAATAAGCAATAAGGAGGCATGATTGGGATTCCCTGACCCCATTGCCCTTATGAGGGGTCCCAGAGGGATACATACACCTGGGGTCAAAGTAAAAAAAAAAAAATGTTTCCGTGGTCTAACAGTAGCACCGTAGTACTGCAGGTTCCGCTTGGTCGTTGTGCTATTTTGAGGTAGAACCACTGTACCTTGGTGCCACAAATAAAAAGGAAGGGCCCTGCGGTGCTGTAAGACCATTGGGCTTGGCCATCAATGGGATCTTCGCCACCTGTTGGGTCTGGCACAGTGTCTGGCCGCAGGCTAGGCCATACAACGAACTCCACACTGCTCAGTTTAAGGTCGTGCACGGTGGGTGGTATGTATAGCAATAAATATTCACTTTACATTAAAAAACCCTAGAATTTCACTGACAAAATAAAGATTAAAGTGACATTGTAGTTAGCTGAAAATATCAGTTAAAATAGTATGTTTAAACTTTGGCAACCACTAAAATTCACTGGCTACAGTTAACTCAGGAAACTATAACACAACCAATCACCATATGCTAGTTATGACCTTCCATATTACACCATTCATGACATGTTCTATCACATCATTGATAACATCATTGATGACAACAGAAATAACACCATTGATGACAATATTGAACATGGCGAGGGCATGAGTGGGAGGACAATGGAGCAGGGAGGGAGGGATAGAGCTATGCACACAGAGAACCACAGAACTAGGTGGGAGAGGGCTGTGACAGGGGCAGCAGCAGAGGGCAGTGGCAGCAAAGGGGCAGTGGTAGCACAAAAGACCAGGGAGTGATGGTCAGAGCAGGCACTTGCAGACTGAATGAAAGGGGCAGTCACAGGGGCAGCAATGGAGGGCAGTGACAGCACAGTGGCAGTGACAGCACAAAGGTCAATGGAGGGATGGGTGAGAGGCACACACATCGAGAACAAGGGTGGATGAGAGCAGGGTCAGGAATAGATGACAATGACAGTACAAGGGCACTAGCAGCATTTTGGACTAGTGAGATAGGGGGCAGGAACACACACATGGAGAACAAGGGTGGAAGGGGCAGTAATATAGGGCAGTAATAGGGGCAGTGGCAGTAGTGGAACCACAGACCATGGATGGACGGAGACAGGACATGCACACAGAAAACAAGGTGGCAGTAGGGAGAGGCGGGGGTAGTAACGGAGGTTGTGGCAGCACAGGAGCAGGGAAAGCATAACAGACCATTCAGGGATGCAACATGGCCATGCCATAGAATATGAGGGTAAGGGGAAAAGGGGGCAGTGACAGCACACAGGCAGTGGCAGTAGAAAAGACCAGGGAGTGATGTGGCTGCGCACTCCCTCGGAGAATGATGGTGGATGGAGAGAGGACAGGGACAGCAATGGAGGAAAGTGGCAGCACAATGGACCAGGGAGGAATGGGCCTGAGGCCGCAGAGTGACAACAAAGTGTGGCTCGGGGAGGGGGATTTTGTAAGGGCAAGGGCAGCAATGGAGGGCAGTAGCAGTGCAAAGAATGAAAGAAGAGGAGGGCAAAGAGACAAATTCAGAGAACAGGGGTGCAGGGATGAGTGGTCAGGGACAGCAGCAGAGGGCAGTATCAGCCCCAGGTAGTAGCAGCCCAACAACAGACAAGGTAGGAGGGGCTTGCAAAAGGAGAATATGGGGAGAGAAGGACAGGGACAGCACTGGTGGGCAGTAGTAGCATAGGGGGGCTGGCAGCACAATGAACAGGGCAGAAGGGGACTAGGAAATGCACATGGAGAACAGGGGAGGAGGGAAGGGAGGGGGGTTAGGGGCAGCAAAGAGGACTGTTTCAGAATTGCAGGATTGACAGCCCACCTGACCAGACATCGAGGGGGCAGGGCATTTGCACAGAAAACTGCAGGAGCTGGCCAGAACAGGTAGGGGTAACAACAGAGGGCAGTGACAGCACATGGGCAGTGGCAGTACAACATACCAGGGAGGAACCGGGCTGGGGTACACTCAGAATTAATGTGGGGAATGGGGAGAGTCCGGGGCATCAACCAAGGGCACTGGCAACATTGGAGTATGGCTGTACAAAACACCAGGGTGGGAGAGGGTTGGTGCATATAAAAGAAAACTTGATGGAAGGAGAAAGGGCAGGGGCAGCAACAGAGGGCAAGTCAGCACAGGGGCAGTGGCAGCACAATGTACCAGGGAAAAAGGGGGCAAATACACCGTAAATGGAGGAAGAAGGCTAGGACAGCAAGTGGCTCTATAGTGGTACCACAATGGACTAGGGAGAGAGAAGCAGTGGCACACACACACATCCAGAAGCAAAGCCTGCTTCAGGCTGTTATGCTACAGAGAGATACCTAGTAAACATTGGTTCAGCCATGCAAGCACAGAAGGGCTTTTGTCAGCAACCTGAAAGTAACCCATGGCTTTCCTGCTCTTAAATTTAAAAGGCAGGGCCCTAAATCCTATCATTGTTGTAGGGTTTTGAGTAAAGTGGGGAGTCCAAAATGGCACCCATGTCAAGAGCAATACCACCTGTGCTCTTATTACACACAGGTTTATTTTTAGATTTGACATTTACAACCAAGACAATTTTCACCAAACTCGAAGCACAATTCTTTTAAACCATTCTCACATTCTAAAGATTTACTCTCAATAGGTTCAGACACATGGTTCACTTGTGAATCACATTGCGTCCTTCTACGCACTCTTGCAAAGTGGCCTGTAATTCTGAAATAAGAACACTTTTGCCTGAGTGCAGGATACTGTTTATCATGGCCAAAATGCTCCTTACTACCAGATCGGTAACAAGCAGCATGATTCTCCTTAGGAGTGCATACCTCATGTGTAAGAACGTGGAGTTTCTTTCTGATAAAAGGATGATTTCCATGAAAAATTAACATCTGCCAGAGAAACTTTGTACACTGTGTGCTTTCCAGTGCTGCCACTTGAAGCAGCTTAAGCACTCATTTTACACAATTCAGATGTTTTGACTATGTCAATAAAATCTTTCAACGATGAGACACCTTCAATCCAAAATTACTACAGCATATTAGGATTGGTAAAATGTATTACAATTTGATCCCAAATTAAGTCATCATTCAAGTTTAAAAGTTTTCAGGTTACAAATAGCGTCCTCAATACTGTAGGCAGTCCTCTACATGTTTGAAACCCTTTGGGCCTTATTTATGAGAAGTGACGCATATTTACTGTATGACGCATCATGTCGCAAGGAATGACAGATACTGTCTGCATTACTGATGTATCTGTCGGCGCAAAACTGACGCATTGCTGGGGTGTGTCTGAAAACAGGCGCAAGTCCAGCAATGTGTCCTTTTACATGGGGTAAGCCCCATATGAAAGGGCCTGCAACAGTCTTTTCCTGCAGTGAGGCAGGCGTACGATATTGACGCAGTAGTGTCCTAGAAGAGGTACAGTGAAATCTGATAGATTTCACCGTGTCAATTCTACGATTCTTGCATGCAGGGGAACACCCGCCTTGCATACATTATACCTGACACAAGTATAGTGTAGGGCAGGGGTTTACAAAGTGACGCATCTGCCTAGATGCGTCACTATGTAAATAGGGCGTAACATGGCCTATTTTTTACCCAGCCAGTGCATCACAAAAAGTGATGCACTGCTGGCACAAAAGTGTCGCAAGGGCTCATAAATGAGCCCCTTTGTTTCTACTGAAAAAAAAAGAATCTACTAAAGGCAACACATGGTTTAATAATTGTGAATGTCATCAAAGACATTTTCAAAAATAATAGATTCCTCAAGAGCTTTTAAGCTTTTTATCCATTTGGTTATACATTCTAAAACTTTCTGTGCTAAAGTATGTAGTAATATTTTCTTTTCCAATTGATGGAGCAGGGTTTCGCATAAATGAAACCAGCTCAAATCGAGTATCCCCATAATATCTACTAACAACACATAGATGTGGTAAATACTAAGGCACATCCAACATGAACATAGGGGAATTGCTTGGCGAATGCGTGAAAATACACGTAAATAAATAATATTGTAATAACCTTGTGTTTTGAAAGTAAACAAAGAAGTTGCACGAGTAGGCCGCATGTATATCAATGTTTTGCGCGTTGCATCCTGCTTTAAAGGTTTCATATTAATGCCGCTTTTGCACTAAGCTTATGCTAGGTAACATTAATGGGGAAGTAGTGCAAGGTGGGTGGGAAACAGTGAAGGTTGCATTGTCATATAATTAATAAATGTTCGTTTTCATCTACTTTAGTGTGCTGAATGAAGCCTCCATTTTTGAAGGTTGACATGACTGGGAGGGGGAAATTTCCTCGGAACGAGTCTGCTCTAACATGAGACAAGCAAGATGTGCTGAGCATCGCAGATGACATGAAGGAGTGAAGGCCAGAGTGTCGGATGACTGCCAATTGTTGTACCCGAGCGTGAGACCTGGGATGTACCCAGCGAAAATATTGACTGATGAAAGACGAATATACTAAAATGTATCTTATATGGGGAACGCATGAACACACTGAAATTTGGACCATGGGAACCATTTTACACAATAAAGTTGTTGAATAAATGCAAAGTCATGGTGGCGTGACCATGCCACCCCTTAACACCCACCAATCCCTGTGCGAGTTGAATGTAGAATGCGACATTAGTGGGTTGGTCATATCACTTTTAGGGTATATCTGGTGTGCCTTTAGGGGTGTGGGTTAGCTTAGGCTGGCAGGAGAGAAGAGGGGAGATGCGTCACTGTCCGTCGGTTTACAGAGAGGCCTAACTGTTTCTATCCTGTCCTGTTCCTGACCAAATATCTTGCATTTCCTGATTACCTTTCGGGGAACCTCCATCATCTCCTGGGTCCAGGGGGTGGTTTTCCTACAGACCGATAGGTTTGTATCTAGCCTATGTCGATCTCAGAATCTCTGCATTAATGTACTTATTTCTGAATCTTTTGCCTCTCCACCTATCCACTCCGTCAACAATATATTGATATGCATAATTTTAGATGAATCTGATGTCTTTTCATCTATCCCTCTGTTAGGTAATATTTGTTTGGCATAATTATTTTGCTGAATCCTTTGTCTCTTACTCGATCCACTCCTTCGTTGCATAATGTCGTTGCAGAATGAGTCTGTATAAATTGCATTATTTCTAGGCCTGGGCCAAAATTCCGTTCCGTTCGTGGAAATTGCAATAATTTGGCATTTTTGCATTACACGGAAAGCGCAAAAATGTCAAAATTTCCGCAATCCGCAGCTTAGCGATAATTTGTTTCTTGCTCGCGCTGTAAAAAAATACATTCTCGCGTGCGCGCGATCGCCTTACATGAATCCCCGCGTTCGCTGACAAGTTTTCCCGACCCGGTCGCGTTCTTCACGAGATATTGGATTGTTGGTAACCATTTTGCGCTGTCTCGCAACAGTTCGCGCTCGCATTATTGTCACTTGTCGCGCGATCACGTCATTCTTCTCGTTATCATGCACCGCGCGAGTATGAGAAGATTGAGATCTCGAACATGTCATTCTCCACCGTGAGCAAGAGAGTGAGGACGCAGGCACGTCTAATCGAACGCGAAAAGGAGAAAGAGACCCCGAACACGTCATATCCAACGCGACAGGGAGCGAGAGAACATGATCAAGTCATTTTCGACACGCCATCGACATCCGGCGGAAGTAATGTGAAGCTCGAGAACTCGAACATGTACAATTTTCAATTTGGAGAAGAATATCAGCTCTAGCAGCATGAAACCTTCTGCAAATGATGATTTTGGATGAAAACAACTCCTCAGATTGACATTTGGCTGTCCTTTTTTGTGCAAGGAGTCCTTTTTTAAAAAGGTGTGGCGAGGGAGGAAGTTACACAGAATCTCCAACTTCCTGTTCCTGTCCAGCAGGCACCTCCCAGTGCTTTGTCCATCTCCTGCTCATTCTGCCTTTGGATTTTGAGCTGGAAAGATCACTCTTTTTGTCTGGTGCATCATTGCAATTGGATTTGAGGATTTTTTGATTTGGATATTTTACAAGTAAGTGGTTGTTGTGTCTGTTTGATTGTGGGCATTGCAGTTGTTGTAACTACAATTTATTTTTGGTAACTATCATCACTCCTTTTTTTAAAAATGTTGTGGGTAGTAGTAGTCAGTAGTAGGCCCGAGCTAGTCATGGGCATGGCCTCATGGGTGTGTGCATGATGAAGCAACTGTTCCTTTGGTTTTTTTTTTATGTATTTCATTTTCAAGCATCATTTAGGGCATGGATGGCATTGGATTGAGTTGGGGAAGTGTGTTTTTTTGGGGTGGGCTTTCTGATGTTGTTGGGCCTGGCCATGTGGCTGGTGGACAATTTGAAGCCTAGGCCTGCAAGCTTGCCTGGCCTTGTCTGCCAACAGCCCTGCTTTCATCCGCTAGGATCAGAGCAGGTAGCCACAGCTTTATTAATCAAGTGTTTTCTGTGTGGTCTGTTGAAATTAGACATCATTTAGGGCATGGCTGGCATTGGATTGAGTTGGGGAAGTGTGTTTTTTTGGGGTGGGCTTTCTGATGTTGTTGGGCCTGGCCATGTGGCTGGTGGCCATTTTGAAGCCTAGGCCTGCAAGCTTGCCTGGCCTTGTCTGCCAACAGGCCTGCTTTCATCCACTAGGATCAGAGCAGGTAGCCACAGCTTTATTAATCAAGTGTTTTCTGTGTGGTCTGTTGAAATTAGACATCATTTAGGGCATGGATGGCATTAGATTGAGTTGGGGAAGTGTGTTTTTTTGGGGTGGCCTTCCTGATGTTGTTGGGCCTGGCCATGTGGCTGGTGGCCATTTTGAAGCCTAGGCCTGCAAGCTTGCCTGGCCTTGTCTGCCAACAGGCCTGCTTTCATCCACCAGGATCAGAGCAGGTAGCCACAGCTTTATTAATCAAGTGTTTTCTGTGTGGTCTGTTAAATTTAGACATCATTTAGGGCATGGATGGCATTGGATTGAGTTGGGGAAGTGTGTTTTTTTGGGGTGGCCTTTCTGATGTTGTTGGGCCTGGCCATGTGGCGGGTGGCCATTTTGAAGCCTAGGCCTGCAAGGTTGCCTGGCCTTGTCTGCCAACAGGCCTGCTTTTTCATCCACTAGAATCAGAGCAGGTAGCCACAGCTTTATTGATCAAGTGTTTTTGTGTGGTCTGTTGAATTTAGACATCATTTAGGGCATGGATGGCATTGGATTGAGTTGGGGAAGTGTGTTTTTTTGGGGTGGTCTGTCTGATGTTGTTGGGCCTGGCCATGTAGCTGGTGGCCATTTTGAAGCATAGGCCTGCAAGCTTGCCTGGCCTTGTCTGCCAACAGGCCTGCTTTTTCATCCACTAGGATCAGAGCAGGTAGCCACAGCTTTATTAATCAAGTGTTTTCTGTGTGGTCTGTTGTATTTTCAGACATCATTTAGGGCATGGATGGCATTAGATTGAGTTGGGGAAGTGTGTGTTTTATTGGGGTGGGTTTTCTGATGTTGTTGGGCCTGGCCATGTGGCTGGTGGCCATTTTGAAGCCTAGGCCTGCAAGCTTGCCTGGCCTTGTCTGCCAACAGGCCTGCTTTTTCATCCACTAGGATTAGAGCAGATAGCCACAGCTTTATTAATCAAGTGTTTTCTGTGTGGTCTGCTGAATTTTTACACATCATTTAGGGCATGGATGGCATTGGATTGAGTTGGGGAAGTGTGTTTTTTTGGGGTGGTCTTTCTGATGTTGTTGGGCCTGGCCATGTGGCTTTTGGCCATTTTGAAGCCTAGGCCTGCAAGCTTGCCTGGCCTTGTCTGCCAACAGGCCTGCTTTCATCCACTAGGATCAGAGCAGGTAGCCACAGCTTTATTAATCAAGTGTTTTCTGTGTGGTCTGTTGAATTTAGACATCATTTAGGGCATGGATGGCTTTGGATTGAGTTGGGGAAGTGTGTTTTTTTGGGGTGGCCTTTCTGATGTTGGTTGTCTTAAAGACATGCTTTTTTTGTATGTGTCTGGTGTGTTGGTGTGCAATGCATGCACCCTGCAGACCTTTTTGGGGCCTGTGAATGTTCGTATTTCCATTTTGTTGCATTAAAAAGGCAGAGCAGTGTGCTTTAGCATGCATCCTTTACCTGGCTTTTATAGGACTTTTGTCAGCTCCTGGTGTTTCCCAGGCCCCCTGCTTGTTTTTGATTTGTGAGTGTCCATGTGGCTGGTGGCCTTTTTTTGTGTTTGGATTGGGAGTTATTAGTGTCCTGCTTTTGCCATAGGCCTGCATGGTTTTCCTATTGGCTATTTGGCTTACTGCTTCCATCCATCCACCCCCTTTGCCAGCAGCAGCTCCATGGATGCTGAGATGCTCAAATAACTTAATGGCAAATAGGGTCCACCCCACTTCCATTGCATTTTTATTTTGGTGGTTATTATTAACTTTCCTATCCTTCCTGAGAGTGTAGTGTGTGACTGTACACAGTAGTATAACTTAGCCCTTGTTAAAAAAAAAGTAATAAATGGCTAGACTATATCTTTTGTTTGCACTAGTACAGTACTAAGTAACTGAACCACAACAACAAATGCAACATTTCACTGATGTTCTTCTCCTGGCTTATTTGCTTTTAGGTGCACAAAAGACAGAGGAGGAGGTGTCAGAAGCATCACCCGGCTACCCGTTGTACTGCCAGCCATACAGAAGTCCTGCTGCGGATCACGTCCACGTGTGACCAGAACTTGTTGTGCATCTGCATCCTGCCTGACATCTGAAGAAGATGGCCCCAAAGAAAGGTACCAGGTCCAGTACCAAGAAAGTTGCTGGTGAGAAGAAGGATCAGAAAAAGGAAGTGCCATTAACGTCAAAGAGCTCTCCAACCCCGACGGCGGGAACAATGACATCACTCCCTCGCAAGACCTCTGCGACTCCCTCGCAGCCTTCTTCCACGACAAGATCGCCAACATTCACAACAGCTTCGGCCCACCAACCACGAACCACACCACCGAACCGATGCCCCCCACCGCCACCCTCCGCACCTGGACCCCAGTCAGCACCGAAGACACAACACGCACAATGAACACCATCCACTCCGGATCCCCTACGGACCCCTGCCCACACCACATCTTCAACACGGCCGACCACATCATCGCACCCCACCTCAGCGACATCATCAACGCCTCCTTCAACACCGCCACCTTCCCGGAGTGCTGGAAACATGCCGAGATCAGTGCCCTGCTGAAGAAACCAACTGCAGACCCCTCCGACCTCAAGAACTACCGCCCCATCTCGCTCCTCCCGTTTCCTGCCAAAGTCATCGAGAAGACCATCAACAGACAGCTAGCCGCCTTCCTCGAGACCAACGGATCCCTCGACCACTCGCAATCTGGCTTCCGAGCCAACCACAGCACGGAGACCGCCCTCATCGCAGCCACAGACGACATCAGATCCCTAATGGACAACGGGGAAACTGCGGCCCTCATCCTCCTGGACCTCTCCGCAGCGTTTGACACTGTCTGCCACCGCACCCTGGTACAGCGCCTGAACAACACCGGCATCCAGGAGAAGGCCCTGGAGTGGATCACCTCATTCCTCGCCAGAAGAACCCAGAGAGTCCGC
Source organism: Triturus cristatus (assembly GCF_964204655.1). Classification (NCBI taxonomy): domain Eukaryota; kingdom Metazoa; phylum Chordata; class Amphibia; order Caudata; family Salamandridae; genus Triturus; species Triturus cristatus. The sequence goes on from NC_140587.1 coordinate 674,774,524, forward strand.
CTCCCCCCGTTCCGGTCAGCGGCCACCGAAGTCATCTGCGGCGTTCCACAAGGGTCATCGCTCAGCCCCACCCTCTTCAACGTCTACATGAGCCCCCTAGCAACCATCGCACGTCAACACAGCCTCAAGATCATCACCTATGCCGATGACACCCAGCTGATCCTCTCCCTCACCAGCGACCCGGACGCCGCCAGAGCCAGCCTACACGAAGGGATGAAAGACGTCGCCGAATGGATGAAGAACAGCTGCCTGAAACTGAACTCAGACAAGACGGAGGCCCTCATCCTGGGATCATCACCCTCCGCCTGGGACGACTCCTGGTGGCCCCCCGCCCTGGGAGCCACCCCCAAGCCAACGGACCATGCACGCAACCTAGGCTTCATCCTGGACTCCTCCCTCTCGATGACCAGACAAGTCAACGCCGTCTCGTCTTCATGCTTCAACACCCTGCGCATGCTTCGAAAGATCTTCCAGTGGATCCCCACCGAGGCCAGGAAGACGGTCACCCAGGCCCTCGTCACCAGTCGGCTGGAGTACGGGAACACACTCTACGCCGGCACCGCCGCCAAACTCCAGAAGAAACTCCAACGGATCCAGAACGCCTCAGCACGACTCATCCTGGACATCCCCCGACACAGCCACATCTCCGGACACCTGCACTGGCTCCCCGTCAACAAAAGAATCACGTTCCGACTCCTCACCCATGCACACAAGGCCCTCCACGACCTGGGCCCCAAGTTCCTCAACAGCCGCCTGACCTTCCACAAGCCCACCCGCCAGCTCCGCTCCGCCAGCCTCGCTCTCGCCACCGTCCCCCGCATCCGCAGAGCCACCGCCGGAGGAAGATCCTTCTCCTACCTGGCAGCCAAGACATGGAACTCCCTCCCCATCCACCTCCGGACAACGCAAGACCATCTCGCCTTCAGGAAGCAACTCAAGACCTGGCTGTTCGAGCAGTAGCGTTCCCCCCCCCCCAGCGCCTTGAGACCCTCCGGGTGAGCAGTGCGCTATACAAATGCCTATGATTGATTGATTGATTGATTAACCACGACTGGTGGTGTGCCGGGCAATGTTTTTTTTGGCACCAAAAAAGTTATGCCTGCAGCAGCGTTGTCCGGGAACCAAGCTGGGAGCAGCACAGCGGTCCAACCCCACCAACCTAGGCCCAAGGGCTTTAGTGTCGCAGAGGTAGCCAGTCTACTAATGAGCAGCGATGTTGAAGAAACGTCATTACCGCAATGTAGTACACAATCAAGTTCAACGCAGGCGCAAACTCAGCATATAAGTGTGCAGCCGCAACAAGAACTGTATATTGAGTATTGTGAGTTCCTTCCTTTAAAAAAGTGTTTTGAGTTCTGAGCTCAAGATTATAAAACTAATTGACTAAGTGAAGCAATTGGCTCACTTGTATTAACTAATTGGTCAAGGACCATTGTTTTTGGTATCAAGTCTACACCCAGGTCCCCATACCATGGGTTACCCCATTTCTGTAATGGCAACAAGAACAGCAGCAGCCGCAACAAGAACAGCAGCAGCCACAACAAGAACAGCAGCAGCAGCGGCAGCAATAAGAACAGCAGCGGCCGCAACAAGAACAGCAGCAGCCGTAACAAGAACAGCAGCGGCCGCAACAAGAACAGCAGCGGCCGCAACAGCCCACCATAGTAGTTGTTGCTCCTGACGTAGGGGCATTTCAGGAAATTGAGCTTCCTGTAGACAATCTGGAGCAAAGTCAAACCACTGTTTCAGAAGATCTATTGTCTTTCAGACCACCAGCAAGGAAAAGGAGGCTTAGTCCATCATCTTCTTCTTCAAGCCCCGCTTCTGATGATCGTGATGCCACTTGGCTCCCACCAGCTCAGTCTGAGAGTGATATACGCCACAAGACAATGCTTCTGAAAAGGAAGGTCCCAGAAAAACTTAGAGTTATGGAGGTAGATGTAGAAGAGGGGGGTGATGATGTTTATGAAGACGAGCCAGTCATCACACACATTACTCCTGCCCCAAAGGGATCGGAGACCAACATTCTCACCCTATCCAAAAAGGCTGCTACTGAGCGGGATGTAGCATGGATATCACCAACAAAGGTTACACCACCACTACCTCCAGCTGCCATATTTTCCAAGGCCCAGCAGGGACCTACATCCAGCTCAACCATCTCAGTAGGTAGTGGTAGTAAAAGTCACAGTCTAGGTGCACAGGGTCACATTTCAAGCACACTCTCCAGTTCATCTGGTATTGAAAGTGGCACATCCAGCAGTGCCAGAAAGTTCTCCTCCCCTGTTTGGGACTTCTTTTCTGTTAGCGCCAAGGAGGAGAACGTTGCTATATGCTCAATTTGTCGGCAAGGTGTTCAGCGTGGTAAGCTTGGTACAAACTGTGGTACCGGAGAACAAGCAAGTCATCTCAGAATACACCACACTATCGTGTGGGAGGATCACCTACTTCAGTTAAAAGAAAACTCAACCCATTGAAGTTGGTCAGGAAGAATCAGGGAGCGATATTATGGCGGTGGAAGGTGAAGAAGAGGGAGGCATTTCTAGCCCTGTCCCCAGTAGTGCAGTGGTACTGCCCACATCCTCCTCAGTAACATCAGAGTGGCACCGCAGTAAGAGCCATACTCTGAGTCAGGCTGAGACACCAAGGCGACCGAGTACCGCAATGAGACAATCTGTGTCGTTGAGCCTTAGTGGGTTAATGAAAACAGCACCACAAAGGAAAGTAATCCAGCCTACCATTGAGAGCATGTTTAGGTTGGAGGGGCAGTTCCAACGCAACCACCCAACGGCACGTTTGTACAATGCAAAGCTGGCTAAAATGTTAGCGCTGGACCTTCTTCCTTTTTCATCTGTGGAAGGGGTGGGTTTCCTTGAATTTGTGTCTGCCATCTGCCCTAAATGGAAGGCTCCCAGCCGGTCCTATTTCGCAAGAATTGCTGTTCCGGCACTACATCATGATGTGCTGGAATTGGTTGGACAAGCTTTGCAGCAGAGTGCTGTTCACAATATCCACCTGACAACAGACATGTGGACCATTTGCCAAGCCACAGATTACATGTGCATCACTGCACACTGGATCTCTTTTGTGGGGGTTAGAGGTAAGCTATCTGCACCAGTTGCTGTTGACACAGCTGCGATTTTTGAAGGTACTCGGAAACATGCAACTGTAGCCATGTTCGCCATGGAGAAATCTCATACGGCTGAAAACATTTTACACGAGTTTCGCAGCAAGGTTTTGGAATGGCTGCGGCCAAGAGGGCTTGGTATTGGTTTTGTTGCCACAGACAATGGCAGTAATGTACTTAAGGCCATGGAACTTGGTTCCTATTTCAGGGTTCCGTGTTTGGCGCACTGCATAAACATTATAGTTCAAGACTTTCTGAAAAAAGAACCCACAGTCAGCAATTTACTGGCCATCTGCCGAAGAATATGCACTCATTTCAGTCAACCTTTTAAAGCTCGGAAGCAGCTGAGGATCATCCAATGTGAACATAGGATGCCAGTCAAGGCACTCATCCAGGAGGTAGCAACACGTTGGAACTCAACGTATTACATGCTTGATCGTCTGTATGAGCAGTACAGGTCATTCCATGAATATGTCTGGAAAAGAAGAGGGGATGCTTATGTTAAAGGCATGAACCTTGAGATGGAGCAATGGAGCCTAATTAAATGCCTGACTGAGATGCTTTGTCCTTTTGAGGTCTTCACACGTGAAGTCAGCAAGGAGGACTGTACAATGGGCCAAGCTATCCCATTATTGCAAATGCTAGAGCATCAGCTGAATAATGTGTCTGAATCAGACAAAGGTGTAGAGGACAAAAGGGAAGCCTATGACTTGGTGGAGAGCTTATCCCGTTGCTTAGCTGAAAATGTAAGGATACAAAATAAAATTTTGTCAAAAGAACATTACATTTGTGCCACAATTCTGGATCCACATGCAAAATTTGGACTGAAGACATTCTTTGCTTTTTCCGAGATTGATGTTACCCGCTACAAAACTTGTATAGCTGAAGCAGCCAGTAAGTTGGAAAACGAACGGCTGCTAATTAAAACCCCGTAAGATCAACCCACAAGAAGTACTGCAGCAGGCCATGCAGGATCAAGTGCAACTTCGTCGGCTGAGGGCAGTGCGTTTGGATCACAACACTCACCATCACTATCGACCACAGCAACAATAACTGGATCATTAGGCCGAGTACAATCATTTCACGATTGGTATGTAAAATTAGGCATTAATAAGCACAGTGCTGATGTACAGCGAAAAGAGCACAAAAGCTTACCAGCAGCAACCCTGAACATTGAGCGGATGGTCCAGGCCTATCTGGACGACCCAACAGAGGTGTACATTGATCAAAACCCATTGCAGTATTGGTATAGGAAAAGGTCTGAATGGCCACAGCTCAGCAGGCTGGCGATAAGCTATCTGGCTTGCCCTGTCGCAAGTGTCTCTTCCGAACGTGTTTTCAGTGCTGCTGGTTCCATTGTAACATTGAGAAGGACCAGTCTCTCGCCCAAAAACGTGGAGAGGTTAACAATGATCAAAATGAATCAGCACTTCATACCACCGAATTACACAATACATGAAGCAATGGAGAAAGATGAGGACAGCGGCTCAGGTGACGGAAGTAGTGTGTCACATGATGATTATTACCTACTACTGGCTGACCCCCCAGAGTTTGAGGACGAGCTATACTTCCCTGACAATTAGGCTTGCACTTACTGTCTTCCTCCCTTTTTTCCCACCTTTATTTGTGTGTCTGTTGTTCCGGTTACAAACTTGTGAATCACAACAAATCCATTACCACCGTCTTCTACTCTTCTTATATAATATACAATTTTCAGGTGTCTGCAATTTGACAGTACAGTCCTCCGAATCCAGCTCCTCTGCTCCATCATACTGAATCTCCCGCCCAAATCCATTGCCCTCATGAATGATGATTGGATGATGGTAAAATACTACAAGAACAAATTCAAACTTTCCTAGTCCTGCCAAAAGAAGTGGAGCATGAATCAGATGACTACTATAGCTATCCTCCTTTCAGAGCCAAGAGAGACAGGCCATTAACTGAAAATAAGATGGAACAGGTAATGATTGATGCCATGCATTGGACGCAGAGTCGCAGACTGAATGATTTTGTTGTGTTTGTTGTGCATGAATTTATGTAATTGTGCACTGCCACCAATCAACTTTCTACAGAACACACTAAACTTAACTCAAGGTGAATTCAATTTTCCCCTTCTTGCAAATAAGAATTTGGACTTCTCCTGCAACTTGGTGATACATTGCTTTTAATTCAATACAGGAAGGGGACTCACTCAATCTGCACAATGAGTATGATTGACACAACAGCACCGTCCATCATGATGATGGCGAAATAGACGGCCCGTTAACTTAAGATGAGAAGGAACAGGTAATGACAATTAATGGCATGCATTGGACACATGACTCTGAGTGATTGGTCTTTGTGTTTTCGTTGTTTGTTTGTTGTGCACAAAGTGAAGTCAAAGTGTACTAGTAATCTATCTTTCTGTACACACTAAAGACTGACTCAAGTCAATAATATTTCTACTCTTGTGTAATAACAATTTTACTTCTACTGCAGGCCGATCTTCACAGTCAGTCAGTAAAAGTATCGGAGATGATGATGAAGTCAGGGGGACGTTTCATGAGTGGCATAAAACTTAAAAGCCTAAAGGTAAACACGTCAACAACAACTATAGCAGACCCAAATTTCTGTGTAGAAGTGGAAAAGAGTGTAGCGGTGGGATGACTGCGGTGCATTGATTTACTAACTTAAACTGTAAAATGCTATGTTTGGAATCGATAATGTGCTTTGCCTTTGTCCAACTCTTTAAAAAAAAAGAAAAAAAGTACTCTAAAGTCTTAACGTAGGATGTGCTACTGCTAAGCACTGTGGGCCTGCTCTCTCCTGTTATTGTTGAAGGTCAATGCTGGAAACAGACTAGAGTAGAGATGATGCATACATGCCACCTCGGAAAGTGTTCTTGTTGGCTTGGCAGTTCGGGTTGGACTGTTCCCATGAGGCACAGGGTCAGACTGATTTGCAAATGGCCATGTCTGAACTGGGGTGGCAGAGTGGGCTAAAGAACGGTGATGGATTAAACCCAGATCAGTTGACTGCGGGTGAGTGCTTGCAATGTTCAACACTCCGTCCATCATTTCCTTTGGTTTTTGCCTTGTTGCACTACACCATAACTTGTGCATTTGTTTCAACTTTGTTTCTCAATATCCCCTTTGGTTTTCCATCTATAATTACACGCCGGGCCCTGCCCTATACTTTGGAAAACATTACAGTGCACACTTACCTTACCAATAAATCTATTTTTTTTTTCCAGCCGGGCAGTGGCGAGGCGACACACCCAAGATTGATGGACGAGAGGACCAAGAGGAATGCCGAGATGCAAATCCAGTCCACATTTTTTACCAGGATAACACAGTAACAGTATCCACTTTTATTTTCTTTTAAATAATTTGATTAATATTTTGTATACAATCTTTACAACAGTGTGTTCTTGGAGTTGTTATTATCATCATAAGGTTTGCTCTCTGTTTACGATTCTTCCCTACCAATATTTAAAATTTCTATTTGCTATCTGTAAAAGTATTAAGGCCGGAACAACAGAACAAGAACTAGAAGTGTATGTAATCCGGGTCTCTCATCATCATGCAGGCATTTCCTTTTTCTCCCTTAACATATGGATATGGTAGTCTTCAATGATTGTCATTTGTTTGTCCATGCATACTGTTTTTCTATGTCAAATCTTTCCCAAAAACCCCCTTCCCATCCATTCAACAAACCCTAACCCTCTTCCCCCGGGCTGTGTGACTTATTGTCGAGGTGTGACTAAATTAAATGTACACCAATACTTAATCACACACTTACTGGGGCGGATGTGGCGAAAGCAACAGTACTTCAATTTCAAGGCAGAGCGATGATCTTCTTCTGCTTGCCCACCCATGAGTAGGATATTTTAGAGGTTATTTTATTTAACAAAGGAACATATACCTCAGCATTAAATGCCGGCATTGATTGGATTTGTTTGTTGTCATTTCTCATATACAGCACTAACTAACTGACTCGACACAACTATAGTTTGTAACTCTGTCTAGTAGGCTATCCCAACCACCATTATGCTTTGTTGTAAAATATGTTAGCATATTATTGTTGCTCGGTAAGTTCTGTACTGTACTTCATTCTACTACTCCTCTAACAGTCTCTCAAAGGCGATTGACTGTCTCCTTTTCTTTTTTTGCAAATGCTGCCGCTCTGCCAGTGTCTACTACTACTACTATACTACCACCACCACCACCCCAATCATGGCATGTTAGAAAAAGGAAACCATCTTCACCATGCAGCCATTGCTGTGCCAAAGTTAAACATAAACATCAAGCACAGGTAAGAGAGAAGTTTGGGGAGGCAGAATCAATAATGGACATGTTGTCAATGATTTCAATTTCACACACCAGTCCAGATAAAGAATGCATAGACTAGAGGACAGACTGAAAGTACTAGAAGGACAAGTCAATCAGTGAGGTGTGTCGCATCTATCTGTTTGTGTCTTACACAGTCAGCCAATTATTTAAATCAAACACAGGCTATGGGCGGCCCTGCACCAGCAAGGAAACAGTGTGATGTAAAACAGTTACCCCACCTACAAAACATTAACAACATTGCATGTAACATAGAAAAATATATTTAATTTACCCTAACAAAAATAAACTAAACCCATAAAAGCTGACCCACCCCCCTCCCTAACCCCAACCAATGTCCATAGGAAAGTCCAGGAGAAAAAGTCCGTAAAGCAAAAACCCAAACCCAACACCCAAACCAGTTCCCACCCACCCAACCAAGAATTAAAAAAGGGGCAGAACTTGATGACAGGGACTAAGGTGTGGGGCGGGACTCAAGGAGGACACGCATCTGCTCCTCTAAACGGGCACAGTGGGGGTCACGAGAGATGGCACTACGGTGGCGGCGGGCAGCCGCCAGATGGTGGCGCCGTACCGCTGGAGGGTGTTGGCTGGGGCCCGGGGCACTGGAGGAGGCTTCAATTGCTGCCGCAGTCTCCTCCTCCTCCTCTGCTAAGACCACCAGCCGCCGGCATTCCTGCTGGATTGCCTCCAGCTTCCGGCGCCATGCCTTGGCGGCCAACTCCTTTCGGTTGAGTTTAGGAGTAGCTGTGCATCAAAAAGAAAAAAACAAGACAATTGTAAAATATACTCTTAGAAAAACAGTAAGACAAGTTAATTATGTATACACATAGTGGCATGGTAGAGTAGCACTATAAAGCACAGTAGTACATAATATTTTAAATCTCGCCCGTCCTTTTTCCTTCCGCCCGTCTTTCACTTTTTAGTTGAACAGTGCACCAGGTGCTCTTCTCCATAAAACTTTCAAAGCGGAGTTGAAATCAGATAGATGAGGCCATTGGTTACTCAATACTCCCGCTCCTATGCCAATTAAAGGGATTCTAGTCTTCTAGTTCACTCTTCAAACGTTCACAACACATCATACTTACTTATGACATCGGATGGCGGGCGGACTTTGGCCGCCCGCCATCCTCACGCTAAAAAGGGTGGGGGTCCGATGGGGACAATTAATTAGGATGATGCGCCCGGCACAGTGGCGGGCGCATCCTGTTTTTTTTACATTCTGGTTGGCGGTGCCGAAAGCAATGCTAAAAATACATGTTGCGCTGCTTTTCCAAGCACAACATGACGGGCCCGCACGGAGCCTGTCACGTTTTGCTTTGAAAGGCAGGGGGGGTACCATAGCATAGGTAGGTACCCTCCATGGGGGCCCCCAAGCATACTCTGCAATGTCTGCATGCCTTTCTGTGGCGGACGGCAATGCCGCCACGCAAAGGCATTCCAAAATGCAGATTATATGGCTGGCGGTGTGTTCAGAGAGACACCACCGCCATATTGAACCCTTTTCCGCCTGGTCGACATGTGGGGGGTCTGACTCTTTTCTACAGGGATGGCGGGAGGTTTGCCCCTGCAGTGCCTGCGGTGAATACCGCCGGCCCGGAAGGCAATACGCCCGCCATCCTAATGGGGCCCTAAGTCTCAACAGTACAGTATACATATACATACAGTACACCCTTGCAGTGAGTGTACTGTCAAGTTCAACAATAGTTAAGGATTATGAATCTAACTTACCACCGCCCACCACTGGTGCTGCCACTCCCCCTACTGCTCTGTTGGTATCTGCAGCAACTGCCGCATCCTCTCCCTCCACGTCGCCTTCGCTGGCCCCGGCAACGGTGGTCGGTAGTGCGCCGAGAAAACATTACACATTTATTAGGCGTCATATACACCTCCCCCCTATTGATCAGTAGCAAGGTTGAAAAATGAGTTCATACTAACATACATCACTAGTGCAAATCAGGTAGTAGTAGAGTAGACACTAATAGTTATATACGGTCATTCTAGCCTTTGCTTAGTTAGCCTGAGCCATGGAACCATTTTACCTTTTTGTCTTTTATTTTTGCACATGTGATGTTACCTTGCAGCTTTTTGTATAAGACACCTTTGAGCCCACATGACCTGCCTCACACTGCTACTGTATAGTCTACGCGCTGCGTACAAGCGGTCAACAAAAACATTAACAAGCCACTTTTTTAGGAAGTACTGGTGTACTGTTAGTCCATATTGCTTATCCATAAATGCTACACTTTTTGGCATGGCTGAGAAATGCTTGCAAGTTGCAATATACTAACGCGCACCATTTCATTTTTCGCATTACAGACGTAAGATTCCCTTCTACAAACCAGAGCTTTGTAGAGCTTCTGAATGATGCAACGACTACCAGTACTAGGTTCTTCTAAGGTGAGGGGTCCCTTCACTCACATCTTCATTTATACATTTATATAAACTAAATTCCTTGGGGATGGTGGTGCTGCCTTCCACCACTGTTCAGTTATCATGATTTAATTCCCAACTGTAAGTAAGTGTAACAATGTTTATTGTTTAAATGTTATTGATTTTCTGGTTGGTGCTGCATTTTATAATAGAACAATGTACAGAGCTTCTCAATTCAAAATAAACATTTTGAACTTCCATAGACTTGGTGGTATTTAGTGTGGACTAACTTACACGAGTGAGCAAATTAAAGTAAGGGTGTGCATGTGCATTGCTTCCACGACTGAGAGGTTGGGTGTGTTATGTTCTGGGTTGTCTACTTGTTGGGTATCTTGGGGGGAGGGTTCGGAGACCTAATAGTTATGACAAGACAGTACTATAGTCGAGGAGGGGATTGTGGTGGGTTCTGAATTTCTGATTGAGGTGTGTGAGGAAGGTCCAACCTACCATCACCAACATCCTATTTTCTTGTGCAAAGGTCTGTGTATGTGCAAGATCCCTACAACAGTAGTAGTATGTCCTATAGGCTATCCTATCAAAATAGTAATAAATCTGGTTGGGCTTTTGTTGCTGTGAATTTTCAAAGCCTCAAGATTAACAAAGACTCAAGATCAATAAGACTAGAAGTAGTACAAGAGGACGACCGAAAGGATTGGACTCAATGGCTAGAGCTACTGGTGAATATGAGTTTTATATTACAACCTTTCACATAAAGAGTGGCACTGGCCAACTGGGCAAGCTTAGCTACTACAGTACAGACAGGCTGATAGTAGTAGTAGTACTGAGAGTCATCATAGCAGAGGCAGGGATACGATTTTTGAAACCGTACAGATCGAAGGATAATTGTTGGTAAAAGAATAGCATTTGGAAACTGAAACAATAGTTCGTGAAAAATTTGGTGCAGTAAAAGTTATGGAATAAGAAATATTATTAAAAAACAAGAAGGCTTACTGGGGCCAGCAGAGGAGCCCTCATTGGTGTCCTCCTGGTGTTGCTGTTCGGACTGTTGTCCCGCCGACTCCCCACTCCCTGTCTGTCTGCCCCTGGGTGCTGATGAACAGAAAATATATAAGAAAGAGACACACATTGATGGATGGTGTCAAACAAATACAATATTTTTCAACAACGGTCAAAAAACACTTATGTAAACAATAATTGCAATAACTAATTTGACCGATCTCATCTGGTCAACAAGTAGTATCGGGGGATTCGCGGATCGACTACTTAAGTTACTATTAATCAACAGTAATCCAGTCTTCCATTCTGATTCCAGATACTAAGTTACAACTAAGCTAAGTTGACCAGCTAAGTACCCTGAGGCGGAAGCCGGGGTGTCTGTGTTGCTGCTAGACTAGCGTTTTATTTTATTCATTGTCAAACTGCACTTTGTTTCTTGTCTTGATTTTAATAAACTGAAAACTCACTTAGTCAGCTGCTTTGCTCTTTTGCACTAAACTGCGCCGAGGGGGAAGACCAAAATCCCTACTGAGCGTCACTGCACCCACGTGACTCGGGGCCACGCCCACCCACGTAGCCACGCCCACTCCAGGAAGTAGAAAAGCGCCGTGCTCGCTCTAAGCCGGTGTTGACCAGCTAAGTACCCTGAGGCGGAAGCCGGGGTGTCTGTGTTGCTGCTAGACTAGCGTTTTATTTTATTCATTGTCAAACTGCACTTTGTTTCTTGTCTTGATTTTAATAAACTGAAAACTCACTTAGTCAGCTGCTTTGCTCTTTTGCACTAAACTGCGCCGAGGGGGAAGACCAAAATCCCTACTGAGCGTCACTGCACCCACGAGACTCGGGGCCACGCCCACCCACGTAGCCACGCCCACTCCAGGAAGTAGAAAAGCACCGTGCTCGCTCTAAGCCGGTGTTGACCAGCTAAGTACCCTGAGGCGGAAGCCGGGGTGTCTGTGTTGCTGCTAGACTAGCGTTTTATTTTATTCATTGTCAAACTGCACTTTGTTTCTTGTCTTGATTTTAATAAACTGAAAACTCACTTAGTCAGCTGCTTTGCTCTTTTGCACTAAACTGCGCCGAGGGGGAAGATCAAAATCCCTACTGAGCGTCACTGCACCCACGTGACTCGGGGCCACGCCCACCCACGTAGCCACGCCCACTCCAGGAAGTAGAAAAGCGCCGTGCTCGCTCTAAGCCGGTGTTGACCAGCTAAGTACCCTGAGGCGGAAGCCGGGGTGTCTGTGTTGCTGCTAGACTAGCGTTTTATTTTATTCATTGTCAAACTGCACTTTGTTTCTTGTCTTGATTTTAATAAACTGAAAACTCACTTAGTCAGCTGCTTTGCTCTTTTGCACTAAACTGCGCCGAGGGGGAAGACCAAAATCCCTACTGAGCGTCACTGCACCCACGTGACTCGGGGCCACGCCCACCCACGTAGCCACGCCCACTCCAGGAAGTAGAAAAGCGCCGTGCTCGCTCTAAGCCGGTGTTGACCAGCTAAGTACCCTGAGGCGGAAGCCGGGGTGTCTGTGTTGTTGCTAGACTAGCGTTTTATTTTATTCATTGTCAAACTGCACTTTGTTTCTTGTCTTGATTTTAATAAACTGGAAACTCACTTAGTCAGCTGCTTTGCTCTTTTGCACTAAACTGCGCCGAGGGGGAAGACCAAAATCCCTACTGAGCGTCACTGCACCCACGTGACTCGGGGCCACGCCCACCCATGTAGCCACGCCCACTCCAGGAAGTAGAAAAGCGCCGTGCTCGCTCTAAGCCGGTGTTGACCAGCTAAGTACCCTGAGGCGGAAGCCGGGGTGTCTGTGTTGCTGCTAGACTAGCGTTTTATTTTATTCATTGTCAAACTGCACTTTGTTTCTTGTCTTGATTTTAATAAACTGAAAACTCACTTAGTCAGCTGCTTTGCTCTTTTGCACTAAACTGCGCCGAGGGGGAAGATCAAAATCCCTACTGAGCGTCACTGCACCCACGTGACTCGGGGCCACGCCCACCCACGTAGTCACGCCCACTCCAGGAAGTAGAAAAGCGCCGTGCTCGCTCTAAGCCGGTGTTGACCAGCTAAGTACCCTGAGGCGGAAGCCGGGGTGTCTGTGTTGCTGCTAGACTAGCGTTTTATTTTATTCATTGTCAAACTGCACTTTGTTTCTTGTCTTGATTTTAATAAACTGGAAACTCACTTAGTCAGCTGCTTTGCTCTTTTGCACTAAACTGCGCCGAGGGGGAAGACCAAAATCCCTACTGAGCGTCACTGCACCCACGTGACTCGGGGCCACGCCCACCCACGTAGCCACGCCCACTCCAGGAAGTAGAAAAGCGCCGTGCTCGCTCTAAGCCGGTGTTGACCAGCTAAGTACCCTGAGGCGGAAGCCGGGGTGTCTGTGTTGCTGCTAGACTAGCGTTTTATTTTATTCATTGTCAAACTGCACTTTGTTTCTTGTCTTGATTTTAATAAACTGGAAACTCACTTAGTCAGCTGCTTTGCTCTTTTGCACTAAACTGCGCCGAGGGGGAAGACCAAAATCCCTACTGAGCGTCACTGCACCCACGTGACTCGGGGCCACGCCCACCCACGTAGCCACGCCCACTCCAGGAAGTAGAAAAGCGCCGTGCTCGCTCTAAGCCGGTGTTGACCAGCTAAGTACCCTGAGGCGGAAGCCGGGGTGTCTGTGTTGCTGCTAGACTAGCGTTTTATTTTATTCATTGTCAAACTGCACTTTGTTTCTTGTCTTGATTTTAATAAACTGAAAACTCACTTAGTCAGCTGCTTTGCTCTTTTGCACTAAACTGCGCCGAGGGGGAAGATCAAAATCCCTACTGAGCGTCACTGCACCCACGTGACTCGGGGCCACGCCCACCCACGTAGCCACACCCACTCCTCTATCCCCTCTTTATCATGCTCACTTCTCGACAGCGCAGCGGTCGAGCGCAGCGGGCACACCATCAGCACGCCGAAGACACGCCAAAGACTAGCCCGTCTGTGCCCGTCCGTGCCAGGACGGGGCACGAGGCCAAGGCTCCCACTCCCACTTCACCCCCTAGGCTGGTAAGAACATCTTCCGCTCTGAAAGCGTTGCGCCCTACCCCCAATCTGAATTGCTCTCTGTTCAACCTTCACAAAGCTGGAACTCATGTTTGCTCCGAATGTAAACTGTCTACCACCGTATATCAACCCCACCCCGACCCATCTAGGAGACACAGGAAATGCAAACTGTTACGTAAAAACGTGCCGCCAACATATGTATTTTATAGTACAAACTGTCGATCATTGCCCAAACATAAGCATGATATCTTCAATCTCCTTACCGAAGAAAGTCCTAGCGCTGTTTTCTTAACTGAGACATGGCTGCATGACAGCGCCGGCCCGGATGTTGCTATTGCCCTCCCCGATAACTACGCCATTGTCAGAATAGACAGGGAAAAACAGGTTGGGGGTGGGATTGCTATCATTTTTAACAGAGCATTCAAATGCACCTTGGAATCTGTATCAATTCCAGACTGTGAAGCGGGTCTTTTCAAAATCTCTTTGAACCCCAATTTTACAATGTCAGGCCTTCTGATTTATCGACCTCCAGGCAACCCTTCTCAATGGGTATCAAACTTCGCAAATTTTATTACTCCCTACTATATGTCATCAAGCAATTTTTTCCTGCTGGGTGATCTAAATCTACACCTAGAAGATCCCACTATCCCCTCATGCTCTAATCTGTTGGAAGACCTAGCTGCACTAAATCTGTCCATAATAAATTCCAGCCCTACTCACATAGCGGGCCATTTGTTGGACCCCATAATATCCAACATCAGGGAACTTACGTACATTGCCACCGTACCTTCTGGCTGGTCCGACCACCATCTCATTAATTTTAGCATTACTTTTCCACCCTCCCCCAGTTTGGAACAAAACACTGATGTCACTTTCAGGAAAAATTGGAAGTCAGTCGACATCGATGCTTTAAATGCGGCACTAAAACATAACCCTCCAAGCCTAAACTCCAACATGGACCGCGTAGCAATTGAAACACAAAACTGGCTAACAAATGCAGCAAATAATTGTCTGCCCTCTACTCGCACCAAAGGGAGTAGGCATCGTCCTCCAGCCCCATGGTTTAACGACAGCCTTAAAATAGAAAAATCAAAATGCAAAGTACTAGAACGCAAATGGCGTAAAAAGTACGACCCTAATGCCAAAAGAAGCTATCATGAAGCCAGAAAACATTATCATGCTGCCTGTACAAAAGCGAGAGCTGTTTTTGTCTCTAAAACAATTATCGAAGCAACTAACATGCCTAAAACTCTTTTTTCCAAAGTCAAGGAATTGGCGGGCGCACATACCACAGCAGTTGCACCCCCACTAAGCACACAACAATGCCAGGCGTTAGCTTGTTTCTTTACTGAGAAAATCGATAAAATTATCTCAGACATCAAGACAAAAAATTCTGATCCTGACCCTCCCCCTCTTTCTGACCCATTTTTGCCTCAACCCATTGCTCTGGGTGAAAATTTACTGGAAGCCTGGCCGACTCTTTCATTAGAGAAATTGAAAGGAATCCTAAAAACTGTTAAATCCGGCTCCCCTAGGGACCCCATCCCTATTAAAATTATTAAAAAATTGGATGACCAGTCTTTGGAAATCATTGCCAATCTCTTAAACTTATCCCTTGATCTCGCCACTGTCCCAACCTTATGGAAGCATGCCATGGTGACACCCCTTTTGAAAAAGCCTACTGCAAACCCAGAAATACTGGCCAATTATAGACCTATATCTCTGCTCCCTGCTTTTTCTAAATGTCTTGAGAGACACGTACACTCTACTTTAGCCACTTTTGCAGAAGAAAATTCCCTACTCCATCCTTCGCAATCTGGCTTCAGGGCTGGTTTCTCGACTGAAACCGCCCTGTTAGGTGTCACTGAACACATCAGAAAACTTCTTGACCTAGGCCAGACGGTCGCACTTGTGTTATTGGACCTAAGTGCGGCGTTCGACACCATCTCTCATGAAACGCTTATTAAAGAGCTATATATAAATGGTGTAAGAGGAAAGGCTCTGGATTGGATCAAATCCTTCCTGGCAAATAGAACCTTTCAGATCGCATCTGCACAAGCCGTGTCAGACACCCTACCTGCATCACATGGAGTGCCTCAGGGGTCCATCCTGAGCCCTCTGTTTTTTAATATCTATCTTAAACCTCTGGCAGAACTTGTTGAAAAGTTAGGTCTAACGCTTATGAATTATGCCGACGACACCCAAATCATTTTTTCCCTATCTGAATCTTGTCCCCACTCCCCGTCGTTACTCAAGGAAGGACTATTAAAAATATTGAACTGGATGACTACAAACCAGTTAAAATTGAACGGCGACAAGACGGAAATACTGATTTTGGGTAAGGATCAAGTTCTCTGGAACCCTGCACATTGGCCGGACCAGATGGGCACTTTTCCTACCCCGGTATCCCATGCTCGAAATCTGGGCTTTATATTGGACAATGCCTTATCCATGGACAAACAGGCTAGCAAAGTAACCGGCCTTTGTCTCACCATAGCTAAATGGTTGAGGAAGATCCTGTGGATGTTGCCAGTGTCAACGCAAAAGACCGTAGTCAATGCCCTTATCACATCAAGGCTTGACTACGGCAACATCCTCTATCTGGGTGCAAATAAATCTGTGATCGGACGACTACAGGTAGCGCAAAACGCTGCGGTCAGACTCCTTTGTAATATTCCGAAGAACTCTGGAGTCTCGAACCATCGTCGGAATCTTCATTGGCTCAGGATAGAGAGCAGAATCCGCTTCAAGGCCCTGAACTACATGTTCAGAATAAAAGCAGGAATAGCACCAAAATACCTCCAATCTTTTGCCTGCCTCTATACGCCCAAGAGAAACCTCCGGTCACAGACAGCAGCCTGTTTCTGCTTACCAAGGTTTAAATGTGCAAGAACAGGTGGCAGATCTTTTGCCTATCTGGGACCCTCCCTGTGGAACACGCTTCCCCCCGGTATCCGGAAGGAAGAAAACTACTGTAGGTTCAGAAAGCTTGTAAAGACCTGGCTGTATGAACAATAACCACTTAACAGTCACCTCCTTCTCTGTCCTCAATCTAGCTGTGTCTAGGCGCCGGGAAACCCTTTTTGGGTAGCTGTTGCGCCCTATAAATTGATAAAATAAAAATAAAAAATAATAAGCCCAAGTACGACGTACCACCCAACCTAGCCCACCTATTCCAGGCATGCCAATTGTACATTAAGTATGCATTTCCACTTCTTTTATTCCTCAACAATGCATATGGTCAAATGGAGGACACATGACTACATTTTTTGTATACACCAAATTTTGGGTTGATTGATTGATGCTGATGTTCTGCTAGTGCTAAGCCAATTACCACCACTCATTGAACAAACTAGAAAAGGTTCTAATAAAGACTGCCATACTAGCAGCACGTCACGTAACTGAGGGGGCATCACGCATACCACTAACAAATTAGAAACTCATACAAAGTACCTAAACCTAAGTATCAATCCGCCCCTATCTATTGGTGACAGGACAAAGTAAGGAGTGGACTAGAGTCACTGTAGCATTACGTAACTTAATTTCTCTAAAATAAACTCGTACAGAATCACGCTAAGCAAGCGCAAACGCAAAGTTGCAAACAAGTAGGATTAGTAGTAGTGCAGACGAGCACCAGTGTCATAATCACAGAAGACTTTTAAACGTAATTAACCTGGAATGTAAGCAGCAACATTCTAGCTGGTTGGAAGAAAAAAAAGATATTCGCAATATATAACACAGAGCAGAAGAACAGACACAAAGTAGTAATAATTAAATAGTTACTCACCAAGCCCCGGGACCTCTACTCCTAGCAGGTCCAGCAGGTCCTGCTCACGGTCCAGGATGTCGGACCACCAGTGCGTCAGCTGCGCCTGGGTGCGCCGGACCCCAGAGAAGCGCGACACTGCCTGGCGCACCTTCCCCCACCGCTGCTGACACTCCCGGAGGCCGTACCCAGACCCAGGCCTGCCACCTGCTGCCAGGGTTGAGGGGAGGTGGCGCTGCACAAAGAATATGAGTGCAGCCAACTCCACCTCCCCAAATAAGGCCCGTGCCTGCACCCCTTGTGGGCGCCGCATTCCGCAAGGAAGGCGGTCGCGGCTCTGGCTGCGACGGTGACCAGCCCTACCCTTAGACATGGTTCTGGGGTAAGAAAAGGTAATAAAATTAAAGAAGTAAAGGAAATAAATAATAGCAGGCAATAGAAAGAGAAAAAGTAGCTAAAAAACAAAAAAAAGGAGACAAAAACCAAAAATATAGAAGCAGGAAAATAGTTAGAGAAATAATAAATAAGAAAGATCAAAAATAAAAGTGGTTTTAAACAAAGGATTGAAAAGATGTAGGGAGGATTCAAAATCAGGCCCCAGAACCATGCAATAGAGTGAAAAACAAGATGGCCACGCCCATTGCGACCATGTGCGCAAGTTCGCGCGATATTTTCTCCCCGAGCAAGCAAAAAGCAACGCGATCAAGTAAAAGCGGTCGCGAACAGGAAATATCTACCGCGAACGGGCGCGAACATGCATTGCGCGACCCGGAACAGGAAGTAAGCATCATGAGAGGGCGGGACAAGTGAAAACAAGATGGCCGTGCCCGTGAGCAACCGCATGGGTAAGTTGGCGACCCGCGATCACGCAAAAAATACCGCGAATAGGCGGAAAAAAAACTTCAGCGTCTTCGCGATATTTACGGCGTGTTTGCGGAGATTTTTAGCATTTTCGCGATAATTTGCGAAAGTTAATTTCGCAAATTCCGCCCACCCCTAATTATTTCACCTGTCATGGGGTTCGATGTTTGTAATTGTGACCTTTTGCAGATGAGCATTTACTTTGAATTTGAGATAAAAACTCATTTATTAACCTTACTGAGAGTCTGTAATTATTTTATGACAAATGGTTGGTGAGTTAGTATTTATCATTACCATCAACTATTCAACTGATTGGTTCATCGACCAAGTAGAGGAAGTGTTGAGATCAAGATTAGTTATTTAATGGATGTCCTATGAGAGCTATAAAAAAAAATAGATGATGAACAAAACATATTGACCCCAGTGCATCAGGGATACTGGGTGAATGTGTATGGGCCATTGAAGTGATTTATTGAGTATCAATCCCTGTTCAATTATTGGTATTGGCACAAGATCAGTTTCGTGGTAGCAGAGAATGGTTTAATTATTGATTAGTTTGGCAATGATTATTGGCAATTGGTTATATGTTTTTTAACACAAAAGGTTAGTGTCAGGTATATGTTGTTTAGAACTCTAGGTACCGAGATACCTGAGGAATCCTGGGAAGTAATCTGCTGGAAGTAGGCACAAGAAGAGTATGGTAAAGAAATCACACTGCAGAAGTACTTTGTCTGATGAAATAATGCCTAAAAGCTACGGAGGGCTGTGAGTGTTATATCTAGGGAATTTTCGTATGAGAGTAGAGTGTTTGAATAGTGAAGGGTCCACTTCCAAAATTCTAGCCTTATTTCCAGGAAAATAGCAAGATTCTTTTTCACACAAAAAAGTCCTCTTGTGAAATCTTGGTTTTATCCCTAGAAGCGTAATAGGTCCACCTGGAGCTTGTCTAAAGGGTAAAAATAGTGCTGGTCATTATTAGGTCTCAGAGTGAGAAAAATCTCTGGAAGAGTGAAAAACTATCTCTTTATTTAGTGGAACGGGCAAAGTAGGATTGTTTTATGTTGTTACTAACAGAATTTTGATTAGGAAAACTCAGAAAAATATTGCCGTAAACTTTTGTAAAGGGCGGGTGAGTAGAAGGAGTAATACTGACATCAGAAAAAGCCGCGCTGACATTGGTCAGGCTGCGGGCGTGTGCCAGACGGTGATTGGTTGCTTGGTGTGAGCTGCACTAGTATTTTGAGATTTTGCTTACGTAGCAGTGCTGTGATGGGTTGTTTGGTGTGTGCACGCTGGTATAGGAGGTGTTGGACTTGGTTCTTCTGGCAGGTTCACCCCTGAACTTTTTTGCTTTTTACTGGTGACTTGGTGTGGTGATTTTTTGGTTTCTGCGCACTTTCCCTGTGTCCCAGGGTAAAGTGCGTGCGTACTCTGAGTGCATGTGGTGAGATAGGCCTGCCCTCCCATAGGAATGCATGGGGAATGTATGTGTCCCTAGTAGTTCCTGATGCGTGGGGTGTGCAGGCCCGAGTTTGGTATGTGCGGACTCGTGGGAGTGAATGCTGCACGATGATGTGTGCGGCGTGCATGTACCTAGTGTGGAAGTGCCACTTCTAGAAGTGGGCACTTCTGTGTGCAGTGTGTCTGTCGCGTGATTGGCTGGTCATGTCATGTGACGGGCTAGGGATTCCCCCGAGTCAGGATGAGTCACCCAGTGGTGAATGGGGAGATCAGCAGCTAGATGGGTGGGAGGAGTACACCTGGGTCCTGAATAGGGCAGGGATTTCCACACACAATGCTGGCTTCGCCCCCTGCGGTGCGACTGACGACCCTAGCCCTGCCAATGAATAGAGTGAGGGGCTGAGCACATCAAGGGTGCTCCCCAACCAGCTGCGACTGGTTTTCC
Organism: Triturus cristatus; assembly: GCF_964204655.1. Taxonomy (NCBI): domain Eukaryota; kingdom Metazoa; phylum Chordata; class Amphibia; order Caudata; family Salamandridae; genus Triturus; species Triturus cristatus. The sequence continues at coordinate 674,794,957 of NC_140587.1, forward strand.
CCCTCACCCTGAATCAAGAACAAAGGGTTTCAGTGTATAAAAATGGGGCTGTGTCCCCACAGAAACTGTTCTCTGCCAGGATCTTACCTGAGGGGGGGCTGCTGCTGCTGCTGCTGGACCAGAGGACCGCCACTTGGATTACCTCCCTGCCTGGAGGCCCAGTGAGCTGGCTCTGGGTCCAGCCTTGCCCCCCTCCCTTTTGAAGAACTTTGCTGGACTTTTGTGTTTACTGGCACCCCTAAGCGCCTGGGAGCGCTTTTCTCTGCCTTACAGCGCTAGGAGCGCTCTCTCTGTGGCCCCAGCGCTTCTAGAGCGCTCCGTGTCGTGTCTGCAGCGGTGCCAAGCTGCTCCTCCTGGAAGAGGGAATCCCCGGCGTAGGGATTCCCCCTCGGGTTGCCAAGATCGAAGCGGGTGCCCACCCCGCACTGTGCGCTCGTTGGCGGGTGCCCACCCCGCTTATTTAATTATTTCGGAGGCCGGTGCCCACCCGGCATTTGCCCCGCTTTTTTAGTTATTTCCCTACGGCGGGTGCCCACCCCGCCGTATATTAGATATTGCATCCTGCTTATTGCGAGGGAGCCCACCCCTCTTGTGAGGTTAAAATCACCGCCGCGGCCCGAGCCGCGCATTGGAATCCCCCGGGCCGCTGCCTAGCGCGACCTGGAAGGTGGAGACCCCGTGGGCGGGACTTCCAAAAAGGGAAGCCCCGCGAGAGGAGAGTCCGCGCCGGGACCAAGAAGAAGAAGACGGGAGAGCACGGGAGCCTACCCCGCCTCCCCGAGTGCAGACATTGAAAGCCCCGCAGACCGGAGTCCTGCCTTCGCCACCTCTCCCCCAGCCGGTAAGAATTAAAGGGAGTCCGGGTGGGGAGAGGCGGAAGCAGAGCGGCCCCGCTCCACAGCGGACCGCTCCAACGGGGGCATTTTGCTTAAGAGCCGTGAAGGCTCCAACGAAGGGGGCAGCGCTTGTCTTTTGAGCGCGAGGCGCTCCAACGGTGGGGGCCATTGTCGCTACGGGGGCATGTTGTGAAAGAGTCCCCCGTGTGGGACTCCAACGAAGGGGGCAGCGCTTGTCTTTTGAGCGCGAGGCGCTCCAACGAAGGCCCACATTGCTTGGATGCTCTAAACGTTTCTGGGGGCATTATTCATTGGCATTGCAGAGCGCGAGTGGCGCTCCAACGTAGAGGGTCATTCTTGTGTTGTGGCAATCAGAGCGGCCCCAGAAGGCAGCGGGCCGCTCCCAGGTTCTAGGGGCACCATTCCTTTCGAGCCCACGAGGCTCTAACGGGGCACATTTGTTTATTGAGCCACCAGGCTCCAACGTTTGGGGGCATTCTTGTTGGCAGAGCCCAGAGAGGCTCCAAAGTATGCCACATTTGTTTTGAAAGGCACAGTGGTGCCCTCGCTCACTTCTCCAGCTGCCCAGCACTTCGTGGGCAGCTGCAACGTTTAGGTTGTCCCTTGTGCGCGCTGGCTTGCGCAGCCTGCCCAGTCGCGCCCTGACATTAGTGGATTGGTCATTTCTGCACCCCTGAGAGGCCAGTTGGCCTGGGGACAGTTTTTCTGTATTGCGCCCTCCCTTAGGGTACCTGGTGATTTTTATATATGTACTTTTGCGCCTGCGCAATGTCTTTATGATATCCTCCTTCCTAAACTGTGTTTATACATTGGAGATTGTTTTACTAATAGTAGTCATGCTAGTGTGATGACGCTGAGGTCATTATTGCGCCAGTAGTTACTGGTTGTGTGCTATATGTTCTATTTTTAGTGCTACAGTGATTGTAAGTGCTATGGTCTAAAGTTTTATTCCTATGTTCTAAAGTATTATTCCTACGTTCTAAGTGTTATTTCTACAAAGTGCCAATTCCTGACAGTGGTCCATGTGGCCCTGTCCCCTGTATATATAATCCCTTGTAAATTCTGCCCGTGCCTGTTGGCACATTGTAAAGTGTGTATTTTTATCTAATGTGTTGTGTATAATACAAAGGTTATTTTTATATAATACCTTGTGTGGAGTTTCCTTTGTGGTGGGCCTTGGGTGTTGTTGCTGGGTGCGCGCGCAAACGCTTTACACATCGCCTCAGGGATAAGCCTGTCTGCTCGTGCCAAGCTACCAAGGGGGTGAGCAGGGGTTATCTTTGGCGTGTAACTTCCTTGCCCTGACTAGAGTGGTGGTTTCTGCCTGACTTTGGCGCAAGCCTTAGCCAACCAGAAATCACATTTCTAACATTGGTGATCAGCGGTGGGATTTGGACTTGCGTTTGCGCTGTACCGCAGCGGCAACTGGCCACACTACAAAACTCTGCATTTAGATAAATCACATGGTATAGGGATTATTGTTTTAAAATTGTTTTTAATTGTCATTTCTTTGGAAATGTGTTTTTGTGCACTGTGAGTTAGGTGTCCCTAGCTCGGGAGGGTAGATCATCCCCCTTAGTGCATTGTGTTTTCTGGATTCACCAGAGGGTGGGATCCAGTGGTGGCAGCGTAATAGTGTCCTGTACATTTGTCCCCCGCCCTGCGCCCAGAGTTGGTACCTGTGTCACGTGGTGGTCAGGTTGAGGAATCAGGGGTGGTAGAAACTGCCTTACCAGTCCGAGGGGAGGGTTGTGTGTGGATGAGTGGTGAGTGGCACTAGGCAAGTGAGTGTGAGTTCTCTGGGTTAGAGAGCTTGCTGAATCTTTTTGTGAATTGTGTACTCCTGTTAAACTCAGACCCCTAGGTTCCCTGTGTGATCTTTTCTCTAGAACGTCTGCCAGAATGGAGCCTGCTTTTGATCTCAGTGATCTAGTTTATTACAGTATGCAGGAGTTGGAAAGGTTCTGTAGAGAAAGAAACATAGGGGTGAGAGAGTCAGACACTGTGTACGAATTGAGGAACTACATGATTGGATGGCAAGCAGATGAATGGAAACCTGAGCGCAGTGAGGAAAAAAGGGCCCGGGCCTCACACCTGGAGGGTGGTGGGTCTGTGGGGAGCCCTGAAGACTCAGAAGAAGATGACAGTACCTGGACGCCAGTAGAGAGTGAGGACCCCGTAGGTAGGGAGTCCCTTGCTGGGTCCAGCGTAGAAGATAGCGCCTCACCCCTTTCCCTGTCCCCTGAGCGCAGTGGTAGTTTTCTGGATTCCCCAGTGAGGGTGGAGTCCAGGGGGGGCAGCAATATAAAGTGCAGTATAGAGAGTCCCAGTCCCAGTTCCGCGAGTGTGGTACCTTGTTCCCGAGAGGAGGAATGTAGGTTGAAGTTCAGGGGCAGTAAGAAGCTGTCTCACCAGTCTTGGGAGGAGGCTGTGGAGGAATGTCATGATGCCCTGGTGGACTGGTTGGTGTTTAACCCGGAGCAGGATTTGGATGGAGTACTAAATATGATTATCAAGGAGCAGATGCTCAGTAGTTGTTCTCCAGGGTTGCGCCAACACCTGTTGAGGTATAACTCTTTTTGTCCATTTGAACTTGCAGAGGAAGCAGACCGCTGGGAAAGGGCCAGAGGTTCTCTAGTGTCATTAGTGAGTGATTCCAACAATAGTGGGTCAGAGATCCTCCAGCCCAGCGTGGTGGAGGAGGCTCAGTGTAGCCCAGCTAGGTCCCAGGATAGCGAGGAGGGTGTAGGGGCTCACTGCCTGGCTCAGTGGAGCAGGAGTGAGGGGGTGACCGAGGGTCCCCAGACGCCCGAAACCCTGCCTCAGGACTTGGATGGTTTCATGAGGGAACACCAAGTTGGGGACCTAGGCTGTCCTGTTAGTCCACTTGAGGAAGATCTCTTAGTGAGTGGAGGACCTGGAGCACCTGTAACCAGGGCTCCTGTGGTTCTGGAGTCTGGCGGTACCGCTCCGGTAGGGAGGGTACAGGAGTCCAGCGTGAGTGATTGGGGGATGAGTTCCCCAGTGGAAGAGCCGGTGGGTCAGGGACATCCCAGTTGGGCTAGGTTCCCGTGTAGTGACCAGGGTGACACCACTTCTGTTCTGGGGGATCTCCGCGCACTGTCAGGTGGACAGGGGACGGGAGATCAGCGCCAGACAGACAGTCGCTCGACATATGTGTCATTTGATAGCCTCAGGGGGGTGGAGTGGAGATCCCCAGAAGTCCTGGAGTGCCAGGCAATTATTCCACCAAAGGTTCTAGGCCGGAGGTTGGAAGGCCAGGTTCGGGATCAGCCTGACCTGAAGGGTGGGACGTCTGTAATCAGCGTCCCGACCAGTTCTTCTTCCAGAGGTACCGCCCCAGTTGGTAGGGAGCAGGGTTCTGGAAGGGGGTGCAGAGGGTGGGAGAGCCCACCTCTGCCCCCGGTACAACCTGAGGGGTTAAACCCTGGGTTGGAATGGCATTCTAGGTGTACCCCTCGCCAGAGGAGGAGGAACCCTAGGAGAAGAGGTAGGGGGAGGAGAGCCTTCCCTGAGACTCCTGGTCCGCCTGAGGGTGTAGACCCTAGGCTGGAGAACCAGCGGCAGTCTAGTCCTGTCTTTCAGAGAGGAAGAGTGGAGAATGGCCGCTATGTGCCAGGGGTTACTACCCCCCACTCTGTGGTTAGGCAACGACCAGTGGCACCTGGGTGGCCTAGGGCCTGGTCTTGGCCGCGGACAGCTTGGGAGTACCAGTGGGGTAGCCCAGTTGGTCCAGACAGTGGTGTTAGAAAGAATTCCATGGGTTCACCGTGGCGTAGAACCGGAGGGTGTCCCTGCAGTTGCGGGCCTGCGTCCGTGTTCTATCGCCCCAAGCAGGGAAGTCCATCACGGTGGTGATTGGGCTGCCCTGCGTTTTGGCTGGAAGGGGGTTGTGTTGGACTTGGCCCTTCTGGCAGGTTCACCCCTGAACTTTTTTGCTTTTTACTGGTGACTTGGTGTGGTGATTTTTTGGTTTCTGCGCACTTTCCCTGTGTCCCAGGGTAAAGTGCGTGCGTACTCTGAGTGCATGTGGTGAGATAGGCCTGCCCTCCCATAGGAATGCATGGGGAATGTATGTGTCCCTAGTAGTTCCTGATGCGTGGGGTGTGCAGGCCCGAGTTTGGTATGTGCGGACTCGTGGGAGTGAATGCTGCGCGATGATGTGTGCGGCGTGCATGTACCTAGTGTGGAAGTGCCACTTCTAGAAGTGGGCACTTCTGTGTGCAGTGTGTCTGTCGCGTGATTGGCTGGTCATGTCATGTGACGGGCTAGGGATTCCCCCGAGTCAGGATGAGTCACCCAGTGGTGAATGGGGAGATCAGCAGCTAGATGGGTGGGAGGAGTACACCTGGGTCCTGAATAGGGCAGGGATTTCCACACACAATGCTGGCTCCGCCCCCTGCGGTGCGACTGACGACCCTAGCCCTGCCAATGAATAGAGTGAGGGGCTGAGCACATCAAGGGTGCTCCCCAACCAGCTGCGACTGGTTTTCCCCCTCACCCTGAATCAAGAACAAAGGGTTTCAGTGTATAAAAATGGGGCTGTGTCCCCACAGAAACTGTTCTCTGCTAGGATCTTACCTGAGGGGGGGCTGCTGCTGCTGCTGCTGGACCAGAGGACCGCCACTTGGATTACCTCCCTGCCTGGAGGCCCAGTGAGCTGGCTCTGGGTCCAGCCTTGCCCCCCTCCCTTTTGAAGAACTTTGCTGGACTTTTGTGTTTACTGGCACCCCTAAGCGCTTGGGAGCGCTTTTCTCTGCCTTACAGCGCTAGGAGCGCTCTCTCTGTGGCCCCAGCGCTTCTAGAGCGCTCCGTGTCGTGTCTGCAGCGGTGCCGAGCTGCTCCTCCTGGAAGAGGGAATCCCCGGCGTAGGGATTCCCCCTCGGGTTGCCAAGATCGAAGCGGGTGCCCACCCCGCACTGTGCGCTCGTTGGCGGGTGCCCACCCCGCTTATTTAATTATTTCGGAGGCCGGTGCCCACCCTGCATTTGCCCCGCTTTTTTAGTTATTTCCCTACGGCGGGTGCCCACCCCGCCGTATATTAGATATTGCATCCTGCTTATTGCGAGGGAGCCCACCCCTCTTGTGAGGTTAAAATCACCGCCGCGGCCCGAGCCGCGCATTGGAATCCCCCGGGCCGCTGCCTAGCGCGACCCGGAAGGTGGAGACCCCGTGGGCGGGACTTCCAAAAAGGGAAGCCCCGCGAGAGGAGAGTCCGCGCCGGGACCAAGAAGAAGAAGACGGGAGAGCACGGGAGCCTACCCCGCCTCCCCGAGTGCAGACATTGAAAGCCCCGCAGACCGGAGTCCTGCCTTCGCCACCTCTCCCCCAGCCGGTAAGAATTAAAGGGAGTCCGGGTGGGGAGAGGCGGAAGCAGAGCGGCCCCGCTCCACAGCGGACCGCTCCAACGGGGGCATTTTGCTTAAGAGCCGTGAAGGCTCCAACGAAGGGGGCAGCGCTTGTCTTTTGAGCGCGAGGCGCTCCAACGGTGGGGGCCATTGTCGCTACGGGGGCATGTTGTGAAAAAGTCCCCCGTGTGGGACTCCAACGAAGGGGGCAGCGCTTGTCTTTTGAGCGCGAGGCGCTCCAACGAAGGCCCACATTGCTTGGATGCTCTAAACGTTTCTGGGGGCATTATTCATTGGCATTGCAGAGCGCGAGTGGCGCTCCAACGTAGAGGGTCATTCTTGTGTTGTGGCAATCAGAGCGGCCCCAGAAGGCAGCGGGCCGCTCCCACGTTCTAGGGGCACCATTCCTTTCGAGCCCACGAGGCTCTAACGGGGCACATTTGTTTATTGAGCCACCAGGCTCCAACGTTTGGGGGCATTCTTGTTGGCAGAGCCCAGAGAGGCTCCAAAGTATGCCACATTTGTTTTGAAAGGCACAGTGGTGCCCTCGCTCACTTCTCCAGCTGCCCAGCACTTCGTGGGCAGCTGCAACGTTTAGGTTGTCCCTTGTGCGCGCTGGCTTGCGCAGCCTGCCCAGTCGCGCCCTGACATTAGTGGATTGGTCATTTCTGCACCCCTGAGAGGCCAGTTGGCCTGGGGACAGTTTTTCTGTATTGCGCCCTCCCTTAGGGTACCTGGTGATTTTTATATATGTACTTTTGCGCCTGCGCAATGTCTTTATGATATCCTCCTTCCTAAACTGTGTTTATACATTGGAGATTGTTTTACTAATAGTAGTCATGCTAGTGTGATGACGCTGAGGTCATTATTGCGCCAGTAGTTACTGGTTGTGTGCTATATGTTCTATTTTTAGTGCTACAGTGATTGTAAGTGCTATGGTCTAAAGTTTTATTCCTATGTTCTAAAGTATTATTCCTACGTTCTAAGTGTTATTTCTACAAAGTGCCAATTCCTGACAGTGGTCCATGTGGCCCTGTCCCCTGTATATATAATCCCTTGTAAATTCTGCCCGTGCCTGTTGGCACATTGTAAAGTGTGTATTTTTATCTAATGTGTTGTGTATAATACAAAGGTTATTTTTATATAATACCTTGTGTGGAGTTTCCTTTGTGGTGGGCCTTGGGTGTTGTTGCTGGGTGCGCGCGCAAACGCTTTACACATCGCCTCAGGGATAAGCCTGTCTGCTCGTGCCAAGCTACCAAGGGGGTGAGCAGGGGTTATCTTTGGCGTGTAACTTCCTTGCCTGACTAGAGTGGTGGTTTCTGCCTGACTTTGGCGCAAGCCTTAGCCAACCAGAAATCCCATTTCTAACAGGAGGAAAGTTAACCAATAGAGTAAGTAGAACTACGGAAAGGTTGTTTTTGTTCGTACATGATTATTCCCATTAGTGGAGGAAGCCAGAAAATGAAGTTGATGCAGAAAATAAAGAATTTTTGCATGAAGGACTAACCAATTGTGACTAGAGAGGGAATTCCGATTCCGCCTCCAAAAACGCCTGCCTATTTTATGATGTTAGAACGAGGATATCACACATGTATGTGGTTGGAAAATTGGATTGAGTATACGAAAGGCAATGGTGTTTTGGCTTTTCCGCAACATGGTACATTTAATGTGAGGATATTATAAAATTTGAGGAATCAAATGAATTCCTTAGTCCCAAATCCTAGATTGACACAGTACAAAGCCTTGGAAGCATTGGAAGTGGAAGCATTTGAGAGAGACAAATATAGAATTGGTAACAGAGGTTACAGAAGTATGAAGTTCAGATACCCCTTTGAGAGCAGAGATGAAAAGTTTAAAAGATGGAAAAGAGCTGTAGTAACGGAAAGATTATTCCAAGTTTTAATGGTTGATGAGCAGACAGTAAGTAAATGTAAAGAGAAAAGAAACCATTTAGAGACTCCAAGTGTAAGAGGTGATATGCATGATTCTGACGATGATGAATTGATAGAAGTCATCATGAATAAAAAATCTCCACCATATGAGGAAAATGTAGGGGTCGTGATTCCAAGTACCCCGCAATTGGGAACCCCGCTGACTCCGCAAGTTACAGATATAGCAAAAGTAGAGAAGGAGAATGAAGCAAAGATGTTAAATAAGGCCAGACTAGAACAGGTTCAGAAAATGAATCAGTTGAGTTTGAATGCAGAAGCATTGACGGTACCGGTAACAATTGGTTCCGTAGTCCCATTGTATGGAGATAGACAAAATGTATCTAAAGTACATTCATTAGCCGTGCCAGGTAGCAACATTAGGAGTAGTGTGAATGGGGATGTACAGACAAATACGAATAATACATTGTTAGATCTTCCGATTAACGAGCTGATAACTGAGACCCCTCAGAGAAATGTTCAATTTGAGCCGAGAAGAATAGGACCAATTGATACTCCAATAGCAGGCAGATCAGCAGGTCCCTCACCAGAAGAATTAAATAACTGGATGAAAGAAATGATAAAGCCAAAACCACAACCACAGAGTATAAATGTGAGCCAGTTGAAGGTTGATTTGGAAGAGATGATTATTGGAACGTTAAGCCCAGACAGATTAGGGACCTATCATAATGAAGAATTGTTGTTTTTGTGTAAGAGTATTACCTGGAGGGCAAGGAAGTTACATGAGAAAATACCTGAAGCTGCAAGTGAGTACGGAGTAGACATATAGAAGTCGAAAGTATTGCAAAAAACATACAGGTTGACATTTACTGACAAGGTCTTAGAAAGTTTAAATGCATCGGGAAAAAGGTTACAGATAAAGGAAGTAATTAATATTTTGAAAAAATGGGGAGATATAGATTGGTGGAAAGTTAGATGGTCTAAAAGGAAGGAAGATGCAGCAAATAAAGGAGCGACTATGTTTCCCATGAAAGAAACTGAACAGGTTGAAAGGACATGTCCAATGAGAGTACCAGGTGGTGGATATGTACATGTTCCATGGTCAAGAGAGGATTTATTGTCTTTTACAAATGATTTACCCAGATTGAGAGAAAAACCCGTTGAATGGTACAAACAGGTAGATAGGTTTGTAAAGGTGTCAAAAGTTTTGTTAAAAGATTTGGATGGACAATTTGATATTGTTGTTCCAGCTGATCTATGGACAGAATGTAAGATTACTGTTGAATGGCCAAAAGAGGAATACCCTAGGAATCATAAAACAGGTGCACCTTCAGAAGAAGTAATGAAAAAGTATAATCAGGTAATCACTTTCTTAAGGGGAAAGATGTCTCCAAAAGAAACAGATTGGGTTAAGATTGACAGAACTACTCAGGAGCCAAAAGAGTCAGTACATGCCTATTACGAGTGCTTGCTACAGGTATTTAAACAGTGTAGTGGTTTTGAAAATATTGGAGACATGGGACATTTTGTGTATCGTTTTGTGTTTGACTGAGGCCTGAAATTAGCAACATGAGGCAGCAGCATTTCTTCTGTTGGTAGAGCAAGACAGTGGATGAAATCCTACGGTATGCAAAGTATTGTAGTAATGAAATTGACAGTAAACATAAAAAGTTAAAGGAGAAATTATGTGGGCACAAGTGAAGGAAGCAGATCAACAAGAAAAAGCAATAATCAAGTGGACAGAGTCAGAATGGGCAGAATTACAGTGGAGGTAAAGATAAGGGAAAATGATCAAGGAAGAAGCTATGAAGAAATTTCCTTGTCATGCGTGCGGAAAGTTTGGACATTAGAAAAATGAGTGTAGAACTGCTAAAACGAATAACGGGGTAAATCAAAATTTTATTCCACAGATGCAGAATGAGCTGGTTGTAAATCTACAGCAGCAGCAGTTACAGGTGCCACAAGCTCCCATTTCAAGTAATGTGAATGCTCAGGTGCAAAGGTACAATGTGAACACCGGGTATCACGGAGGAGACCTGCATTGTAAGAATCAAGGTGTGAGTCAGAAGTATTGGATGCAGTGTAAAGGAATTGCTTCAGACTCTTCTCAATGACGGTACCTGAGGGGGGAGGAAGAGTGCGTACTTGGCGCATCTTTGGCGGTAGATTAGTCAGGTCCATTTGTTGATGGAAAGGTGGAAGGCAATGATATTACATTCTTAGTGGATACTGGTGCTACCCGTTCTACTGTGAGAGCAGCAGAAATTCCGATTCTACCCCTCTCGGGAGAAACTATCCAAGTTGTAGGAGTCTCGGATAAGCATATTAGAACACCATTCACAAACCCAATAGAAGTGCACATTGGAAACTTCAAAGACATGCATCGGTTTGTAGTACGTGACTCAAGCCCAGTAAATCTCTTGGGAAGAGATTTGCTGTGCAAGATGAATTGCACCATCTATTGTACCCCAGATGGAGTTGCATTTCAGACCCCAGATACGGATGTAGAGTTTAAGATGGTGTTAGCAAAGCAAGGGACAGAAGTTGTTTTCACTTCTCACTAAAAACAATCTGCCTGAAGAACTAAAAAGTACAGTGAATCAGGATGTGTCGGATTTTACAGGAAAGGAAATTGGTTTAATGACAAAAGTAGATCCAATTCAGGTAATAGTGAAAAATGGTGCTGTGTATCCAAACACCCCACAATATAAAATGAGTCCAGAAGTAATTGCAGGAGTTGCTCCAGTAATTGACCAAATGATTGAACAAGGAATCCTAAAAGAAATAATGAGCAGGCCTTGTAATTCACCTTTCATAGGTATTAAAAAGCCCAGTGAGAAGTACCAGATAGTGCAGGATGTATGCAAAATAAATAAAATTGTAGTGCCTTGTTGTCCAGTGGTGCCAAATCCAGCAGTGATACTTTATCAAATTCCATGTGATGCTGAATGGTACACCATCATTGACTTGTGCCAAGCATTTTTCTCGATTCCTTTGTATCCGGATAGCCAGTATTTGTTTGCTTTCCGGTTTGGAGACTGTGTTTTGGCATTATGCCGAGTCCCTCAAGGGTATGCAGAGAGCCCATCAATATTTAATCAGGAAATTCAGTTTTGGCTCAATACATTGATGACCTACTGGTGGCATCAAAGACAGGAGAGGCATGTGTAACAGACACAATTGCCCTATTGAACCATTTAGCAAATGGAGGACACAAGGTGTCCCCATCAAAATTACAATTTTGCACACAGGAAGTACAGTACCTTGGACATAAAATAGAAAAGGGAGTCAGAAAAGTAACACCAGAAATAATTTGTGTGATCAAACAGATCTCAGAAGGAGGTGCGAATATTTTTGGTAATGGTTAGATATTGTCGCCAGTGGATATGTGGTTTCTCACTGATTGCAAAACCTCTACAGAGGTTGACAAGAAAGGATGTGAAGGATCTGATTGTTTAGATGATGAAGGAATGGATGCTTTCGTAAAGCTGAGAAGCAGTCTCTGTAGAGCACCTGCCTTATGTATGGCAGACTATACAAAAGAATTTGCATTGTACTGTTGTGAGAGAGATGGATGTACACTCTAGGTCCTTACTCAGAAACATGGAATGGCACGACGTCCAGTAGCATATTTTTCTGCTACCCTGGATACAGTGGCTGCAGCATTGCCAGGGTGTCTGAAAGCAGTAGCAGCTACTTGCATGAGTTTGGAACAGAGTGAACCGATTGTGATGGGTTATCCTGTCAAGGTGTTTGAGGCACATTCTGTCGAGATTCTTTTGACTCACACTAGGACCCAGTATCTCACTTCTAGTCGGCTGACTAAGTATGAAAGAGTTATTCTGGGTGCTAAAAATGTGACTGTGGTCAGGTGCAATACTGTGAATCCGGAAACTTTATTGCCAAATTCTCGTTGTGAAGAAGTAAGAGAAGAAGCAGATCACGATTGCCTGGATGTGACAGAGTTGTGTACTAAACCTAAGCCTGAAATAGAGGACAGTCCTCTGGAAGAATCTGATTGTGAGTTATTTGTTGATGGGTCGTGTTTGACGAATGAAAGAGGTGAATTATGCACTGCCTGTGCTGTTTGCACCCTAGAAGGAGTTGTTGAAGCATCCTGTCTGAAAGGAGTAAACTCCACCCAGATAGCTGAGCTGATAGCTCTGACTAGAGCATGTAAAGTTGCCAAAAGTTGGAAAGTAACCATATTCACAGACAGCCAATATGTATTTGAAGTTGCGCGCAATTTCGGCCAGCTATGGATGCAACCGGGAATTCTGACTTCTTCAGGTTCCCTCATTCAAAATGGTAAAATTGTGAAAGAACTATTGGATGCTTTACAATTGCCCAAAAGATTTGCAGTAGTCAAATGTGCCGCACATCAATCAGGAGATGATTATGTGACAAAAGGCAATAGATATGCAGACTAAATTGCATGTTATTGTGCCCAAAATACCATGGCTCTAAAAAGATCAATTGAAAGTAGAAATACCGAAAGCCATCTTATGTTTATAACTACAACAACATTAGAAACTTGGGATGAGGTGAAGCAAATGCAGGAAGAGGAGTGATGAGGAAAAGGAAATTTGGAAACTTACAGGCTGTAGAAAGAGAGCCGATGACAAACTGTGGGTTTATCAGGATGAGAGACCAGTTTTACCAGACTCTTTGCTTTCTCACATGGCCAGGGTGTACCATGGACTTGCACATATTGGAAGAGACGCAATGATCAGGCTATTCAAGCAGACATGGTATGATCCAAAGTTCAGGGTCATTGCAGAGAGCCTTTGCCAGAGGTGCATTATATGTCAGCAGCGAAATCCAGGGAGAAAGACAGTTGTAAGTTGGGGACACATTGTGAGAGCAGGAGGTCCATTTACCCGACTCCAGCTTGATTTTATCGAGCTTCCCCCTTGCAATGGGCTGAAATATGTCTTAGTCATTGTTTGCTTGTTCTCTCACTGGGTGGAAGCCTACTACACCACAAGAAGAAATAACAGCCTCACAGTAGCCAAATTACCGTTGAGGGAACTGATCCCTAGGTTTGGAATTCCAGTCACTTTGGGGACAGATAGAGGAACTCATTTTAATAATGAGATCATTCGGCTGATTTGTGCAGCATTTAAAATTAAACAGAAGCGGCATTGTGCCTATCGACCTGAAGCATCTGGAGTAGTCGAGCAAATTAACGGCACTATAAAATCCAGCCTAGGGAAAGTATGTGCATCCACATCACTAAAATGACCTGACGCTTTTCCCCTTTGTGCTTATGAGTCTGAGAAGCATCCCTGACAAAAAGACTGGATTGAGTCCCCATGAAATCATCATGGGAAAAGCAATGAGACAGGCATATGTACCAGCGAACAAACTAATGAATATATCCGATGATCTGGTGCTTGACTATTGCAGAGGATTGGCTAAACTGGAACATTCTGTGTCTCACCAGGTTGGAGAAGAAGCCACATCAATACATTGAAATCAAGTTCATGATTTGAGTCCTGGTGAGTGGGTCTACGTCATGAAAAACGTTAGAAAATTGTGTTTAGATCCCTGGTGACGACAACGGCAGTGAAGTGTACTGGCTTGCCAAATTGGATTCACGTGAGCCACAACAAACGAACCCTAGATCCACCAGAAACACCGAAAGAGCCACAACTGGTGAGTAAAAAACAAAGGTCAGTGGCTGAAGTGTGTGAAGCTGATGAATCTAGAGTGACAGATTCTAACGCACCTACGGATGGTGAACAGCCAAGCACAAGTTGAGTAAAGAAGACGAGAGATTCAAGGGTTCCAAAGACTTTCGTTAAACCAGAAGAAAGTAAGTTCACTGATGATCCAGAAGAAAGTGAACGTCCAGCCAATCTAGAAACTGGTGAAACTGTATTTGAACCAGAAGAAAGTGAGTTCACAGTTGAAAGGGAAGTTATTGCAGAAACAGAAGAACTGAGAGAAACTGAAAATCAAGAATAAGCCAGTAGAAAGGGAAAAGAAAAGAATCTGTGAACCAGATGAGGAAGGTGAAAACGAAGTCAAAGCAAAGAAACCAAGAAAAGGTGATAATAAGCCAAGTGGAGTGAAAAGACTTAAATACACTCTTGTGAAATAAACGCTAAGGAGACGACCAGAACAAAGTAATGAGGTCTCGAGTCAAACAGATCAAAAAGAGTCAGGGAAAGAATTGGAGCGGAAAACAAGAAGAGTAAGAATTCCAAGTAGAAAATACAGAGCACCTAAGTCGACTTACGTGATACTGGAAGAAATTGAAAGCTCAGATTCAAGAGAAGAAAAAGAAAATTCTGACACTGGGCAAGTTGATGAAAGCAAACTAAGACCTCCTTAAAGAACTGTGACAAATAAGGTGCAACCTTAGTGAGTGAAAAGAAAATGGAATAAAAATTCAAAGCAGACCAAAGAAAAGAATAAAAGAAGGGGTAAAGAAGAAAGCCTTAAAGTGAAGGATTACACTACTATTTTTTATTTTCTTTTTAAAAATTTAGAGTTATAGATAGATTCTTACATTTTTTATATAGAAAGAAAATGGCTGAAGCAGAATTGACTGAACTTCCAAAACCTAGTTTTAAACGTAGGTGTACTAAAGCTTTCTTATGTAGTGTCTTATTATTAACATTTATGTGGATACTATTAACTGTTCTGATACCTATTCTAATGGTAGCTGACAAAAGAAACAATACTAATGATATATCAAGTAAGAGGATGAATAATGTATCTAATGAAACCCTAATTACTAAAATAGTACCCTTCGATGGAAGGATTCTCCATTATGATAAATCAATTAGTGATTTCTCGTTAAATGTCTTTACAAAGTTACTCTATGAGTATGTAGAAACTATGAATGTAAGTGATTGTTATGTGTGCATGCAATTACCTTCATCTGTTTCTGAAGGGGTGACTTATCACCACCTTTCATTATCCTATGGTGTGTCGTGTAGTATACTTACCAGCCTATTCTATGTAATGGGAAACTTGAGTACCAATACTCCTATATAGACTTACTATTTTCTGTTATTAAAGAATTAAACAAAGTGTTAAATGCTAAGAATTCATGGTATATGGGAGAATTTTTACACATTACTAAAACTTCAGATATAGAATATGCTTTTAAGAATAATTTAACATGTAATTTAAGGGTTGAAGAAAAAGTATTCGTAGAGATGGTAGAAAATAGAAGAGAAAGTTTTCAAAAGAAATCTACCGAACAAAAGTCCCGAATACCACCATGGGACTTTAGAGAAGGAAATTACAAACAGGGCGAAAAATACGCTGCAATGTCTCTGGACTGGTCACAGAAAGGGAAGATTTGTCTGCTTAGAACTAAGACTAACTATAATAACTACTTTATTGGTACTAGTGAATGTGAGTATATCTTCCAAATTACTGGAGGTTGGGGATTGAAGGGTGGAACTCATCCTGTCTTTCCAGGGGAATATTATGTGTGTGGCAAGAAAGCTTTTTATATATTGCCCGCCCATTGGTATGGAAGTTGTTATTTTGCTATTGCTTTTCCTAAGGTGTATCACATGGATCGAAACAGTCATATACTGGATGAAATAAAGCAAGGACTAACACGTAACAAAAGAGCAAGTTTTTCAGAAATAGTAGGTGATATTTTTGGTGCACTGATACCTTCAGTCGGAGTCGTTCTGAATTCTCACAGTGGTTGATCGATTATCTACAGATACTGCTGGTGGGTTTTTGATGATTGACATGGAAATGGTTGCAATCAGATCGATGGTTTTGCAAAATCGACTTGCCCTTGATATATTTTGGCAAAAGAGGGTGGAGTCCGTGGAAAGTCCAACATTGCTGCACTTATATCCCAGATTAAAGTAAAGGAATTGAGGGATATATAAAGAATATTACTAATTTACATACAGATTTGACCCACTGGAGGTTGAAGGTGTTTGGGAGCGACTTGGTAAGAGTTTCTCTTCAATAAGTAATTGGTTTTCTACATTTGGAAGTAGTCTATTAGGAATAATAATAATGCCAATAGTCACAATAGTAATAATAGGGTAAGTAATAATAACAGCATATACATGTTTTAAGTAGAAAGGAGAAAGAAGAGAAATAACTGAATTAAAGAATAAAAGAAAAGCAAGAAAGAGAAAAAGAGACAAGGTAGAATTAGAAGAGATGAAAGGAGAATACTATGATTAAATGAAAGATTTAGATGAGGGTGCCATTAAAACAGAAAAGAATATGGAGTTATACATTTGGAAAAAGATGGTACTCTGTATGGTAGGCATTTTATGATGGCTTTTAAAAAGCCATCAGAGGGGGGAATTTATGTAGCAGGGTTTCGAAAAAATTAAACCTGCTCGAATCGAGTACCCCCATAATATGTACTAACAATATGTAGATGTGGTAAATACTAACGTACACCCAACATGAACATAGGGTATTTGCTTTGCGCATGCCTGAACTAACACGCAAATAAATAATATTGTAATAACCTTGGGCCATATAATCAACAACTGTGGAAACATTATCGCCACTTTAACGACAGGAAACTGGCGCTAAAGCGTTGATAAGGGGCTTGATAATATGCCCTAGAGAATTCCAATAGAAGCTCAGGTTTAATGCCTTTGACACCAAAACCTGGGCTTCAATTGGAATTCTTTAGGGTATATTATCAAGCCCCTTATCGCCGCTTTAGCTGCAGTTTACTGCCGCTAAAGTGGCGATAATGTTTGCGCCGTTCTTGATAATATGGCCCCTTGTGTTTTGAAAGTAAACAAAGGAGTTGCACGAATAACCTGCATGTATATCAATGTTTTGCACGTTGCATCCTGCTTTAAAGGTCAATTATTAATGCCGTTTTTGCACTAAGCTTACACTAGGTAACATTAATGGGGACGTAGTGCAAGGTGAGTGGGAAACAGTGAAGGTTGCATTGTCATATAATTAATAAATGTTTGTTTTCATCTACTTTAGTGTGCTGAATGAAGCCTCCATTTTTAAAGGTTGACATGACTGGGAGGGGAAAGTTTCCTCAGAGCGAGTCTGCTCTAACATTTGACAAGCAAAATGTGCTGAGCATCGCAGATGACATGAAGGAGTGAAGGCCAGAGCATCAGATGACTGCCAATTGTTGTACTGAGCGTAAGACCGGGGATGTGCTTGTCATGTGATGTCAAAATATTGACTGATAAAAGAAGAATGTACTCAAATGTATCTTACATGGGGAACGCATGATTAAACTGAAATTTGGGCCATAGGAACCATCTTACACAATAAAGTTGTTGAACAAATGCAAAGTCATGGTGGCGTGACCATGCCACCATTTAAAACCCACCAATCCCTGTGCGAGTTGAATGTCTGCCCCCTGGTTACTTAATTCAGAGACAAGATTGAGAATTAAGTAGAGGCGGGGTTCTAGCCATTATCTACAAAGATAAATTCAACTGCCAAATTACAGCTAGCTTGATCCCTGACTGCGAAAGTTGTTTCTTTGCACTCTGCTTTTCCCCTACATGTACCTTTCTGGTGTTCTTATTTATTGGCCGCCAGGATCAATTGGCCACTTTAGTAGGGAACTTCCAGAAATCATAACCAAACCATTGAGCTCCTTCTCCAATTTCTCCGTATCAGGTGATCTTAATATCCATTTTGATCTGGCATCCTCCCCCGACGCTGAGGTTGTAACTGACAATCTTGGTGCATTGGTCCTGAAGCTAAAAGTGTTTGGCCCCACCCACCAAAAAGGACACTTTCTTGACCCGCTCTTTTCCAATATTGACAGCCTTGTAGTGGAAAAGCACATTCCCCTGCCATGGTCAGACCATTACGTGGTCCCCTTTATTTGGACCCTATAGGAGGGTGGTCAGCCACGGGAAAGGGTAAAAACGTGGAATCGGAACTGGTCTAAACTCTCTATGGACTCCTGGGCGGCTACTCTTGACAATATGAGACCTGTTCTAGGTAAGGACCCTGAATCTGCCAACAATAAAGTTAACCAATGGCTGGAGACATCACTAGATACTCTACTTCCTGATAACTGGATGATGAGTAAAAAAGTCGGGCACTGTGCAGCCTGGTACTCTCCCAAACGTAGAGAATTGAAACAACTTTGTAAGCGCCTTGAGAGAAGCATTACTGAGAAAACTAAATATAGAGATGCCATTAAGGCCTATAAGGCAGAAATTAGAACTGCCCAATCTGGATATTATGAAAAGAAAATTATCTCAGCCTCCAACTCCCCCATGAAAAATGTACAATAACTAAATCCCTCCTGAAACCTCCTGAGCCCCCTCTGCCTTCAGAGGATACCTTAGGTCGTTGTAATAATTTGGCACACTTTTTTTATAAGAAAATTGAAGATATCTACTCTACCTTTCCCCCTGTCAGTCTCGGCAAGCACCCTCCTGGCTGATGACCAATCCCAACTTCTAGACCCTCTTATTGAATCAATCCCTCCCATGGATATGAAAGTTTTAAAAATTGACTTTGATCGTCTGAAATCCGGTTCCCCTTGTGCCATTGTACCCCCATCATTCTCAATCAGGTCCTTGATTCTATCGCCCCTGTTATTCTGGATCTTGGTAATATCTCTTTTTCCTCTGGGATCATTCCTTCCTCATGGAAACGGGCCATGGTTAGAGCTCTTTTGAAGAAACCTACCCTGGACCCTGAAGTCTTTGCTAATTATCGCCCGATTTTGCTCCTGCCCGGGATTGCCAAAATAAGTGGGAAGCACGTTAACGCCGTTCTCTCCGCATTTTTGGAGGTGAATGAACATTTACACCCCTCCTAAACGGGCTTTAGACCCCATCAAGGCACAGAGACTGCCTTATTAGCAGTGGTCGAAGAATCAAGGAAAATTCTGGATGTCGGAGGGTCCGCCGCCATTATATTACTCAACCTCAGCGTGGCCTTCGACACGGTCAATCATCAACTACTGATAGAGAGACATAGAGAAAGTGGGGTTACTGGAATTTTACTCAAATGGCTTGAGTCTTTCATGGTAGATAGGTCATTCCAGGTCTTTGAGGACAGTTTCATCTCTGAAAGGATGCCTCTGCGATGTGGAGTGCCTCAGGTTTCCTCCCTCAGCCCCACACTTTTTAATGCTTATGTGCACTCCTTGGCCGAGGTGGTCAAGCCCTTTGGGGTTAGGATCATCACGTATGCTGACGATACTCAGCTGATTGTGTCCCTCAATCTTTTGGACAATAATAAGACCAATCTGGCCAACTGTTTGCGAAAGGTCTCAGCGTGGATGGACGGCTCATTCTTAAAGCTGAATGCAGCTAAAACCAAATTGTTGTTTTTGGGTAAGACCACCAACCTGGATATCAGTGCACTCTGGCCTAAATGTCTAGGTGCTATGCCACCCCCCAAAGATCAAATAAAATGTCTCGGGGTATGGCTGGACCAAAAGCTGAACTTTAGGGAACAGGCGCGTTGGGTGGTAGGTACCTGTTATGGCATCCTGAAAATGATTAGGAAGATTCTACCCCTTCTTCCCTTTAATGCTAGGAAACTGCTGGTGCAAGCCTTGATTCTTTTGCGGCTTGACTACGCCAATGTGCTCTATTTAGGCTCCCCCTGCTCTACCATTAAAAAACTGCAAACGGTCCAAAATTGTGCTGCATGACTTCTCATGCAGGGTCATAATCGGGAATCTGCTAAGCCACATATCATCTCCTTGCACTGGCTGCTAGTGGCCAAAAGAATCCAATTTAAGGCCTTGTGCATTGCCCATAAGTCACTTTCGGCTAGGGTCCTGCCGATTCTCCAAACCATCATCTCCCCGTACCTCCCAAAAAGATCACTGCACTCTGAGAAGAAACATCTTGCAACTGTTCCCAGAGTTAACCGAGTCCGGAACGGTGGCCGCCTATTTTCCGCCATCGCGGCGAAATGCTGGAATCAGCTATCAGATCATATTCGGCTTGAGGCCAACCACCTCTTATTCCGCAAACGTCTGAAGACTCTGTTATTCCCTTGAATCTCCTGACATTCCCCAGTTTAGGCTCTGTCTCTAGCGCTGGAAGGCCTTCGGTAGCCATGCGCTTTATAAGTGTTTATTCATTCATTCATTCATTCATGAAGAATGCAACATTAGTGGGTTGGTCATATCACTTTTAGGGTATATCTGGGGTGTGATTTAGCTTAGGCTGGCAGGAGAGAAGAGGGGAGATGCGTCGCTGTCCGTCGGTTTGCAGAGAGGCCTAGCTGTTCCTATCCTATCCTGTTCCTGACCAAATATCTTGTGTTTCCTGATTACCTTTTGGGGAACCTCCATCATCTCCTGGGTCCAGGGGATGGTTTTTCCTACAGACCAATAGGTTTGTATCTATCCTATGTCGTTCTCAGAATCTCAGCATTAATCTACTTATTTCTGAATCTTTTGTCTCTATTGATATGCATTATTTTAGATGAATCTGATGTCTCTTCATCTATCCCTCCATTAGGTAATATTTGTTTGGCATAATTATTTTGTTGAATCCTTGGTCTCTTACTCTATCCACTCCTTCATTGCATAATGTTGTTGCAGAATGAGTCTGTATAAATTGCATTAATTCACCTGTCGTGGGGTTCGATGTTTGTAATTGTGACCTGCTGCAGATGAGCATTTACTTTGAATTTGAGATAAAAACTCATTTATTAACCTTACTGAGGGGCCAATTCACAGAACTAATCTGAGGCAAAATCCCAAACTTACTACTTTTGGTATTCACAGAAGGCATTTAGTAGTAGTAAAGTTAGGATTTTGTCTTACGTTTGACTGAAGTTTGACTTAGGACAGACTTAAGACAGACTTAAGATAGACTTAAGACAAATTTAAGACAAACTTAAGACAAACTTAGGACAGATTAAAGACAGACTTAAGACAGACTTGAGACGATATCCTAACTTTACTACTACTAAATGCCTTCTATGAATTCCAAAAGTAGTAGGTTTAGGATTTTGTCTCCTAGTACTTCTGTGAATTGGGCCCTGACAGTCTGTAATTAATTTATGAGAAATGGTTGGTGAGTTAGTATTCATCATTACCATCAACTATTCAACTAATTGGTCCATCAACCAAGTAGAGGAAGAGTTGATATTAAGATTAATTATTTAAAGGATGTCCTAGGAGATCTATAAAAGAAATAGGTGATGAACAAAACAAATTGACCCGAGCGCATCAAGGATACAGATGAATGTGTATGGGCCATTGAAGTGATTTATTGAGTATAAATCCCTGATCAATTATTGGTATTGGTGCTGGATCACTATTAAGAGTAAACTTCTCATCCTAAGTGCAGATAAATAATTCATGAACTACGCCTTCCACTCTAGCCGTTTCAAGACAGGTTCACCAGGAGAGGGAAGGAAAGCTTGTGGAGGATTAAGCATATAAGTATGTGCAGCACACATATTAACAGAGAATTGTCAACAGGCAAAAATGTAAATGTGCCACGAAAGTACAGAGTAGAAGCAACACTAAAAGTATCAAAGGTATTCAGAACTGGTAAGAAAGCTTTAGTTTCATTAGTATTGCTTGTTAAAACAGGTGAGTTGCAGTAGGGGATGCCTCTTGAAATAATGTTAAATGTGGTAAATATGGCACACAAAGTAAATTACATAGAACTTTTCTGACTCAAATTGGTAAATATTTCCTTGTTCACCTGTGTTGGTGCCCGTGTACCTGGGTGCACTTCGAAGATGGCCGTCACGTAAGGGGTCACACAATGTGACCTGCATGCTGAAGTTTATTGTCACATGATAAGATAGCTTGGGTTTAGGTGAGTGAGGAGCTCTGCATTCAAGCTGGGTTGCTGGGTTGAAGGCTCTCAAGGCGGTATACCTGATGCTCTTGAAACAGCAGTAGCAGTCACCTGTCAGAAGAGTAAGGGGCTGATTTAGATTGCGGAGTATCCTATTTACTTCGACAGGGTGATGGAACAAAATACTTTGTCGCACTGACGGAGTAACCATACTCCAATTAAGAGATGTCCGCCGCCCCAGTAGACATCTATTAGATTGACAGGAACTGTTGACACATCAGACAGACTATCGCAAGGAAATGCAATGAGCGTAGGAAGAAAAAATACTGTGCATCAGAGTCTTTGTTTATTTGTTTTGTTAAAAAAATACTTCTTTGTGATGCAAAAATAATTGCTGAAACATGGCATTAAAAGTACTCTGCATTCAGAGCAGCTGCTTCATCAGTGGTTGTTCTGAAGGTCCTCTCACCACCCTATCCCTAAGCTCCAATTTCTTACCTATTTCCTGCATTGTCCATCACCAAAAAAGTCTTAAATGTGCCACATGGTAGTACCTCCATAGATAGGGAAAAGCTAGTCCAGGATTTTACCTAGGTGCACTAAGAACTTCTCCGGAGACACTAGCTCTCTTCCACTCCGCTTGGAGAGTTCCAATGCTTTTCTGGAGGAAAATAATTTCATTCTTAGGGATTGTGGTTGGCATGGTTTGAAAGAGGTATAAGAGTTTTGTCAGCATGTTCATTTTAAATGCAGCTATCCCTCAACACGTGTAAAGTGCTCCATTTATTCAGGTCTGTTCAATTTCCTGTTTCAGAGGTGAACAGTTGGCACTAGCATCTCTTTTAGTGAGCTGGTTATGCATGCCTCTGGTTGTTAATAGCTAGCAAATATCCAGCTGTGGCGCAGGTCACCAAAGCCCATTTTGCACACATTTGTTTCTTAAATTGCTCCAGCTGACCAGGTCACATGACTTTTCAGTGTCTAATCTGACTATTATTGCTGATACGTTTACCTTATATACTTTTTCAATTATGGGGGTTGCTTGGCTAATGCATGGTCCATGCCTACGAAGCCCAGAAAATACTTATCTAGTCTATTAGTTAGCACTGTAGTAAACATTTTTAGGTCTAGACTGAAGAGGCCAGCGGCGGCCCCTCTGCTTTGGTGGAGGAGTGTCAGCCCCTAAAAAATGACAGTAAAGGAAAAATAAAACGATGTTTGTTTTATTTTACCTTTCCTGACTAGTCTTGGGGACTGAGTCTGGTGGTGAAAGGCACTGAGGGGAGTGGTAGTGCACTCCCATCACTGCGCAGGATGGTTTAGCAGGCTGGCCAAACCATCATGCACAGTGAAAGCTCCCTCCAACCCAGCAACTCTGCTGGGTTGGACAGAGCAGGCACAGTCTCTTAGTCTGTCCTGGTGTGCAAATTGAGGGCAGAAGAGCAAAAGTGGACAGCTGCAGGTACGTTTTTTAAAATGTCTTTATTTATTTTATTCCCCCCTCTCCCCCCTACCCGCCCCTCGCTCCTCCAGCATACCGACCACTCCTGGAAGAGGCTATCGGTCTGTAGGTCTTGTTCTCCCCAGGGTCTTTCCCCTGCTTAGAGATTAGGGTCACATCCGCTTCCTTTCTGGTTGGGGTAGATTTGCAACCTGTCGCAAACCTTTTGAATAATACTTTCAGCTGCGGTTTCAATGTTGTTGCTAGCATTTTGTAAAATACAGCTATGAACTCATTGGAACCTAGTACCTTACGCCTTTCAGTGATTTTATAACCTCCCTTTTCTCGTTTTCTTCACTTGTACTACCTTGGAAGTCCCTTTTTCCAGGTTTTAGGCATGATAGAAGGTAAACTGGAGATATACTTCTCCTTCAGTTTCTGTTTCTCCACCTTTATAGCACAGTCCTTGATAAAAGTTTCTAAATGCCTCTACTTTGTCCTCCTCATTTTTGCAAGGAGCCCCTCACTCATTCTGGATTTCTACTATTTATGCTTTGTCTGATTTTATGGTCTGGCTTGACAGTGCAGCTGTCGTCAGACAATTATGTGAGCATCATGAGAGAGAGACTCGGCTACGCCCACATGTTGGGACCCAGGAGCACATGTCATGATTGGACAAAAGTTGTGTACTTCCACACAAAAAAGTGCCTGGCCTCCAGCCGCTGTGATCATTTTATTTATCTATCTACCTATGCTTGAACTTTCAGAGGCACACACATGACATTGGAATTCTATGAAAGTGTCTTAGATAGCTAGATAATTTACATTCTTTATCTCTGGCAACAGCACAGGGTGGAGGGGGGCAGTCATTACCTTACATAGATTTTTAGGTCTGACTTGACAGTGCAACTCTCACTTGACCTTTCAATTTACACCAATATTATTCTATAGTTTTTTGCTTCCACACACATACATATCTATTCCCATGCTATTTACTTGTAACGCTTCACATTCCCAGACAACACTCCTTTAAAACCAGACCTATTAACATTGCCAATGCTTGTTGCTTTCTTCTTCTTTTTTTGGGCAGGAGCCTACCTGTTTGTTGCTTTGTGACAAAAACAGTTATTGTGTCATTAGCATGGTCTTCTACTACATTGAGTTTCCCTTTACGTCTACTTCTTTTGTGTATCTTTCCTGCTGTGGTTTATGCTTTATGTTTTTCTAGTTTCTCAAGTTCTCACAAGATTTTGTCTGTTTCTTGTCTCTGTAGCGTGATCCCCAACCCGGTACATGTAAATGATCATGCCACACACAGAGCTTGGTATCACACATCTTTATTTCTCAGCATGTAAACATAAACTGAACATTCTAAAGGCATGAATTCTATCCCCACACCCAAGCACTTACCTCACTTTTCTACAGAGTCCATGAGGGACCCCTTTGTTAAATAAAAAGTACAAATAATACATATATAAATCACAACTCTTCAATAAGTTGTTTTTGTGCTTGAATAACTCGCCCAGATCTGGTCATGTGAGACTGCAGAAATAGAGGAGAAGCGTCCTTGACTGACACTGGTAACAAAGACATTGATGCTCAGGTGGATAAGTCTCACTTCTGGCATCTGAAGTTGGTGAATGTCAAGCCAGGTGCATGAAATGTAAAGAATCTCGCAAAATGGACTTTCCAGGATGGTGAACAGTCACCATGTGTCCTCTACTAGTCACAACCCTCAAAGGGTCAACATCAAAAGGAGACTTATGTTTCCATTTACACACAGTGCTCCTAGCACAGCATTGCCTATCTGCGTAGGTGTTCATTCTTCGTTTGCGAGACGAATCACTAGCACAAAGTTTATCAATGTCAATAGACTTTCAATGGTCCATTGTGGCAATTTGGTTCCTATTGCTCTCCAAAACATTAAGGTGGCAGGGCTTTTACCTGTACCTGTGGTGGAATGGGGAGTTGACCTGTATGCACAAAGAATAGACTGACGAATTGATCTGAGGTCAAGCTCACTTAGTAGCAACAATTCCACAATGTCCCTCATGTGCCAATTCAATGACCTGTTGTCTCAGACTCTCAGGTATGACAATTCTCACCCCTTGTAAGATGATGCCTTTTGGAATGACTGAAAGTTCTTCCTGCACATTTTTGAATTTCTGGGATTCTAGAGCATAATGAATAGGTTGGGCACGCGTTCTTCATGACTGATGGGTAATGATGTCTTTGAAGATTTGCAAATCTCTGTCAGTGCTGTGGCAACACTGATATGTTCTACTGAGATGGCAGCAGGACTACTGGATTTCACAATAAAGTTAACATAAGCATCAGCCGCTTTAGAAGTGGTGCCATGACACTGCAGTGGTACATGTGAGAAGTAGTCAGCAGGATTTTGATTTTTTTCCTGTACGATTCACACTAGTATAATCCTATTCCTGCAGTCACAACTCCCACATCTCAAAGCCAGGAGGCATCTTGGCTTTAGGATTGTCGAAAATGGTGAGCAATGCTTGGTGGTCAGTGACAACCATGAAATGCTTCCCATACACAAACACATGAAAATGTTCACAAGCCAACACTACAGCAAGACATTTTTTTTCTGGTTGTGAATAGGCACGTTCAGTTAATGGCAAAATCCTGCTAGCATAAGCCACGATGCATCTTGGGGCATCGGGATGCCCAGTGTGCTTGGCAAGGATGGCAGCCAAACCCATTGGGATTGATTCAACAACAATCTTTGCCTGTAAATTTCAGATCAAAGTATGCCATTTCAGTGGCGTTCTCAATTGCATGTTTGATTTTCTTGAAGCTTCGTTTGCAGTTAAATGACCATCGAAATGGAACTTTCTGTTTTCTCAAGTCTCTCAACGTCACAGTCACAGTGGCAAAGTCAAATATATATCTTGAACAGTAATTGGCCATACCAAGGAAGGATCGCACCATAGTTACATCTTGTTGTTGAGAAGTGGATGACAAGGCTTGTACTTAACATGGATCTGGAATCATTCTCCCATCAGAAAAGATACGACCGTAAAGCTTGTATTTTGTTTTATGAAACTCACACTTTTCTGCATTTAAACTCAGGCCTGCCTCAGCAAGTATACAACACACTTATGTAGAGCCTTATCATGTTCTTGCTGCCTGGTCCCAAAAAATAGTATGTCATCACTGCAGTTGAAAGCATTTCTGACAGGCTGTATTATGCAATGAATGACATCCTGAAAAAGTTCTGCAGCTGAGAACACTCCGAAATGTAGTCTTTTATAGCTAAACAACCCACAATAAGTCAAAAAGTTAGTAATGTACCTGCAATTTTCTTCCAGTTTGTGTTGGTGATATCCTGTATTCATATCACAGTGGGAAAACACTTTGGCTCCATTTCGGCTGCATGATCATATCAGCAATGTCCAGACCTGGATATCGTTCTTTTTCAATCGCCTTGTTCGCTTAATGCATATCAATGCAGATACAGACAACACCTCAACTATCCTTCTTTGGCACTATCAGGGTCATCTATGGCGCCGAACCAGTGGATCCCTCATTTATGTCATGTTTCAATAATGTCTCAATCTCTTTCTCAACAGCCCCTTGTAACTGAAATGCAATTCAACGATATTGATGAGCAACAGGATGGATGTCCTCGTTTATGGGAAGTTGCACTTTCGTTGTCTTAAGTCTTGCTAGTCCATGAACTGATTCACTCTCTCATGATTGGCATTGACGTTTAAAGAAATCTGCCCCATATCAGCAGCAGTGATGTAACTAAGTAAACATGCACTCGATGAAGTGCCTGGCAGGACATGAATTGGTGCTTGTACTTTTTAAAAATGTTTTACAGATGCTAGATATGAATCTTGACTTTCCAGTGGCATTGAAGGAAGCGGCCCATGTATATAGTTTGTTTTTTAATAGAGTTAAGCGGGGCACTGGAGTCAGTTCATTGTACTTTTTCAACTGGCATTATGTTTATCAATGCACCACTGTCTATGACAAATGGTATGGAATGCCCATTCACTTTCTATGTGATTTTGGGGCAGTGTCGAAATTAATTTTGCACTTTCACTAGTCGATCTTGCTTTGACCAGCATTCTTCCCTGCAAGAAGGTAATCTGACATGCGCATGTCGTTCAGTGGTCAACTTTGACATCGTGCACCCATCTTCCTCACTGACGCTCGACAATGATGGTGATTAACTTTTAACGAGGAATTTGACGACAGTCAATATGGTTCACTTTCTATTTGCCTCAACTGGTTTTTGCTGCTTGGCCCTGAGGGCGTGGTTGGAACGTCTCTGGAACTTTCTGTCACCCATTTTGTTTTCTCGATGTGATGCACTTTCGCTTTGCACACTATTATAAAAAGGTTCTCTTTCCCTCAGTCTTGACATATCTGTCCAATGGCCGGACATTAACCTTCATGTGGAAAGGAAAATCCACATTGAAAACACAACTTCTTTTTCTTTGAAGACATTGCTCTCTGGCCTCCTACCTTGTATTTCACCTTGCTTTTCACACTCAGCACTGATTCATTTTGGGCCATTACGGCCTCCATGGTGGCTGCTTGTGTGAAAGCTCTTTCTTCCTCTCTAACAGCCATGAGTACTTGCTCCAAGCTGAGTGTCTCTTTCAGCATATGTTCTCTGAAGGGATCAGAGAGACAACCATCTATTACTCAGAGACGCAAGTCCTCTCCAACATTGAACTCATTGAACGTGCAATGCTTGATGAGCAAGTCAAGTCTTTCTACAAACTCATCCATCATTACACCAGTTCTCTGCCTTTCCTGACTGAAAATGTATCTGTCTTAGTCGACATTTAGCATTGGATTGAACTTGGTGTTCACCGCTTCTTTGATATGACGATATTTTCATTATTACTTTATTGACCGCTTTGCCTGCCAAATTCTTTAAATACTTAATGATCATTTTGGCATTTGCTTCTTCCTGTGGATCAATTAAACCATCAAAGGTTTCGATCCAGGCTGTCCATCTGTTGCCAATATTCTGCTTTTTGGTGGTATTGAAGTGAAGCAGTTGCTTTGAGAAAACAGCGGCATTATTAACCAGTTATGGCCTTTACTGACAAGAATATATGATGTTCACGTGGACTTGCACCATTCATACCATCTGTAAGTTCTTGTGACATGCTTGTTTCAGGATCATCATGGCCTGTCTGCAGTTGTGTGACTTATTTTCGCTTTGCCAATAAAAAAGAAAAATTTCACTATTCTGACTGCTGCTCCCAGCCTTTCAGCGGGTTCAACATGACTCACCCGCCTCGTAATCACAACCCTGTGCTTCTGCTTGGGTTGCAGCACCTGGTGCTGAGGTCAGAAGGCTCTCTTTAATCAGGTTCTGGTAAGTGTGACCGTATTCTTTATGTATCTGTTTATAACCGCCTCTAAATAATCTACTGGAGATGCACGGTGCCCAACCCATGTTTCCCATAATGCCACTGAGCCATTCATATCTTCAAGCAATGCATACCAGGCAAGCCACTGGCGCTCCTTGAACTGAATACCGGCATCATCTAGTACTCCATTCAGCACCATTCCCCCCCTGCCTCATGTGTCCCACTGCAAAGGCACCAGGAACCCCGTGCCCAGTTACACATCTGGTCCTGGCGTTACACCCCTTATTCAGAACTTTATCATCCTGCGTTATTGCTGCCTCCAATGATGGGCAGGGGAGACCCAACACAGCACAAGCTCCTTTTCAAACAATCCAAACCCACACACCAATGAACCGCCAGACAGGACGACAAACTCCTAGTGCTCAATGAACACGGCAGCCATAATGTCAGAAATCAGAACTGGATATTTCATGACCGCTTTGATGCCCTCACCAATCGCATCAACAGCATGGGCGAACCCATGGGGTGCCAGAACACCAGATTAGACTGACTAGTGCTGAGGAGCGCATCTCAGGTCTGGAAGATGGCCTCGCTCCTAAGACTAACTGTATGAAAAAATGTAAACGTATTCTTAAAATAACGGCCATTAAAAATGAGGACCTGGAGACACGCTCCCGTAAAATCAATATCAACATTCTTCTTATTTCAGAAACGAGAAGAATGGGTGGCCCAGATGACTTTGTGTGGAGCATACTTATTTAACTTTTCGTTTGTGCCAACTTTACATCCATGTTCGCAGTAAAACACGTACACCTATCCCTTGCCCCTTATCTGCCTGTTGGAAGCTCGTCAAAATCACGACTCGCTTGCCTCTTGAACTACAAAGACAGAGACACTGTGCGCCGTCTGGCTTGCGAGAAAGGTTCCATACAGTACCTCAAATATGCCATGCTCTACCCAACACGTCTCTGTGTCGAAGTCAATGGAAAGCCTTGTTTCTTGCACACCCCTAGCTGACACTGGACTTTTTCAAACAATATTCTGCTGCCCCTGCAGGTTCTAAAAGAGCCACTCCTAAACACCCACGCTCCCCATGCTCAACACAACTCACTCCTTCTGTTTGACATCCCCCCGCCGACTAACACCTTTTATTAATGTATTCTTCCCAGTTTTCTTCCCAGTTTTGATCGTTGGATGGTTCAGTGTCTTGTGTAGATAGGGGGGGTTGGGATCTGGTTATTTTAGTTTGTTCAAATATTGAGGGCCTTTGTTCCAAGTTTTTGCCGTAGGGCAGCACTGCAGGCATTCCTGCTGCACTGCTTGACAGCAAAAGAAAAGCTCAGAAATGCACCGTATCTATCATATACGGCACATTCTTGTCCTTTTCTCCTGCGCTGGCACACAATGGGCTACCATGCGCCAATGCAGGCCCCTTTGTGCCATGGGGCAAGGATGCCTGCGTTCCAGGGATGATTATTTTTGTGCAGGAAGGGAAGCATTCCTGCACAAAAACAATCACAAGAGGCATTTCCTCTTTCTATGTGTGCTGCAGCACACATAGAAAAGGGAAAAACAAGGAGAAATAAAGGTATTTCTCCTCTTTACGGCTCCCTTACGTCACCCTTGGGGAGGCGTACCTTTTTGGTGCAATCTCAGAGTCACGATTCATCGTAAATTTAGGGGGGTTTCAAAAAGCCATGAGTGTTGCTCGGAAGGCCCACAGCAACACCCATTGCATGCCCTTTAATGCAGAAAACTGCCTTAAAGGGAACAATATTTACAAGGCTGCATTAATCCACGCAAAGTGGGTTGGTGCTGCCTGGTAAATAATATGGAGGAGACCCCTGGGCCACTGAAGCATCACAAAAACCAATGCTCCTGTAGTGCAGCCTCACTGTAAATGAGGACCTGTGTGTCTTACATTGCAATTCAAACACTTGTAAGATTATACATCATTATGGTTCATATCATCATACCTGACAGTTCTACATGCTCTCACATGAAATGAGAAGGGGTGATGGACATTTCCTTTATCTCCTGGAATATCCAGGCTCTCAATAACCTGCGTAAGGGCAAACAGATAATTACCTATCTGTCGCACCATGGCATCAATGTAGCCCTTCTGCAAGAGAACCATCTCCCACCCTGAGACCCCCATGACGTTTGCACACACATGGGGCACTAACTGATACTTCTCTAGCTCCAGCACCTACTCAAGAGGGGTTTGTATCCTTATACATCAGAGTGTCTTTTTTACTCTCCAAAACTAGTCTTGAGGATGCCCCTTACATTTTACTGCCCAGCTCTCTGGTGGACATAGATGTGCTGCACGTCAACATTTACAAATGTGGACTCCACCTGAATTTTTCAAATCCATATACACACATTTGGGTCGCGTAGAAGCAAAACTGGTTTTCCTAGAGCATGACTTGAATATGGTTGTAAATCACACGGCTGACTCCACCAGTACTCGGACAAGTGGTAAATCCAGCGCCAAAAAAATCCTCTATTATATTATTGACACTTAAGCCTGTATTGAGGTTTGGTGCGCACTAATTCCAGCCACTGCTGACTATACTTTTTACTCCTCTCCTCCCGGAGTGTGACACATAGCTTGACTACAGGCTCCTGTCTGTTAAACCTTCCCTACGGACCATAAACATTGACCATTTGCTGTGCACCTTGTCGGATCACTGCCCAGTGATCCTGAAATTAGTTATTCCTGTCAGGTTCGGGCTCCGCCTCCCCTGGCGATTCCCGGGCGAGGCCCTACATTATCAAATTTTCCATACCAAATTACATTAGTACTTTGCCTTAAACACGTGTACAGTGTTGTCACAGGCAACCCTCTGGGAGGCCTTCAAGGCCTACATATTTGGCATCTGTAAGTCAAAACATATCAACATTCTCAGAGACATCTATGCCATCATAACCCAGATTGAATCAGTCTTATGTGACATCGATTAGGTTTACTTTTGATGTGGGGAAACCCACCAACTGCATGGCCGATCGGCCTTAATGACCGAATTCCATCACCTTGCCAGAAGGGAGGTGAAGTATATAGGGAAGCATGCCGCTGCTCCACGTTATGGCGAATGGGAGAGGCCGGGCCACGCGCTTGCATGTTCACTCTGCCCCAACGCCTTAATGGATTACTGAACGGTGCACCACCACCAGAATCAGTGTCACTGATAACAAGGGCATTCTTTCTGAACTACAACAATACTATGAGCGGCTTTATGCCTCTTGCTCTCCCGGTGTAGAACCTGACATCGCAAATTACCTTGCAGAGATCGCCATACTGTGGATGACTGGTGGCCAGCACAGCTTCCTGAATGAGCCTATTGCAAGTAAAGAAATCATTCATGCAATAGATGCTATGGATGGCTCCTAGGCCTCTGGCCTGAATGGCCTTCCATGGGCCTTTTAGAAAGCATTTAAGCATCTACTTGTCCTGCTTTTACTTACCATGTATACGGAAGCCCTGGACACAGGCTCCCTACCCCCCACTCTGTGTGATGCCTTACTAACACTGTTACTGAAACCTGGCAAGGATCCCCACCTTTGCTCCTCCTACAGGCCATTATCTCTCCTAAACCTAGACAATAACATTTTCACTAAAGTATTAGCCACTTGGCTCTCCCTTTTAATGGAACAAATTATCCCCCTGTGAAGTCGGGATTTGTCCCCCATAGATCCACCTAGTTTAATCTAAGAAAAATTGTTGCTGCAGTAAACATAATCTCCTAGACAACTCCACCAGTGATGGCATTGCTAGACAAAGAAAAAGCATTTGGCTCCCTGGAATGGGTTTTCCTGAGAGCAACCTTGATGAAATTGGGCGTTCTCTGTGCTTTCATCTCATCGGTTAGGCTCCTTCACACCAAACCAATGGCATGTATGAGGGTGAATGGCTCACTTACTGACCAATTCCCCGTCACCAAGGGAACCAGACAAGGATGCCCCAAACCCCACTCCTTTTCATAATTGCAATGGACCCCTTTGTATGCCACATACCAGAGCAGCATATGCATTGCAGGATTCACCTTCGACATAGTGCGCCTCTGGCATCACTTTAATAAGGTGATATATTATTTTATGTCTGATGCCCTGTTGATAATCTCCTACCGCTGATTCGGGAGATCACGCGCTTCGGCAGTCTGTCGGGCCGCCTCATAAACTGCACTAAGTCTGAACTTTTCATGCTGCCCAAAAGCACACATCCCGCCAATGTCAATTATCCCTTGTCCTGGACCACGGACTCCACCTAATACCTGGGTGTTCATATACCCCTAGATAAGTACAAAATACTAGTTACAGCCTGACCACTGACAGACTTTCATTGCAAGTGGAACGCTGGATAGGATTTCTGCTCTCCATGGCCGGACGGGTGGCAATAATCAAAATGGTGGTACTCCATCTTTTTGTATTTCTGTTTCTAAACATCCCTATCCTGCTCACACAACACTTCTTTGTTACAATGTATGGTACCCTGTCATGTTTAGTTTGAGCTGGATGCCGACCCCGCGTTAAATGGGACATCCTGACTCTCCCATACATGCGCAGTGGGTTTGGTGTCCCTGACTTCTATCTCTACTATCTTTCTGCAAATTGCCAGTACTCACATTGCTGGTATCCCCCAGATACCTGCATACTCTATCTCAAACCAGAACAGGACCAGGCGGGGCAACTTTCACTCTCATCTTTATTACCAAAGGGTATCCCCGTCGATGAAACCGATATCTAGACTACCTGTTGGGCCTTGAGGAGACTCTATCACACTTTAGTGGGTGGCATTCTTTATTTCGGATGTATGATGATACAACGCGTACCATCACAACGCGGTATGTTACATCGCGGTTTTGACAACGCAAGTCATTACATCGACTTGCGTTGGAGGGCGCTGGATTTAAGAACAGTGTGAATTACTATTCCAACTCCAGTCTACGTACAGTAGGGAAGGTGTTGGAATAGTAATTCACACTATTCCTTAGTCTAGAGCGCCCTCCAGTGCAAGTCGGTGTAACGACTTTCATTGTTAAAACCACGATGTAACCATACCGCGTTGTAATGGTTTCGTGGTAAAGGATGTTTCCCACCTCGGATATTGCCAGATTGGACCCCACGCGCTCCTCACATTGCCTCAAATGACAAATTTCTGATGCCAAATTTGAGCATCTCACCTGGACGTGCCCCGTCATCAGTCACTATTAGATCACAATTGTTTCCATCCTTACTATGATGTCAGACGTCATGTTACAACCCGACCCTGCAATGGCACTACTGGGCTATACCCGTGACCTCCTCAAGTCTATATGCTGATTTATTTCTATAGCACTATTGCTCGCTAAACGGGAAATCACCCTTCTCTGGGGCAGTAGACACTCCCCCGCCGATTCATCCTGGCTTAAATCCATGTCCTACTGTGACAAAATCAGTGACGACTATGCACAACTCTAGCCTTTCACATCTAGGCCTAAAAATATTTGGCATCCCCTCCATACTTATCTTCTTTCATTAGAATCAGAAAACACTGACTGAAGCCCTCCTCACACCATATACTGAGTCACCATACGTCATCACATTACCCTGATGCATCATAACCTCTGTACTACCTCCCATTCATTATCTACACTCCTGTCCCCCCCACCCTCATAGTCGTGATATTGCTTTGTTTTTCATTATAATATTTGTTGTGATATATTCAGTCCGAACACAATGAAACGTCGATATCATTCTAATGTGTTTTGTATGTTTGAAGTTATTCGAGAAAATTATTATTTTAACGTTTTTTTAAAAAAAGTCTCATTCTTCACCTAGCAGACCCATCCCACTGTGGTCTTCCATCCTAAGGTTTTATTCACTGGTGCCTTTTCTCCCCTAGGTTTTGGTGTTCCATGCATGGTAAATGATGCCTTGCCTATGTTCTCTTGGTTGCTTCTATGGTCTGGCTCTTCTATGTCATCTTTTTCGTCTTAAAGTTTTTAAAATAAATGTATTTTTTTATTTTGCATAAAGGCAATGCAATCTAACAGCATCATTGTTCTCACCATCCAGGGAGGCATTTTACGCACAGCCAATGATAAAAATACAATGAACTTAGTAGTACATATTAAAAAAAGAAGAAGAAAAAGGTTTTGCCTAGTACTTACAAGAATATCTAAAGTATCACAAATTCTCAAAGGTGTCAGAGATTCTTCATCTTTGGTTGACAGCCTGTCATTGTTATCAAATTCACAATACCCCTGTATTGGGCCCAAGCCTCCCATGTCGCCAAATGTTTGCTTGGGCATCCCCTTGCTTCATACCTGCTACTTATCTAAGCCATATCTCCATTTAGCAATACTCAGAGGGGTGTTAGCACGCCAATTCTGTGCCATATCCCACTTCCTGATAATTGTTGCCATTCTCAGAAAACGTTTTTAAATCCAGAAAGGACAAGATCCTCAACTATGTGTAATAAAGTTTTGCGAGCGTCCAAAATATTTTGGGAGCCCAGCACCTCATTACAATTTTATTCCACCGCTCCCCAAAATTACTGCAGAGCAAAGCACTGCCGGTTTGCACGCCTTAGATCTCCCTCTGTAGCATGACATCGGAGGTGCTGGGGAGATGAGTCTTGCTTGTTATGCCACTCTTTAACTCTTGTGTAATAAACCCGATGCAGATATTTAAAATTGTACCAGGTGATACCTGGAAGCGACTGAGTTGTCTCTTGGTGCAGCCAGTGTCTCTTACCATTCTGAGCCCTCTAAGGGGCCCACACGATGGCCAGGTTTCTAATAACGTGTAATATATATAGGGAGTGTTAATACCTATGGTTCTGTTCAGGTAGGAGATTTTGTTTTTGTGACCCAAAACATCCATTGTGATGTTGGCCTCCAATGGGTGAAAGTCTTGGATTGAGTCTACTTGCAGCCGAGAAGGAAGGAGCTCTTGTCTAAACTGGAGGAATTTATAAAATTGGGTACAACGTAGTCCGATGCCCTCTTGTAATTCTGCAAAGAATGTGAGGTTGGAATGTGCAAGAGCTGTTCCTAAGGTTTAAAAGTCCAGCCTATCCCAGCCCTTGAAATTGGATCATGCCACTATCTCTGCAAGCAGTGTTCCATTCCTTAGAGAGGTCTCCTTAGTAAGTGACCTCGCCAACAACGTTGTCACAGAGTCCTAAGATCTACCTAGGAGATGACTCATGGATAGTTCCATTCATATATACTTAATGTAATTGGTCTGCATCCCCTGCAGTCCAGAGCTCGGTTCACTGGGCAGGGTCGCCATCGGTGTCACATAGCCAATCGTTAAGTACCAGGAGCTGCGTGTCCCGGTATTACGAATAGAGGTCCACCGTGGTAAGGCCACCAGCAAAACAACATTTGTAGCATTTGAACAGCAACGATTTTGCTACAGAAAAGAGCACAAGTCCGCTGTTAGTTTAATAAAAATATATGTTTGAAATTTTGTAACGAGCAAAGCAGTTTAGGAGTGCCATCATTTTGATGGATTACGACACTTCCTAAAATAGAGGGGGCTAGCAAATGTTAGCAATCTAAATCAAGGTTGCAGTGCTCAAGCATGGAAGTTATGTTTTTGGAAAATACAGTCTTAGGTAAGGTGAAATATGCACGACAAAATATTTAATGAAGTGCTGCACAATTTGAATTGATTATTGGGCCGCCCATCTCTCTGCATCCTTACGCTATTAAGAGGATTATCCGTATAAAGTGAGTCTTTGTCTTCCAGTTCTGGTGACCAAAAGTATCCCATCGATGGTGCATTGAGGTAAAGCCGTTCCTCCAAGGGCTCAATAGCCAATGTGAAAAGTAGTGAAAAGAGGGGGCAGCCCTGCTTGGGGACCCTTTGAATCTGAAGGAAGGGGGGGCGAGCCATCGATCGCACTCTAGCGGTGACTTTGGTATATACAAGTTTAACGGAAACCAGAAAGTTACCTCAGAGATTAAGATTTCTGGAGAAAGAAAATAGATAATCATAGCTAGTCTATTGAAAGCCTTTTCAAAATCTACCAGTAACAACTCAAGGGGCCGATCAAGCTGATGGGAGAGTGCAGCAGCATTGAGGACCCTTTTGATGTTATGTCTGGCTGACCTCTGAGAGATAAACCTACTTTGAAATTTAGGAATCACAGTGAGAAGGCAATAGGTCAGAGTCTCAGCTAGGATCTTACATTCACCTTTAATACATGAGATTGACCTGTATGAGCCACAGCCCGTTGCTGATCAGTGCAGCTTCTAAAACGTGCCTCATGGTCACCACACTAGACCTCTAGGGAAGGGACCAGTATCCCTTGAAGTTGAGACTTTATCTGAGCAATGGTCTCCAACACTTTCTGTTTCATCAGCTCGCCATCAAGGGCTGCACTGTCAGACGTGTCACGGGAAGGGTCGCCGTGAACACTGGAAGGGAGTTTTGATGCTCGACCTCATTGGTACCGTAACGTTGTTGATAAGAACAAGCAAACACTTGGGCCAACTCACCGGTTGAATTGCTAGTGAGCTGCCATCACCAAGAATCCCACTGATATGTCTGCCACATTTGTCTCGACAACAAAGCCTTATTTCCATATTCATAGAATCAGTTTTGCAAGGCTTAGTGAGTCGACCTCGCTATGGAAAGGAAGGGATTGGGCGAGTTGTAATTTCACGAGTTTGTGCTCCCGTAGGTTGGTGTCGGGCCGCTTCTTTAGGGTGTTCTCCTGGCATGTTATAAGGTCTGCAAATTGTTTATCAATTTTATCTAGATTTAGATGCTTGATGTAGAAAGGAATATCAATGGCTCTCACCTGCCCAACAGGTTTAAGGGCCTCCCACCATAAAATAAGGAAGATACTGAGCTTGTGTTATTCCTGAAGTACTGCGTAATCTCCTCTCTTATCAGTTTTCTCCTCTCACCTTCCCTTTACCAATCCATGATGCGTTTTGATGCCAGTCACCATGATGTTTAGGATCCCTACCTCCTATTGTGATATTGATGGGAGCATGGTCAGAAAGAATGCGTGGATGAAAGTGGCGATTAGTCATATGCCTTAAATCAGTGGGGGTAGGAAAAAATATTCAAGAGGGAGAAAGATCTGCACGCATGTGAGAGGAAGGTAAATTGTGTGTCTTCGGGTGGAGGTGGTGCCAGACACCGCACAGGCCATAGGCTTACATGAAAGAGAACAAGGAAATGATGATAGGTTTGGCGCCGATGGGAGGTCCCTGCTGATCTAAAGATGTATCTATGAGGCAAATGAAATCACTTCCATAATCAATATGCCAAGGGGAGCTGTGAGGAGAACCAAGCCCAACGAGCCTGCCTGCTGCAGAGTGTGCACTCCTGCATTCAATTCTGTAGTAAGCAGTAGGTTTTTGACCTCTAATTCAACACACAATGATCATGCATGTGCACTGACACCCTTTTTAGGTCTCCCCTAGACAGCGCATGCGCTGTCTTGTCGAGAGATGCTGTATACAGTATAGTGGGGGAAGCTCCGCCCACTACCCTACCCATCTTTTTCATTGGCTTGTGTGTTTGTCCTTCAAAATGCTGGCTTTTTTGCTGGCTTTTGATTGATTATGAGGCTTGTTAGCCCCTCCTTAGTACGTCCATGTCGTCATTTTATTCCTCCCATGGCTATTGGCCCCTTTACTAGGTTGTTGCACTGGACCTGTTCTATTTTCTTTATTGAGTTTCTCCGAACTCAAGCATGACGACGTGCTTCATTCAGCGGCCACGCCCACTTTCAAGGCAGCGGGACAATGGCGCCTTTCCATCGCTGGTTTTTCTTCTCATTAAAGATTAGGTGAGTAAGAGAGTTGCACTTGTGGCCTTGGGTTGGAATCTTGCCGAAATCAGTTTAAGCAAATAATTGATTTCCGAGTCCTTTCCGGTTTGATTACCTTAAAGTAATTCATCGTTAAGCTTTTTTGTACGAGGAGCAGAAATGCCGGGGGAGATTTTGGTTACAGTGCGTCATGAGCGGGCTCACGTCTTGGAATGGAGTCCGTTGTTCTTGTTCTTCACCACTACTACTACCACGCATATTAAAAAGCATGAACATGGCGACTTTAGTAAACGCTATCGGAGATCGCTCAGCGACACAACGTTACTGGTAGATAAGATCATGCATGAGCTCTTCACCTCTTCTTCGGGCGCTTGATACAGTTGAATCTTTTAAAAAGTACGAGCTTCCACAAGGGAAGATAATTTACGATAGTATGTAACCAGAGTGTAAGTTTTGAGAGAAGTTGCCACTCACTTCATTATGTAGGTCTTTATAAATATCCGTGGGTAAGTGTGGCAGGAAGGAAGCAGGGAGTACAACATACAGTTCAGAGAAGCGCGGTGTGTTTACTATACACTAACCTCACCCCGCAGCTTAGGCGGCGACAGCTCCTCCTTCCTGGGCAGTTACCACGGGAGTTGCTGCTTTCACTTGTGCTTCGGATTGTGGCTCTCTTGCCCAGCTGCTGCGTCCATGTATGTTGACCTGGTCCAGCACAGCGCTGCGGGGGGCTGAAGCTGGTGTCGAGGTGCTGAGGAGGTGCCTTGTGGAGGTCCTTGGGATTTGTTTAGGGCTGTTTCTCATTGATCTGTTCGTGTTACCGGGAGGCCTTGGCGGAAGGGAATGCTCCTGTCTACGAGGACACCGTTGAGAAGAAAGAGGACAGACCCACCGTTGTGGGGTGGAAGCATCTGTAGCTACTGCGCTTCGCCCTCAAACTCGAGGCGGTGGTGAGTATGGAGCCCTATAGAGGGCCACCAAGAGGGCCACTACCCCTCGCCAGGGCAGCGCCTAACTACATCCAAGAGCGCGCCTAGCCTACCCAAGCAAAACCATCTCGGAATGCTCACCTGGTCTGCCCTCAGCGTGTCAAATATTGTTCTCTAAAAACATTTCTGTCCGCTTTCTTTTTTTTACGGTGCACTTCCAAAGTAAGCTTTCCTTTTCCCCAGTGAGCGCGGTGCTTCATCTGACCCCCGAACCCTCCCCGGATTCATTTCTTCACACATGGCACAAGGCTAGTTGTGGACATTATGCCATCTCCTCCATGCTTGTATGAACCTGCCTTAGTCCACCTGAGTGCAGGATGATGTGCTGCCTACAACTAAATAACTGAATGTGTGTTCAGTTGTTGATTGTTTATGCTGTACGTCGCATCTAATTCTTTAAAAACGTTTTCCAGATAAATTATCGGGCTTGGGCTTATTTTGGGATTTGTTTAAGGGGTTGTGCTTGTTCCATGCACCCACCCTTAACCCCTTCCTTCCTTTTGTGCATGGGAAGGGCGTTCCCTTGATTACACAGCGGTGACATGAGAGGATGTGGATAACGCTTTTCTCCATGCAAGTTACATTGCCGGTAAAATGTACTTTTCAATTCACTCCTAAGCCATAGGTTCTCAGATTGCACACAGCTTGGCAGCGGATTTTAACTCCCTGAGACGGTTCCCGTGCTGCCAATGACCGCACCTATCTTGCTGGAGCCCCACAATGCGCGAGACAGCTGCAGCTTGAGCTAATCAACTGACATAAGTTGATTAGGTTGTTAGTCTTCATTTTAAACGTATCGGGGCATATTATCAAGGGCTGGCGATAGAATTATCGCCGCTTTAGTGTCCGTTTTCGGGCAAAAAGCGGCGATCATTTTATCGCATTATTAACAAGGACACGCTAGCGCGTGTTTTCTTGATTTAGCTCCCATTTTTGTCACGACTCACATCGCATCGATAATGAGATGCAAAGCAGGCGTGGCTGTCAAAACAACACGGGAAAATATGGCTAAGGCAGCTTCGCGATAATCATAATTGCGCTAACTCTGCTTTAACGCTGGAATTTAACATCTGCTAAATTCCTGACTAAGGCATACCTAACATGGAGGTGCATTATGGGGTTATGGCCACAGGGCCTTATCACCAAGCTTATCGCCGTTTTAAAAGGGACATCTCTGGTTTTTCAGAGATGTTTGGCCATTTTCCCGCTATCGCTGGAATATTTATCGCCATAGTGCCAAGCGTTGATAATACAGCACTAGCTTGGCGATATATTCCAGCGATAGCCGGCAATAATAAAAAAAGCGCTGGGCGCGCTCAGCGATAATTATCGCTGGGGCTTTATAATATGCCCCTTCCAAATTACAAAACCGCGCTGATCGGGTTGCAGCCTCCGCTTTCCTGCTGTTGCTCGTAGAAGATTGGCCTTGCATCTAGATCAGGAGACGCCTTCATCAAACCGCCCTTTTTGTGCGAAGTCCCTTTAAGGCGGAAATGTCACTTCACCTCAAAATAAATAAACAAGGATTTTACACAGTGGCATGTGTGAGCATCAGACGGCCTCTCTCTCTTTCTGTTTGGGCTTGGTTAGGATGCAATCACTAGGCGAGAAGGAAAGTCCGATAGTGTTCACAGAGACATACATGCCACCCTCCCGATTTCAAGCCTAGTCTCCCGCCTCCCACTTCCTACACGCAAAAACCCGATTCCGCGGGGGTTTCAGCTGACAGGTCCTGCCTAGTACTGCCTAGAATTGTGTGACGTGGTATATGCACTGCCAGCAACCTGCTCCTGCAGGCCAGTGCACAACACTCATATCACACTCTCTCTCCCTGCCATTGAGCTTCCTCCGTGCTTATAAAACGTAAGAACAAAATCTGCATTTGCGTTTCAAATATCCGATCATACAGCAGCACACTTGCAAAGCCCATGCACGCCAGTAACCCGATTTAGGCCCCATTCTCCCGGATTTTATTTTTAGAAATCTCACATTTTTCTCTTCTGATGTGTTGGCATGTATCGAAAGATGTTGCCACGTCAATGGCTAAAAATGCACTTAACTGTTCCTGCCAAGCGCTTACAAATACACGCATTTGTAGATAAAATGAGTGTGAGTTACCACTTTAGTCTCCATCGCTAGGACACGCATAGTCCACCATCTTCCATAGGCTTCCTTCATATCGGAATATCCCAGGGTGCAGTAAATAGTGGCCAGCGCTGACTTTTGTTTTTGCCTTTAGAAAGGAAGTTGTCATTCTGCAACTGTGTTCCAGTGGAATGAAACCATTAGGCAGACGTAAACACGGTGTGTTTACTCAGCACC
This sequence comes from Triturus cristatus, assembly GCF_964204655.1. Lineage (NCBI taxonomy): Eukaryota > Metazoa > Chordata > Amphibia > Caudata > Salamandridae > Triturus > Triturus cristatus. Next base: position 674,836,701 of record NC_140587.1, read on the forward strand.
CAAGAGATGGCAATCTTTCACCCCATGGTGTTTTGCACCACTTTGCTAATAAAGGACACAGTACGGGATCTCTGTGCTCATTTTGTTATATTTACTCTTGCTAGCTTTTTAACCCCTCTCTAACTTTGCCCATTCAAAGCGTGTCATGCTTTGTCATGCTTTGTCATGCTTTGTCATGCTTTGTAGTAGCCATCTCGGGAGGGAGAGAATCTCTCGCTAAAATTTGGAAGAAAGTTCCAACCTTCTCTCCGGATCTTGTTGGCAGGCACATTTCTTTACTGGTTTAATGCATGGCAAAACTCCCCAATCACATGTTTAAGCTATTTTTGTGTATAGGGAGGGCGCCCTGTGAATGACCTAATTGGTTTAATATCACGGAAAAAGGCACAGCACCATAAAGTGTACTTTGACGGTTAGTTGGTTAAAGGCCAGGGAGTGGATTTTTTTCAACCGATTGGCAATTGTGCATATTCTCATTTGCTACACAGGTTCTTACGTTCTGAAATTTTGGTAAAATGTTACTTGCGGACACCGCTTAATGCCTTCTTTGGAAATGGTAGAACCGGTCCTTGGCTCATTAAATGCCCGCTGCACTACAACATAGCTTAAACACATTAACCAAGCCAATAGCTCTGGCTAAACAGTTATAGGGTCCCAAAGGAGAGACCAATTGGCACTGCCAATGCTTGTTTTTATAACGATCAACCCCCTGAATTGTTCTCTGTGGTCAGATGTGCACATCATAGACACCTTCCTTTTGATTACCATGACCACTGTCAGCTCATGAGGCGTTAGAGGACTGAGAGTGATGGGAACAATATGATTTAGAAGCAGGACAGGTCTTTTTGCCTGTCACGTGGTAGGGAGGCTACCAGCCACCCTGGATCTTTTAAAATGTTCTGCCCGTCTCATGCAACCAGATCCTTCATGTATCCACGCGAGACATACAAGTAGTGTGGCTGTGTATGTGTACTGTTTAGTGTGTAGAATATACATTTATGGTTGACATATTTATCCATAGCTAGCTACACAGAAAACCATGTTGACTTTGTTTTAGTCTAGTGGTACCTTAGATGGAAGATTTGAGTTAGAGCCTTAAACATTCTAAGGATTATTTGCAGAGGGTTGAACTGAGGAGTGCTGACAAAAGGAGACAGAGGGCGCCTTGGAAGCTAAGGAGTTTCCCCCTACTCTTTTACTGTCCACTTTTCACTGGAAGGGCTACTCCCTGCAGATTAACAGATAGTGAACTGCTGCTGTTCCTTGCCTTTGTGATATTGTATTGGGCTCCTCCTGGTGACCCCCAGGTTCATGCCTCCCTCCTGAGCACAGTTCATGAGAAAGACCTTGGCTGGACCAGCCTAAGTGGGGTAAAAAAAGGTGCAGTTGCCCAGAATCAGTTTCACATCTGATTGTTGGAATGCACAACTACAGTCTGCAACTGCAGTATAAAGATGGGGCAAAACCTTCCAGTTAGTGAGCCAAGGCTTCTCTACCATGAACTGGGGTTCTAAGCCAGTGGCAATTGAGAATGTATTCTGTGCTCCAGCAATGTTTTTACCATGTGAGAGAAAAAAGGGGGATGTATCTAAGTGCAGAGTCGTTTATGCATAGTACTTGTTGTGAGGCAATTCTACCCCTAAAAAAAAGAAAACACGTCTCACTTTGTTGCTGGTGTCCTGGGGTGTTTTCAAACCCCATGATATTGTTTTGGGGAAAAGGCTCCAAACCATAGCTATAAACCCATTATTATGTTCGGGTTTCCAGGCCACCTTTTGATTCATTGTGTGATATCAGCTCCTCGCTGGGTAACCATGTGAAGGAAGCTGATATCGTATGACACAATGTGGCACTGTGTGTGTTGGGGGGGCTGCCAATACCCCAAACCAGGTTTTGACCAGATACCTGTTCAAAGTTCAAATAGCCTGCCCGTGGGATCTGAGTGAACCCTGCCTGAAGGAAGGAGTTGGGCTACTGCTCAGGAAGAACAAATCAAACACAAGGAGATGATGGATGGAGTGCTGAAACGTTGCAGACACTCACCCCAGTCACAGATCTGGGTTGTATCCATCATCGTACTTTAGCTCATTTCTCCACCCCAGTTCAGACCCAGCCAGATGCAAAGCAGTCTAGACCCCGTTCCTCATGGGAACAGTCTAACCTGCAACTGCAAAGCCAGGTCTTCCCTGGACTGGAAAAAGAATCCTGGGACTGGTTTCGGGGTAACACCCCTCATCAGCCATGCTAGCTTGAATCCAGTGGCAAGGTGAGAAAGGGACCCGCATCTGGGCATACCCTGCCAACTTAGGGCGAACAAAGCAAACACAAGGAAGTGATGGACAGAGCGCTGAAACTTTTCAGACACTCAACTCCAGTCACAGATTTGGGTTGAATCAATCATCTTTCTTTAGCTCACTTTGCCACCCCAGTTCAGACCCATCCATATGCAAATCCGTCTTGACCCTGTTCCTTATGAGAACAGTCCAGCCCGAAATGCCAAGCCAGGTCTTCCCTGGACCGGAAACAAGCATCCTGGGACCGGGTTCGGGTTAACACCCCTCATCAGCCAGGCTAGCTTGAATCCAGTGGCAAAGTGAGCAAGTGACCAATGTCTGGGCATACCCTACCAACTTATGGCAAACAAAGCAAACTCAAGGGGATGAAGGACGGAGCACTGAAACTTTTCAGACACTCATCCCCAGTCACAGATCAGGGTTGAACCCATCATCGTTCTTTAGCTTACTTCCCCACCCCCAGAACTACTGCTCAGTAAGGACATTAGAGATACCTTTGGAGATGCTATCCAGAAGAAAGAGAATGGTAAGGAGCCTAGATCTGCTGAACTGAATCCACTGCAGCAGCTCAGGAGAAGCTGCATCACTCATGCCGATGAGTGAGGTCTGTGTGCCCCATTTGTTTCCAAACTGGTGCTAAATAACTCTTAACTGTGTCCCACATGTAACACAAACTGGCCTGTATTGAACAGCTGGTGTTCCATAAAGATGACAACCTACACTTAGATAAGCCAGACAGGCATGCTGGTTCTTTAGCTTTGTTTAAATGAGGGACACACCTGAGAAAGAGACCACAAAGACAAGGGCCACTGGACCGTGAACAGCACTACTTCAACACAGCCAGTGTTGCATAAGCTATGACTCTGGCGCAGCTCTACAAGGTTTGCTTTCCCACCCATAGGTGACTTAGGTGAACATAGTTCAGTGCACCTGTGCTGAATGTTTAGGACAGTTTATTGTAGTCTATCAGAAGTCCACTCAATACACAGCTGAAGTTAAATAATTGCTTTTGGGTTACTAACAATCCCCAAAATGAGATCAGGGGCATAGTGGGAACAGTAAACCTGTTTCTACCAGCAAAGCTTCACACACAAAAACACACAGTACTTTTAACTAAAAGTATTTATTACGACATGGTGAACCTCTTTCTTAGTACATCTAAAATAATCACACAGGAAATCATAAAAACAACAAGAAGGCATGTTGAAAATAATGAGAATAAAATGAACATTTCTAACATGGTTGAAATATCATCTGAAAGCCTAACACCCAAAACGTACTTCTATGCACTACCCTAACACAGCATATAGTAGATTAACTTGCAGACTAGAGTTTCTCGGGAAGAAGCGGCACACTGCATACCTTGTTGACAGCTCGGGCTGTCATTTTCAGAAGAGGTGTGGAGGAAGTGTTCTTTGTGAAAGGCAAACACGTGCTGCGGTAGCAGCTCTCTTCGGATGCTCGGCTATTAATAGCTTCAAGCAGGATTCATCAGCTTCTCTAAATGCCTGCAATAACCAAGATCATCTTTGGATGGCATCTTGAAGGATAATCTGGGATGAAGGACCTCTCTCACTAAGGGGTCGAGTAGTGGTCCTTAAATACTAAATGTTATTAGGGATGAAGACCTTTGATATGGTTTTAGGAATGTGGTGTGTATTGATTACAGGTGTCAGAAAGGGCACCTGTATATATATATATTCACTGAAAAAACATAGGTTTCAGGCATGCTATAGTTAGGAATTAGCATTTAAAAAACCTTAAAAATTCACTGAAAAAACCATAGGTTTCAGGGGTGTTATAGTTAGCTGGACTTTTCACTCGTGCAAAACCATTGAAATTCCCCCGTTATAGTTAGTTCAGCTAACTATAACTCGCGCGCCCGCAATGCACTGCTGATGACGTCACATATTACATCACTTATGACATGGTCAGTGACATCACTCATGACATCACTGATGACATCTCAAATGACAGCACTCATGACATCATCCAGTGAATGTGTGTTTTTCTGAAAATTACATATGTTTTATATATGTATATCTCAAGGTCGATGGAAGCATAAATGGGTATATAAGTGTCTAAATGGATGATTTGTTTTTGAAAAATTGATTGTATAACTGAGTGATTAAGTGTATATTAGTGAATACATGGCTTAGTGAGTAATGTTTAAATGTGTAAATATCTGTATCAGTCTCTCACTTTGTGTATAAGTGGCTGCATGGGTTGGTGAGTAGCTACATGAGTGTCTATATAGGTTATTAGTTGGTTTTTTAAGTATCAGTATGAGTGTCTGAGTGTCTGTATGGTTCGGTGGGGGGTATTACGTAGTGCGTAGGTGCATGAATGAGTGACTCACTGTTTGTATGTGTTGAAGACAGCATGTGTGCAGGACTGTATGGGTGGATGAGTGTGTGCATGGGTGTGTTAGTGAGTGATAGACTGTCTCAATAGTGTCTTTATGAGTAACTACATATGTTTTAAACTAGTATATGTGACTATTGGTGTATATAAGTGAGTATATGTGAGAGTGAGAGATTGAAAGAGTTCCTGTATGAATAAGTATGTGTTTCTATAAGTGATTGTTTAAAAGACTAAGTATGTGTAAGTGTCTGTAGAAGTAAGTGTGGTGGTGTGTGTATAACTGTATATGCAAGTAAATGGATGTTTGATTCTTTATTAGCATGAGTGATTATGTGTGTGAGTAACTCTATGGATGAGTGGCGTTGTGTAACAGGATGTATAGGTGTGTGAGTACATATGATGAGTGAGTACATGTATGAGTGACTATATAGGACTGTTGGTGAATGAGTGGATGTGTATGTGGATCTTAGAATTACTGAATAGGTTGTTGTAACTGGTATTGGTATGTCCATTGTTTTGAACATTGTAGTTTCTATTTTTGAATGTGTGTATCAAAGGTTATATTAGGGGAAGAGGAGGTCTGCCACTCTATCACAAGGATGATGTCATCAGTGATGTCATTAGTGATGTCACTGACCATGTCATGAGTGATGTAATATGTGACGTCATCAGCGGTGCATTGCGGGCGCGCGAGTTATAGTTAGCTGAACTAACTATAACGGGGGAATTTCAATGGTTTTGTACGAGTGAAAAGTCAAGCTAACTATAATGCCCCTAAAACCTATGGTTTTTTCAGTGAATTTCTAAGGTTTTTTAAATACTAATTCCTAACTATAACGTGCCTGAAACCTATGGTTTTTTTCAGTGAATTTCAAAGGTTTTTTAAATGCTAATTTCTAACTATGCCTACAGAGATAGGACATGTGAAGAAAGAAGAAAAAACGCACAGAAAGAAAAAAAAGAAATGCAGAAAGAAGCAACAGAAGTCCTCAAAGACGAAGAAAAGTGCAGGAAGAAGGATAACGTGCAGAAAGAACAAACAGAAGAGCAGAAAGAAGCCTTGTTGCAAAATCATCCTGTACCCTCAACTTTTTCAGACGAATACTGGTGGTAACTGAGTCTGACTAACCAGTCCTAGAGCCAGTGCTATGTTAAAAGACACTCAGAATACAGTGAAAACACCTACATACACTAGGGAACACTATGCGTTGGGGTCCCCCTGTGATCAGCATGACCTCCTCTGTAAGCCCCTAGTATATAATAGGCCAGGGGATTAAAACTACTTTTTAAAACGCGCCACAGGGGCGTGTTTGCACACGTCACCTCAGGCCCCGTCCCCTCACTTCCCCACTGTGTAAACATGCCCTGTGGCCATTTTAAGTTGGGAGATTAAGTCCCCTTGAATCCTGAGGGTCCCTAGGGTCCAACTAGACCACTAGGTAACTCCAGTAAGCGCCACAGAGCTGCATTGAGGAGAGATGTAAAAAGGGGCACGGCCTAGACCACCTCTCTGCAACGCAGCGGAGTGGTGCTTACTGGAAGCACCTGGTGGGCTAGTTGGCCCCCAAGGTCCCTCAGGATTGAAGGGGAATTATTTCCCCAACTTAAAACGCGCCACAGGGCTTGTTTGCACACGTTAACTCAGGCCCCGTCCCCTCCCTTCACCACTGTGTAAACACGCCCTGTGGCCGTTTTTAGTTGGGAAATTAAGTTCATTTGAATCCTGAGGGTCCCTAGGGTCCAACTAGCCCACTAGGTACCTCCAGTATGCGCCACAGAGCTGCGTTGCAGAGAGGTGTAAAAAGTGGCACGGCCTGGACCACCTCTCTGCAACGCAGCTCAGTGGCGCTTACTGGAAGCACCTGGTGGGCTAGTTAGCCCCCAGGGGCCCTCAGGATTGAAGGGGAATTATTTCCCCAACGTAAAACGCGCCATAGGGCATGTTTGCACACGTCACCTCAGGCCCCGTCCCCTTCCTTCCCCACTGTGTAAACATGCCCTGTGGCCATTTTTTAAGTTGGGAGATTAAGTCCCCTTGAATCCTGAGGATCCCTAGGGGCAAAATAGCCCACTAGGTACATGCAGTAAGCGCCATTGCAGAGAGGTGTAAAAAAGGGCACGGCCTGCACCACCTCTCTGCAACGCAGAGCAGTGGCACTTACTTGAAGCACCTAGTGGGCTAGTTGGCCCCCAGGGTCCCTCAGGATTGAAAGGGAATTATTTCCCCAACTTAAAACGCGCCACAGGGCGTGTTTGCACACGTCACCTCAGGCCCCGTCCCCTCCCTTCACCACTGTGTAAACGCGCCCTGTGGCCGTTCTAAGTTGAGAGATTAAGTCCCCTTGAATCCTAAGGGTCCCTAGGGTCAAACTAGCCCACTAGGTACCTCCAGTAAGCGCCACAGAGCTGCGTTGCATAGAGGTGTAAACAGGGGTGTGGCCTCAGAACACCTGTCTGCAACACAGCTCCCTGGCGCACACTGGAGATACCTGTTGGGCTAGTTGGCCCTCAGGGACCCTCAGTATTGAAGGGGAATTAATTCCCCAACTTACAACTGGCCAGGGGGCGCGTTTGCAGAGGGCTGCAAGGAGGAGGCGTGGCCTCCAGGGCGATGCCGGTCTTTTATTTATTTTATTTTTTTAAGAAGGAGGGCTGTGTGGCCCCCCTTCTTTTTCTAATTTACTGGCCCTGGGGACCCCATCCCCCAGGGCCTGCACCCTAATTTTTTTTGTTGAAAAAAATAAATGTGGCCCTCCCAAGGCCTTAATCGGCCCCGGGGACCCCAAACCTCCGGTCATGGCCTTTTTTTTATTTAAATTCTTTAGGAGGGGGCTGCGTTGCCCCCCTCCTCAGGCCACTTATGGCTCCGTGGACCCCATCCCACAGGGCCGGCCTTTGTTTTTTATTATTTTAAAATTATATATATTTATAGAAACACCTAGGACATGCTGGACAAACCTTATGTACCTATCACCATGACGATTTGCGTGATATTCATTAAAAGGCGACTATGCATAGAATGAATCCACATGGAATGTATTTACACCGCTAGTGAAGCTCTGACGTGTCTGACGCCCTCCCGTGCCTAATCCCGGCGCCCCCGCCGGTGGGTACTCTCCAAGTAGACACCCTTGTCGTTTATTTATACAAACATGGGTAGCTATTGACGGGCACATTTAATATACACGCACACCAAGCCATTCAAAGGGGATTCGACAAAAATACGACCAAACTATGCAAGACACCCCCCTCACGGTTAATAAAAAACACATCCACCGCTAGATGTGTAATACTTTTTATTTTACTCTCTGGAAAGGAGACGAACCTCACTTGAGAGTCAGAGCATGCTCCTGGCTGAGCCCAATGCTGTGTTACACCCACCAGTGCCTGCCGATTGCCTCACACCTCTGTGTTATATTCCACCAGCTAGTGCGTATGCTATGACACTCTCTAGCCCATGTGCACTGTAACACCACCCCGTGAATATGTCATGCCACACTTGCCTTCGCATGGGTTATATTGCCCCATCTAACGTGCCTTCCTCGATGTGTATGTTATAACGCTCAGCGCTATGCAATACATATTACAATCTGGGATCCATATCTTTGTCACAGTGCATATGCAATGTTACACTCCCCAGCACATATTTTATATTACAACTTTAGAGACTAGTTATGTTACACAACACTGCCCTGTGCATATTACACTCCAAGGCGCATATCGCATAGCACGCGCTAGTGCCTGTGCTATCTCACGCTCTCCAATGAATCTGTCATTGCGCACAATGTATTGCATATTATATTTCATGCCCCGGTTCATCTAATATCACACTTTTTGGTGCATAGTTTATACCATATACTACATCTAGTTTTCATTTTCAATCGTGCTCTCAGGACTATGTTCTATATAACACTGCGTCCACCTACCCTTTTCACGGGCATTACATTTTGCGATGGGGGTGGAGGGTCAGGGGGTGTTTCTGCCAAGTGAGCCCGGAGTCACAGTCACAAACGTCCTCTTCTTCCTGAATAAAAGTGAGATTATGCTGCATACTTGTTCATATTTTAAGTAGTTCGCACAGACACACATTTTAAAAACAATAAAGTTCCTAATACCCATCTTCTCTGAACAGTTAGCTTGCTGCCCCATCCACCTCCTCCCTATCCTCTGTTGTCTGAATCCATGGACTAGCCTCCTCCCTCCTGCCATGCATGGTCTGATGTGCTGCCACTGCCCTCCATTTAGCATATGATGTACCAGCCCACTCCTCCTGCCCTCCATTGCCCAATTCTATGGCCCATCATTGACCTCCTGCTTAGCCTCTGTGCTTAGCTTGCTGCCCCTATTCTCCTTCCCCCTGCCCTCTGATGTCTTTGTGCATGCCCCTGCTCCATCCTTTTTGCCCACTATGTTCCATGGACCTGCCACTCCTATCTGCTCTGAGTGTTCTGTTGAGCTGCCACTCCCCTCCCACCTGCCTAGCATTGCCAGATGCCTGTAACCTGTCCCTGCCACCTCCACCCTGCCTGTCCACATGCCATGCCCCTATCCCCTTCCTCCTGTCCTCCATGGTCCATTTTACTGCCACACCCTTCTGCCCTCCCTGATCTGTTGTGCTGCAACTGCTTCTCCTGCCTCCCCCGTGCAGTCTGTTGTGAGGCCCCTTCCCCTGAACTCTCTTGTCTGTGCCCAGGTCCTGACCCTCCCTTCTATCCTCCATGATCCCTTGTGCATGCCCCTGCACCCTCCTTCTTGCCCATCATAGCCATTGTGCTGCCACTAACCCTCCCGCTTGCCATGCATGGTCATTTGTGCTGCCATGGCCCCTCCCACCTTCCCTGTGTGGTCTGTGTGTATGCCACCATAGTCTCATTGTTGTTCTCCATGTTGTGTCTTGTTTCTAGTGCCCATCCTGCCTGACCTCCATGGTCATCTTGCTGCTCCTGCCCTGCCACCTTGCCCCAGCCCTCTGTTTCCATGTGCAGACCCCCATTCCCTCCCTCCTGGCTTGTCTGTTCCATTGTAATGCCCCTGATCCGTCCCTCCTGCCCTTTATGGTCTGTTATGCTGCAGCTTTCTCTCCTGTCTGTCCTTTATGGTCAGCTAGCTACCATTGCCACTTTCCCATCTGTTCTCTGTTGTCCATGTGCATGGTCCTGTCCCCTCCCTATTGCTTTCTATGGATTGTTGTGCTGCACTCCCGTCCCGCACGCGCTGTGTGGTGTATTGTGCTGCTGCAAACCCTGATGCCTGCCCTGTAGGGTCAGTTTGGTGCACCTCTCCATGTCCCTCCTGTCCTCTGTTATCCGAGTCCATGTCCCTACCCCAATTCCTCCTGCCTACCATGATTCAATGTACCATACTTGCGAACATTTTGAACTTGGTAAGAGGGAGATTTTGAAAAATAACTGGGGTATTGATTTTCCCCTTTGAGTTACATTGAAAAAGAGGAGATTGTAGACAGGAGACAGATCAAATAAAGCCCATTTGAGCTTAAAAACATTGGACGTTTCCTGGCTGAAACGGGTCTGTTGGCATGTATGGTTGTACTAACACTGCCTCTTCCTTCTGCCCACAATGGTCTATTATATTGCCACAGCCTCTCTTGCCAGTCCTGTATTGTTGGTTTGTTGCCCCTGCCCCCCTTTCCACTGCCCTCTGTTGTGCTGCCACTGCCCTTCCTGCCTGCCCAGTGTGGTCAAATTGTTGCATCTGCACTCTCCTACCTGCCTTCAATTTTCAGAGTCCGTGCCCCTGGCCTCTGCCTCTCAACAGTATCCCAATGAACAACTAGATTGCTAACATTCTATATTTATTACAAAAGTGTGGAACGCCTGACGTCATCTTGATGTAATCAAAACTGTAATACCTAGAGTATTTCCTTTAGAAATTACATATATGAGAGGGTCTTATTTGCATCAAAATTATGGTTAGTGCTCTAAAAACTAAAATGAGGACATATTTTCGGAGTTTTCAAATAGCGACAAAGAACTTTTAAATTATTTGTAATCTTTATGTTTTTTTATCCATTTGACCACTTGATTAAATGTTGCACCTTGGCGAGAGGATGTGGTGTTACTTCCAGAGCTGCAGACTTTGCAACTGGGGAACCAGATTGGAGTTTCTGCTTCAGCTCAACATTCTGTGATTGTGGTCAAATCACTTAATCTCCCCATGTCTACAACCAAAATGAATTTGATCTTGTGTGATGTAACCAATGATCATGTAAAGCATTCCAATACCTGACAAGTCTGCACTATATAAAACTGCAAATACACAAAAAATAAGTGTTTTGCACACTTCTGTCATTGGGCTACATGTGGGCTACATCTGGGTGATATTTGTGCTGCATTTAGGCTCTTTTGTGTCTGGTGGCCATCTTGGGAGATTTATTTGTTATGAAGTTTCCTAATTTCCTCATTTACTGAAGTCTCCTCAGTAGGAAATGCTTTCAGTTTTTTACTTTGATTCCATCAAGAAGGTATTCAGATAAGTCACACATTGGCCATGAATTCTGAATGTTAGCACTCTAGTTGCTCATTAGATCACTGTAGTAAAGCTACTGCTCACCACGGAAGTCTGCTGCTGGTATTAAAAGTGCATGTTTCAGTCTGCATATCAGAATTTTTTAATGAAATAGAAGAGGATTTGAGAAGTCACTCAAAATGTGCCCTAATTTTTCTTTCTTCAGCACTAATCATAATTTCTATGGCAAAATGAACCCCCTCATTGTGTTCCTTTTTAAATAAATGTTTTAAGTGTTACCAGTTTATTCCAATCAAGATGGCTTCAGGTGTGCCATACTTTTGTCATAAGTAAGACAGTAAGCGCTCTAGTTGTTCTTAAGAACACTCTGGGACATTCTGTCATAAGGCTATACTTGGGCTACATCTGGGTGATATTTGGGCTACATTTGGGCTCTTTTGTCTCTGGTGGCCCTCTTGGGAGATTTATTTGTTATGAAGTTTCCTAATTTCCTCATTTACTGCAGTCTCCTCAGTGGGAATACTTTTAATTTTTTATTTTGGTTCCATCAAGAAGGCATTCAGATGTGTCACACATTTGCCATAAATTCTGAATGTTAGCACTCTAGTTGCTCATTAGATCACTGTAGTAAAACTACTGCTCACCAGGGAAGTCTGCTGCTGGTATTCAAAGTGCATGTTTCAGTCTACATGTCAGAATTTGTTTATGAAATAGAAAAGGATTTGAGAAGTCAAAATGTGCCCTAATTTTTCTTTCTGCAGAACTAATCATAATTTCTATGGCAAAATGAACCCCCTCATTTTGTTCCTTTGTAAATTAAATGTTTTAAGTGTTACCACTTTATTCCAATCAAGATGGCTTCAGATGTGCCATACTTTTGTCATAAGTAAGACTGTTAGCGCTCTAGTTGTTCGTTAGAACACTCTGGGACATTCTGTCATTGGGCTATACTTGGGCTACATCTGGGTGATATTTGGGCTACATTTGGGCTCTTTTGTCTCTGGTGGCCATCTTGGGAGATTTATTTGTTATGAAGTTTCCTAATTTCCTCATTTACTGCAGTCTCCTCAGTAGGAAATACTTTCAGTTTTTTACTTGGTTCCATCAAAAAGGCATTCAGATGTGTCACACATTTGCCATAAATTCTGAATGTTAGCACTCTAGTTGCTCATTAGATCACTGTAGTAAAGCTACTGCTCACCAGGGAAGTCTGCTGCTGGTATTCAAAGTGCATGTTTCAGTCTGCATGTCAGAATTTGTTTATGAAATAGAAGAGGATTTGAGAAGTCAAAATGTGCCCTAATTTTTCTTTCTGCAGCACTAATCATACTTTCTATGGCAAAACCCCCTCATTTTGTTCCTTTTTAAATTAAATGTTTTAAGAATTACCACTTTATTCCAACCAAGATGGCTTCAGGTGTGCCATACTTTTGTCATAAGTAGGACTGTTAGCGCTCTAGTTGTTCTTTAGAACACTCTGGGAAGCTGCAGTAGAACACAAACGAATCAACTGACAGTCTCTGCCCTTGCTGGATGTACATGTTTTACTGAGAATGTCAGACTTCATTCTCACATGACTGAGAAAGATAATGTGAATTTACAGAAAATATGCTCTCAGTTAGCTTATAGATCACCTTCCAAACCTCTGTGGGAAAAGCATGAGAAAATAGTTTTCTCTCAAACATGATTCATGATATCACAGCAGAAGGCTTTTTCACATGGTAAAATCACCTTAGAACACACCACAATTCCTAAAATGAGTATGGTACCATCAACAAATGATTTATAATGTAACTAAAGTCTTAAAATCTTCTATTAACTGCAATGCTTTTTAATGAGGTGCTATCATGTATATTAGTCCCAAGATGGCTGCCAACACTTCTTGGATGAAGTACTGACAGCCAATCAGATCTCACGATGAGATGTGTGGTTAGGCTCCGCCCAGATATATATGTGATCTTACTTTTGATTTTCTCAGGAACTACTGAACGGATTTACACCATTTAGGCAAAAGGCACATGCCTGACCTGAGGACTACCTCTTTGCCAAATTTCAAGTAATTCTGTTCAGCCGTTCGGGCTGTACCTTCGACTAAAGGTCCTTTGGGAAAATGCATGGGGAAAACGCGTTTTGGGACCCCCCTTTTTTCTCAGGCCCCGCTTGACGAATCACCCCGAGACTTTCAGGATAGGAGCTGAGCGGAGCGCCCCATGAGTTTTGAAATTTTCGCGAGGATTCGTCAAACGGCGCCACAGTTATTCAAAATAGAATTTTCAGATTTCCTATGGAAACTCGGTCCTAACTATAACTATCTACTGGCGACCGCCAGTAGATAATATATATATATATATTTTCCACAGCAGGATCCCAGGGGTACCACCATCCAAAGCAAGGCGCAACACCAGGAACATATATATATATATATATATATATATATATATATATATATATATATATATATATATATATATATATATATATATATATAAAAACACATTTTAACATAAACCGGCCAAAACTATATTTATGGCTGAACTATACCTAAACCTCAACAAGTACTGAGCTAATACTCGACCATTAAGAAGATTGAAACGAATCTGCCATGTACTATTCATTAAAAAAAAACATAAACATACAAGCAGTTGGCAGATACAAAAGAAGAATATAGTTCCGAACTTACAGTTCTGATTTAACAAAGAAAAGCATTTTGAATTGAAACCATTCTCTATATCCTAAACCAAATAGGAATTTGAGCCCTTCCTTATTTACTCAACAGAATATGAATGTGCCTATCTTTGACTCTTCTGCTGACTACTGATTCTTTCTTTTCTGATATCTCAATGCAATGTGACCCTTGGGTAATAGAAGGAGTTTAAGGCAGAGATATTCGTTCCCTTTTTCATCACAATTGACAACTCTTCCCTCATTCCACCAGTCTGTATCATGCACCCTGATAGCATTTCCACATACGATGCCTACCACAAGGTTCAGAACATTTGTATCCCCTTTTTTTACATAACACCGATTCTGGATACAGACCTTATCTCCAAGATCACATTTCTCTACATTTGTGCGATAATTTCTATCACATGTTTTTTTTCCTGGGCAGAGCCCCCCTACGGGCATACAACCCGTAGTGGGGCAACTGTCATTATTCAACTCGCTTGAAGAAACTCCTTAAGGTAGAGAGGGAGTTGACCTGATTCCACTAGAAGAAGGGAGAGCGCCATTCAAGGACTGTATTCTTCCCAAGGGTAAACCTGAACAGAACATTTCACAATTCCCAGAAGAACTTTGCCTTGGAGTCAACACTCAGAGCTTTGTCCTCAAGTGCAATGGTATAACAAACATCGGACCGTTCTGAACCGTATGTCCAGTATTGTGGTTTGTGTGTCTATGTGTGTGTGTAGAAGCAGAATAGTTTTCTTTTAAGTAAAAGGACACTGGACCGTCATTTAATTTTTACTGTTAGATGCTTTATTGATTTTGTGAATCTGCACCCCCACAGAACCTCCTTGAGGAAGGTTTGGACAGGTCAACTCCTCCACTGTCATGGCCAGGTGCTAAAAGGTTGTGTTTGGTGCATAGTTTTGAGATCAATAGTAAGGTTCACCTCAGCCACTAATAGTAAAGGGATCTGATTGTCACAATCTGATCCCAGTATCACAAATACGTTCCCCCACATGATCAACATGCACCTAACGCAAGTTAAACTTGCGATGGTTAAAGCCATTATAAGATGAATACTCGTGCTGTATTAGTGGCATTTAGAATACTGGGATCAAGCAGGCTACGAGAAGAGAGTGAAACTTTGAGTAATCACAGCGGGGGCAGAAAATGGCGTGGAACGGGGAGCAGAGAGAAAGAGAGCCAAAGAGAGGGAGGGAAAGATGATAGTCCCTCAAATGCTGCAGTGCAGGGTCCCGATATCAGTAGTGGGAAGATACAACTCGTACAATCAAAACAGATTGTGAAAATAAAACTCTTATGGCAGGGACAAGATCATAGAAAGCAAATATTTGCTGCACTGTTAGAAAGCACTGCATCCTGAATATTAGTACGCCAAGTTTTGAGCTTCCACCAGACTGCACACAGCATACCTCGTTCTCAGCTTTGGTTCTGCAAGTTGTTCATCAATAAAGCTATATCCGAATCACCTCAGAATATGAATGAGCAAAGATGTTCTTTTTCATTCCTGATTGCTCCCATTGTCACTTTTTTCTTATCTTTCTTTACCTTATTCTTTCTCGCTTTTCTGCCTTTCTGTCTCTTGGTCTGGGTTGAAGTGTTCTGATAAAATTGAATCCCAGTCCCCAACACTGAGTGCCGGAGACAACTACCCGCAGCTACAGGGTCCTATTAAACACTGAAGAGCGTTAATGATTTCCAGCAGGGCTAGAGCTGGGAGTGTCACTTGCTGCATCTGGTTTAGGCTCACTCAGCATCTGTGGATTCAGTGCATCAGTCTATGGTTTCTGGTCCCTTCCTGAGAGGGTGGCTGACATGGTAGGTTTATAGTATTATTGTGGAATGCCCCCTCGAACAGGTGTATCGTCGCATCTTTCTTAATAGACTGGGCATTACAGATGATCCTGAAGTAAACTTTCAAAACATTCCAGAGCTAGTACTGGGAATGAGTTTCCTCAATGCCCTTGGAAGACAAGTGTGGTGTAGTTTGATCTTAGACTGTAAATGTGGACAATAAAATGAAACATGTTGCAGAGTGTTTAGTGGGCTGCCACCTTTGTTTCGGGGGACCTCTACCTGCTTCCTGGTAAGGACTTCCAATGGTGACAATGTAGAAGCTACCAATATCATAACAGTTCTACTTTGAGAACTATCATTCACACATCAGGATTGTCCAAGAGTACTCAAAGTATTGCAACAAAGGTGTGCCAGCCACTAAGGCTCAAGCCTGATTTAGGCCAAATGCCTCACTCGTTCCTGAACTATAGAGCCAAGGATGAGCCAAGTATCAATGTGACATCTCAATGGCACGTTCAACTAATTTCCTGGATCCCACTCACGCCATCCTCTACCCCTCCTTGACTAGCGCTGCACGGTGGACTTTTTTGCAGATGAGCTGATTGTGAGTGTAAGGATACCTTAGAGTGTTGTGAAAATGCTCACAGACGAACGTTATGTCAGTGATTTTTTGTGGCCTGGCTTGATAACGCATCTGTCTCCAGACAATTAAGTGAGGATCACTAGAGAGGGGCTTTGACTCTGCTAGCATGTTGGGAGCCAAGGATACATGTTTTGGCTGTACAGAAGTTGTGTGCTTCCACAAAAAAGTGCTTGCCCTCCATAAAGCTGTGATGATTCTGTTTATTTATCCAGCTGCTTGTACCTGAACTTTCAGGGGCACAAATCTGACATTTTAATGCTATCAACGTGTCTTAGATAACTAAATAATGTATGGTGTGTAGGAAAGGGACATAAATAAACCTACTTAGGCCCAGCTTGACCGTGCATCTGTTACCTGACTTTTTAACTTACACCTATATTATTCAACAGTTCTTTGCTTCCACCCAAATACATATCCATTCCCATGTTATCTGCTTGCAATGCTTCACATTACCATATATCATTCCTTTAAAATCAGACCTATTGACATTACCAATGATTGTTCAAACAATGGTCGGACAATCGGAAAATTGCTAGCACTATATCCCCCTCTTTAAGCACTTTTTCAGCACTCCTTAAATTCTTTACCAGAAGCACATCTGAACTCCCCCAGGAAGTGATGGGAAATTCCACAGTCACGTGTGACAGCATGAATTCTGTGTGAAAGTCTGCCTGCAGTCATTTTCTGCACATTATTTGTGTCTCCCTGAAGACCTGCAACTCTCCCTGAGACTGCCTTGGTTTGCTGATACGTGTAATTCCCTTCTCTTGAAAATGGTGTCTATGTTTAGTCACAAAAAGTCAGATCTCTCTTTAAAAATATAGTGCCCTGCCTTCTATTACTTTTATCTAGAAAGACTTCGAAAGATCCACTCAATGGAGCGATGTAAACAATTGAGCTAAAGTGAAACCCTTCCAGGTGGTAAAGAAATATATTTGCATAAATTGTGGAAACTCTTCATCATTTTTTACATGACCAAGATTTTGATGGTTTTGCTGGTCCCATGTTTTCTTTAAAAAGCCAAGGCAGATATTTGCCTCACTTCCGGCTCATCCGCCCGAATAGTCCGCAGATTCGCCCACCTCTACTAAGACTCCATGAGCATGATTAGTTGCTGAGCACTAATGCAACTCATCAGCAGTCTCAATGAGGTGCATGTCCCATGCGCACACACTTTACCTTCTGACTGACTCGCCACAAGTCTCAATGCAGGAACTTGCCTTCACAACGTGCACTGTGCAGTGCCTCAGTGCAGGGCGTTGTCAGCCAATGGCGAAGATACAAAGCCTATAACTCAGAAAAACAGTTATTTACATCTCGGCTCCTGTGTCGTGCCATCCTTAGAGTTGTATAAAGGGTAAAAGGCATGTGATGGAGGGGTGATAAAGCATGGGATTCCACGAAGTGAAGTCCAGCCACATCAGGAAGCAATGTCTTGCCTTTGGCGTAAAGGGGCTTCAACTATTCATAGAATTTCGCTAAATACATGCTTTGTTTCCAGTGAAAGGGACTGTTTGAAATCCATCAATTGAAGCATGCGAACTCTAAAAAGACAGGCAACAGCAGAATGTGTTCGGTCCAAGAGTCACCTCTCGTACTTTAAAAAAAAAATCATAATGATGAGGTAATCTTGGAACAGCAAGCAGTACGCTACAAGGCCACATCTTTGGGGCGACTTTGTTAAAATGATCTAGAGAAAACGTTTTTCAGGAGCTTACTGTTCCCCATTTATCCATCAAGACCTCTAGTAAGGGGGTTTTCAATATCATTCAACTTACTTGCATTTTGATGTAGCTGCTGTAGTTTTTTTAATGATTCCAGCAAGGCAATAGACATGCTATGTGGTTATCTAGGGGTATAATAATATACCACTTTACCTGCAACAGAGTTAAAACTCTACCAGCGAATGGGAGTTGTGGTGTTTTCAAAGTTAGACAAGTGTTCCACCACTGCTAAGTTTCTTCCGATGGATGCATCTGCGGGGGGGAACAGTTTCGAGAGAGCAGTAACATACAATGGTGAAACGCAACACTCTATGCGTTTCATGTGTGAGTGATAAGTGGAAGTGGACACTGCACAACACACGCACTGCGTGTAACACGTGAGGTCCCCTCATTGATTTATAACATGAAGTGGAGAACTACGTAATATTCGCACTGCATGTCACATACAATGTGACTTGACTGGTTTGTTATACATTTCTGTTCCTAGCGGGGTGACCAATCAGAGGGAGTGCTTAGCAGAGGCGCAACTAGAGACAAATTTCGGGGTGGGTGGCTACTAAAAATTTCGAGGGGGCTGAGTTTTCCAGCAATATGCAGAGTGGAGATGCAGGGGCTCTAATACGGGGAGAAAACACAACAAAGCCTCGTTAGCAAGTATTTGGTCTTTTAAAGACGTGTGAAGTACTCGGTTGCGGCTGTGTGTATCCCTGGGAAGCTGTCTCAGCCCGGGCTGACACACAGATGGGGGGAGGGGCGGGGTGGGGGAAGAAGCCCTGTGCGCCCAATGGGCGTTGCGCGCCTGGTGCTTAGTGTAACCCGGAGCTCACCCGGGTGAAGCCTCACCCGGATGTAGTCCTTGAATATCCTCTTGGCAGGTGTGGACAGAGGCTATATAATAAAAGGGCAGAGACCACATGGGGGTCTTCATATCCATACACTAATACTGTGTCTGTGTGATCTGGAAGGTATGCAACATGGGCCTATTGTGCAGGTGCACAATCCAGTCAGTGCCTCCTGCAACAGTGGTGATGAGGGTGGCATACCTCCCACGCTTCTATGCCCTCTAGGGTCTGTTGACGTTTTTTCATGCCTGTATGCCCCCCTCACCCGCAGGAGCTGCTGCCGACTTCCGGTCCTCGGAAGACCCGGGTGCAGGATTCATACTTCTGCAGGCTTCCCACTTCCGGCGCAAAGGCCCAGCCCCAACAGCAGTTCCTGAGTCCACCTGTCTCCAGCTTCGCCTCTTTGGCACTGCAGCTGGTTTCCTCCCTGGAGTGGCTGGCCGGAATGAGAACTTCCACAGGTACCTCAGCTGCCCTCAAGTAAGCAGCAACTCTCTGACAAATTCTCCCTACCCCCACCCCTCCACAGCACCTTGTGACTCTTGTGCTGTCATGCTCCCTGGCCCTCCGCGATCATCCTGGTCCTGCATCTGCAATCCTGCACACCGCATGCTTCTGCTCTCTAGAGGTGGGTTCTTTTCTCAACTAGGCCGCGTGTTACCTTCCTGACATTACAAGAAGGACGGCCCCCCTACACATGTATTCCCACTCCTCCTTGCCTACCTGATACAGGGCCTGCAGTAGGGCAATTTGACAGAGAGTAAAAAAGGGAAAAAAGCCACACTGGTGGACAGATTGAGTGAATTTGTGGAAAAGGCCACAGAAGAATACATAAATAAAGACATTGAAACATGAAAAACCAAGGCACCTGGTAGGTTGTGGTCCATACAGTGAAGCCTAGTGGACAGTCCACAGACTTTAAAGCACGCCCCTTAGAAAAAAACAGGTAAAACCGGGGCAGTCAGGTATCCTCTCTACTCTTCATGCCCCACCATGGCTAATGAAGCTAATGCGGCGCCTCCAGGGGTACCTCCTCAGCAACAATTCCATCCACAGCATGCCCTAGTGGGGATGTTTCAGCCATTTAGCGAGCTCGGTGACCCAGTGACAGCAGCCCCCTGCTGGGAGACCTGGATCGGAAGGCTAGAGAACTATTTTGTTGGAACTCATGAAACTGATGGAGCTTTCAAACACTCCTTACTGCTTTACTATGTTGGTGAAGAAATCTACATATTATTTGAACACCTGCCGAACACTCGCCTTGTCACAGAGCATGAAACTGCCATCAGGACGCTCAATGCTCACTTCAACCCGCAGTTGAATTACCGAGTTTAAGCATTTTAAACTCCGCCAGACCTGCCAACGGGAGGATGAGTTGATTGATACTTTCTATGTGCATCTGCTCGAGCTGGTGAGCACCTGCACAGTGGATGATCAGCCAAAAGAAATAAGGCTCAAATCAGCCACAGATGTCACAATAAAGCCCTAATTCAATTCAGAGACATCCCAACATCAGCCTGGACAACATACCAGTGCGGGCACACTCCCATGACCTGTCCACAGCGAGGGCCAATGAGATGGACCTAGCTATCACTCAAGCCCCGGAGAAGGCCCTGCCTATCAAGACAGAATGGGCAGATGCTGTCTGTATGAAGAGCAAGACCGACCCATCCAAAGCTCATGGTCCCCTGAAGATGAAGTCTCGCTGTGACTACTGCGGTCGCAAAGAAGACCCACCAAGTGATCGCCCTGCACAAGGTGGCACATGCTCCATCTGTAGGAAGAGTAACTACGTTACATCTGTCTGTCTGGGTGGTGCCGGAGAAGCGACTCCAGAAGAGGATGACCATTGTCAAGGGTGGTGGGGCAACTATCCCTGGATGATTCATCAGGGCCCGACTCCACCTGGCCCCTGAAACGACAAGGCCATTGGCTGGAATATGCATCCCAAGATCATCTCCTTTGCATATGAGCTGAAGAGCCACTGAGACCGCAGCCCAAATGTGTCCTCTACATCGCCAAGTCTGAAGTCAAGGCCCTATCAACACAGAAGTCTCAGTAAACGTTATGGGAGTTCAACAGTAAAACTGCCTCCGCCCCAAACCAGGGCTCACACCGTCGCATACCAAGATTTTTGCATACGGAACCCAATGACCTGTGCCTCTAAAATGGTGCATGACAATGCAGGCGCAGTCCAATGGGCAAGAAGTTACAGCTGTGTTCCACATAGTGGACAAGGATGCCGACATGCTCATAGGAGGTCACACTGCTGAAGTATGGAGTTTCCTCAGAATTGCATCATATTGCGGCCGCTTTATTCCAAACCTAGCAACCCTAGCCAAACCCTACAATCTTTGACAAAGGTGGACATAGGGTCAAAAAGAGTAAGAAGTGGTCCAGAAGGTCAATGATGCTCTTCTGAACAAAACCACCATGGCCTACTTTGATTCCAAGGAAACAACAGAACTACTTGTGGACGCAAGCCAGGTAGGGCTGTTCGCCATAAGTTGGCAGGGTATGCTCAGACGTGAGTCCCTTGCTCACTTTGCCACTGGATTCAAGCAAGCCTGGCTGAAGATGGCTGAAATGCCAGAAACCGGTCCTAGGAAGCTTGTTTCCGGTCCAGGGAAGGCATGGCTTGGCAGTTCGGGCTGGACTGTTCCCATGAGGCACAGGGTCAGACTGACTTGCATATGGCCATGTCTGAACTGGGGTGGCTGAGTGGGCTAAAGAACGGAGATGGATCAAACCCAGATCTGTTGACTGGGTGTGAGTGTTTGATTGGTTCTGATGCTCCGTCCATCACCACCCTCTTTTGTACCGCTATGTTCGCCATAAGTTGGCAGGGTATGCTCAGACGTGAGTCCCTTGCTCACTTTGCCACTGGATTCAAGCAAGCCTGGCTGAAGACGGCTGAAATGCCAGAAACCGGTCCTAGGAAGCATGTTTCCGGTCCAGGGAAGGCATGGCTTGGCAGTTCGGGCTGGACTGTTCCCATGAGGCACAGGGTCAGACTGATTTGCATATGGCCATGTCTGAACTGGGGTGGCAGAGTGGGCTAAAGAACGGAGATGGATCAAACCCAGATCTGTTGACTGGGTGTGAGTGTTTGATTGGTTCTGATGCTCCGTCCATCACCACCCTCTTTTGTACCGCTATGTTCGCCATAAGTTGGCAGGGTATGCTCAGACGTGAGTCCCTTGCTCACTTTGCCACTGGATTCAAGCAAGCCTGGCTGAAGACGGCTGAAATGCCAGAAACCGGTCCTAGGAAGCTTGTTTCCGGTTCAGGGAAGGCATGGCTTGGCAGTTCGGGCTGGACTGTTCCCATGAGGCACAGGGTCAGACTGATTTGCATATGGCCATGTCTGAACTGGGGTGGCAGAGTGGGCTAAAGAACGGAGATGGATCAAACCCAGATCTGTTGACTGGGTGTGAGTGTTTGATTGGTTCTGATGCTCCGTCCATCACCACCCTCTTTTGTACCGCTATGTTCGCCATAAGTTGGCAGGGTATGCTCAGACGTGAGTCCCTTGCTCACTTTGCCACTGGATTCAAGCAAGCCTGGCTGAAGACGGCTGAAATGCCAGAAACCGGTCCTAGGAAGCTTGTTTCCGGTCCAGGGAAGGCATGGCTTGGCAGTTCGGGCTGGACTGTTCCCATGAGGCACAGGGTCAGACTGATTTGCATATGGCCATGTCTGAACTGGGGTGGCAGAGTGGGCTAAAGAACGGAGATGGATCAAACCCAGATCTGTTGACTGGGTGTGAGTGTTTGATTGGTTCTGATGCTCCGTCCATCACCACCCTCTTTTGTACCGCTATGTTCGCCATAAGTTGGCAGGGTATGCTCAGACGTGAGTCCCTTGCTCGCTTTGCCACTGGATTCAAGCAAGCCTGGCTGAAGACGGCTGAAATGCCAGAAACCGGTCCTAGGAAGCTTGTTTCCGGTCCAGGGAAGGCATGGCTTGGCAGTTCGGGCTGGACTGTTCCCATGAGGCACAGGGTCAGACTGATTTGCATATTGCCATGTCTGAACTGGGGTGGCAGAGTGGGCTAAAGAACGGAGATGGATCAAACCCAGATCTGTTGACTGGGTGTGAGTGTTTGATTGGTTCTGATGCTCCGTCCATCACCACCCTCTTTTGTACCGCCATGTTCGCCATAAGTTGGCAGGGTATGCTCAGACGTGAGTCCCTTGCTCACTTTGCCACTGGATTCAAGCAAGCCTGGCTGAAGACGGCTGAAATGCCAGAAACCGGTCCTAGGAAGCTTGTTTCCGGTCCAGGGAAGGCATGGCTTGGCAGTTCGGGCTGGACTGTTCCCATGAGGCACAGGGTCAGACTGATTTGCATATGGCCATGTCTGAACTGGGGTGGCAGAGTGGGCTAAAGAACGGAGATGGATCAAACCCAGATCTGTTGACTGGGTGTGAGTGTTTGATTGGTTCTGATGCTCCGTCCATCACCACCCTCTTTTGTACCGCTATGTTCGCCATAAGTTGGCAGGGTATGCTCAGACGTGAGTCCCTTGTTCACTTTGCCACTGGATTCAAGCAAGCCTGGCTGAAGACGGCTGAAATGCCAGAAACCGGTCCTAGGAAGCTTGTTTCCGGTCCAGGGAAGGCATGGCTTGGCAGTTCGGGCTGGACTGTTCCCATGAGGCACAGGGTCAGACTGATTTGCATATGGCCATGTCTGAACTGGGGTGGCAGAGTGGGCTAAAGAACGGAGATGGATCAAACCCAGATCTGTTGACTGGGTGTGAGTGTTTGATTGGTTCTGATGCTCCGTCCATCACCACCCTCTTTTGTACCGCTATGTTCGCCATAAGTTGGCAGGGTATGCTCAGACGTGAGTCCCTTGCTCACTTTGCCACTGGATTCAAGCAAGCCTGGCTGAAGACGGCTGAAATGCCAGAAACCGGTCCGAGGAAGCTTGTTTCCGGTCCAGGGAAGGCATGGCTTGGCAGTTCGGGCTGGACTGTTCCCATGAGGCACAGGGTCAGACTGATTTGCATATGGCCATGTCTGAACTGGGGTGGCAGAGTGGGCTAAAGAACGGAGATGGATCAAACCCAGATCTGTTGCCTGGGTGTGAGTGTTTGATTGGTTCTGATGCTCCGTCCATCACCACCCTCTTTTGTACCGCTATGTTCGCCATAAGTTGGCAGGGTATGCTCAGACGTGAGTCCCTTGCTCACTTTGCCACTGGATTCAAGCAAGCCTGGCTGAAGACGGCTGAAATGCCAGAAACCGGTCCTAGGAAGCTTGTTTCCGGTTCAGGGAAGGCATGGCTTGGCAGTTCGGGCTGGACTGTTCCCATGAGGCACAGGGTCAGACTGATTTGCATATGGCCATGTCTGAACTGGGGTGGCAGAGTGGGCTAAAGAACGGAGATGGATCAAACCCAGATCTGTTGACTGGGTGTGAGTGTTTGATTGGTTCTGATGCTCCGTCCATCACCACCCTCTTTTGTACCGCTATGTTCGCCATAAGTTGGCAGGGTATGCTCAGACGTGAGTCCCTTGCTCACTTTGCCACTGGATTCAAGCAAGCCTGGCTGAAGACGGCTGAAATGCCAGAAACCGGTCCTAGGAAGCTTGTTTCCGGTCCAGGGAAGGCATGGCTTGGCAGTTCGGGCTGGACTGTTCCCATGAGGCACAGGGTCAGACTGATTTGCATATGGCCATGTCTGAACTGGGGTGGCAGAGTGGGCTAAAGAACGGAGATGGATCAAACCCAGATCTGTTGACTGGGTGTGAGTGTTTGATTGGTTCTGATGCTCCGTCCATCACCACCCTCTTTTGTACCGCTATGTTCGCCATAAGTTGGCAGGGTATGCTCAGACGTGAGTCCCTTGCTCGCTTTGCCACTGGATTCAAGCAAGCCTGGCTGAAGACGGCTGAAATGCCAGAAACCGGTCCTAGGAAGCTTGTTTCCGGTCCAGGGAAGGCATGGCTTGGCAGTTCGGGCTGGACTGTTCCCATGAGGCACAGGGTCAGACTGATTTGCATATTGCCATGTCTGAACTGGGGTGGCAGAGTGGGCTAAAGAACGGAGATGGATCAAACCCAGATCTGTTGACTGGGTGTGAGTGTTTGATTGGTTCTGATGCTCCGTCCATCACCACCCTCTTTTGTACCGCCATGTTCGCCATAAGTTGGCAGGGTATGCTCAGACGTGAGTCCCTTGCTCACTTTGCCACTGGATTCAAGCAAGCCTGGCTGAAGACGGCTGAAATGCCAGAAACCGGTCCTAGGAAGCTTGTTTCCGGTCCAGGGAAGGCATGGCTTGGCAGTTCGGGCTGGACTGTTCCCATGAGGCACAGGGTCAGACTGATTTGCATATGGCCATGTCTGAACTGGGGTGGCAGAGTGGGCTAAAGAACGGAGATGGATCAAACCCAGATCTGTTGACTGGGTGTGAGTGTTTGATTGGTTCTGATGCTCCGTCCATCACCACCCTCTTTTGTACCGCTATGTTCGCCATAAGTTGGCAGGGTATGCTCAGACGTGAGTCCCTTGCTCACTTTGCCACTGGATTCAAGCAAGCCTGGCTGAAGACGGCTGAAATGCCAGAAACCGGTCCTAGGAAGCTTGTTTCCGGTCCAGGGAAGGCATGGCTTGGCAGTTCGGGCTGGACTGTTCCCATGAGGCACAGGGTCAGACTGATTTGCATATGGCCATGTCTGAACTGGGGTGGCAGAGTGGGCTAAAGAACGGAGATGGATCAAACCCAGATCTGTTGACTGGGTGTGAGTGTTTGATTGGTTCTGATGCTCCGTCCATCACCACCCTCTTTTGTACCGCTATGTTCGCCATAAGTTGGCAGGGTATGCTCAGACGTGAGTCCCTTGCTCACTTTGCCACTGGATTCAAGCAAGCCTGGCTGAAGACGGCTGAAATGCCAGAAACCGGTCCGAGGAAGCTTGTTTCCGGTCCAGGGAAGGCATGGCTTGGCAGTTCGGGCTGGACTGTTCCCATGAGGCACAGGGTCAGACTGATTTGCATATGGCCATGTCTGAACTGGGGTGGCAGAGTGGGCTAAAGAACGGAGATGGATCAAACCCAGATCTGTTGCCTGGGTGTGAGTGTTTGATTGGTTCTGATGCTCCGTCCATCACCACCCTCTTTTGTACCGCTATGTTCGCCATAAGTTGGCAGGGTATGCTCAGACGTGAGTCCCTTGCTCACTTTGCCACTGGATTCAAGCAAGCCTGGCTGAAGACGGCTGAAATGCCAGAAACCGGTCCTAGGAAGCTTGTTTCCGGTCCAAGGAAGGCATGGCTTGGCAGTTCGGGCTGGACTGTTCCCATGAGGCACAGGGTCAGACTGATTTGCATATGGCCATGTCTGAACTGGGGTGGCAGAGTGGGCTAAAGAACGGAGATGGATCAAACCCAGATCTGTTGACTGGGTGTGAGTGTTTGATTGGTTCTGATGCTCCGTCCATCACCACCCTCTTTTGTACTGCTATGTTCGCCATAAGTTTGCAGGGTATGCTCAGACGTGAGTCCCTTGCTCACTTTGCCACTGGATTCAAGCAAGCCTGGCTGAAGACGGCTGAAATGCCAGAAACCGGTCCTAGGAAGCTTGTTTCCGGTCCAGGGAAGGCATGGCTTGGCAGTTCGGGCTGGACTGTTCCCATGAGGCACAGGGTCAGACTGATTTGCATATGGCCATGTCTGAACTGGGGTGGCAGAGTGGGCTAAAGAACGGAGATGGATCAAACCCAGATCTGTTGACTGGGTGTGAGTGTTTGATTGGTTCTGATGCTCCGTCCATCACCACCCTCTTTTGTACCGCTATGTTCGCCATAAGTTGGCAGGGTATGCTCAGACGTGAGTCCCTTGCTCACTTTGCCACTGGATTCAAGCAAGCCTGGCTGAAGACGGCTGAAATGCCAGAAACCGGTCCTAGGAAGCTTGTTTCCGGTCCAGGGAAGGCATGGCTTGGCAGTTCGGGCTGGACTGTTCCCATGAGGCACAGGGTCAGACTGATTTGCATATGGCCATGTCTGAACTGGGGTGGCAGAGTGGGCTAAAGAACGGAGATGGATCAAACCCAGATCTGTTGACTGGGTGTGAGTGTTTGATTGGTTCTGATGCTCCGTCCATCACCACCCTCTTTTGTACCGCTATGTTCGCCATAAGTTGGCAGGGTATGCTCAGACGTGAGTCCCTTGCTCACTTTGCCACTGGATTCAAGCAAGCCTGGCTGAAGACGGCTGAAATGCCAGAAACCGGTCCTAGGAAGCTTGTTTCCGGTCCAGGGAAGGCATGGCTTGGCAGTTCGGGCTGGACTGTTCCCATGAGGCACAGGGTCAGACTGATTTGCATATGGCCATGTCTGAACTGGGGTGGCAGAGTGGGCTATTGAACGGAGATGGATCAAACCCAGATCTGTTGACTGGGTGTGAGTGTTTGATTGGTTCTGATGCTCCGTCCATCACCACCCTCTTTTGTACCGCTATGTTCGCCATAAGTTGGCAGGGTATGCTCAGACGTGAGTCCCTTGCTCACTTTGCCACTGGATTCAAGCAAGCCTGGCTGAAGACGGCTGAAATGCCAGAAACCGGTCCTAGGAAGCTTGTTTCCGGTCCAGGGAAGGCATGGCTTGGCAGTTCGGGCTGGACTGTTCCCATGAGGCACAGGGTCAGACTGATTTGCATATGGCCATGTCTGAACTGGGGTGGCAGAGTGGGCTAAAGAACGGAGATGGATCAAACCCAGATCTGTTGACTGGGTGTGAGTGTTTGATTGGTTCTGATGCTCCGTCCATCACCACCCTCTTTTGTACCGCTATGTTCGCCATAAGTTGGCAGGGTATGCTCAGACGTGAGTCCCTTGCTCACTTTGCCACTGGATTCAAGCAAGCCTGGCTGAAGACGGCTGAAATGCCAGAAACCGGTCCTAGGAAGCTTGTTTCCGGTCCAGGGCAGGCATGGCTTGGCAGTTCGGGCTGGACTGTTCCCATGAGGCACAGGGTCAGACTGATTTGCATATGGCCATGTCTGAACTGGGGTGGCAGAGTGGGCTAAAGAACGGAGATGGATCAAACCCAAATCTGTTGACTGGGTGTGAGTGTTTGATTGGTTCTGATGCTCCGTCCATCACCACCCTCTTTTGTACCGCTATGTTCACCATAAGTTGGCAGGGTATGCTCAGACGTGAGTACCTTGCTCACTTTGCCACTGGATTCAAGCAAGCCTGGCTGAAGACGGCTGAAATGCCAGAAACCGGTCCTAGGAAGCTTGTTTCCGGTCCAGGGAAGGCATGGCTTGGCAGTTCGGGCTGGACTGTTCCCATGAGGCACAGGGTCAGACTGATTTGCACATGGCCATGTCTGAACTGGGGTGGCAGAGTGGGCTAAAGAACGGAGATGGATCAAACCCAGATCTGTTGACTGGGTGTGAGTGTTTGATTGGTTCTGATGCTCCGTCCATCACCACCCTCTTTTGTAGGGCTGAGAGCAGTACCTACCCTGGAAGTTGAACTGGGTAAGTGGACCCTGCTAGTGTTTGCTAGCAAAGCACTGAGCACCACAGAGAAACACAATGTCCAAATCAAAAGAGAAGCCTTGGCAATAAAGTGGGCATGCAGGTATTTTCCCCTCTACCTGAGTGGCAGATTTTTGACATCACAGACCACCAATCTCTTGTCCTGTTATTCCAAGGCTCAGCTCCACATCCTTCACCACGGATAGAAAGATGGGCCATCTAACTGCAGCACTAGCGCATGGAAGGGATATACAGACCCAGTTCCATAAAACTAGCAGACTTGATCTCCCATCATCCCTTCAATGGACAGCCAGGACACACACTACTCCAAGACTACCGAGGAATATGTCCACACAATCTTGCAGTCAGCCTACCCTTGGGGGCGCTCAGCCTAAGTGAAGTCAAAGAGGCCACAAAATGGGATGCAGTAATGTTGAAAGTTATGGCAGCAGTACAAAAGGGTTCCTGGCAGGACTGTCTTTGAGTTGCCAACTATTGGTCTGGTGAGGAGAATGAGAAATGGGGAGGGTACATGATGAATTCAGCACCACTCAAGATGGTATCTGGCTGAGAGGGAGCCAGCTGGTGATTCATGCTGAACTACAATGCCAAATAATGCTGCTAGCCCACGGAGGGCACCAAGGTGCAATGAGAATGACATCCTATATGCATGAAAAGGTGTGGTTCTCCGGCTTCAAGGCCATAGTGGACGAAGTGGTGCAGCAGTGTCTAGTATACCAAATTGCAAATAACCCCAGAAATGCCAGCTCCCATCATCACTGAGGCGTCAGGCACCAGCCGCAGGTCGAAGATCAGTCTTGACGTTGGAAATTTCTTGGATGGGAGGACCATGATGGTCATGATTGACAGTTACTCCTAGTATCCTCTCATCGAAGTAATTGACTCAACTGTCTTCACAAACGCGATGCACATCCTGGAAAAGATATTCGCAATGTTTGGTTTACCATCTGAAATTAAGACTGACAATGGGTTGCCCTTTCAGGGATCAGAATTCAGAGACCTCCTCATCCACCTAGGGATACGTCATCGTTAGATCACTCCTCAGTGGTGGCAGGCTTATGAGCAGTTTGACAGATTAATGCGCACTCTGAATATAACACTTAGGATCGCAGTTGTGGAAAGAGTCAACCCTGAACTCAGACTCCAAAATGTCCTCTGTGAATACCACGGTACACCACACTGCACCACCCAGCTGGTCCCATGGACTCTAATTTTCAACAGACCTCGGTGTGACACCATTCCCGCTCATCCAGGGTAGCTCCCACAGCCCTATGATCCTCAAGAGACTTACGATAGGCGCTGGCGAAGCAATGTGCATGTGAGCCACAAGCGTCAAGCAGCAATACAGTTGATTCAACCAGGAGACAAGGTCCTCATCAGAGATCGCAGGCCAGG
The DNA here is from genome assembly GCF_964204655.1 of Triturus cristatus. Lineage (NCBI taxonomy): Eukaryota > Metazoa > Chordata > Amphibia > Caudata > Salamandridae > Triturus > Triturus cristatus. The sequence goes on from NC_140587.1 coordinate 674,866,452, forward strand.
TTATGAAGTCCAATACCCTATGAAGCAGGATCGTGGACAATGCAGAGAGTCAATGGCACAATGATGACTGTGCCCAAAGGAGGTGAAACTGTCGCCAGAAACATTTCATGGTTCAGAAAAGTTAGTACTGCCTTTCAGCAGGTGACTGACGCTGATGATGCAGTGGAGGTCAATTGGCCTGAAATGGAAGGACCAAGTGAAACGATCTCTAATGAATAGAGACGAAATCCAATGACTGAAAGAGACAAGTCAGCTGAAGACACTCAAGACACCCAAGCTGCTGGAAGGATGCCAAGTCACTCACAACACTAGCGATATGATCCTAGGCCTAATCATTGACCGAGTCAGCAGCTCAGAGACTTTGTGTGTAAAATTTTAAGTTGATGATTTCCATGACTGAGTTGGGAAGGGATGTAGTGAGCCACCTGGACTCACACAGACGGACACTGTCAGGGCCTTGAATCCTCGGAGTCGTACGATGCTCAATGGGTTCCACCCCTTGATAACCCCAAGGTCTGAGTGAACTAACAGACTCACTGGAGTGATCAAGTGAGGGAAGGAAATGAGGGGGACAGCAGGGAGGGAGACCTATAACGAGAGTAAAGCACTATGAATATACACAACTTATTCTACAACACAGGGAGATTACAATGTATCCATAAATATGTATATATATATATATATATATATATATATATATTACCTACTGGCGGTCGCCAGTAGGTAGTTATAGTTAGGACCCTGTTTCCATAGGAAAACCGCAACATTCTATTTGGAATAACTTTGGCGCCGGTTGACGAATCCTCGCGAAATTTTCAAAACTAATGGGGCGCTACACTCCGCTCCTACCCTGAAAGTCTCGGGGGGATTCGTCAAGCGGGGGCTGAGAAAAAAGGGGGTCCCAAAACGCGTTTTTCCCATGCATTTTTCCATAGGACCTTTAGACACAGCTACAGCCCGAACGGCTGAACAGAGTTACTTGAAATTTGGCAGAGAGGTAGTCTACAGGTCAAGGAAGTGCCTTTTGTAGGTCCGGTGTAAATCTGTTCAGTAGTTCCTGTGAAAATAGCATTTAAATCAATATATATATCTGTGGCAGCTTACGGTGCGCTTACGGTGCGCTTACGGTAAGCTTACCGTACGCGTACAGTGCCGTGCGCGAGCGCGATTCTGATTGGCTGTTAGATCTTAGTAAACATTCGAATCGGTCGAAACCAGGAAGCGGCGCCCGCCATTTTCTCTCTCGCACTCTGAGAGGGGGAGGAAAAACAAAGGTTGAAAACATGTAAAGGGGCAGGTTAGACAGCTCCTAACCACCTAGCCTTGATTAAGGTGTCCCAAAAGAACCCCCAAGGCCAAAAATTCATTTTTATATTTTTTCGAAAAAACGGCGATTACGCTTACCGTACGCGTACGGTAAAAATTAATTACAAAAAAAAAATATCCACATTCTCCCCCCCCCCGTGTGCAAAAGGTGCCCGGAGGTCACTTTTTGTGCATGGCATAAATATTACTGGAACATTTAATAGTTTACCTTTCACAACGAAGTGCATAATATGTCCTCCGTGTGCGGACGGTGCGCGGTGCGCGGTCGCGTGAGTTATAGTTGCCTGCACTAACTATAACGGGGGAATTTCATTGGTTTTTTATCAGTAAAATTTCCGCTAACTATAACATGTCTGAAACCTATGGTTTTTTCAGTGAATTTGCAAGGTTTTTTAAATGCTAATTCCTAACTATAACGTGTGTGAAACCTATGGTTTTTTCAGTGAATTTGTACGTTTTTTTAAATGCTAAGTTACTTTACGCCATTCGTGGCGTGCACGCCCACTTAACGCAGTTCGTTCCGTGCACGGTTTTTATCAACTATAATAAGCCCTGTACATTTGGTGGCCTTCGGCCACCAAAAGCACAGGGGGTGGGGTCAATGTGGATAGTGTTTTTTTTATTTCGATTTTATAATTTAATTATAATTTAATGCAAATTTTTTTTATGTCATTTTTTGTAAGCCTTTTTTTAATAATTTATGTACTATATCCTGCATTATGGAAAGGTTTTTTTTTTATGCATTTTTTTCCGTGCGCGTACGGTAAGCTGACGCTACGCCCTTGTAGAATACGCGTACGGTAAGCTGACGCTACGCGCTCTGGACGTAATTAGTGCAGCGCGCCTACGTGATACGTGCGTGCCGTACGCGTATACCCGGAAGCAACGTCGCGGTTACGCAGGGGCGTGTAATGCGCATGCGCGATACGTGCGTGCCGTACGCGTACACCCGGAAGCAACGTCGCGGTTACGCAGGGGCGTGTAATGCGCATGCGCGAAAGTGACGTAAGCGCTGCGTAAGCGCACCGTAAGCGTCACGTGCGCGCACGGTAGGTCATGTGACTTACAAAGAACACTTTTTATTGGTTGAAATTACTTTCACTTCCAGAAACTTCCCACACCACACCCATTCCCCTCATTACTGCTTGAAAGAACACTTTTCATTGGTTGAAACTACTTTCAGTTCCAGATTCTTCCCACACCACACCCATTCCCCTCATTTCTGCTTGTGATTCTCTAGGAGCAGGAGCTGGATTGACATTGGGATACAATGGCAGAACAGCAGGGCTCTTCTGAGAGTGAGGCCAGCAGCACCACCATGATCCAGAGAAGGAGGAAACAAAAGACTTCTTTTGTATGGGAGTATTTCACTTTTCCAGAGGGGGAGAAAAAGGTGAATGCTCAATTGGTCACTTGCATACTTTGTGATCGTGTTTTATCAAGAGGAAATCCAAGGAAGAAATATTCCTTTGGAAATCACTCTATGACGAGACACCTTCAGGACAAACACCCAAGGACCTTTGCTCGACATACTGGAGAAAACTCTTCAGTAAGTCACCAGAGCCCAGCCTCAGATGCTCAGCCGAGTACATCATCGGCAGCTCAGCTGAGCCCTTCCTCTGTTGTTGGAGCATCACCTTCTTCTTTTCCTTTGGACATCAACCCTCGATTTGCGAGTGTTGAAATGAGGTGTACAAAATGTGGTGGTCTTATTGTTTTTGGGGAGGTCAGTCTTCCCCTTATTAACAATAAGATAGACCAGCATGTTTGTAGACGCTTATAATACTCCCATTCTTTCTTTCCTCCATCCCTGTATGAACCCAACGGCTCTTATAAGAGCCAACCTTACCTCACAATTTTTTTTATTTTTTTTTAAGCTTTCCTTTTTGCAAATTTTGTTTTACCGTGCGCGCACGGTACGCGTAATTCCGCGAATTTCGCGGAATTCCGCAGGTCACCGTGCGCGTACGCTACGCGCATACGGCGATTTTTCGAAATTTTTTTCTTTTTTATTTTTGCCCTTGAGGGTCCTTCTGGGACCCCCTGACCAAGGCTAGGGGGTCAGGAACTGTCGAGCCTGCCCCCTTTTCACATTATCCACCTTTTTTATTCACCCCCCTGACAGTTCGAGAGAGAAAATGGCGGCCGCCGCTTCCTGGTTTCGACCGATTCGAATGTTTACTATGATCTAACAGCCAATCAGAATCGCGCTCGCGCACGGCACCGTACGCGTACCGTAAGCTTACCGTAAGCTTACCGTAAGTGCACGGTAAGCGCACCGTAAGCTGCCACAGATATATATATTGATTTAAAGGCTATTTTCTCAGGATCTACTGAACAGATTTACACCAAACCTACAAAAGGCACTTCCCTGACCTGAGGACTACCTCTCTGCCAAATTTCTAGTAATTCTGTTCAGCCGTTCGGGCTGTAGCCCTGTCTAAAGGTCCTATGGAAAAATGCATGGGAAAAACGCGTTTTGGGACCCCCCTTTTATCTCAGCCCCCGCTTGACGAATCCCCCCGAGACTTTCAGGGTAGGAGCGGAGCGTAGCGCCCCACCTATTTTGAGAAATTCGCGAGGATTCGTCGACCGGCGCCAAAGTTATTCAAAATAGAATGTTGAGGTTTTCCTATGGAAAAGGGGTCCTAACTATAACTACCTACTGGCGACCGCCAGTAGGTAATATATATATATATATATATATATATATATATATATATATATATATATATATATATATATATATATATATATATATATATATACTGCGCCTTGCGCTATTCCTGTAAAGGAAAAGAACAGTGTGGATATCCGTGAACCGGAATACAAGAGTGGAGTGCAGCAACTAGTAACCCAAAAAAGGAACATGTGCGTTAGAGAACAGTTTGCAACATTGCTCTCTGCTAGTTCTGTAGTGTAACCATGAATACCACGTACCTATATCTTCATAGGTGGTGTTAAACAGGGGAGGAGGAGCGGAGCGGCCAACTGGACTTGCTACGCTTTTCCCTTGATGTGAAAACAAAAGAAAACAAGCCACAGCAATGGCACTTCACCTTTTGCAGAACATGAACACCTTACATACTCTAGCTGAGTTATGGTTTACCAACAATGGCCTAGACCTTATATAGGTACTTTGTTAAACGATAATGTTTTGTGCGCACAAAAGGAAAGGACACTACCAGCACTCTTGCCTTCTCGACAAAGAACAAAGTACATTTTCAGACTGGAAAGTTGAATGGTTCTCCACCCCACAATGAGGCCGATGTATCCCCTCGGCAAACACAATGTCATGCAAAAGGCAATGAGGCATAACCAGAGTTTATCCCAGCACCCGCTGGGTATGAAAGCGACCGGGGCTTGGAGGATGAGTTATTGTAGCCGGTGAATACCGCTATGATAGGGCATCCGCTGGGAATGAGCACAATCTCAAGACGTCACACAAAACGCCCCGCAAGAGCCGATTCCAGCTCGTCCAACGGGGCGTGGTTTGTGACGAACGAGCAAATATCACAAAAGAAGTTGTAGAGGCTATCAAGAATCTCAGGAAGTTACAAGAATGTTTGGTGCTCCAGGCATCCCTACCAGCCCTCCCGGTGCTCGTCTGGTCCTGGAATCAACAGGAATCAACGGCACCGTCCGGTGTCCTGTAAGCCCTCATATCGGCTTCTGGTTGCGTGATGACGTCACGCGTGTCTTCTGCTCTGTGCCTCATGGAAAGTGTGGTCCTCCCCTGCGGCGATTACTGAGGCAACGCCGACAGTTTCTGCAGTGTTCCTTAACGGCCGCCGCGATGTGCCGTGACAGACACCACCCGGGAGTAATCCATGTGGCATGGACAGAGGCTATATTATAAAGAGGCAAAGACTGCACTGCGACTTCATGCCCATACACTAATACTGTCTTTCTGTGAACTGTGGTCTGAGGTGTATGCAATGTGGGCTGATTGTGCAGGGGCACAATCCAGTCGGTGCCCCCTACAACAATTAGCATGATGCGCTCTAGCAATTTTATTGCAGAATAATCCAGGAATTGTGAGATGGAGTGTGTTAGAAATGGGGGTCTTTAGTTGGCAATGGCTGGCCGCTGTCCAAGTAGGGACCCTTCTTCCTAAGTCAGAGTAAGAGGGCAACACCCTTTGATAACCCCTGCTCAACCTTGTGGTAACGTAGCACGAGCAGCTAGGCTTATCTCAGAGGCAGTGTGTGAAGCATTTATGACCATACACAGTAACACAGTGAAGAACACTACAAAGGAAACCACACAAGTAATTATAGAAAAATGTGTATCTTTTTATATAGAATTATCACAAGACCGATAACAGTAAAAAGCCACCATACTGCAAAATAGGATTATTCTTGAAATGCTGCAAAAATAGTTCAAAGTGTTAAAGAGGAGTTCAGTTCAAGGCAGTGGTCTCTGGGACCCTTTTACTTACAAAGTACCTGGATTCTGTAGTAAAACAACCAAAATGTCGCAAACGAGCTGTAGCGATGATTTTCCTCACGCGAGACCAGTGATCCGTTGAATACTTGCCGCAAGGGAGGATGATGTGCTGATCTGCAGAAGCATGTGGGACCAAGCGACAAACTTCTTCACGCTAAGCCGGCGATGCGTTGAAATCCTTGCCGCAAGGGAGGTTGATGCGCCGAGCCTGTTGCGTGTGCGACCCTGTTGCGATGAGAAGAAATGGCGCTCCGCGAGGTAGTGACAATCCGGGTGCGATGCGATAAAAATGGCGGACGCCCGGCGTCCGCGCTGCGATGTCGTGAAGCGATGAACTCGATGCGATGATCTTTGGTTAGCGAGCACTTGGAGGCCCGTAAACGTGTGATACGATAATCTTTGGGTTAGCGAGCAGTTGGCAGCCTGCAACCGTGCGATGCGATGATCTTCGGGTTAGCGAGCCTTTGGACTACCTCTCTGCCAAATTTCTAGTAATTCTGTTCAGCCGTTCGGGCTGTAGCCCTGTCTAAAGGTCCTATGGAAAAATGCATGGGAAAAACGCGTTTTGGGACCCCCCTTTTATCTCAGCCCCCGCTTGACGAATCCCCCCGAGACTTTCAGGGTAGGAGCGGAGCGTAGCGCCCCACCTATTTTGAGAAATTCGCGAGGATTCGTCGACCGGCGCCAAAGTTATTCAAAATAGAATGTTGAGGTTTTCCTATGGAAAAGGGGTCCTAACTATAACTACCTACTGGCGACCGCCAGTAGGTAATATATATATATATATATATATATATATATATATATATATATATATATATATATATATATATATATATATATATATATACTGCGCCTTGCGCTATTCCTGTAAAGGAAAAGAACAGTGTGGATATCCGTGAACCGGAATACAAGAGTGGAGTGCAGCAACTAGTAACCCAAAAAAGGAACATGTGCGTTAGAGAACAGTTTGCAACATTGCTCTCTGCTAGTTCTGTAGTGTAACCATGAATACCACGTACCTATATCTTCATAGGTGGTGTTAAACAGGGGAGGAGGAGCGGAGCGGCCAACTGGACTTGCTACGCTTTTCCCCTGATGTGAAAACAAAAGAAAACAAGCCACAGCAATGGCACTTCACCTTTTGCAGAACATGAACACCTTACATACTCTAGCTGAGTTATGGTTTACCAACAATGGCCTAGACCTTATATAGGTACTTTGTTAAACGATAATGTTTTGTGCGCACAAAAGGAAAGGACACTACCAGCACTCTTGCCTTCTCGACAAAGAACAAAGTACATTTTCAGACTGGAAAGTTGAATGGTTCTCCACCCCACAATGAGGCCGATGTATCCCCTCGGCAAACACAATGTCATGCAAAAGGCAATGAGGCATAACCAGAGTTTATCCCAGCACCCGCTGGGTATGAAAGCGACCGGGGCTTGGAGGATGAGTTATTGTAGCCGGTGAATACCGCTATGATAGGGCATCCGCTGGGAATGAGCACAATCTCAAGACGTCACACAAAACGCCCCGCAAGAGCCGATTCCAGCTCGTCCAACGGGGCGTGGTTTGTGACGAACGAGCAAATATCACAAAAGAAGTTGTAGAGGCTATCAAGAATCTCAGGAAGTTACAAGAATGTTTGGTGCTCCAGGCATCCCTACCAGCCCTCCCGGTGCTCGTCTGGTCCTGGAATCAACAGGAATCAACGGCACCGTCCGGTGTCCTGTAAGCCCTCATATCGGCTTCTGGTTGCGTGATGACGTCACGCGTGTCTTCTGCTCTGTGCCTCATGGAAAGTGTGGTCCTCCCCTGCGGCGATTACTGAGGCAACGCCGACAGTTTCTGCAGTGTTCCTTAACGGCCGCCGCGATGTGCCGTGACAGACACCACCCGGGAGTAATCCATGTGGCATGGACAGAGGCTATATTATAAAGAGGCAAAGACTGCACTGCGACTTCATGCCCATACACTAATACTGTCTTTCTGTGATCTGTGGTCTGAGGTGTATGCAATGTGGGCTGATTGTGCAGGGGCACAATCCAGTCGGTGCCCCCTACAACAATTAGCATGATGCGCTCTAGCAATTTTATTGCAGAATAATCCAGGAATTGTGAGATGGAGTGTGTTAGAAATGGGGGTCTTTAGTTGGCAATGGCTGGCCGCTGTCCAAGTAGGGACCCTTCTTCCTAAGTCAGAGTAAGAGGGCAACACCCTTTGATAACCCCTGCTCAACCTTGTGGTAACGTAGCACGAGCAGCTAGGCTTATCTCAGAGGCAGTGTGTGAAGCATTTATGACCATACACAGTAACACAGTGAAGAACACTACAAAGGAAACCACACAAGTAATTATAGAAAAATGTGTATCTTTTTATATAGAATTATCACAAGACCGATAACAGTAAAAAGCCACCATACTGCAAAATAGGATTATTCTTGAAATGCTGCAAAAATAGTTCAAAGTGTTAAAGAGGAGTTCAGTTCAAGGCAGTGGTCTCTGGGACCCTTTTACTTACAAAGTACCTGGATTCTGTAGTAAAACAACCAAAATGTCGCAAACGAGCTGTAGCGATGATTTTCCTCACGCGAGACCAGTGATCCGTTGAATACTTGCCGCAAGGGAGGATGATGTGCTGATCTGCAGAAGCATGTGGGACCAAGCGACAAACTTCTTCACGCTAAGCCGGCGATGCGTTGAAATCCTTGCCGCAAGGGAGGTTGATGCGCCGAGCCTGTTGCGTGTGCGACCCTGTTGCGATGAGAAGAAATGGCGCTCCGCGAGGTAGTGACAATCCGGGTGCGATGCGATAAAAATGGCGGACGCCCGGCGTCCGCGCTGCGATGTCGTGAAGCGATGAACTCGATGCGATGATCTTTGGTTAGCGAGCACTTGGAGGCCCGTAAACGTGTGATACGATAATCTTTGGGTTAGCGAGCAGTTGGCAGCCTGCAACCGTGCGATGCGATGATCTTCGGGTTAGCGAGCCTTTGGCAGCCCGCAAACGTGCGATGCGATGATCTCCGGTAGCGAGCCCTCAGCTGCAGCAGCGCAATGATTTTCCGTGCGCTTTTAGCTGCTGCGGCTCGCAAACAGGCATTAGCGACGATTTTCAGCACTCTCTTCTCTGTAGTAGAACTAGAGGCCCTGGAACTCACAGGAGCCTCACCTGCAGATAGAAATCCTCGCTGGGAGGAAACAGGAGGATGGTGGTGGAGTCTGATGTGCCTGAGACTCCAGCAGGAGGCTAGCTCTTTCCCAGCCCTTGGGTGATTGCTTTAGCAAGTTGAAATAAAAGTTCTCTTTAAAGTCCTTTTCCTCTTCTTCAAAGTCCAGTGAAAACTACTGCAGGCCAATCCCAGAAACAGCACACAAGCACAAGGACAGTCACCTCCTGCAGATTCCTTCAGTTACACGGACAGAGGTTCCCCTTGTTGTCCAGGAGCAATACAAATTGTAGGGGTTTCAGCACAGATATTTATACCCCAAAAGTCTTTGTTCTCAGAAGCTACAAGTTACTGAACCCAGCCAGAACCAGTTCTGCCCAGTCCTGGAGCATTACGTTTACCAGGCTGCATCTTTCCTTTCAGAAAGAGAGTGTCTGCCATCAGACGCACAGTAGGAGGTGGAACCAGCATTCACCTTGCAAGGCACAGCCCTATTCAGGTCAAGGAGCTACCCCTCTCCATACTCCAATACAGATCTTTCTATTCAACCCAGGTCTGACTCAGCCTGCCCTGTCCCTCCAAAACCAGACAGCCAATGCACATAACAGTAGAGCACACTGGAAGGCTTAGGCAAGAAAATACCTACTTTCTAAAAGTATTTTCAAACACAGAATATAAAAATAAACTTTACTAAAAGATGTATTTTAATATTCTGAGCTCAGGCATACTAAATTAGTTTTTCTACCATGTTCTATGGGTCACTTAGGACTATAGAATGTAATAGTCAAACCTCCCACTCTGGCCTATGGAGAACAGATAGCTTTACAGTAGTGAAAAACGAAATTGGGTGTAATTCACTACCAGGACATGCTACACACATCAGGGCATGTCCTACCTTACACATGCAATGCACCCTACCATAGGGGTGACTCACATGATGCCACGGGAAGGTTCAGGGGCTGGGAAGTGGGTGCACTTCACAGCCAAGATGGCAGTCCTGGACTGCACACAGACTCTGCAGTGGCAGGTCTGAGACACACTTTACAAGCTGCTTCTGTGGGTGGCGCAAAACAGCGCTGCAGGCCCACCAGCAGCATGTGGTTTACCAGCCCTGGGCACACACAGTTCACGCTACTAGGGACTAACCGGTAAATCAAATAAGCCAATTATGGATATACCTATTCACATGTCATATTTACACAGGGAGCATTCGCGCTGTGGCACTGAATGGAAGTGGCACAGCGCCCAGAGCATCTAATACCAGTAAAAACAGAGGAGATTACAGCGAAAAATGGAAGGGAGACCCACGCCAATGGTGCCAGGTCTAACAGAGTGTCACTGGACCATAAGGTTCTCCATGTGGTGAATTCTCCTGTTAGCACTGTTGAAGAAATCAAAACCTTCTCAGGGGTTTCACTTATACACCTGGTCCTTTTAAACCAACAGGAAAGAAGAGATTGGCACAGAAGCTGTGATATAAAAGACATCTGTTTATTAACCTCAGATGAGGGAGATTGTGTCACACAGTAATCTCAAGTCACTGTAGGAGGCATTCTAAGAGTACCGAGAACAGGGGCCTTATATACCCACACAGGGGCTCAAAAGAAGGCAGTACAAGTACACATGAGAAAAGTTACACACATAGATGGTCATACAGAAAATGCACAGTCAACAAGTAGGAGGAGTAATGAGTTGCTGACATCAGTTAGAACAGCCTGACAGTTCTATACTAGGAGCAGGAGCATTCTACTAGCTAGGCCCTTCTGAGCATGTGCAAGGCTCTGGAAGAGGGAAACAGCAAATGGCCAGCACATAGCTAACTAAAATGGCTGCCAAGTACAAAATGGCTTTCAGCTCACATATTGGACAATTTCCATTTCCATATCACTCTATATCAGTATCTCTTTGTATCACGTTATCACTTTATCACTTTTGTATCACTGTATCACGTTATATTGCTCTATATCACTTTTTATGTCTCACTTTTTACCTCACGTTATATCACTTTATACCTCACGTTATATCACGTTATATCTCACTGTTATATCACGTTATATCTCACGTTTATCTGTGCAGCCTGCGCACTTCTCTCACTATCTCACAAATTACCTTACCTAGCATAGGTCTCCAGATTCTAACTGCCAAGTTCTGAGTGACAAAACGGTCGTTTTTAGAATACTCACGCCAAAAATGTTCTCAGTCAGGAGTGGTAAGCAGTTGGAGGAGTCAAATCAGGAAGACCAGAAATTTACTGGGCTGCAGAGACAGAATCTCAGTTTATGGTACCTTCTTACTAGAGTCCTGTTCTGTCCTCCTCAGTAGATTCCTGTCTCCCATCAAGACCACTCCCTTGGATAGCCACTTCTCTGATGAGCCTCACAGAGGGCACCAATTGAAGAAATCAAAACCTTTTCTGGGGTTTCACTGATACACCTGGTCCTTTTAAATCAACAGCAAAGAAGAGATTGGCACAGAAGCTGTAATATAAAAGACATATTTTTATTACCTCAGATGAGGGAGCTTGCGTCACACAGTAATCTCAAGTCACTGTAGGAGGCATTCTAAGGAGTACAGAGAACAGGGGCCTTATATACCCACACAGGGGCTCAAAAGAAGGTGGTACAAGTACACATGAGAAGAGTTACACACATAGATGGTCATACAGAAAATGCACAGTCAACAAGTAGGAGGAGTAATGAGTTGCTGACATCAGTTAGAACAGCCTGCCAGTTCTATACTAGGAGCAGGTGCATTCTACTAGCTAGCCCCTTCTGAACATGTGCAAGGCGCTGGAAGAGGGAAACAGCAAATGGCCAGCACATAGCTAACTAAAATGGCTGCCAAGTACAAAATGGCTTTCAGCTCATGCTAACAGATCCCTGTAATCTTTTACACTGTGATTTTAGAATTTACCATAACCAAGCACGCAGATGGGGAATAGTGTGGAGCTGGTTGTATGAAAGGATTATTTGCAATGCATAGCATTGGGTCAACAAGGTACTTTCATTCAGCGATGGTATTCTTAGAATTCTGATATTTGCCTTAAGTGCTGTTTAAGGAGTAAACATTTAAAGTGGAATATATGCTTGGTGTAACAGTGCAGTTGATTGTTTATCTATATTGGTTACCCAAACAGTGGTAAGTGAAGCTGGTGAAAGGCAAGAGGAGGATGCCCTGACTAAAGGGAGTGTCAGTGTGATAACCCAGGCAGCTATTTTAGAGGATGAATGGGACTGTGGATTTGAGCACAATTAGGTTACTGGATGAAAGTCAGTCACCCTGAAAAGAACATGGTAGGTAAAGAGTTATAACATTATTTTGAAGTAATGTATGATTTGTCATGCTAGTAAGTAAGTACATTTTTATTGCTTGATTATTTGAAATCATTACAATATGCATATGTAGAAATACAATATAAAAGCAAATTATAAAATCCATATTGTCTCATAGGGAACTAGCGAGCAGGCTGCAACTTTGGGGGCAGTATCCACTAAAAGTCATTGAACGAAAAGATGGATGAATAACAATCCAATCCAAAACATAAAGTGCTGGTGCATATTGTATGTGCACCATCAGAATTCATGATTGTCCCATATTTTGGATGTGCTGAAGGAAAAGGTTCTTCAAATTGCGCTCACTTAGTCATTGGTATACTAGTGCAATGCAATTGAGTGGTTCAAGTAGATTGCTCCCTAATGTGGTCCGGACCCATCTACTAAACGTCCTAGCAGAGGAGCAGCCCTTCATGCCATGCACTCGGCATTGATAGAGTCTGCGGCAGCCCTGGGTCATTTTTGGATCCAAATAGTTGCAATGTGTATATTTAAAAGAAGTATTAAGATCAGATGCTAAACTCCCTCTATCTGCCGAATAGGGAAGAATGGACACTCTGAGCCAAAGCCTAAAGTGCTGGTGCGCGTTACGTTAGCAGCGTCTGAATTCCTTGGTTTCGAGGCACTTCCTAGAGAAAAGCTGGGTCTTCCCGCAGAGCGTCCTAAGTGGGGATAAGCCCTGCTGGCATAGACTCCACGTTGGGTAGATCATTGACTGTACTCAGACGTGTAGCCTAATGGCTGCAGTTTCAAGCCTCTATCTCAACCTGTCAAAATAACCCAATTTGACAGGAGAAAACCTTCCTTCTAAATATCGATAAGTCACCCCTATGTAGGGCTTGAAGCCCACATGACAGGGTGCATGGTATTTAAAGGCAGAACATTTAAAACATTTAAAGTGAATATCCTGACAGTAATTAGCACCCAAAAGCTATTTTCACTGAAGCAAGGCTAGCTGGCACATTGAGCAACATTGGAAAGAATATTAAATAATAATTCTGATGTCTCTGGATTAAACCACTATTTGTAATATTTAATAGAAGTCCCAGTTAGTGACGAGGTCAGATTTTTAATAAATTATTCAGGAAAAGCGACTGTTACAAATTTACTTTTTGATGCCGGAAGCAGCTCGAAGCTACTTTGCATTGCCTCTCCAGCAGTGGCCCAGTGAGTGTTCAGCCCTGATGAGATGTTAAAACTGCTGCCAAAGTATAGACAATGGCTTGGGTATGCAGAGTGTTTTCTCTTCCCTTCACAGTAGGACCAGTTGAGGGGTACCCAGGAATGTAATTTACTTTAAAGAGGCCTTCCTTGTCACAAGCAAATGTTAGGTGCTACCTAGAAAGTCCCCAGCTTTTACCCTCCCAATCAAGCAGGCAATAAAGCAAGTGAGGGGAGATATGCCCCAGAATTGGTTTGAAGTGATCAAGGAGGAGGGACCTGCTCAGTACCGTGACTACACCTTTGGATGGGTACCCAGACACTGGACAAGACAAGAATCTTTTCCCATCTTGGAGTGTCTTAGGGTGGGTCACTGTGGGATTGCTTGCAGTTGAGAAAACAGTAATTGATGCAAAATTGGGTAGTTATCCCCTGGAAACTTTTAACCCTTTGGTTAGGGAGCATCCAGTAGTCACCCCATTCACCATAAAGTGCCAGACATCAATGTGGCATCCACAAGCACGCTCAGCAGAACACTTTCTGAATTTATGGAGGAACAGAAGAGGACTGGATCTGCTGTCTTTAACTTAAGAGGAGCTCTGAAAAATTGACCTGTTACCCTTATATCCAGGATGAGGAAGAGGACTCTAAGGGTCAGTTGGCTGATTCTTACGTAAACACAGGGCTGCCAAAAGCTGCAAGTGGACTATTGAATTCAAAACAAACTTTGTTGAATAATAAATGATTCAATCACGACAGCACAGCAATACATCTTGATGGCAGACAGTTCCAGGCTAAACTCCCCAGCGCTAGAACTTCTCTCTAACTCCCCCACATCGAACTTGGAACTATGTACAAAGGATAACAAAGCGCATGCAGCCGCAAAGCTACACACATAGATGAGCATTTAAAGTAACAGTACATTGCATAACAGAAATATAACATGGACCTTTCCTGGAGTTACCAACTGACCAATACCAACTGGACTAGACCAGAACCTTGCCATTGGCCTCTGCTAGAGTGAGTCTACTTGACCCCAAAGTGCTGTGTCTCACTGGACTTTTCCTACCACTCCTGAAATTCTTGGGTTTAGAAACCTTTTGGACTTCTGAATCTCACAGGGACTAAAACACACCACACCAGTCTATCTAGCAAGGTTGCGACCTCGGTGGGCTAAGGAACTCTTCCATGGCAGCTAATCCGATTCAACAGACCCTGAGTGAAAAAGTATCTGACCTCATGGAACTTAATGTTGTATACAGTTGCAGCCTTGCCCTGCTGAATTATTCAGAGCTCCAACAGAGACTAAACCCAAAGGTAAATATCATGACCAAGCGAACCCACCAAAAGTATTCAACCAGCAAGATGACTTGTCCTGCCACACAATATGAATTACATAACAAACGAATAATCCGTGGTCTATAAACAACAAAATACTATAACTCTAGATACAATTCTAGAGTCACAAACCGCCACTAGTGCTAGTGTACTCGGTGTAAACAAAGAAGGTCAAGATGCAGAGTGGAGATTCATATAGAAAGTGAAAAAGAGAGAACTCATTCAGGATTATAGGTATCCCATCATTTCACTTGAAGTTCCCAATGTCATCATCTGGGATTCCAAACAACTCTTCTTCTTTCCTCCTTATTCACAGGGGAATAATGAATGAGTTGTATCGTCTTGTTGAGTTCTTACAGAGGAAAAAAACATAAAGGGAAATCTTTAATTTGAAAACAGTGCAGTGCAAGAAAAAATAAGAAATGTGTAGTTAAAATAGGATAGGCAAGAGAGGCAAAAAAGGTTACTCCTCTTTCTTATAATCTCAAATTGCGTTCCTACTTAAAAACAGTGCAGGAGAAAGACAGCAGTTATAACTATTCACTGCTTGTATCTATGGTCGACATGTTTCAGCCAATGGGATAACTCTCCCGGGCTTTCTTCAGGACCTCACCACAAACAATATTTGCTACTGCAATAACCAAAATGTATACATACTGATGGGTTGTTACTATACCCGTATGTTCAGTGTTCAGATCCTCTGTATATACATGATGTATAGGGCATCTGTAAAACAATAAAGTTACAACCTATAATCCAACATCTAGTAACTTCAATGTATTGCAAATTCCATTTAGTTTAGACAATGCAATGGTATAAAAAAGCCAAGAAATGCTTACCAATGCAATACGAGGACTAGACCTCACCTCTCTCGGCACCAGCTCCAGTCAAAGAGGCCCCACTCTGTGGGGTAATCATCATGCACCAAAAAATGAAGTGGATATACACAATTACTTTCAGCCCATGCTAAAACAGTGACTATGTGTAACTTATCACATGGATCACATTGTTCATTAAAAGCATGTTTCAAAGTCTGTCTTTGTACAGCTCATACAATTCAGACCCAGTATCATATCATGGCTCCTTACAGGTTAAGGCATATGGATAAACCTCAGTCAACTATCATACTCATCTTAAATACACACATCCTTCTTATGAAAAAGGAAGCTGATAACGCTTAATTCAATCATGTTCTTGTACTCTTACTTATAAAAGGATTCTCTCTTCATCCTTTATACAAAGTGTACTGTTTGTGTTCAATACCTCTTGTCCGCCTTGAACCACTTCGAAAATCTGGAAGGACAAGTTCAAAATGCTTAACTTGGTCCAAGTTGTGCTCTGACACCTATTTTCACATCCCTCTCTTGCAATCCCTCAGGTGCTACCTGTAGTTTGAGGCGGGCCAAGAGAATTTTCATGTCTTGGTGCTCCCCTTTAGCCTTATCAGCACACCTCAAGTATTCCGAAAGGTGATGGTGGGAGTCACAGCCCATCTAAAAAGGTTGGGAATACCAGTTGTTCCATACCTCGACAAATGGTTGCTGAAGGCAGACTTACCTCAAGCAGTCGTAAACCACTTCCAAACAACGGTCGACTTGTTGACTTCACTGGGTCTCTTCGATCAATGTGCCGTAGTCACACCTGACTCCTTCACAATGGCTCCTCTTCATTACAGCCATCCAAGATATAGCAATTTTCCAAGCAATTCTTCCACTTTAATGACTTTGGGACATGCGGGCTATGATGCCAAAGTTTCAACCCCTTAACCTGGGTTTCTGTGAAAGCGATTCTGAAGCTTCTTGGAAACTTTAATCCTGCTTATTGACAATGCCCGGTGGCACATGTGCATCCTTCAGTGGGTTTTAAAGTACTAGTGGACTCCCCATCAAGGCAACTTTTTGGATTCCATTGCGGTGTCGCAGGAGACAGCAAAAGATCTGCATTGGGAGTGCTCATCTGCAATTGGACCGGTGGCAGACCCCTCTCCCTAGCCCACACAGATCCAACAGTCGTGACGGCTATATCATTGTTGGGTTGGGGAGGAGATCTGAGAGAGGTGAAGATCAGAGGACTCTGGTACTTAAAGGAGATCCATCTCCAAATCAAATGGCAGGATTTTTAAATGCTAGGGCGAACAAACTCATCTTACATTGCCTATCGGATAACCAATCGCAAATAACAAATGGCAATTATACTTGGAGGTGGCACAATGTGTCTACAAGATTGGGGAGAACATTGGCTTAATCTATTCACCACCCTTGAGGGTGTGCAGTGTCCCTAGAGACCAAACATGACATTTCTACTTGCGCCAAACTGAAAGTTATCACTTATTAAATGGAAGAAGGAAACCCAATGTTATCCTTTGGGAGAGGTAAGCCTCACATCAGTTAAAAACAAATTTGTGAGCTTTTCACTACCATGACATGTAAAACTTAAATGTATATGTCAATTTTTTTTAATGCTGTGCACCTTGCCCTATCGGCTGTTTAGAGTCTACTCTATGGGTGACTTACATATATTAAAAATCCAATTTTAGACTCAATTCTAATTGGATGTTTGAAATTGCTCACGTTTTAATGTGGTACTTAAGTGTTTGGTATCATAATTGTTGCAGGCCCGCTTGTAGCATTCAATTTACCACCCCACCCCCTCGGGTATATTGTGTACCATCTTATTAGGGACTTATAAATGAATTAAGTAAAATAAATATGCTAATCTGGTCTAAGAAATGTTAACGTGGTTTAGAAATTGAGCACAACCTCTTTAGCACTGGTTCACAGTGGTAAGTGCACAGAGTCATAAGGTCAACAAAAACAAATTCAGCAAGCGAGGATGGGAGAAGGCAAAATGATTGGGAGAATACATCCCTAAGGGTGACAAATATAAGAGATCTGCTGTGGGCCAAATAATAAACAACCCCTAGAAATCTTGCAAGCTCATTCTGCCACAGGAACGGCTGCTACCACTGCTCTGATACACTGTGTGCTCATCTATGACATTTCCCAGGCTGATATGTGGGCGTCACTCCACATGTTTACAAAGCATTATTGCCTGAACATCCAGGTCTGGTGGGTTGGGCACGTCACCTGATCTGTTCTGCAGGAGTCACTGGCCTGAGTCAATCCCCAGCTCCACCACCTTGGGGGAATATTGTTTTGGTATCTATTCACAAGGTAAGGAATCTGCATTTAGATGTTTCTTTCAGAAGATCCAGTTACCTGCCTTCTCTAATGCCTTTTCTGGTAGATACTCTATGTAACAGCGGATTCCTCACTAACCCGACCACCTCCCTGTTCTGTGGAATGGACTTATGTAGTCCACACCAGTAATATGCCACTCTAGAGATCTGAACACTGGTAAAATCTGATTCTTAAAGGTGCCACGTCTGACGGTGTGGACAAAGAAACTGACATCAGTGTGGGTGGGTGGTGCAGACCTGTAGTCACACCAGGAGTAACGGACCAGACACAGAGCTGCACAACACCACCTATGAATGGGCAAGAGAGTTACTATTGGAATCCAGTCTGGCATCTACGGAAATACAAAAGATACGGAATCTGCATATAGATAGAGTCTGTACCAGAAAAGGCATTACCAAAAGTAAGTAGCATGTTCATCAAGGACAAATCCCTTTTTTAACCAAAGCAAGTGTTAAACATTATTTTTCCAGGTGTTTAATATACTATGTATAAACATACATTTAACAACCTATTTATGGCCTGTATCATCTGCATGGACAAGCAAGTTTGTCTGGCATTGTTCTCCCTTGACACATGGAGATGTTCCAGATGCAATTTCATTGTGCCTTGGAGAGATTTCCTAATGTCTTCCAAACTCTTGTCTGTCTCATAATCAGTCTTTGGATGACTCCTTGGAGGCATTTGATGTTGCATGGGGTTCCCTATTAGATGAATATCTCCCACACAGAGGATTGTTGATGGGAAAACTGATCCTGTTGAAGGACAGAAGTTACCCGTGCCAACCCTTTCCCCTGCATGGATGATCATCAAATGACGCCAGCAGATTGTTCAGTACTTAGAGGTTGACATCCGGGAAGTTGTAGGAGTAAGACTGCTGAATGGAGGTGGGGTTATATGCACCAATGGTTTCCTCTCCCTCAGAAAATGAAGAGAAGACTCCAAGTTACACCTGTACTGTAGAGTGAAGTTGGGAAGTCAACTGGGGTACCTGTAGTGGCCATTCATGGATTTGTAATTGTTGCCCAAGGACTTGAAATCCATAGGCATTCTTGAGGAGGAAAATTGCTGACTGACCTTGAGGTCTATTTGAAAATGTCTTCCTGGGTTAGACCAATAATCTAATCCTCCTCTCAGCAGTGGTGACACAAATATTGTAGCTTGGTGTAGGATGAGGGTTTTTCCAGGAAGTAAACACTGTACTCCACTTGTGGATTGTGAGACATCACTTTCAGGCTCTTGGTCTCTATTAGGTAAGAGAAAAGATTATAAAATTAGTATATTTGATGCCACAGAATTTGTATGTGCCTTCAACAGATATGTTGCACTGTGGAATATTTGAAAACTACAGATGAAATTTTAGCATACAGAAATTAGACATCAAAATATAAAAAAAACTGTTATTTGTGGGTTAACAGATGGGCAAATAAATAATATTCATAAGGTTTTGCCGGCTCTTACTGATGGTTGTCTTGTGATCAGGCCCATAGTTGTTAACTGCTGTACCTGTTTCTTGAAAGAAGATGATGAATTTGTCTCCCTACATCCAGTAGCTAGTTAAAATGGTAAGAAATCTATTTGTTGACAGTAGCAGTTAGGATAAACATGAACATTAAATGTTATCAAGGTATAAAAAGTATTTATACATGCCATTTTAAAACAGGAGACAAATGTTGGTCATTGTACATTTTTTTTTTAAGAAATGAGAAAGGATCATTATGTGTTGAAAAGGACTTTAAATGTATTGTAGATATGGACTTATCTAATGGTTGGATGGTAGCAACCCACATTTTTCCCTACAGTATGTACCCTGATGTCTAATGTTGGTGGGAGTATAGTGTGGTTGCCAATGACCATTGTATCACTAAAACGGAGCAGGGACACATATACAGAGTTTATAAACATGCTTAAAAATACTACCAGGGTATATGCACATGTTCATGATATGCATGGCATACACCATCACATACAAATCTTGTAACTGCATAAAGTTGTTATTTGTTGGCTGACAATGACGTAGAGTAGGGGAATATTAGGTATTATGACATAGCAATTATGAATGATTTTATGCAATGGAATCTCACTGGAGAGTGGGCTATAGGGAACAAAAAGATACACATTCCAATAAAATAGCATTACCTGAAAAAAACTAAAAAAAAATTCCTTTATTTTATTTAAATATATTACTACATTATTTATGATCTTTTCAAATCTTAAAATACTATGTACCCCTTTCCTACAAGTGAAAATCACAATAACACCATCACAAATTAAATACCTAAAAACAATTCCTGTGTGCACACAGAGTCATGGTTTGAAATTAGGCAGAAAACGAAATTTCTTTGCCAATTGCAAAGCATACTTTCTACTACTTTTTTGGCAAGTGATAAGTACTTTTACAGTCTGACACATTTTAAATCCACTTTTCAGATTCTGAAAACATCACATGTCCAAACTGCTTTTTCAGACCAGCACCATGCGTAACCTGGGTGATTGACTACACTCCAGCAAGGGCAACCAGCCTTAGTGTTGCTGAATGTATTTGCATTACTGACTGAAACCTCAAACCCCACTCGGTTGTGAATACTGTGCATGATTCCACAGGATAAGCAGCTGGGTGTGTGCTAAGAGTCTGCTTCTGCATACTAAAAAATGGCTCCCCCTTTCCATCTAATGCAAATGTAAAATCACCAGAGCAATACGCAATAAATCTCTGCCTGTAATTCCTATTTGCACACAGAGTCATGTTTTCACATTAGTCACAAAATGAAATTTCTTTGCCAATTTGAAAGCACACTTACTACTCTTTTTTTTGGCAAGTGATAAACACTTTTACAGACTGACACATTATGAATCCACTTTTCAGATTCTGATAAAAGCACATGTCCAAACTGCTTTTTTCAGACCAGCACCATGTGTAACCTGGGTGACTGACTACACTCCAGCAAGGGCAACCAGCCTTAGTGATGCTGAATGTATTTGCATTACTGACTGAAACCTCAAACCCCACTCGGTTGTAAATACTGTGCATGATTCCACAGGATAAGCAGCTGGCTGTGTGCTAAGAGTCTGCTTCTGCATACAAAAAAATGGCTCCCCCTTTCCATCTAATGCAAATGTAAAATCACCAGAGCAATACGCAATAAATCTCTGCCTGTAATTCCTATTTGCACACAGAGTCATGTTTTCACATTAGTCACAAAACGAAACTTCTTTGCCAATTTGAAAGCACACTTACTACTCTTTTTTTTGGCAAGTGATAAACACTTTTACAGACTGACACATTATGAATCCACTTTTCAGATTCTGATAAAAGCACATGTCCAAACTGCTTTTTTCAGACCAGCACCATGTGTAACCTGGGTGACTGACTACACTCCAGTAAGGGCAACCAGCCTTAGTGATGCTGAATGTATTTGCATTACTGACTGAAACCTCAAACCCCACTCGGTTGTGAATACTGTGCATGATTCCACAGGTTAAGTAGCTGGCTGTGTGCTAAGAGTCTGCTTCTGCATACAAAAAAATGGCTCCCCCTTTCCATCTAATGCAAATGTAAAATCACCAGAGCAATACGCAATAAATCTCTGCCTGTAATTCCTATTTGCACACAGAGTCATGTTTTCACATTAGTCACAAAACAAAATTTCTTTGCCAATTTGAAAGCACACTTACTACTCTTTTTTTTGGCTAGTGATAAACACTTTTACAGACTGACACATTATGAATCCACTTTTCAGATTCTGATAAAAGCACATGTCCAAACTGCTTTTTTCAGACCAGCACCATGTGTAACCTTGGTGACTGACTACACTCCAGCAAGGGCAACCAGCCTTAGTGTTGCTGAATGTATTTGCATTACTGACTGAAACCTCAAACCCCACTCGGTTGTGAATACTGTGCATGATTCCACAGGATAAGCAGCTGGGTGTGTGCTAAGAGTCTGCTTCTGCATACAAAAAAATGGCTCCCCCTTTCCATCTAATGCAAATGTAAAATCACCAGAGCAATACGCAATAAATCTCTGCCTGTAATTCCTATTTGCACACAGAGTCATGTTTTCACATTAGTCACAAAACGAAATTTCTTTGCCAATTTGAAAGCACACTTACTACTCTTTTTTTTGGCAAGTGATAAACACTTTTACAGACTGACACATTATGAATCCACTTTTCAGATTCTGATAAAAGCACATGTCCAAACTGCTTTTTTCAGACCAGCACCATGTGTAACCTGGGTGACTGACTACACTCCAGCAAGGGCAACCAGCCTTAGTGATGCTGAATGTATTTGCATTACTGACTGAAACCTCAAACCCCACTCGGTTGTAAATACTATGCATGATTCCACAGGATAAGCAGCTGGCTGTGTGCTAAGAGTCTGCTTCTGCATACAAAAAAATGGCTCCCCCTTTCCATCTAATGCAAATGTAAAATCACCAGAGCAATGCGCAATAAATCTCTGCCTGTAATTCCTATTTGCACACAGTCATGTTTTCACATTAGTCACAAAACGAAATTTCTTTGCCAATTTGAAAGCACACTTACTACTCTTTTTTTTGGCAAGTGATAAACACTTTTACAGACTGACACATTATGAATCCACTTTTCAGAGTCTGATAAAAGCACATGTCCAAACTGCTTTTTTCAGACCAGCACCATGTGTAACCTGGGTGACTGACTACACTCCAGCAAGGGCAACCAGCCTTAGTGATGCTGAATGTATTTGCATTACTGACTGAAACCTCAAACCCCACTCGGTTGTGAATACTGTGCATGATTCCACAAGATAAGCAGCTGGCTGTGTGCTAAGAGTCTGCTTCTGCATACAAAAAAATGGCTCCCCCTTTCCATCTAATGCAAATGTAAAATCACCAGAGCAATACGCAATAAATCTCTGCCTGTAATTCCTATTTGCACACAGAGTCATGTTTTCACATTAGTCACAAAACGAAATGTCTTTGCCAATTTGAAAGCACACTTACTACTCTTTTTTTTGGCAAGTGATAAACACTTTTACAGACTGACACATTATGAATCCACTTTTCAGATTCTGATAAAAGCACATGTCCAAACTGCTTTTTTCAGACCAGCACCATGTGTAACCTGGGTGACTGACTACACTCCAGCAAGGGCAACCAGCCTTAGTGATGCTGAATGTATTTGCATTACTGACTGAAACCTCAAACCCCACTCGGTTGTGAATACTGTGCATGATTCCACAAGATAAGCAGCTGGCTGTGTGCTAAGAGTCTGCTTCTGCATACAAATAAATGGCTCCCCCTTTCCATCTAATGCAAATGTAAAATCACCAGAGCAATACGCAATAAATCTCTGCCTGTAATTCCTATTTGCACACAGAGTCATGTTTTCACATTAGTCACAAAACGAAATTTCTTTGCCAATTTGAAAGCACACTTACTACTCTTTTTTTTGGCAAGTGATAAACACTTTTACAGACTGACACATTATGAATCC
Source organism: Triturus cristatus (assembly GCF_964204655.1). NCBI lineage: Eukaryota > Metazoa > Chordata > Amphibia > Caudata > Salamandridae > Triturus > Triturus cristatus. The sequence continues at coordinate 674,889,904 of NC_140587.1, forward strand.
ACTTTTCAGATTCTGATAAAAGCACATGTCCAAACTGCTTTTTTCAGACCAGCACCATGTGTAACCTGGGTGACTGACTACACTCCAGCAAGGGCAACCAGCCTTAGTGATGCTGAATGTATTTGCATTACTGAGTGCAACCTCAAACCCTTAAAGTATTCCTTATTTTTACCAGTACACCTTAAATGTTCGTGAAAACTTAGTCCATATTATTTTACATGTTCCTCACATTTAAATTTCTCCCAAAACAGAAAATAATAAACACAACTTCAACAAAAGGAATTCCAATTCTATTATTCATTTCTTAATTTACCTCTCAAACTCTAAACTCACCTTTAAAATTAGTTAGTTGTGAAATAAATGTGGCACTCAAACAGCAGATTATCAGAGCCAGGATCTCTCTTCTGTACACCTCTCTCCTCTAAGCAGAACCAGATAATGGCAAACTTTCCCTCTCTTTTTCCACACATATACATGTTAATTTCAAATCTCAGTGCTTCCCCCTTTTTTTCAAATGTAATCACACATTTCTATTGGTTGAAAACCAACCCTTTTCCAAAAGTACCCTTCCCCCAACTTGACTTCTGCCTGCTACCATAGCAACAGCTCTTGAAACACTGCTGTGCAGAGTTAGGTCAGAAGTTCACCAAACAATGTTTCAATTCCAAAGAGCAGGAGTGCTTGACTTTTCAAACCTAACAGCAAATCCATAGTACTGTTCTTTAGTAACACATTTTTCTGTACCAATACAAAACATGCTTCTATAAATTTACACATACAGCCTAGTTTTTATTCTAGAATGGTATGAAACAGCCAATCAGTTCTTTTTTTTATAAAAAAAAAATATGTATGCCTCCATTTCCAAACTGTCTTTCATTTCTTTTTACCATTCTACTGAATTACACCTCCTGAGTGCATCCAGTTCTCCTTTGAAGATGTTCACAGTGTGGATTGTAGGGCACAGCTATGTCTTCTGGAGTGAAAAGTATGCAGAGAAAACAGATATGGTGAGAGACCTTGCTTTGCCAAATGTAGACATTAAATGGATTGGTCAGAGAGGGTTAAAGTGGCACCAATTGATGCCATTGGTGAAATCCTTCATGCAAATCCAACACCCTGACCTCATAATAGTGCACTGTGGTGGCAATGACCTAGGCACTTTGACTGGGGTAGGTCTGGAAATGCTTATGAAGGACACCTTTGCACAACTGTTTTCACTTTTCCCTAAAACTGCCTTTGTGTTTTCTAACATATGCCAAAGGCAAAAATGGAACTGGTCCAATCATTTTTGTCCGCAGATTGACAAAGCAAGAAAGCACGTCAACAAATCTGTTTCTGCTTTCCTCCGTGACTATGGTATGGATTCCATTTACCACAACAACTTGCGTTACGACATGCAAGACATTTATAGAGGAGATGGTGTACACTTCACTGATGAAGGGAACAGAGTCTTCCTCTTGAACCTTAGACTCTGCATCAGTACTTACTTGTAGGTACCAATAAAAAATCACTTCATAAACACAACGGCTCTTTTTAGAGCCCCCTAATATCTAAACACTTAAATCTGCATTTCATTTCTTTTTTTTTCTTTTTTTTACCGTACGCGTACGGTGAGCTTACCGTACGCGTACCCCGCGATTTTTTTTAAAATCAATAAATGTTTTCTTTGTACTTTTCTGTCCTTCTTTGACCCCCTTACAAATGTTAGGGGGTCTGTAACTCTCTTCCTTGCCCCCTTTTCAAAATATCACCCTTTTTTACCGAAGTGAAATACACAAAATGGCGGCCGCCACTTCCTGGTTTCGACCGATTCGAATGTTTACTAAGATCTAAGAGCCAATCAGAATCGCGCTCGCGCACATCACCGTACGCATACGGTAAGCGCACCGTAAGCGCACCGTAAGCTGGCTCAGATATATATATTGATTTAAAGGCTATTTTCTCAGACTCTACTGAACAGATTTACACCTAACCTACAAAAGGCACTTCCTTGACCTGAGGACTACCTCTCTGCCAAATTTCATTAAATTCTGTTCAGCCGTTCGGGCTGTAGCTGTGTCTAAAGGTCCTATGGAAAAATGCATGGGAAAAACGCGTTTTGGGACCCCCCTTTTATCTCAGCCCCCGCTTGACGAATCCCCCCGAGACTTTCAGGGTAGGAGCGGAGCGTAGCGCCCCACCTATTTTGAAAAATTCGCGAGGATTCGTCAACCGGCGCCAAAGTTATTCAAAATAGAATGTTGCGGATTTCCTATGGAAACGTAGTCCTAACTATAACTACCTACTGGCGACCGCCAGTAGGTAATATATATATATATATATATGCACTGAAAAAACCATAGGTTTCAGGCACGTTATAGTTAAAAATGAGCATTTAAAAAACCATAGAAATTAACTGAAAAACCATAGGTTTCAGGAACGTTATAGTTAGTTGGACATTTCACTCATATAAAACCATAGAAATTCCGGCGTTATAGTTAGTTCAGCTAACTATAACTCGCGCCCCTGCAATGCACTGCTGATGACGTCACATATTACATCATTCATGACATGGTCAGTGACATCACTAATGACATCACTGATGACATCTCAAATGACACCACTGATGACATCACTGATGTGGACTGATGTGGCATAAACCCCGATTGGAAGGGAGAGACAATTGTCTCAATGAGAAGAGAAAGTCTAGTGGCAAGCAGTTTTGGAAGGACTTTGCTGTCAGAATTTAACAGCGACAGTGGACGATAGGATTGACAAGTCTTAGGGTCTCAACTATAATTGGCTCACACAAGGTAGGGGAAAGAGCTCCAGGAGATGGGGTGCAAGCACATGTTTATACATTTTATAAAATGCTCCTGATAGGAAATCTGAGCCCAGGGACTTAGAACCATCCATGGAGTCTATGGAAGAAACAATTTCTTCAACTGTTATTGGGTAAATTAGGAACTTCTACTGTGGGGAGGACAGCCAGACCATTGCCACCTCAGAGAGATATTCAGCAAGTTTGTGGTCCTCTCCCACATACCAGGAGGTATACAGTCCAGTATAGTAACGCAACAGTCCCGCCAGGACCCCACCATATACAGACGGCAGAGTGCCATCTGCAAGAGTGAGTTCTGGAATATAGTCACTGCCCCTTTGTAGGCAAAGGAGCCAAGTTAAAGTTCAGCCGGGGAGTTCGCACTCACCATAACACTGCGCCCTAGCATACTTAATAGGAAGTTCACCTCCCGATTAGCAAGTTCGCGAAATTCCTCCAGCTTTTGAGCCCGTATTTGCAGCTGGATAGTTTTGAAGTCCTGGGCCGTAGCAGCCTCAACCCGCTCCAAGGATCGGCATATAGTTCGGAGTACACCACACTGTTTAGCTATTGCCACCAAGCAGATATAGGCTTTGAAGGCCTCTCAAAGGGTGGCCTATGTTGAGACAGTGCCTTCATTGAGAGCGAAATAGTCAATTATAGCCGAACAGAGTTCATCTTGAAACACTGAGTCATGGAGGGCCTGATAGGGAAATCTCCAAACGCATTCCACCTCCCCCAGGGCCTGTAAAGGTCAGCGTTATGGATGCAATGGCATGATCCAACAATGTACAGGGGAGACACTTCACTTCACTCAGCCATGGCAGGATCGATTTCTAAAGGAGCCAATAGTTTAGTAGACACCAAGAACTGTGCGGCTCTGAATAGGTATACCCCAGGCTTAACATGTGGCGATGACGCCATGCTTCCCTAAGGGAGTATGTGGTATAGCTATCCCGTAAAACCTGGAGTGCACAGGGCTTCCCAACAGGGCCGCTTGAGTTGAGTCGCAGGCGGGATTAATGCATGGGTTCAGGTTGCCCCCATTATGACATTGTCGGCATCCACCCTCTCCAGTATAGTCCATAACTCTCATAAACAATCTGGTGAATCTACGTTAGGTTCGTAAACAGATAGTAATAGTACCCTCTGGCTTGCTAGGTTGCCAGTGAATCCAACATATCTCTCCCTTCCTATCTCTGATGCAGTCAGCTGGCCCAAAGGGAACCGAACAATGAATTGAAATGCAAGCACCATGGGAAAATGTACTATAGGTAGAAAAATATCTGCGGGCCCCAGGTTGAAGCATATGACAAATGGGTGCTAGGGTAGAGGTGATTGATGGCCCTAATATTCCAGGTCATAAATAGAACCTCCACCCCCCGGTCGACCTGTTATTAGACAAGTGCTAGTATTATGGCTTTGGTGTAGAACCTATGTGCGCACAAGTGAAAAACATCCTTTCAGTGTGGTTTGCAATAAAATCTGTCATAAACAATCCATACCTCGTTCCCAACCCCACTCATTCCAGGCGAAAGAGAGCCCAGAGAAACCTCATACTATACCCAAACAACAAAAAAACAACAATGCAAACAAAAACCCATAGCAGTGTACACATTGGAGAGTGGGCAACGCCTCGAGAGCAGTCCCAAGTTGTGCATTCTATAAAGCAACAAATATGCTGGATAAAGAACGCATGTTAAAACAGTCAAGGAACCATTAATTAACTAGCCTAACCATATCAGTGAAAAATAGCATAGTATTTATAGCATATCAAACTCCCCACTAGTGAAGAAAAGTAAGCAATTGTCATATTGGTGGGCCTACCATAGGTCTATTTCCTAAGCTATTCTCTGGGTAATAAATCCTAACTGTTCTTAACATGGAGGTCTGTGGGGGGCACCCAGGCAAGTTATCAGCAATCGGTCAGTAGGCCTTGGCATATTTTTACAGTAGGACAGGACATCTGCAGGAAAATCAAAATAACAGGGTTTACCCTGTTCATCCACCCGAAGGCGGGACGGGCGAAGCATTCCATAGCATAGTCCCTTAGGTTTGCCTTCACAAATGTGTGATGAGCCTCTTGAACTAATAATTTAAAGTCAGAGTAGAAAGATATAGTGGATCCTTGATATTGAATCTGGGCCCGCTCCCATGCAAGGCAAAATGCAGTGTCTCTGTCCATGAAAATAAGCATTCGGTGATTATGGGGCATGCTGTTGCTCCTGGTGATGGTCTAGGGCACAAGTATCAGCGGGCCCACTTCACCAGAATGCAAATGAAAACTCTTCTCTTCCATACAGGTCTGGCAACAGCTTTTCCACGAATAGATCTAACTTACCGGTATTGCTGGATTCAGCAATGCTGGTAATGCGGAGAATATTATGGTGTGACTTGGCCTCAAGATCTTAATTTTTCATAGCCACTGTCTTGACCTGTTGCTCCAGTTTCTCCAGCCATTACAACCTTGATGTGGATCCATCTTGTAATGTGAAGATTCATTCCACTGCTTCCTCAGCCGTGCCTAATGCCCAACAAGGTACTACCCCATGCCATCCAATCTGCCTGCCAAGGCATCAAATTGGGCATCCATAGTCCTGAACCTCACACAAATCTCTGCCATCTGGTTCTCTGCAATTTCAGAGCCTCCTTCCATACCCACTGCCACACCAGCTGGCGTCGCAGGATCACCCCGATCTGGGGCACACTGAAACAGCAATTTTTGTTGCCTAGGGTCCCAGCAGCCCATGCTTTCAGTGCTGCGGAGGGAAGACCAAAGAGGACCCTGCAGATCACTACAGCTCACCCCTGCCCAGACGCTTAGGACAGGAAGTCAGGCCCACAAAACAAACACGCCATCCCAAACTCACGGCTCACCTCCAAGAGCTCCTTCAGGCTGATTTCATGGGTGCTGCACTGCAGAGATGGGAGCAGCGATGACGGGCAGCAAAGCAAGGATGGTTCCCGCTGAGATTGTTATCCAGAAGGAAGGGGTATGTGCTGGCGGAGCTTCAACACCATGCCCACCCCCTACAAGGACATTATTTTTATGAAATAGAACAAAATAAATTGAAATTATTTGAAAAAACTTAAAGTTACATGGACATTGTAGTTAGGAAATAGCTTACATTTTTTTTAGAAATTCATTGAAACAATCAAAGGGTACATGGACATTATAGTTAAGATATAGAATTTAAAAAACCCTTAGAAATTCACAAATTAAACAAATGTGACAGAGATGTTATAGTTAGGTTAAAGGTTTACACACACAAAACCACAGAATTCAGCAGTTATAGTTATAGATATCTCAAGAAACTATAACTTGAGCCCTATTTTAACTTTAACTCGCACCCTTGCCATGCAATGCTAATTCTATATCTATAAATATATATATTCACTGAAGAAAACAAAGGTTACAGAGACGTTATAGTTCACTCGTACAAAACCAGTGAAATTTAGCAGTGTTAGTTAGCTGAGCTACCTAGAACGTGCGCCCCCGCCTATTACATCACTCATGACATGGTCAGTGACATCACTCATTACATCACTAATGACATCTCAAATGACATCACTGATGACATCATCGAGTGACTTTAAATGTTTTTAGAAAGTTTATGTGTAAGGTGTAGTGGTGAATCAGTGGGTGTATATGTGCCTGCATAGATGATTCAGTGGGTGCATTACTGAGTGTATAAGTGAGTGATTATGTGTCTCAGTGAATGTATGGGTGAGTGACTGGTTGTGTGAATGTCTGTATTAGTCTATCAGTTGGTGTCTAAGTGGCTGTATGGGTGTGTGAGTGGGTATGTGACTGGCTGTATGGGTGAGTGATTGGTTGAGTACCTCTATGGTTGTCTGAGTAACTGGGTGTGTGAATGCTTGTATGGATGAGTGAGTGGGTGAGTCAGTGGTTGTATGGGTTGGTGAGTATAAGTGTGAGGGGATGTATGGGTGAGTGAGTGTGTGTATGGCTATGTTATTGTGTAAGTGGATGTGTCAGTGGTAAATGGGTGATTAACTGGATATGTGAAAGACAGTATAGGTAAGTGATGTGGTATATGAGTGTATGGATGAGTGAATGAATGTGAGAGTGGCTTTATGGGCCAGTGTCTATTTGTGTCAGTAACTGTATAGGCACGTAAATACATGTTGGTGTCTTTATGAGTAAGTGATTGTGTGTGTGTATCTGAATGGGTGAGTAAGTGACTGTGTGATTGACTGTATGGGTGAGTGACTAGGTGTGTGAGTAGCTCTATTGATGACTGACTCAGTGTGTGAGCAGTTCTATGGTTGTATTTGTGGATATGCCACTGGCTGTATTAGTGAGTGAGTAGCTGCATGAATGTCTGTATGGGTGAATCAGTGTATGTGTGTGTAGATTTATAAATCAGTTAACTCGGACCTTAGCTAGTGGCCCTGACTATAGGAGCAGTATTCATTGCATGTACTGTGGGCCAAAGCCCAGTTTAGCTTGAACATCAAAGATATAATCCCACTTCACAATATCAAAGACCATTTTGGCATGCAGTGACAGGAGCAGGTCCCATTTGTGCAGTTTGATTGTTTGTCCCAACACATCGTGGAGGAGTCGGAGGTTGAGGGCTGCACCTCGGTAGGGCATAAATCATGATTGATTGGGTAAACCAGTGATTGGATCACTGTAACCATTCACATGGCTAACAACTTAGCTAATATTTTGACCTCCATGTTTAAGAGCAAGATCGGCCTGTAACACGTGCGGTCTTTAGGTGGCAACCCTTCTTGATGAATGACCACTATGTTGGCCAGATGCTTGCCTCGAGGTAAAGTACCCCTCTGTCTATTTTCTGTATACATGCTTGGGAGGAGGAGGACCAGCTTAAAGGCCATAATTTTATATAGCTTGATTGGAATTCCATTGGGGCTCATGGCCTTACTGGGTTGTAGCTCTCTGATAGCCCTCATCAGTTCCTCCTCGGTAATATCTGACTCCAAATATTCCTAGTCCATCCCCAAGAGACACAGCAGCTTTTGTCTCATAAAAAAAACCTGGTGTCTCTGGCCATTGTGTGTATGACTGGGGAGTATAGGTGTTCATAATAGTCTGAGACTGCTTTTGCTTAGTGAGTTCTTTCCTCAGCTGGTTCCCCCTAACCCCATTTGCCTTCCAGTACCCAGTGCCTCATTTGTTCTCGTTTGTTGAGCCATGCTAACAGCTTGCTTGTTTTATTGCCCACCTCAGAGAGGAGGTGCTGAGTGTCCCGATGGGCTGACTTGGAGGCGTTTGTTGATTGGTCCCTGTAGTTTCTCTACTTCAAGGCTAAGTCGTGGCATGCCCCTGGCCCATCCACTGTCAGGAGGAGGCAATCCTCTGAGAGAATATTTCATTCTAACTCTTCTATCTTGACCCTCTTGTCTCTTTTAAACCCTGAGATGAGGGAAGTTGTTTGACCTTTAACCACAGTTTTGTAGGCTTCCCAGAGAGTCTGAGTCAACCAAGGACAAGTTTTCAGTAAAATATTGATCCGTTGTGCTCCTCAAGCCCTATCAATTCACATGTGTTTCAAGTACCATGGATCAATGGGGCAGGCCCTCCCATGACTGAGGCGTGAGCCAAGACTTGCCCACAATCTGATAATCCCCTCACTAGGTAGTGAACCTCTGAGTAGCATGGTAGATGCTGGTGATGTGTAGTAAGGTAGTCTATGAAGGTGTCACGGTTGCTGTCTTCCTCTGGATCTGCGCAATGATTTTAAGACCAGCCTCCAAGCAGCTTCATCTCAGTTGGCTATAACAGTGCTGAGGATTAGATTACTGGAATCCTAACAAGGGTTCAAGATATCAATACATACAACAAACTTTTAGAGGATTAGAGTGGCCAGGCGAGGGGAAGGGTGTGGGAAGGGAACAACAATTCAGGAGCTCTGAAAGAGAAATGGTAAGCAGACAATAATTTGCCATCAACATAAATTACGCTGTGCTGTTATAGTTATTGGTTTTCTATCTGTATCTCTGTGTTTTCATGGTAATGCACCCTGTTAAATCTCATGTGATAAATACTCATCTCCCAGAAAACATCACTGGCATCATCAAACATCCACTTGCAACACTGACATCAATAACCCTTTTGGTGCTCATGACGGAATGTTTCTGTCATGAGCACCAGTGCTCCTGTGCTCATGACAGAACCTTTCTGTCATGAGAACATGCTCAGAAAATTCCTCTGCTGCAGACAGCAGAGAGATTTCCCATTTGTTCTGCCTGGAGAGGTAGGAAAGAGCTTCCCCAACCTCCCCATGCCTATTTTTTTATTTCTTTGCAATGAAGATCGTGCGCATGGTGAGCTATGGTCATTGCAATAAAAATAATACTGAAACTTATTTTCAGTTTCTCAGTTTTGGTGCTTGTGGGCTATCTCAGCCCCCGCAAGCCCGAAAAGGATGGGAGAGGTATTGTTGGAATCTCTCATTTCCAATGGTACCCTTCCCTTGTGGTTTCCTGCTTGGGGATCACCCCAGGAGGGAGATCCTGAAGCAGGGATCCACGACTACCACCAGGGAGGGGGTAGTGGCTCTTTGGGCAAGGGCCTTTGCTCCCCCCATATTTTTTTGGGCATAGCAGTTTTGCTGTCCTCCCTGGGGGGCAGATGGGGGCAGTAGCTCCCAATTTGCCCCCTGGGGGGTAGAAAGCCCACTAGAAACCAGGGATTTGTTTTTTTATTGATGTTGGGGTGGGGACTGCTCAAAAAAAGGCATGGCAATGCCCCCCCCCGAGAAATGCCAGTTTTCAGCCCCCTAAGGGAGCAGATGGGGGCAGTACCCCCAATCCGCCCCCCAGGGGGGCAGAAAGCCCAATAGAAACCAGGAACTTTTTCTATTGATGTTGGGGTAGGGGCTGCCCAAAATGGACATGACAATGCCCCCATCCCAGTGAAATTCCAGTCTTTCTGCCCACCCGTGGGGCAGATAGGGGCAGTAGCCCCCAATCTGCCCCAGAGGGGCAGAAAGTTCATTAGAAACCAGGGATTTTTTTTATTGATGTAGGGGTGCGGGCTGCTCAAGATAGGCAGGCCAATGCCCCCACCCATCCCCCCCAAAAATGCAACAGTCTTCCTGCTCCCCCAGGGGCTGATGGGGGCAGTAGCCCCTGATCTGCCCCAGGGGGGCAGAAAGCCCACTAGGCACCAGGTATTTTTTTAATGATGTAAGGCTGGGGCTGGCCAGAATGGGCATGATAACACCCCCACCCCAAAAACAATTACTACAGTCGTTCTGCCCCTCCCTGGAGGCATATTGGGGCAATAGCACCGTGCCGGCACAAATGTCCTACCCCACAGCGTTCCCCTCTGTCTCCTGAGTAAAATGATACCTCACTTGTGTGGGTGGGGCAAGGTCCTGTGATTGGGAAGAGCCCAAAACATAGGGATTAAGGGCACCGAGAATTCTAAGCGCTACATTTTTAACCAATTCTACATTTGTCGTTTTACTTGGGACACTAAGGAGAATGCTGTGGGGTAGGACGTTTGTGCCAGCACGTTGATTCCACACATAAATATGTGGAAAATGTGTTTTCTTCAGCTAAATTTTAGGTTTGCAGGGGATTCTAGGTAGGGAAACGTTGGGTATCTATGCAAGCCATATCTCATTGGACTCCCCGGGGTATCTAGTTTTCAGAAATGTGTGGGTTTGGTAGGTTTCCCTAGATGGCGGTGAGCCCGAGGCCAAAACCCCATGTGCCCCCCCAAAACCTGGTAGTTTTGTTAGCGGTAATTTTGAAGTCTCCACAGTACGATTTGGGCCATTTCCTGTTGCAGCCACTATGCCTACCCACACAAGTGAGGTACCATGTTTATTGGGAGACCTGGGGGAACACTGGGCGATGAGAAATGTGTGCCTCCACGCAGATTCCAGAACTTTCCCACACAGAAATTTGAGAAAAAAGTGATTTTTTCCGCTAAATTTGAGGTTTGCAGGGGATTCTGGGTCGGGAAATGTTGGGGGGCCCATGCAAGTCATACCCTGCTGGATTCCCTCGGTGTCTAGTTTTCAGAAATGTGTGCATTTGGTAGGTTTCCCTTGATGGCCGCCGAGCCCGGGGCCAAAAACTCATGGGACCCTCCTTGCAAAACCAGGTTGTTTTGTGATAGTTAGTTTTGATGTTGCCTCAATAGGTTTGGGGCCCTTGCCTGTCACAGGTACTTGACCCACCCACAAGTGAGGTACCATTTTTCTCAGAAGACTTTGAGGAATGCACACTGGGTGGAATTTTGTGGCTCCACACAGATTCCAGAACGTTCCACCACAGAAAAGTGAGGAAAACGTTTTCTTTGGGACACATTTTGAGGTTTGCAAGGGATTCTGGGTAACCAAACCTGTGGAGAGTCAGACAAGTCACCCCATCCTGGATTGCCCTGCGTATCTAGTTTTCAAAAATGTATAGGTTTGCTAGGTTTCCCTAGGTGCCGACAGAGCTAGGTTTCAAGATCTACAGCTAGGCACTTTGCAAAAAAAGAGTCAGTTTTCACTGTGAAAATGTGGTGTGTCCATGTTGCATTTTGGGCCTTTTCCTGTTGCGGGCACTAGGCCTACCCACAAAAGTGATGTACTATTTTTCTCAAAATACTTTGGGAAATGCGGGGTGGGTGGAATTTTGTGGATCCAGTCAGAGTCCAGAACTTTCCACCACAGAAATGTGAGGAAAATGTGTTTTTTTGACACATTTTGAGGTTTGCAAGGGATTCTGGGTAACAGAACCTGGTGAGAGCCAGACAAGTCACCACATCCTGGATTCCCCTGGGAGTTTAGTTTTCAAAAATGTAAAGGTTTTATAGGTTTCCCCAGGTTCGGGCAGAGCTAGGGTTCAAAATCTACAGCTAGGCACTTTGCAAAAAAAGGGTCACTGTGAAAACATAGTGTGTCCATGTTGCGTTTTGGGCCATTTCCTGTCACGTGCACTAGGCCTACCCACACAATTGAAGTACCATTTTACTCAGAAGACTTTGGGGAATGTGGGGTGGGTTGAATGTTGTGGATCCACACAGATTCCAGAACTTTCCACCACAGAAATATGAGGAAAATGTGTTTTTGGACAAATCTTGAGGTTTGCAAGCGATTCCGGGTAACAGAACCTGGTGAGAGCCAGACAAGTCCCCCCATCCTGGATTCCCATGGGTATCTCATTTTCAAAAATGTATAGGTTTGCTAGGTTTCTATAGGTGCCGGCAGAGCTAGAGTTCAAAATCTACAGCTAGGTACTTTGCAAAAAAAAAGTCTGTTTTCACTGTGAAAATGTGGTGCGTCCATGTTGCGTTTTCCTGTCGGGGGCGCTAGGTCTACCCACACAAGTGAAGTACCATTTTTCTCGTATGACTTTAGGAAATACGGGGTGGCTGGAATTTTGTGGATCCACGCATTTTGACAAATGTTGAGGTTTGCAAGAGATTCTGGGTAGCAGAACCTGGTAAGAGCCAGACAAGTCACCCTATCCTGGATACTCCTGGGTGTCTAGTTTTAAAAAAATGTATAGGTTTGTTATGTTTTCCTAGGTGCCAGCAGAGTTAGGGTTCAAAATCGACAGCTAGGTACTTTGCAAAAAAAGGTCAGTTTTCACTGTAAAAATAAAGTGTGTCCACGTTGCGTTTTGAGCCATTTCCTGTCGCGGGCACTAGGCCTACCTACACAAGTGAGGTACCATTTTAATCTATTGGGAGACTTAGAGTAACACAGAATTGTAGAGCAACTGTTATTACCTATTGACTTTTGATGCATTTCTGCCTTCCAAATAAAAGACAATGTGTAAGAAAAAAGTCACTTTGAAAAATGTCCTATAATTCTCATGCTAGTATGGGTACTCACAATTTCAAAAATGTGCCAATATCTACTGCTTCTAAACTCTATATTTTGTTCCAATTTCAGAAATACATAGGTGTCTTTCATACTGATTTTTCCATGTATATGTTTTCCCAAATTAATTGCTATATACCCGGTACATAATAAAAAACCATTGCAAGACGCTGCTCAGTTATTTGTTCTGGGTTCGTTGGGTTCTTGGTAAACATACAAATCTCATATATCCCCACAACCAGAAAGATCCAGCAGATATAACGGTATATTGCTTTTAAACAGCTGTCATAATTAGAAGAAGTTAGGTGAAAATGTTGGCATAAATGGCCGTTTTATTTAACGAATGTTCAATTTTTCCTATATTTAACTGTTGGTTTCTATAAAGAAACCTTGAAGGATCTACACAAACACCTCCTTGCTGAATTAAGAATTTAGTCTACTTTTCTAAAGTGTATAGCTTTCCAGGATCTATTTTTGCTTTCATAGGCATTTCTACCACTAACTGGAAGAAGGTTGAAAGCACCAAAAATAGAAAAAATAGGTTATGTCCCAGTAAAATGTCAAAACTGTCTAAAAAATGTTGGTTTTATCACAAAATTCTGTCAGTCCCTAAAAGCTGGGAAAATGTTGATTTCAGCCCCACAAACCCTTTGTTGATACCATTTGCAGGGAAAAAAACAGACGCTTTCATTTGCAGCACTTTTTTTCCCAGTTTCCATTTTTCCATATTTTGGCTAATTTCTGGGTCCCATCCAGGGGAATCCACAAATCCTGGATACCTTTAGAATGCTCATGATGTTGGAAGAAAAGGACTCAAATTTTGGTGTGGATACCTTATGTGGTAAAAAGTTACAAGGGGCTATGTGCAAACTATCCCAAATAGCCCAAAAAAGGCTTAGCACGGGTGGGGATGGCCTACCAGCGAAGGGGTTAATGCAGTTATAGGCACTGTTTCTAAACTATCGCACTAACCTGGAATGATCTTAGCTTCTGCTAAATGATTTCTTCCAGAATGCTGCCATAAGAGAACAAGCAGGGCCATCCCTAAGCCGGTGCATCCATGAATTACTGGCAGCTGAAATGAGCTGTATGCACACTATCACTTTGCCCTCCAGATATGCTGCTGGTAACAATAAAGGGCGTGTCTCATATGAAAAGTTATTATTAATAAAATGCGTGTCCTAGAAATGCAGCAGAGAAAAGCTAATGAGAGGAGGCACTTCTGCTGACTTCAAGGTGTCCCTGAATGCTGAAGCTTTCGCCTAGCAGCTGACTGACATCTCTGTGAAGGGTGTCCAGTTTGGGACCAAGACGCGGTTCTACATTCTTACCCAAGAGGTAAAGTGGTTAGATCATCCAGAAGGGGTTTCTTGGCAGACCATACATTCACACCCTTGACACGTAGGTTAGGGTTTGCATGATGGGAGTACCCTAGATTGTATATATATGCATATATAAGTTGTCTCAACAAGATGGTGAAACTCCTTGTTTTATTCACTGTTTTAACACTCCTTATGACTTTTGTCTGCTTCTGTCTAAAAATCATTGCAGCTTATATCTTCTATACAAGAATCACTAAGGTTCAATAAATATTGAGAAATTAAGCTTCATATATTCTTTGTATATTTCACTGAGCGAAAGGACCTAGGTCTGTCACAAAGATTCCTGAGGGAACAGGGTTGTCATGTTCAGAAGTTACCAGAACATTTAGCTCCCTGCCTAAGTTTAGGGAAGCTGACAGTGAAATTATGAGCTTGCTGGTCCAAGGGACTACATATCCAGTCTGGCACAATCCTAAGTTTATGTTTTCTGCAAACATGCAGTTTCTTCTGATTAGTGGAAACTATACAACATGAGAAAAAAATGAGAGAGCATCTCAATGACAAAGCTTACTGCTCAGAGCACAGCCTGCTCTGGACTTTACTGAGTGGAATACTTGCAAAATCCTCTCTGCATCTCTAATTTCTGGGGGGCCTGCTAAGAACCAAATGTGAAGCGGGAGCCGGCCGTGACTCAGGAACCTATGTCATGTAATTGCGTTTGATGATCAGAAGAGCCTCTCTCGAACTGCTCTGCTCAGAAGGAAACTCAGAGTTCAAACTCCAATAGAAGTCAAGGAATAGTGAGCAGCTCCCCTAGAGCAGGGCTGCCTTAATGAGGCCTGGCCACACCCAATATGGCCACCCTCTGGTCAGCCAGGAAATGAAGTTCCTAGGAAAAACAAAGGGACTCATTACAATGGTGGTCGAAAAAGCATTTCGACCACCCTGGTAGCGGTCATTAACCGTCCGCAGGTACCGCGGGAAAATCGACGGTCAGATTAGGAAACACTGCCTGAAAAGCTGAGAATCCATCCGCGGTGATCGGAATGGCTGCGGATAGACCCAAGACAGCCTTTTGCCCTGCGGTCTGGACCGCATGGAGGTGTCCCGGATTCAATTTTTGCTATACACAGTAGTGTTTCTGCCGTCCCGAATGGCCAGTTTCTCTGCTGCAGTGTGATGGGCTGTTTGAGGCATTGAGATGTGTCCGGCAGTCGTGACTGCATACGTGGGTCCCTCTCTATTGGCTATGTCTGCTACCGGTGTGGAGGGGGATTTCTAGCAGATCACGTAACTCCGCAGCAGATGGAAAATGGGCTATGTTTGCCCATCGTAATAAGGCGGATGCGAGGACCGATGCTGCAGTGCGGAAAAAGACATTTACCGCCACCACCAGCACCATGGATGTGCCTTCGTCCGCCATTGTAATCAGCCCCAAAGTGTATTAAGCATACAACAATAGCAGAACTGAACCTCTCTGTCACCAGGAGTATTTTAACCATTGGGCATAGATGAAGTACTAATAATTGGCATATCTAGTGCACCTAGAACTTGCTACCATAATATAATGGGACATTGCAGCCACCAGCGCATAGACTGTGAGAAGTGTCTTTTCCCACAGTGAGTATTCGTAATGTGGCAGCCACCATGAGAACAGGAAGTATTAGTAGTACGACAGGCCCCCGAGAACAGGAAGCAACCCATAGCAAATTACACATTTTGGTCCTAGAACATGCACCACTAATAGCCGGAGAGCCTCCCATGGGTGCCTGAGTGGAAAGTGTATTGTTCCTTGGGCTTGTATGCTCACCAGACATCTATCTGGCCAAGGGCTGCTAGGTAATCTGAACCTGGGCTCTGGGTCACTCCTGTGTGTCTGGAGGGTCAGTGGTCTTGTCCCTCACTAAGGGGTAGATTTACAAGAAAGTGACGCATCTATAGAGATGCGTCACTTTCCTTGCGCCACCCTAAAAAATGCTTGCGCCACCATGGATTCGCCGTATTTACAATACGGAGCACCATGGCGGAAGGATTGACAGATGCGTCAGAAATTCTGACGCATCTGTTGGGGCAAAAGTCACACACTGCTGGAGTCATGTCTCAAGCACGATGCAACTCCAGCAATGCATTTTGTAGCCTATTCCCACTACACTGCGTCACTCCTTACGCCTGCTTCAAGCAAGCGTAAGGTTTTGATGCAGTGGTGTCCTAAGAGTGACGCAGTGAAATCTTGTAGATTTCACTGCGTCACTTTTATGAGGCTTTTCTGCGTAGGAACGCCCCTTGCATACATTATACCTGACGCAGGTATAATGTGATGCAGGACTTTACAACGTGATGCATCTCCCTAGATGTGTCACGTTGTAAATAGGGTGCATTGTTTGCGCCGGCGTTGAGTCAAAAAAAGTGACGCAATGGCGGCGCAAAGAGGCTCATGGGGCTTGTAAATCTGCCCCTGAGTGTTAAGTTGAAGTCTCCTCCCAAAAAAAAGCACTTCCTTGGGCAGCTGAAGCAATAGGGTGTTCAGGTCGGGGAATGTGGAGGCACTCAGGCGTGGTGGGACATATAATGAGCAAATATTGAGTGTCAGACCCTCCGATATTCCTGATATTGTCACATATATCCCTTCCGGATTCCCCAGGACCCTTGAATCATCAGTTGGAGCAATTGCTTCATTAAAATTTTCAATTTTCTAGAGCTCAGTAAGTGTTTCCAATCATGTGGGTCTCTTGATTTCATCACAGAGCCTGTTTGCATTCCAAGGCATTATCTTCACAGAGGCTCTCTCTACCATTGCATCTGTATAACCCCCTGGGTTTGAGCTCCCAAAGGCCCAGAGAAAATCCCCTTGAATCTGCAGGACTGGTTGGGTTGGTAGTGATAGGTGTGAATCTCACTGTGTATAGACAGTGCATTACGATCAACAAAAAGCCCACAAAAACAACCAACTTAGAGTGAAACACCCCAGGTGCATGCCTCCCCCTCCCTGCATGGTGGATGTCAAACTGCCCACCCCCCAACTTTGCAGAGCACCTGTCACCCCACAAAAATAAAAATAAAACATTAGGAACATTGGTCCCAACCGGAAGCATACCCCCATGTCCCAACCCCACAATGTCTTACTGTGCATTGTCGCTCATGCATATTCTTGGAAGCCATCCAGGCAGTCACCACACAAGTATAGTAACTGTATTCTAGTATGTAATGGGTTCAGCGCCTGGCTTCGGCTAGAGTATACAGTTTCTATGCTGGCCTGGCCCTGGGGGTGGCGGTCCCCAGGGGCATCGAGGGCTACAGGAGGGGGGGCTGCAGGGCCCCCCTCTCAACTGATTTTTGCCTTGGGGAGGTGTTGGTCCCCAGGACCTGGGGGGCCACAACAGACCCCCGTAATTTAAATAATTACTGCCCGGAGAGGTGGAGGTCCCCGAGGCTTGTGGGCCTGTAAGGTCCCCCACCTTAAAATAACAATGCCCCGGGGAGGTGTTGTTCCCCGGGGCAGTGGGTAGGGCAGGAGCCCCCCACCCATTTAAAAAAAAACCTGGAGAGGTGGCGGTCCCCGGGGCTGCAGGGGGGCCGCTGTCCCTGCATATAATTATCTAAGCCCGAGGAGGGGGCAGTCCCCAGAGCTGTGGGGCCCCTGCGGGCCCCTGCTAATTAATTGGGCATTGTCGCCAGGACCTGGCCCACCTGGGGGGCTTATAGAAAACAAAGCACGGGAGCCTGTGCTTCATTTAAAAAAAATATTTCAGCGAGATTCACGCACCCAGCGTAAGTTCGGCCGTTTAAAAAAAATGCTTTTTTCTAATGTTTTCTTGTGACTCGGTTACTGAGTCACAAGATGGCTCACAACACATTTTTTAAAAAGGTTGCTTTCTGAACCAAGAGCAACCTTTTTGCCAAATTTGGTGTAATTCCGTTCAGCAGTTTGGATGTAGCCGTCTCTAAAGATTCCTATGGAAATTAACATGGGGAAAACGCGCTTTGGGACCCCCCTTTTTTCTCAATTCCTGCTTGGCGAATCACCCCAAAACTTTCAAAACAGGAACTTACCAGAGCGGGCCACTAGTTTTGAAAATTTCGCAAAGATTTGTCAAACGGCGCCAAAGATATTTGTAAAAGAAAAAAAACGCCATTTTAATAGAAACGTGGTCCTAACTATAACTACCTACTGGTAACCGCCAGTAGGTAATATATATATATTCACCAAATCGCTGCTCGAGTGGTCTTCCTCTCCTTGCGACGTTGGTGCCAGACAGTGGCAGCAGCAGGTACTTCCTTTGTTTCCACTTTCCAAACTCACACCCAAATGGTCAATTTAAGCGGCGGCACACCAGGAAACTGTACAATTGTTTTATTGTGCACCCAAAACTTCAAGGACGACACGTTTCAGTGTTTGCCTTTGTCAAGTCCTTGACTTGACAAAGGCAAACACCGAAACGCGTCGTCCTTGAAGTTTTTGGTGCACAATAAAACTATGGTGCAGTTTCCATGTGTGCTGCTGCTTAATTTTTAATTCAACCATTTGGGTGTGAGTTTGGAAGGTGGAAATATATATATATATATATATATATATATATATATATATATATATATATATATATATATATATATATATATATATATATATATTACCTACTGGCGGTCGCCAGTAGGTAGTTATAGTTAGGACCCTGTTTCCATAGGAAATCCGCAACATTCTATTTGGAATAACTTTGGTGCCGGTCGACGAATCCTCGCGAAATTTTCAAAACTAATGGGGCGCTACGCTCCGCTCCTACCCTAAGAGTCTCGGGGGGATTCGTCAAGTGGGGGCTGAGAAAAAAGGGGGTCCCAAAACACGTTTTCCCCATGCATTTTTCCATATGACCTTTAGACACAGCTACAGCCCGAACGGCTGAACAGAGTTACTTGAAATTTGGCAGAGAGGTAGTCTACAGGTCAAGGATGTGCCTTTTGTAGGTTTGGTGTAAATCTGTTCAGTATTTCCAAAGAAAATAGCATTTAAATCAATATATATATCTGTAAGCGCGCTCCGTGCGCGCACCGTAAGCTTACCGTACGCGTACAGTGCCGTGCGCGAGCGCGATTCTGATTGGCTGTTAGATCTTAGTAAACAGTCGAATCAGTCGAAACCAGGAAGTGTCGGCCGCCATTTTCTCTCTCGCACTCTGAGGGAGGGGAGGAAAAACAAAGTTGGATAACATGAAAAGGGGCAGGCTAGACAGCTCCTGACCCCCTAGCCTTGGTCAGGGTGTCCCAGAAGGACCCCCAAGGCCAACATTTTTTTTTGTTGAAAAAACGCCGAATGCGCTTACCGTACGCGTACGGCAAAAAATAAATTAAAAAAAAAACAAACTCCACATATTCCCCCCCCGTGTGCAAAAGGTGCCCGCAGGGCACCTTTTGAGCATGGCATTTTCTTATGATGAACATTTAATAGATAACCTTTCACAACGAAGCGCATAATATGCCCTCCGTGTGTGGACGGTGCGCGAAGCGCATCGTGCGTACATGGCCCATCCAGCGTAAAGTGGGCACGCGGTGCGCGTAGCGCACCGCGTACCCACCGTGCGCGCATGGCACTAACTGCGTAAAGTGGGCGAAGCGCACCGTGCGCGCACGGAACGAACTGCGTGAAGTGGGCGCGCACGGCACGAACGGCGTAAAGTAACTTAGCATTTAAAAAAACGTACAAATTCACTGAAAAAACCATAGGTTTCACACACGTTATAGTTAGGAATCAGCATTTAAAAAACCTTGCAAATTCACTGAAAAAACCATAGGTTTCACACAAGTTATAGTTAGCTGTACATTTCACTCGTAAAAAACCAATGAAATTCCACGTTATAGTTAGTGCAGGCAACTATAACTCACGCGACCGCAATCCTCTGCTGATGCTAATACTGTATTTAGACACTTATTTGCCCATGTCTTCTTCCATTAAATTTTAGCTATACATATATTACGAATATTTTTTTTTCATAAAGACACATATGTCATCAGCAGAGGATTGCGGTCGCGTGAGTTATAGTTGCCTGCACTAACTATAACGTGGAATTTCATTGGTTTTTTACGAGTGAAATGTACAGCTAACTATAACTTGTGTGAAACCTATGGTTTTTTCAGTGAATATATATATTTATATATATATATATATATATATATATATATATATATATATTCACTGAAAAAACCATAGGTTTCACACACGTTATAGTTAGGAATTAGCATTTAAAAAACCTTGCAAATTCACTGAAAAAACCATAGGTTTCACACATGTTATAGTTAGCTGTAGATTTTACTGATAAAAAACCAATGAAATTCCCCCGTTATAGTTACTGTAGGCAACTATAACTCACGCGACCGTAATCCTCTGCTGATGCTAATACTGTATTTAGACACTTATTTGCCCATGTCTTCTTCCATTAAATTTTAGCTATACATATATTACAAATATTTTTTTTTCTTAAAGACACATATGTCATCAGCAGAGGATTACGGTCGCGTGAGTTATAGTTGCCTACAGTAACTATAACGGGGGAATTTCATTGGTTTTTTATCAGTAAAATCTACAGCTAACTATAACATGTGTGAAACCTATGGTTTTTTCAGTGAATTTGCAAGGTTTTTTAAATGCTAATTCCTAACTATAACGTGTGTGAAACCTATGATTTTTTCAGTGAATTTGTACGTTTTTTTAAATGCTAACTTACTTTACGCCATTCGTGGCGTGCGCGCCCAGTTAACGCAGTTCGTTCCGTGCGCGCACGGTGCGCACCGTGCGCGCACAGTGAGCACGCGGTGCGCTTCGCGCACCGCGCGCCCACTTTACGCAGTTAGTGCCATGCACGCACGGTGGTCTCGCGGTGCGCTGCGCGCACCGCGTGCCCACATTATGCGAGATGGGCCATGTACGCACGATGCGCTTCGCGCACCGTGCGCACATGGGGGACATATTATGTGCATCGTTGTGAAATGTTTTGTTTATTGTTTTCATTTGATTGATAAGCCATGCACAAATGGTGCCCTTCGGGCACCATTTGCACATGGGGTGGGGAGAGTGTGGATACTTTTTTTTATTTTTTTTATTTTTTACCGTACGCGTACGGTAAGCGTAATCGGCGATTTTTCGATGGCCTTGTGGGTTGTTTGGGGGCCCGTATATCATTGCTGGGTGATTATTATCTCAATATACTGCCCCTTTACACATTTTTGGGCTTCATTTATGCTGCCCCACTCAGAGTGCGAGAGACAAAATGGCAGCCGCCGCTTCCTGGTTTCGGCCGATTCGACTGTTTACTAAGATCTAAGAGCCAATCAGAATCGCGCTCGCGCACGTCACCGTACGCGTACGGTAAGCGCACCGTAAGCGCACCGTAAGCTGGCTCAGATATATATATTGATTTAAAGGCTATTTTCTCAGAATCTACTGAACAGATTTACACCAAACCTACAAAAGGCACTTCCTTGACCTGAGGACTACCTCTCTGCCAAATTTTAAGTAATTCTGTTCAGCCGTTCGGGCTGTAGCTGTGTCTAAAGGTCCTATGGAAAAATGCATGGGAAAAACGCGTTTTGGGACCCCCCTTTTATCTCAGCCCCCGCTTGACGAATCCCCCCGAGACATTCAGGGTAGGAGCGGAGCGTAGCGCCCCACCTATTTTGAAAAATTTGTGAGGATTCGTCGACCGGCGCAAAAGTTATTCAAAATAGAATGTTGCGGATTTCCTATGGAAACGTGGTCCTAACTATAACTACCTACTGGCGACCGCCAGTAGGTAATATATAGATATATATAGATATATATATATATATTACCTACTGGCGGTAGGTAGTTATAGTTAGGACCTATTTTCCATAGGAAATCTGCAACATTCTATTCCCAATAACTTTGTCGCCGGTTGACGAATCTTTGCAAAATTTTCAAAACTTTTGTCCAGCTCTGGTCTGCTCCTATCCTGAAAGTCTCGGGGTGATTCGTCAAGCGGGGGCGAGAAAAAAGGGGGGGTCCCAAAACGTGTTTTCCCCATGTAATTTTCCATAGGAACCTTTAGTCGCAGTTACAGCCGGAACTGCTGAACAGAATTACACCAAATTTGGCAAAAAGATAGCCCTTGGTTCAGAGTCGTTCCTTTTGGTTAAATGGTGTAATTCAAACGTAAAATCACGTATATATCTATGGGCGCGGTGGATCTGCTCACCCTGAGCGCACCCTGCGCGCACCCTCCTGATCACGAGCTGCATGTTAATTGGCTGTCAACTTGCTGTCAACACTCCAAACCAGGAAGTGTTGGCAGCCATTTTGTGCCTCGGTAGAACCGAGGCACAAGAAATCCTTGAAATAAGTGCACAAAACGCAAAAAGGGGGCAGGGTGGAAACACCCTGACCCCCTAGGCCTGCTTAGGGTGTCCCACAAGGACCCCCTGAGCCCCCAAATTTTTATTTTTTTAAACGATGCGCGCAGGGTGTGCAGATCCTCCCGCGTTTCCTTGGTAATTAGACCCTGGGGGGCCAAGTCCCGGGGGCAATATTATTACGTGAATGGGGGGTCAGAGGGGCCCCCCAGCCCTGGGGACCACCACCCTGGGGCTTTATAAAATTATAATACGGGCCCCCCAGCCCTGTGACCACCAACCCCCGGGGCTTCAATATTCATGGGTGGGGGGCTCAAAGGCCCCCCATGCCCTGGGGACCACCACCCCCGGGGCTTCTTTAGAATATTTGCGGGGGGCTCACGGCCCCCCGCAGCCCCGGAGACCACCACCCCCAGAACTTTTCATGCAGAAGCGCGCGAGCTTCGCTTAAAGTAATACGTATGTATCGCGTATGCGCCTGGAGTCGCGTACCGGTCACAAAGCGATCGCGCACAAAAATACGCACCCATCGCACATCCTACGCGGATCCTACACAACAATCCTTAAATGGCAGCTAGGTTCCGCGTAGTGATCGAGAAAGGTACGCTTTGGTTGCGCGACTGCCCAAAAAAACTTTGACAAAATAAAATAAACTAAAGAAAATAATATAAATATATTTAAAAAATATATAAAACAAAAAAAAACATTAGTTTGAATATTATTTTTTTTTCCCATTTATATTAAAAATATATAATGTAATTTAATAAATAAAATATGTAAAAATAAATAGTTAAAACATTTAGAAAATCAGTATATAAAATAAATATAATTATTATTACATTTAAAAATTGTCATTTAAGAAATCTTTGAAATTCACTGAAGAAACCATAGGTTTCAGACATGTTATAGTTAGCAATTAGCATCTAAAAAACCTTTGAAATTCACTGAAAAAACCATAGGTTTCAGACACGTGATAGTTAGGAATTAGCATTTAAAAACCTTAGAAATTCACTGAAAAAAACATAGGTTTCCTCTGTGTTATAGTTATCTGGACATTTCACTCGTACAAAACCATTGAAATTCCTTCGTTATAGTTAGTTCTACTAACTATAACTCGCGCGCCCGCAATCCACTGCTGATGATGTCACATATTACATAATTCATGACATGGTCAGTGACATCACTGATGACATCTCAAATGACATCACTGATGACATCACTGATGACATCATCCACGTGCCAATCTGATACACCTCATCATACACTAGTGTAACCTTTCATCACTCATTATAAAATATGTAGTACCATGTTTGAAACCATTGACACACCAATATAAGTTTCTTAAAACCCACTCAGTGATTCCTAGATCTACACACACATCTAAACACTTACCTATAGATTCGCTCATACATGCTGACAAAGATCAAAATAACACTATCAAATATACTTATCCATCTACATCAACATTACACACCAGCATACATCCTATTCACGTATGCAGTCATTCTACTCACTTATGCAAACAATTGATCATACTTACATTTACTCAGCTGCACACTTATACAAACACCACTTCATTTATTCATATAGATAGTAACTCATACTTAGTGTGTTATAAAATCATTATTACAAGTATACAGTTATCCAGTCACTCATAGAATCACTGAGTCTTATGTACACCTATTTATATACAACAACTGTCACATACACTGCCTTTTATATTTCTACTTTGTTGGATATGTAGCATTGAGAAATATATTTACTCATCACTACATCCATAAATACATTCACTCACCCAAACAACTGTTTCCACATGCAGTCTTAACCTCATATACCTATAAAATCAACTATTTACACATCTTTGGACAGTCACACAACTCCCACCCAACCACACACACATTCACTCTCCCATAAAAATACTCACTTAGCTAATCAATAACTAATATAGACTTTCACATAGCTAGTAACCAACTTATGCAGTAGTATACACAACAAGAGACAGAGTGATACAAATATTCACACAGTTTAATCACCATCCCATATATTTAGTGAGACACTTTAAATTGGTTACTTAAACAGTCAATCACACTGCTAGTAAATCCTCCATCCAGACAGTTATACTTCCACTCATTCTTCAATGCAGATTGCTAAATATATAATACCTATTTAAATATCGAACTATACCACATTCACTCGATGATGTCATCAGTGATGTCATCAGTTATGTCACTGACCATGTCATGAATGATGTAATATGTGACATCATCAGCAGTGGATTGCGGGCGCATGAGTTATAATTAGTAGAACTAAATATAATGAAGGAATTTCAATGGTTCTGTACGCAATGCACTGCTGATGATGGGAACCACACGGAGAGCTCTATTCCAGTGAGAGACAGCACACCTATTCCATTTCCAGCGAGAGTCTACATAGGATGCAAGATTGTTATAGATGAATGGACTATCACACGACGACAGGAGACATTGGCCCTGCACACAGTGTACTGACTGTGGTTGCGTATGTCCAATAGATTATTGTTCTCGTCACAAATAATTGGCTGCTCTTCAAAGAAACTTGTGGAATTGCTCCGGATTTTGATATTGTGCCAGGAGATATATCCTTATATACGCTAGTCCTGATGAGGCCCCCAAGCAAGTTGGGCTGCAACGCGTCGACTATTGTTTTGTATTAAGAGCCCCGGAAGAATTTAAACTTTTGATCGAATTGAGATATAGACAGTACCAATAAGTTATATCGGGGGTAAAACCGTTTTCATCTCCCCAGTACTGTCCCATGGGGCGACTCTAATGCTATGGAATGCTTATGATAATAATGGTTGCATACATTATATATATATTGTTTGTAGGGGAATAAGGAATTGACTAAATGTCCTTTGTTTTGTATGCTTTTTTGAGTAATGGATTGTTGCTTATTCAATTTTGTATGAGATGAATATTTGAAATTGTCTTGATATGTGGATAAAAAGAGATTTATCGAGCGAAACTGTGTCCGAACAATGATATAACCAATGGATGATTTATTTCAACATACAAGTAATTTTTTGTGAAGGAGTAATTTATGGTATCCTTCATGTTGTGAAAGAAATATCTTTTTGATCTGTTCCGTCGCATCATTTTGTTTTTTGTTAGATGTCACATATTACATCATTCATGACATGGTCAGTGACATCTCAAATGACATCACTGATGACATCATTCAGTGACAGTGTTTTTCTTTAAAGTTTAAATATGTATTATATATACATGCCACGGTGTATTGAAGAATGAGTGGATGTATAAATGTCTGGATGGAGGATATAGTAGGAGCATGTCTGACTGTTTAAGTGTGTGATTACATGTGTCTTACTGAATGCATGGGTTAGTGTCTAAACTGTGTGAATTTCTATATCAGTCTGTCTGTTGTTGTATAAGCTGCTGCATGGGTTGGTCAGTAGCCACATTAGTGTCTATATGGGTTATCGATTAGTTGCCTGAGTATTTGTATGTGTGCCTCAGTGTGCATGTGGGTGGGTGGGTGGGAGGTGTGAGATGTTTGAGTGGTTGATTCACTGTGTGTATGGGTTCAAGAGTGCATGTGGAAACAGCTGTATGGGTGGGTGAGTGTATGTATGGGTGTGTTGGTGAGTGAATGGATGTCTCAATGGTACATGTCCAATTAACTACATATGTAAAAGGCAGTGTATGTGAGAGTTGAAGTATATAAATGACTATACATGAGAGTCAGTGATTGTGAGAGTGGCTGTATAGATGAGTGTGTACTTGTATCAGTGATTGTATAAGAGAGTAAGTATGTGTTTGAATAAGTGATGTGGTGTGTGTATAACTGTATAGGTCAGTAAATGGAAGTGTGATTGATTCTTTGCATGACTGACTAGGTGCCTGAGTAACTCTGGATGAGTGGTGGTGTGTGAGTGTCTGTGTAGGTGTATGAGTGCTTACGATAGTGTTGTATTGATGGGTGACTGCAGATATGATTGTATGGGTGAATGAGTGGATTTGTGTGTAGACCTAGGAATCAGTGAGTCCTTATATAGTAATTGTAGTTGGTGTGTCGATGGTTTCGAAAATGGTTGTCTGTATTTTATAGTGGGTGTATCAAAGGTTATATTAGAGTGTGAGGAGGTGCATCAGCTTTTCATGTGGATGATGTCATCAGTGATGTCATCAGTGATGTCACTGACCATGTCATGAATTAGGTAATATGTGACGTCATCAGCAGTGCATTGCGAGTGCGCGAGTTATAGTTAGCTAAACTAACTATAACGAGGAAATTTCTATGGCTTTGTACGTGAGAAATGTCCAACTAACTATAACGTCCCTGAAACCTATGTTTTTTTTCAGTGAATTTCAATGGATTTTCAAATGCGAACTTCTAACTATAACGTCCCTCAAACCTATGTTTTTTTAATTGAATTTCAAAGGTTTTGTAATTGCTAATTTGTAAGTTGAATATTTATAAAACCTTTTTTTTTCTGTAAATGTTTTTTTGTGTGATATTTTGGAATTGTAATGTCATTTATTTATTTTTCAAAATTAGGTAATGTCTTTTGTGTTCTAAAATATATTTTTTTTTTGGAGGAAAAAGTGAAGTTGCGCACCCATCGTGTACCCATGTCCATGGGTGCATGGATTCAAGCCGCCATATTGCTAAAGTCATAAAGGATGCATGTTTGGTGTGTGACGGGTGCACGGTGCATGGCCCCGCGTATCGTCATATACGTATGGGATCGCGTCATCTGCACATTTGGTGTGCGACGGGTGCGCGGTGCATGGCGGCGTGTAACATCATATATGTATGGGATCGCGCCGGGTGCGCGAGCCCTGCACATTTTTTTTGATGATTTAAAACTATATGTATTTAACTTTAATGTAAAAATAAATGTACAGATTTAAGGCAAAAAGTCAAAACACAATTATACAGTGTTGATCAATAGACAATGGACAGTCAGAAAGAACCAAAGGCAACAATTTGTTTATCAAAAATACAAAAAGAACATTTTATTCAATATTAAGTGGTTAAGAAAAATATAACAATCATTCATTCACTTGCATATCCATCATGCATACTTACAGACACACTTAAGACAAATTAAAAACATATAGTTGAGATATGGATTAATTGCTGAATAATTAACAATTTATAATAAGGACACTTTCAAATTGGAGCAATGTGGCACGGATTTAGTTGACAGATGGTATTCTACGCGCGTTTCAGCACAGCAAGGGTGCCTTCATCAGGAAAAAGGGGGGCCACAGTAGAAAGGAAAAATGAGTCTATATTCAGCGGTATCTGGAGGATCGTCCAAATTAAACGGTCAAGAAGGATACTGCGAGTCTTGCAAGTAACCTTAATAGACAGAAGAAGAGGGAAAAAGGATCTCTCTGTGTCAGTCAAAGAGGAAATAGGTATGGGTCTTCATGATATATTAATGGAAGTATACTTTGTTTATCGCAGAACAGGAGACCAATGCTGGAAAGGGTCTATATGGCAATTTACTAAAATCGTGGGTCCGTAAGAACATGACTGTGTGTCACAAAAATGTTACCGGGGCTAAAGAGTAGAGGCACATAACATACGAAACCTCCGGATGTGGGGTTCGAAAATGCCGCAAGTCAGCCCAGAACCTTAATGTATACATGAGGGCAAGAGATTTTCTAAACTATTTATAAAAATAATATATTTGTACTTGTACTAAACTTATATTATTGTTAAATATATATTCACAAATTCGCGTTGGGTGTGCTGGTTGTGTGCCGGGTGCGCGACTGCCATCTGACTTTAAAAGACAGCATTTGATTGGTTCATAAGGTTTCCCATTCTAACAGTTGAAGGATCCCACCCATTTTAGTCATTCTCTCTGCAGCTTCACAGGAGAGACACCTGTTCTGTTTTTGCAGCTAGTCTGTACATTTTTTCGGTGTTTTTTGGAAAGAGTTGGAAATGGCTTCAAGAACATACTTCCGATGAAGAAGAGATAGAAGAACCACCTTAGAAAAACAGACCACAATACATTGTCTGTAAATTTATCACCATCCCAGATGGTGAAAAGAGAGTCAACACAAGGAAGGTCAGTTGTACTCTCTGTCCACAGATTTTGTCTAGAGGTAGTGACAAAAAATCCTCATATTGCACATCGAGCATGTACAAGCACCTCCAGACAATCCACCCCAGATATTTTGCACAGGAGCAGATACAACATACACAAAAAGATATGCAACAAGGTGACCAGGGAGCTGGTCCCAGCCCTTTAGGAACATCATCTCGAGGGCCGGACATACGCTCAGAGTTTGGAAACTTAAAACAGCTATGCATAAAATTCAACACCATCCTATGTTGTGGTGAACAATCTGTGTAAGCTGTTTTTTTTTTTTTTTATGATTTTAGAATTCCAAAAGTTAAGACTTTAGCCTGTTGCTTTTTTCGGTTTTCCAAAAACACCCAAAAAATGTACAAAATAGTTTTAAAAAACACAAATAATTTAAAAACAAAAAAGAAGAAAAAAAAGAGTTCTTTTCAGAACTAAATTACCTGGTTTAAAAAGAGAAATAACTGCATGCTAATGTCTGCATGATTGCAGGAGTATATGTGTTGAGCATGATTGATTCAAAGAGTGCATGGGTAGCGCATGGTAATTGTATGAGTGCATGAGTACTGCCTACATGATTGTACAAGTGTATCTCTAATCCGTGAGTCATTGCATGAGTGGATGGATAATACATAGGTGATTGCATTAGTATATAAGTGGTGGTTGAGTGATTGAAAGAGTGTGAATGAGCAGTGTCTATGTGGTTACAGGACTGCATGGTAGTGGATATGTGATTGTAGCTGTGAAGTGTTACTGCCTAGGTCATTTGATGAGTACATGGGTAGTGATTGGATGATTAGAGTACTGCAAAGAGACTGCATAGTGAATTTAAAAGTGTGTGGGTATTGACAGAGTGATTGGATTAGTACATGGTAGTGGCTGGGTAACTGGAGGAGTGCACAGGGAGTAGCAGTGTGATTGCTGGACTGCAGGGATACTACCTGGGAAAATGAAGGTGTGAATGAGCAGTGTGTAGTTGGTTAGAGGACTGCATGGGTAGTGCACATGTGATTGTAGCACTGCATGTGTTAGAGTCGGGGTCATTGTATGAGTGCATACGTACTGATTGGATGATTAGAGTACTGCAAAGAGAATGTGTGGTGAATTCATAAGTGCTTGGGTATTGATGGAGTGATTGGATAAGTAAATGGTACTAGCTGGGTGATTGGAGAAGTGCACGGGGAGTGACAAGGGGATTGCGGAAGTGTATGGGTACTACCTGAGTAATTTTAGGAGTGCATCAGCAGTATCTAGATAGGTTAGAGGACTGCATGGGTAGTACACAAATGATTGTAGCACTGTATGTGTTAGTGCCTGATCATTACATGAGTACATTGGTAGTGACAGGATGATTACAGTGCTGCAAGGAAAGTGAGTAATACATTTATAAGTGCTTGAGTATTGGCAGAATGATTGCATAAGTACATGGTGCTAGATGGGTGATTGGAGGACTGCATGGGAAGTGACAGGGGGATTCCTGGACTGCGTGGGTAGAACTTGGTTAATTGGATGAGTGAATCAGTAGTATGTAAGTGGTTAGATGTCTGTATGGATAGTGCTTGGAGTATTATACTTGTGCATGAGTTAGTGGCTAAGTTATTGCATGAGTACATGGGTACTAACTGCATGATTACAGTGCTGCAAGAAGAGTACATGGTAATTTTATAAGTGCTTGTGTTTTGCCGGAGTGATTGGGTAAATGCATGGTGCTGGATGGGTGATTGGAAGAGAGCATAGGTACTGACAGGTGGATTGCTGGAGTGCATGGGTACTACCTGGGTAATTGGAGGAGTGAATCAGTAGTGAGTAGGTGGTTAGAGAACTGTATGGGTAGCACACAGGTGATTGTAGCAGTGCTACGGTAGTGCTTGGGTGACTTAATCATACCTGGTTTTGAAGTAGATATAAAACTGATTGAAACATTTTTTCACTTCTTTTTTTGTAATGTAAATTTTAAATATTTTAAACTTTAGAAGTAGGACCTGTAGGACATATAATTGTATACTTTTAAGAACACAGCATCATTTTACAATTACAGATTCTATTGAATTTCACCATACACAGTGATTTCAATTTTGATCATCAGTTGACAGGGGGCAAAAAAATACAATCAATAAGATTGTTAAAAAAACCAAATCTGTGTTCAAAATATCTACAACAAATTCAACTATCTATTTAAATTTTCACAAATGAACAGCCTCATTAACATTCTTTATAATACAAAGATCAAATATATCAGCACCTTCTTTTGAAAACAATTTTCAAAATGCAATATCAAAGAACAGAATCAATAATTCAAACCGTAATTCTCGACATCTTCCCAATACGCCGAATGATGTTTCTAAAAACAATTGCATTAGGGATATCCAAGTTAAACTTCTGAATTCGTATTGACATCTTCCCAATAGACCAAATGATGTGTCTGAAATCATTTGTAGTAAAAATATCCAAAATATACTCAGTAATTTATGTTGATATCTTCTCCGAATTTTGGCATCAGAAATATTAGATATGAATTTGGTAATTCATAAGGCTGTCACAATTACCGAGCTCCTCAGGATCAGGGCGATGCTCAGAGGGGTCCACCTCCTGACGTCCCCACACTCTGACTAAATAAGTATACAGAGTATAAAGGCAATCAAGCGAGGGATGGGTTTAGGGTAGGAACAGCGGTGGAAAAGGGAGACCTGTAACAAAATAAGCAAAGGATTAATACAGCATAATTCTCTGGCTACTCTCATATAATTCTCAGTAGAGTCACAGTCATACCATAATAAAAAGGACTGTCCCTGAGGTGAACCCTTCCTCTCTCTTTGGTAAGATAATTCTCTTTCCGTAGGGAGGTTATTCACACCTATAATGTAAACACAATTATATATTACACACCATGCCAACATCAAATCCAAGCTGTAAATAAGCGCCAGTATTCTCCATGCATACCCTCTGTCACACACCCTTTAATCCAAATGATAAGGCCAACTCCAGCACCAGGACAGAAATCTCATTAATTAAGTGTGACTCATGAAGCAATCAAAAAGGAACATCAAAATGCTGGAGAGCTCTGTTCCTTGAGCGTTTCCAAATAACACAAAGTATATGTAAGAAAACTAGGCTCCAAGAATAATCAGCTGACCCAGCTAGATAGTTTTGTTATTCCAGAATAAATCAATATAAAGGAAAAAAGAAAATGTACGTCCACTCCAGAAGCCCAGGGAGCTTACCGAACTTTGAATATCTGATGTAGCGAGTTTGAATGGCGTGTAGGAGCCCTCCAGAGATTACCAGCCTGCCTCCTCAGGCAAGATCACCTCTTCGTCCAGCTGCCGAGGGACAAGAAAAGGACAGAAGGATGGCAGTAATGGAAGAGGCGGACACCTCGAGTAATCCCACTGCAGCCGCTAGCGGGAATGGAGACCACCAAGAAGGCGTTCACGCTCAGCCGAGCGTAACACGTACAGCGACTCCAAAGGAGCCCAAATCAGTAAACAACAAGTATTTCTTTCCGTGCCTCAATGGAGGGCACAGAAAAATCCACGAAGGTACACGAGCAACAAAGTTTCAGAGCAGCCACTCTGAAAACAGGAAACAAGCACTCCGCCTTCTGGGAGATGTAGTGCGAATATCTGTACATGCCTGCTATGTAGGCGCAGCATGTTCAACTCCTGACAAAGGCAACCGACATTTGAACTCTAAATGTACATCATTGCAAAGTGTCCATCCTTCATTGGATTTTAAATACACAGTATAGTGTCCAGATGTTGAAGTAGGTCCATCATGGAAAACAATAGCCACTGTTTTAAAAGTTCTTCCTGAAAATTAACACTTGACCTGCCGCAAAAATTATAATTTTGGTTTCCAATTTTGTTCCATCTGCTCTACAACGTTGCAGCATTAAAATGATATATTGGCCACACCTTTCTATAAATAATGTTGACAACATTTCCGATTTGCAGTATATTCCATATCTTGATTAGCTGATTTCACTAATTCATTGAAAGACACTGTTTTGCAATCTGGTATTGTCAAATATGTGACTCGTTCAGTGTTTATTTTAGCGGTAGATGAAAATGAACAGCTGTCACAATTATGATCCCATCTATAACGTAGTCCAAACAGATTTTCAATTTGTATTCCTTCATCTCCCAATACTGCAAGCATAAACATAAGAAATTCCTGAGCATCTTGCTGTACATTCTGTGTAAATTGTGAAGAACCAGAACATATATCCAGAAGATTCCCCAC
Source organism: Triturus cristatus (assembly GCF_964204655.1). NCBI lineage: Eukaryota > Metazoa > Chordata > Amphibia > Caudata > Salamandridae > Triturus > Triturus cristatus. The sequence goes on from NC_140587.1 coordinate 674,922,550, forward strand.
GCCAGAAGCAGTATTGATTTTTGTTTTATCACTTTTCAAATTTTCAAAAACCTAATGAAACAAAGAACAGAATCTTTTTTCTCGATTTTCCATAATTGCATGCTGTAGATTTTCTAAAAAAAACACAACGTTCACGATTACATTAGCATAGCAGTTGATACCTAAACTATTTTCTAACTGTTATCCTACAATATTAGCAACCATGTCCACTTACATTTTCTTTACAGCCTCATCATTCTTTTCAGTTATTTTCTTCTTTGTAACCTCACTAGAATGTTTCTCATATTTTCGTTTTGGACGTATCAAACGTTTTTCATAAATTGGATATTCACCTAAATTAGGAGCAAAGGGGACAATTCACCGAACTAATCTGAGACAAAATCCTAAACTTACTACTTTTGGTATTCACAGAAGGCATTTAGTAGTAGTAAAGTTAGTATTTTGTCTTAAGTTAGTATTTTGTCTTAAGTTAGGATTTTGTCTTAAGTTAGGATTTTGTCTTAAATTTGTATTTTGTCTTAAGTTAGGATTGTGTCTTATGTTAGGATTTTGTCTTAAGTTAGTATTTTGTCTTAAATTAGGATTTTGTCTTAAGTTTTGGTTTTAAGACAATCTCTCGATGGGAAAGCATCTTCAAGCTGAAGCTGTACAATTTTTTGCTAAGTGTGTTCTCTTGTGAAATGTCTTCCCACATTTCTTTCAATTCTGTCTTCTGAGATTTCATAATCTATGATGTAACATAGCGAGCAACAGCAATTGAGTTATCTCCAACATATTGTAAGTCCATATTTGCATTCCACATCGTCAAAATCACTGGATTGTAATCATTAATGTACTTTGATTCTTCTGTTCTTTTTATATTATAAGTATTTTTGGTGATTTTCGAGTGATAGTATGCCTCACTACTGACATAAAACTGTTCACTCTTCCTTTGGAAATTACTGGACATGGATAACCAAATCGACATTTTGTGTAAAATTGTTCCTTTGACTTGTATTTCCGTCGACAATATTTTCCACATCGATGATTTTGAAACCGTAAAACTTTCTGTCTTGAGTTGATTCCTGCTTTTTCTTTTGGTATGGTACAGGTAACATATTGTTCAATAAAAGACAAAACAGTCTCATCACTGTCAGTTCCAAATTTTGGTGCATTCTTGATCCATAACAGCATATGAATATGAGGTGCACCTCTAGCTTGATATTCCTTTCTCCAAAATAAATCAATAACTTTGCCAATAGGTGGATTCTTTTTATTATAGATGAAAAACATCATAGCTTCAAACCTATGATTAAAAGATCTGCACCCATTTACAGGATCCAGGAAACACAGTTCTCCAGCTGTCTTCAATTCAATATTCTCTATATTTGAATTTGCAAGTCAGAGAAAATCTAGTAAATCATCCCATGCGTACTCAGCACAACTAAGTGTAACAAACCACGTAGGGGTTCCTAAATTCCTTAACATACATTTCAGTTCCCCATAACGTCGATACCAATATTCATTAGTGCCTTGTTGACATGCAATCAAATGAATTAACTGTGTTTCTAATTGTTCATCTCTTTCTTCAACTTTGTCTATGAATTGCTTTGCAGAAACATCCGAAAAATGAATCCCTGTTTTTAATATGTGATTCACTGCATATAAAAGTGCAGAACGATCACTTTCAAATAAAAGATTAAACAAATATGGAATACATTGTCTAAATCTTGCATCTTCTGAGTACAGTTGGAAGCTGAACAGGTCGTTCATCATTTCGTTCACCTTTTTCAGTAGGGAACAGCTGTGGAAAACAACGAGCTTCCAAACTTTTTTCCATTACACTCATGGGAGTTCCTTTTGATTGTTTCATCTGGAACAATTCAATACTGAATCCTATCACTTCTTTTGAGTGTAGAGGGTAAAATAGTGTAATGTTTATAAATCTCTTCTTTTCTGGACTTCTCCACTTTTTCTATTTGTCCCCTTGCAATGTCTGTTTCATCTTCTAAACATATTTCTTGTTCTTCTACATCTACAGTTTTATAGTAAATATTGTTTTGCACCAGATATAATGTAGCCTTTTAGACTTTGGTGACATCTACTAACTCTTGCCATATTTTCCTTCTCTTTGTAGGTTCACCATTAACAAGAATGACTACAGGTTCACTTTCCTCTCTTTCTACACCAACAGTTTCAACATTTTTCTTAACATCTAAAGGTAAATACACAACTCTTCCTTTTAAACCTCTTTGTAGATCTATTGGAGGCAGCTTACCTGTTTTAGGCTCAATACGAACAATAGCCTGAAACGGGTGCACAGATTGAATAAGGATGGACTCATATGTATTTAAATCTTTAAGTTCTGGAGGTATAGCTACTAATCCTAGGCATTTTAGTCTCTTCTAATTTATTGTAACAATATTTACAAATACATTGTTGACTACCCAACTCAAAACGACCTTCCACAAACAAAAAAACAGCAAATTCCCTCCATTTATCATTGTTTTCCTTTTCACTTTTTAAAAACTTATCTACATTCCTAGTTTGGATTTTATATTGAGTACATTGGCAACAAATACAAACATAGTTGGTAATTTCACCGGAAACTACTTTAAACTTTGTTAAATCTTTTTCAAACTTCACATCAGTATTATCTTCCATCTCTTCTTCAACACCTACACTTATCAAACTCTCACTTTCTCTACACTCCTCTTGATCAGCAAAGAAACTTAACTCTATATTATCACAAACTTTTTTAAATCCAACACCGAACCGTGCAAAAGATCTGTAGCAATTTCATTTAGACATAATGTAGGACTTTTCACGTAGTATAATCTTCTAACTAACTTCCACATTTCGGACTGATGTACGGCTAACATTCTTAAATGATGAAATCGACTTTGACACACTTTCCTAGAAAGACAAGCCAGAGAATGACCTTGCAGCCCTGTATTTTTCTCACTTTGCAAGGATCCAGTCCTTGTAATATCTTAATCTTCTGTTTCACAGATTTATTCCCATATTCTCTTAAGAAATTAAGTAATATATCTATAGATTCCTGTTGTATACTACAAATACTACAACAATCCCATGTAAACACTGGAGCCTGTGTACGTCTCCCTTGAACTTCCTCAGCCATTACTTCTTCCACATTTCTAGGAACAATCTTTTCTTTTTCAATTCGACAACCATTTTTAAGTTCGTAACAACGACCACAGGTATCAACTGCATGAACTAATGTATTTTGTTGAAAATAGCTTTCTTCATTAAAAAAGGTTCCGTACTAGAAGTATGCTTCCATTTCCCAGAAAATATTTTATAAAAGTTAGTTCTATTTACAATTCTTTTTCTTTTACATTTGTTCTTCATGGACTACATAATTGTATTTAAAGTTTTCAATATGTTTAAAACTAAGATGAACATTTTTCTTTTCAATTCAAATGCTTTTTCAAGGACACTTAGAATCTCCTTTTTTGTTTGTAAAATGCAGATCTCTTTTTGTATCTTTTACATTTTTTAACAAATTTTGTAGTACTCTATTTTTATACAATCTTTTTCGAATCTCTAAAAAAAGTTTTTTCCTCCTTTCAACATTTTTTTCTGATAATCCAATTTTGCACTTTTTTGTACATTTTTATTTCCCTTTTTTTCACTGTACGTCTTTTGACTCTCTCTTCTTTATTTTCAGAATTTGTTAGACTCTTTTTTTACAAAGTGTTTAGCTCTCTTACCAGAAGAGTATTTCATTAACGGTCCAAGTTGTAGTTGATCTAATTTCTCTTTTTCTCTTTTCTTCAGATATGCTTGTTTTTTTCTTCTCTTTTCCTTTGCTCTTTTTTTGTCATTCTAATTCTGTCTTAATATTTATGCAAAATATCTGTAGAAAAATATATTTTTTTAAACTTTAATATAATTAAAATAATTTTATACAAACATTCACAAGTATAAATATAAAAATACATTCAATTTTAAAACTATAAACATATCCACATATAATTTTTACATGATAGTAACACTTACAGCTCAGATATGTTGTACAATTGGATAAGTACATGGTGCTGGATGGGTGAATGGAGGAGTGCGTGGGGAGTGAGACGGGGATTGCTGGAGTACATGGGTACTACCTGGTTAATTGGAGGAATGAATCAGTACTGTGTAGGCGGTTCAAACGCTGCATGGATAGTACACAGAGTATTTTAGCAGTGCACATGTTTCTGCCTGGGCCATTGCATGAGCACCTGGGTACTGACTGGATGATTAGAGTGCTGCAAGGACAGTGCATAGTGAGTTTCTAACTGCTTGGGTTTTGGCGGAATGATTGGATAAGTAAATAGTGCTGGCTGGGTAATTGGAGAAGTGCATGGGAAATGACAGGGGGATTGCTGCACTGAATGGGTACTACCTGGGTAATTGGAGGAGTGAATGAGTAGTGTGTAGGTGGTTAGAGGTCTGCATCTGTAGTGCACGGAGGATTGTAGCAGTGCATGTGTTAGTGTCTGGGCCATTGCATGAGTACATGAGTAGTGACTGGATGATTACAGTGCTGTAAGTAGAGTACATGGTGATTTTATAACTGCTTGGGTTTTGACGGACTGATTGGATAAGTACATAGTATTGGATGAGTGATTGGGGGAGTGCGCGGGTACTGACAGGGCAATGGCTGGAGTGAAAGGGTAGTCCTCATGGGATTATAGCACTGCATGACTTAGTGCCTGGATCATTGCATGAGTACATGTATACTGACTGGATAATAACAGTAGTGCAAAGAGAGTGCATACTAAATTTATAAGTGCTTGGGTATTGGCAGAGTGATTGGATAAGTACATGGTGCTGGTTGAGTGATTGGAGGAGTGTGTGGGGAGTGACAGGGGGATTGCTGGACTGCATGGGTAGTAACTGGGTAATAGGAGGAGTGAATCAGCAGTGTGTAGGCGGTTAGAGGTCTTCATGGGTAGTGCACAGAGCATTGTAGCTGTGTCAGTGCATGAGTACATGGGTAGTAACAGAATGATTAGAGTACTGCAAGGAGAGTGCATTGTGAATTTATATGTGCTTGGGTTTTGGCGGAGTTATTGGATTAGTACATGGTGCACGATGTCGTGATTGTAGAAGTGCATGGGTACTGACAGGGCGATGACTGCACTGTAAGGGTACTCTACAGGTGATTATAGCAGTCCATGGTTAGTGCCTGGCTCACTGCACGAGTACATGGGCACTGACTGCATAATTAGAGCACTCTAATGATAGTGTATGGTGAATTTAAAAGTGCTTGGATATTGGCACAGTGATTGGATTTGTGCATGGTGCTGTATAGGTGATTGGAGAAGTGCTTGCGAAATGACAGGAGGATTGTTGGACTGCAGGGGTGCTACCTGGGTAATTGGAGGAGTAAATCAATAGTGTGTAGGTGGTTAGAGGTCTGCATATATAGTGCATGGAAGATTGTAGCAGTGCATGTGTTAGTGCCTGAGTCATTGCATGAGTACATGGGTAGTGACTGGATGATTAGAGTACTGCAAGGAGAGTGCATGGTGAATTTATAAGTGCTTGGGTTTTGGCGCAGTGATTAGATAAGGACATGGAACTGGCTGAGAGTTTGGAGGAGTGCATGGATACTAACTGGGTGATGACTGCACTGCAAGGCTAGTGCTTAGGGGATTATAGTAGTGCATATGTTTGTGTACTACTTTACCATTTTACAACTACTTTTAATGTTACACCTAGCCAAATAGAAAGCAGGAACCATTAACATTTCTCTGCTATAAATCTCACCATATTCGTAAAGCATGCATGGATACCTATGTACCACAACACTTTTATAAGTGCTTAGGTAGTGGCTGTGTGATCAAAGCACTTCATCAGTACTGGCTAAGTGATCAAAGGAGTGCAGTAGTACTGCCTGGGTGATTACATGAGAACAAAGGTAGTGCTTGCATGATTGGAACAGTAGTAGGGAAGTGCCTGGATGATTACATAATTGCATAGGTAGGGCCTACATAATTTTGAAAGTGCATCAGCACTGCCTAAGTGACTAGAAGACTGCGTAGATCCTGACAGTGTGATTGGAGCAGTGGAAGGATAGTGACTAGGGGTGGGCGGAATTTGCGAAATTCACTTTTGCAAATTATCGCGAAAATGTTAAAAATCTCTGAAAACACGCGGAAATATCGCGAAGATGCGGAAGTTTTTTTCCCGCCCGTTCGCGGTATGTTCTGGGTGGTCGCGGCTCGCCAACTTTCCCATGCGGTTGCTCGCAGGCGCGGCTATCTTGTTTTCACTTGTCTCGCGGTGCATGATCATGTGAAGAAAGACGTCATCACGCGACGAATGATGTTAATGTGGGCGCGAACTGTCGCGAGAAAGCGCAAATGGCTACCAACAATCCAACATCTTGCGGAGAACGTGACCGGTTCGGGAAAACTTGTCGGCGAACGTGGGGATTCAGGTAAGGCGATCGTGCGCACGCAAGAATGTATTATTTTACAGCGTGAGCAAGCAAAACATTTCCGGTAAAATGCGGATTGCGGAAATTTCGACATATTCGCGCTCTCCGCGGAACGCAAAACTGTCAAATTACCGCAATTTCCACGAGCGGAATGGACTTTTAGCCCAGGCCTAATAGTGACTGATTAAATGAACCAGTGGATAGCTAATTCATTCATGAATTTATGATTGCAGAAGTATGTCTGGGGGGTTACACAAGTACATTGGTAATGCCTAGTGATTCCATGAGTGCTAGGGTAATGTCTGGGACATTATAGGAGTACATACAAACTGCTTGAGTGATAATATCTCTACAACCATATCTCAAACCTCACTTTTGTGCTGCTGCTTTACCATTCTACAACTATTTATAATGTTACACCTAGCCAAATAGAAAGCAGGAACCGTTAACATGTCTCTGTTATAAGTCTCATCATATTCCTGAAAACATGCATGGATATCTCTGTACCTCAACACTATGTACACCTCATAAATTCACAGAACAAACTTCAAATTTAAACCAAACACTAAAATGATATGGCATATTTCAACTGCACCTCTCTAAAGACTTATAAAAATTAGTCTAATCACTAATACCTTAGCTCAACATATACACTTCCAACTTGAAAGCAACACCTAAATTTATGTGGTATACTACAAATGTACATATCAGCAGACTGAAACAAACTGCCATAATCAGTAATCCATATTCCCAAATACACATAATACTATACATAATATATATATTAAACAACATTTTAGTACATTACAACAAACTGTAATAAACATTTCTACATTTTAAAATATATGTTGAATTTCAAAATCATGATTAATATTTTACCTTCAAAAACAAAGCCAACACATAATACACCTCACAAATGTGTAACTCACCTTTAAAATTAATTTGTAGATTACAAGTATCAGAAACTCTGAAAATATTTTCTTATGCGCACAATCAATATACACCACTGCTCGCAGCAAAGCAAAACCAATAATGGCAAACTTTCCCTCTCTTTCGCCACACATATATATTAAATAACAAATGACGTTGCTTCCCAGATTATTTCAAATTCTAAAACACATATCTATTAGTTACACATATCAACCCTTGCCAACTGACTTCTAAATGAACTCAAACTGCTTCTGGAATTTTTTGGAGTCGCGCCTCGACCTTGCACCGTAAGCGATGGCACCGAGAATCCATACAGGAGTTTAAAAATATATTTAAAATAATGTTACCACTTTTTTCAATAACACACCACTTCTGAAGATAGCAGTGACTTGGAAAATCTCACTGTAATAACATATTACTTAAATATTAATAACAAATTCACATTTTAATGCCACAGTTAACTTTTAACCCTACCCCCATTCTGTTTAATGCCTATTTCCATAGAGTTACAGTTCATGGAACACTCAACTGAACTCACAGCTCACAAGTTCAGCATATTTTGAAGTTCACCACACAATGTTCCAAATACAAATAGCAGGTGTGGTTAACTTTTCAAAATATGAGCTTATTCTATGTAATGTACCTTCTAAACATTTTTTACTATCCAATAAGAAACATGCTTTTAAAGACAGAATCATGCACTCTATCTTTGACTGTATAATGTTCTTAAACAGCCAATCATTTCGCTTCTTTTTTAAAAACTGCATCTTGTCCACCAGTTTAGATACCTCTCATTCTACCAACTGACTACTTCAGCTACAGACATCTTTTCCTTACAGTCAGACTTCCCTTCAAGATGCTTAGAGTGTGGATTGTGGGACACAGCTATGTTTTCTGGTGCAAAAGGTATGCTGAAAACAGAGGTATTGACAAAGACCTAGCTTTGCAAAATGTGGACATTAAAGGGAACGGACAAAGAGGATTAAAGTGGCACCAATTGATCCCTTTGGTTAAAACCTGTTTACATCCTTAACCCCCTGACCTCATGATTGTCCACTGTGGTGGCTATGACCTGGGCACATTTTCAGAATTGATGTTGCTTTTCCCCAAAACTGTCTTTGTATATTCTAACATATGCCAAAGACAGAAATGGAAGTGGTCCAATCAATTCTGTCCAAAGATTGAGAAAGCTAGAAAAAATGTCAATAAAGCTGTTTCTGCTTATCTCAGAGACCACAGTGTGGGCTCCATATACAACAACAATCTGTGTTTTGAAATGGATGGCATCAACAGGAGTGATGGTGTACCTTTCACAGATAAAAAAAAAGAGTCCTTCTCAACAACCTAAGGCTCTGCATCAGCACTTACATGTAGCAACAAAAATCTCCCAATAAACACAAGGACTCTTTTTAGAGCCACCCAATAACCCAACATATAACTAACTTAAAAAAAAAATACCTTAATTATTTTTGCTTGGAGTTGCGCACCCATCACGTTCACACTAGGGGGCTGTGCTGAGAGACGTGCACCCATCACATTCACACTACAGGGCCGCAGTAAGAGCTGGGCACCCCTCGTGTTCAGACTACGGGACCGGGCTGAGTGCCAAGCTAGGGTCGCGACTCCAATTAGTTTTTATTTTTTAAACGTTCACTTTCATTAATTTACATTCACTTCGGGAACCCCATCCCGCGAGGCATGGCCACATCTCCATATTTTACTTTTATTTAAAGGGGTGGGGGGCCACGTGGCCCCTCTCCCTGGCCACTTCTGGCCCGGGAACCCCCTCTCCCGGGACCTAGCCTCTCTGTTGGGGACTGTGGTGGGAGCCCTAATTCCCCCACGGTCCAGCCGGCTGCCCGCCTCCTGTGGGAGCCGGCATTGCTTTTCCAGAAGGGGAGCTTCTGACATGCAGCTCCCCGTGTGGGAAAGCAATCTGCTTTTGATTTTGGAAGCGAGAGCAGGAAACCTGCTTTCGCTTCCAAAATCCAAACTAGAGTTTGCTGTGACAGGGCGGGAGCAATCATAGCACACAGCAGTGTACCGGGGTGGACTTCCCGGGACACTGCAGCAGCCGGCCCTGAGGGATGGCATTCCCCAGGGCCATCAAGGGCTCCAGGAGGCCCCCTTCCCTCTATTTTGAAAGCCCCAGGAAGGTGGTGGTCCCCGGGGCTTCAGGGGGCCCGCGAGGCCCCCCTACATGCTTAATTAAACCCCAGCGAGGTGGCAGTCCCCGGGGCTCCGGGGGGCCAGCGAGGCCCTCCACTCACTTTTTATTTCTGCCCCGGGGAGGTGGCGGACCCCAGGGCTACGGGGGCCCCTACAGGCCTCCGCAAATTAATTTGAGAGCGCCCCCGGGACCTGGCTCACCCGGAGACTTTTTGAAAACAAAGCGCCAGATGCCGCGCTTCATTTTATTTTTGTAATTTTGCCGGGATTCGCGACCCCAGTGCGCATTCCGCCGAAATTACAAAAAAATGCATATTTAATTAAAGCCCTGGGGGTTGGTGATCCCCGGGGCTTGGGGGGCCTCGGAGGCCCCCCAATAATTACAAAATAAGCCCCGGGGTGGTGATGGTCCCCGGGGCTGTAGGATTGCCCCCGGAACCTGGCCCACCCGGGGGCTCATCTAAATGAAGTGGGGTAGCCCCCGCTTCATTTTTTTTAAAATGTGTCCGGATTTGCAAACCCAGCCTGTGGGACCCCCTAAGCAGGCCTAGAGGGTCAGAGTGTTTCTACCCTGCCACCTTTTCTTCACTTTTAACTTTGTTTTACTGATTTCTTGTGACTAGGTTCTACCAAGTCACAAAATGGCTGCCAACACTTCCTGGTTTGGAGTGTTGGCAACCAATTAGAATGAAGCTCGTGCTCGGGAGGGGTCGCGAACCCACCGCGGCCATAGATATCGATATTTTTATTTTTTTATTTTCTCTGCAACTACTGAACGGATTTACATCATTTAAGACAAAAGTTGCTTTCTAAACCAAGAACTACCTTTTTGCCAATTTTGGTGTAATTCCGTTCAGCAGTTCGGGCTGTAGCCTTGGCTAAAGATTCCTATAGGAAATTGATCGAGTTCTGGATGCTAATCGATTGAGCGGTAAGAAGGAATCCATGCGTACCCGCATTTGAGTCTAACTGTGGGGATTTAAATATTGCTTGCTTAGATGAAGCTGTACTTTTGCTTGCTACTCTCAGAACTTATCTGATAGTAAATAGAAAGGTATTTGACCTGTGGTGATCTACTTTCAGTACTATCTTCATTATTTGCAGTGTTGTTCTATCTAGATGAACACTGCACTCATAACGCCGTATTAATTGTGCATAGATGGTCTGTAGTGAACATTGATAGTAGAGTGGAACCCAGTAGTCAGCTTGGTATTACTTTTGTAACACAGGAATTATATCTGCAAGTCCAGGGTAATACATTCAAATAACCTATCCTTCTAATTACACATCTTGTTTACAAATAACATGATAGCTCACCTGGTCAGAAGATGTATACTCATGTGTTTACAGCGTTAGGAGTTTGAATCCCAATTTTAGATGCTAGGTATTGTTTTATATGGAATTATATTTGCAAGTCCAGGGTGATCTAAAAGTTTGCTCTAAATTATTGTTTTTTAGATCTTATCATGGAGCGCTAAATATATAAATCTTCAATTTGACCGGATTCTAATTGACTAATATTGATTAGTGGAATTTGAACATAAATAAGGTGAGATTATTTTATTTTAGTTTGGTATAAATAAATGTGGGTCTAATCAGACAAGTCATTGAACATTATATTAAATAATAGATTTATCCCTTAGGAACTGGTTTTAAAATAGGAAGCCTGATATAATTTGGAACAACATTGGAGCCACTCTAACAGAGATTACATAAGGAATCAAAAGGTACAATTTTTTTTCGTACATTAAACCGATTATTAGATCACATAGCTATTAAATACTCACATTTACAAAATTTCGAGCTTAGGCCAGTCCTCCATGAATCCCCCGAATTACTGAATTACCCAATTATCACTTTTCTCTTTCTTTCTCTTTTCACTCCTTTTTCCAACTCCTTTCTGTATTGAGTTATGGGGTACTGTTAAAATGTATAATGATGGAGTTCCTCTTTAATTTAATTTGAATATATTGATCTATACAATGTATGTGTAATTTGTATACAAACAAGTATGTATATATGAATAATACAAAGATGGAGTTCCTCTTTATTTGAATATTGATTTTTTTCAAAATGTGTGTAGTTTGTAAATGAAAAAGTATGTCCTTATGAGTTCTAAAGTATACTATTTTCTGTTTATGTGACAGCCCTGAAGAAGCGCAGTTGGCGCGAAACACGTGTTGGCACTTTGTGTGTTATTTTTGTGAACTTTGACTTCTGACGGAACAAGAATAAAAACGAATGAATAAGAAGACCTATCATCTGTTTCTGTTTTTGAATGTTAGACTTACATTGATCTCAGAAGAATCTGTGTTCAATATACTGTACTACACTGGTGGGGACCAGTGTCTGAGACTGTTTTAAGCGCCGGGCAATTGACCTGTAACCCACAATCTTTTTATTCTCAATCAATATTTACGGGTGCAAGGTGCTTTCTTGAAAGTGTTTCTATTTGCAATAATTTGTCTATTATGGCCAAACATTTTGATAAACGTGAGTGTTTAGCTAAAGATTTATTTTCAGGAGTGCTAGGAACAGGGAGTGGGGGTGGTAGAGAGACAAACAAAAAGAGTTTGAAAGATCTGTTTATCAAATTGGAAAGAATTCATAGAAAAGAATCGGCCAAGTGGTGGGATGCTATGACCCTTAGAAAATATTTGGATGCTGAGAGAACACCTAGAGGTCTTAGAATTAATATTTTTCCATCTATAGAAGACTTAGATGAACAAAAGGCTGAGAAATGGGAGGAAAGACTAAAAGCAACATCTAAGGATCTTATGATTATGCTCATTGAATTTGCAGAAGATGAGAGAAAGAAACTATTAGTTGAAATAGAGAACATTAAGAAAGAAATAGAGAGTTTAAATTGTCCAGAGAATACTCTTAAAAATTATGACATTCTAGATAAAATAATGGACTCCTATCAAGTGGAATTACAAGAAAAAAAGAGAATTACATTTGCTAGAGATGAAAGGGATTACAAGTATGGGAGAGTATATACATATGCTAGGAAATTCGATGGGTCTATTCGGAGCGATGAACGAAGGGATAAAAGCCTGTCTAAAGACAGAACCCGAATTACAACATTAGGGGATACTTCCAGTACTGGTCTTAGCAGTAGTGAATCAGACTTAGAAAAATCGACTAGAGAGGACGTAGGAGCAGGGTCCAGATCTTCGTCTTTTTTAAAGGAACTCAAGAGAATTCGGAGAGTACAATTTCAAACAGGGGGCAGGGATCGAGAACAGGAATTAAGAGAAGGAGAGGTAAGAAAGGAGGGGGTAATAGAACCTTCCGTAGAAGAGAGAAACAAAGATGGAGTAAGAACCAGGTCTCAATTACAGAGAGAAACTGTAATGAGAAAGTAGAAAATCTTATTGTTAATTTATCACACAAAATTCTCACCGAAAATGAAATTAGTGTTCTTAACAAAGGTTTGAGCTTTGCACCAACGCACAAATGGGATGATTTACAAGCAAAAGTAGATGTGAATAGATTTGCTAGAACTTTGAAACTGAAGAAATATTTTCATGACAAACCTGATCCTAAGCGAACCATTTGTATTGAGAACACTATTAGCAAGATGTCAATTAGAGAACTTAATGACATTGGTTGTCTAGTTAATTTGGATGATGAGACGAATTATGATATTGAGGATATTGCATCAGATTTGAATATAACAACAGACTGTAGTATACCCAGTAATCTGAAATCAAAATCTAAGTTTGTACCTCCTACAAAAGGAGAGAATGTCATTGATATCTTTACCAATCTTGTCATGAAGGACTTTGATAAGGAAGTGTACAGCAATAGCAAATGTAATTTGAATAAAGATGAATTTAAAGCATTGCAAAACCTGTGTAATGATAAAAGTATTATTGTAAGGCAGGCTGATAAAGGTGGGAACGTGGTGATTCTGGACCATAATGACCATCACAAGGAAGCTTTAAAACAACTTAGAGATTGTAAAAGCTATGGGAAAGCAGATCCAGTACAAATTACTAAAGCAAGAGAGACTATTAAAAATACACTTAGTACCTATCTAGATAAACAACTTATAGATAGAGATGAATTTAACTATTTGTTAGTGGATAAAGCTAAGACACCGATTATCTACTTTCTGCCTAAAATACATAAAGGAGGAAAAACGCCACCAGGATGACCCATAATATCGGGTATTGGTAGCATGACTGAGCACATATCGGAATACATCGATATGTTTTTGATGCCATTTGTAAAAACTTTGGTGTCTTATATCAAAGACACCAAAGATTTTTTGCGTCAAGTGGAGAATATTGACTGGGAGAAGGGATACATTCTTGTGACTATGGACGTTAATAGTCTGTACACAAGCATTAAACATGAAAAAGGAATTGAAGCGGTTAAATATTTTCTATACACAAAATCTGCCAGTTATTTACAACATTCTAACATGATCTTAGATTTTTTGAATCTAGTTCTATCAAATAACTTCTTCTACTATAGAGATGACTTATACCATCAGAAAACCGGGACCGCTATGGGTGCTAAGTTTGCACCATCATATGCGAACCTTTTTATGGGTCACTATGAAAGGGAGCATGCTTGGAAATCCAGTAATACTTTTGATGACAACATTGTCTATTGGGGCAGATTCATAGACGATATTTTTATGATTTGGAACGGGAGTGAAGATAAATTGAAACTCTTTCATAGTCATTTGAATACCAACAATCACAATATAACTGTCACTCTTGAGTATAGTACGGAAAAAATAGTCTTTTTAGACGTTGAAATGTATGTCAGTAAGGGACATTTAGAGTCAAGACTCTATCGGAAACCCACATCTACAAACTCTATTTTACATGCCAGGTCAGGACATCTCAAAAGGCAGATTGATAATATTCCGTATGGGGAATTTTTAAGAGCCAAAAGAAACTGTAGCAATGAGAGAGAATATCTGAACATCAGTAAAGATATTACTGAAAGATTCCTCAAAAGAGGATATGAGAAAAAGCTTGTAGATCGAGCTAGAAACAAAGAAGGTAAAGTAAAAAGAGACACATTACTATATGACAGACCTAGACTAGAAATGGACAAGAAAGAAGTGATCAGGTATATCACGACTTATAGTGATGGCAACAATAGAGTATTTAGATCACTCTGTAAACATTGGGAAGTACTAACGATCGATAAAGATATCGCTGATTTTTTGGGGGTCAAACCTAATATGGTGTATAAAAAAGCCCCCACACTAAGGAGCATTCTTAGTCCAAGTGATACGAGATCATATCCTGTACAAAACACTGATCATGATCAATGGTCACGAATTAGTCAACCAACACCAGGTTCATACAGATGCAGTCAGTGTATCTGTTGTAAACATGTCATAAATAAAAAGACAACCTTCAATGACTTTACTAACAAAAAAACGTATAAAATCAAATCCTTTATTAATTGCAATACAAGCTATTGCGTATATGTTATGACTTGTGTATGTAAAAAGATATATGTAGGTTCGTCAACGAGAAAGCTTAAAACAAGATGGATGGAACATTTGAGAGCAATAAAAAATTGTGACCCAAAATATCCGATGGCAGTTCATTTTAAAGAAAAGCATAGACGAAATGAACTGAACAATATTGAGTTAATGGGAATTGAGCAAGTCACTATTGATCGGAGAGGAGGTGATTTAGAAGCGAAACTGAGATCCAGGGAAACGTTTTGGATTAATAAACTACAAACGGTTAAGTTTGGTCTTAACATTGATAGAGAGATTTATACCCTTCTGATATAATATGGACTTTAAATGTCCCGTGATTAAATCTTTTTCACATATAACTTTTTTGATTTTGATTTATAAACTGTTTATTGATCCCGTACCTCTTGTGCATCAATAATTAATGTGTTAGATGAATGAACAATATTGAGGTATTCTTCTTTGATGGTGATCTCAAAACTTTATTATATTGGAATTATAACCCGGTCTTTTACTTCTTTTACTTCTTTTACTTTTTTACTTCTTTCCAAGAATTGTGTTGTATGATCTAACGTTTAATATGTTATCATTTTAATATGAAGTCAACCTATGAGATAGCTCACTTAACTAAAACCCCATACTATCGCATCTAGCAATACGGGGGTTCGAGTCCACCTCGAAGAGTCAAAAAAACAGACTTTTGATATACTTTTTATTTACAAATAAACATATAGATGGATCGAGTGTTGATATAATGGTACAAATTGGGAATAGATATCCTTATTCTTTACATTTAAAATATATAGATTGGGTAGCCACCATGTGCATTTCTTACTCTAATAATCGAGTAACAAATATTGGTAATAAATTCAAATAACCTATCCTTCTAATTACACATCTTGTTTACAAATAACATGATAGCTCACCTGGTCAGAAGATGTATACTCATGTGTTTACAGCGTTAGGAGTTCGAATCCCAATTTTAGATGCTAGGTATTGTTTTATTTTATTTTATTTTTCTCAAAAATATTATGTTACCATTTATTTTGTATTGATAAAAACAAGGCATATATGGGTTCGACTGATTAATGTTTTACAATCAAAATAATTTTACGTATTTACAGGCAATCCTGATAATGTATTGAAGTGAGGTGGCACTTTAAATATTTTCCCGCCGTTTTTCCTATCTACCAATTAGAGGAGGAGTATAAATAGAAGTAGGGTAACACCGTTTGGTTCACTTGCTGAACAGACGGATCGGGTTCTGGATGCTAATCGATTGAGCGGTAAGAAGGAATCCATGCGTACCCGCATTTGACTCTAACTGTGGGGATTTAAATATTGCTTGCTTAGATGAAGCTCTACTTTTGCTTGCTACTCTCAGAACTTATCTGATAGTAAATAGAAAGGTATTTGACCTGTGGTGATCTACTTTCAGTACTATCTTCATTATTTGCAGTGTTGTTCTATCTAGATGAACACTGCACTCATAACGCCGTATTAATTGTGCATAGATGGTCTGTAGTGAACATTGATAGTAGAGTGGAACCCAGTAGACAGCTTGGTATTACTTTTGTAACACAGGAATTATATCTGCAAGTCCAGGGTAATAAATTCAAATAACCTATCCTTCTAATTACACAGCTTGTTTACAAATAACATGATAGCTCACCTGGTCAGAAGATGTATACTCATGTGTTTACAGCGTTAGGAGTTTGAATCCCAATTTTAGATGCTAGGTATTGTTTTATTTGGAATTATATTTGCAAGTCCAGGGTGATCTAAAAGTTTGCTCTAAATTATTGTTTTTTAGATCTTATCATGGAGCGCTAAATATATAAATCTTCAATTTGACCGGATTCTAATTGACTAATATTGATTAGTGGAATTTGAACATAAATAAGGTGAGATTATTTTATTTTAGTTTGGTATAAATAAACGTGGGTCTAATCAGACAAGTCATTGAACATTGTATTAAATAATAGATTTATCCCTTAGGAACTGGTTTTAAAATAGGAAGCCTGATATAATTTGGAACAACATTGGAGCCACTCTAACAGAGATTACATAAGGAATCAAAAGGTACAATTTTTTTTCGTACATTAAACCGATTATTAGATCACATAGCTATTAAATACTCACATTTACAAAATTTCGAGCTTAGGCCAGTCCTCCATGAATCCCCCGAATTACTGAATTACCCAATTATCACTTTTCTCTTTCTTTCTCTTTTCACTCCTTTTTCCAACTCCTTTCTGTATTGAGTTATGGGGTACTGTTAAAATGTATAATGATGGAGTTCCTCTTTAATTTAATTTGAATATATTGATCTATACAATGTATGTGTAATTTGTATACAAACAAGTATGTATATATGAATAATACAAAGATGGAGTTCCTCTTTATTTGAATATTGATTTTTTTCAAAATGTGTGTAGTTTGTAAATGAAAAAGTATGTCCTTATGAGTTCTAAAGTATACTATTTTCTGTTTATGTGACAGCCCTGAAGAAGCGCAGTTGGCGCGAAACACGTGTTGGCACTTTGTGTGTTATTTTTGTGAACTTTGACTTCTGACGGAACAAGAATAAAAACGAATGAATAAGAAGACCTATCATCTGTTTCTGTTTTTGAATGTTAGACTTACATTGATCTCAGAAGAATCTGTGTTCAATATACTGTACTACACTGGTGGGGACCAGTGTCTGAGACTGTTTTAAGCGCCGGGCAATTGACCTGTAACCCACAATCTTTTTATTCTCAATCAATATTTACGGGTGCAAGGTGCTTTCTTGAAAGTGTTTCTATTTGCAATAATTTGTCTATTATGGCCAAACATTTTGATAAACGTGAGTGTTTAGCTAAAGATTTATTTTCAGGAGTGCTAGGAACAGGGAGTGGGGGTGGTAGAGAGACAAACAAAAAGAGTTTGAAAGATATGTTTATCAAATTGGAAAGAATTCATAGAAAAGAATCGGCCAAGTGGTGGGATGCTATGACCCTTAGAAAATATTTGGATGCTGAGAGAACACCTAGAGGTCTTAGAATTAATATTTTTCCAGCTATAGAAGACTTAGATGAACAAAAGGCTGAGAAATGGGAGGAAAGACTAAAAGCAACATCTAAGGATCCTATGATTATGCTCATTGAATTTGCAGAAGATGAGAGAAAGAAACTATTAGTTGAAATAGAGAACATTAAGAAAGAAATAGAGAGTTTAAATTGTCCAGAGAATACTCTTAAAAATTATGACATTCTAGATAAAATAATGGACTCCTATCAAGTGGAATTACAAGAAAAAAAGAGAATTACATTTGCTAGAGATGAAAGGGATTACAAGTATGGGAGAGTATATACATATGCTAGGAAATTCGATGGGTCTATTCGGAGCGATGAACGAAGGGATAAAAGCCTGTCTAAAGACAGAACCCGAATTACAACATTAGGGGATACTTCCAGTACTGGTCTTAGCAGTAGTGAATCAGACTTAGAAAAATCGACTAGAGAGGACGTAGGAGCAGGGTCCAGATCTTCGTCTTTTTTAAAGGAACTCAAGAGAATTCGGAGAGTACAATTTCAAACAGGGGTCAGGGATCGAGAACAGGAATTAAGAGAAGGAGAGGTAAGAAAGGAGGGGGTAATAGAACCTTCCGTAGAAGAGAGAAACAAAGATGGAGTAAGAACCAGGTCTCAATTACAGAGAGAAACTGTAATGAGAAAGTAGAAAATCTTATTGTTAATTTATCACACAAAATTCTCACCGAAAATGAAATTAGTGTTCTTAACAAAGGTTTGAGCTTTGCACCAACGCACAAATGGGATGATTTACAAGCAAAAGTAGATGTGAATAGATTTGCTAGAACTTTGAAACTGAAGAAATATTTTCATGACAAACCTGATCCTAAGCGAACCATTTGTATTGAGAACACTATTAGCAAGATGTCAATTAGAGAACTTAATGACATTGGTTGTCTAGTTAATTTGGATGATGAGACGAATTATGATATTGAGGATATTGCATCAGATTTGAATATAACAACAGACTGTAGTATACCCAGTAATCTGAAATCAAAATCTAAGTTTGTACCTCCTACAAAAGGAGAGAATGTCATTGATATCTTTACCAATCTTGTCATGAAGGACTTTGATAAGGAAGTGTACAGCAATAGCAAATGTAATTTGAATAAAGATGAATTTAAAGCATTGCAAAACCTGTGTAATGATAAAAGTATTATTGTAAGGCAGGCTGATAAAGGTGGGAACGTGGTGATTCTGGACCATAATGACCATCACAAGGAAGCTTTAAAACAACTTAGAGATTGTAAAAGCTATGGGAAAGCAGATCCAGTACAAATTACTAAAGCAAGAGAGACTATTAAAAATACACTTAGTACCTATCTAGATAAACAACTTATAGATAGAGATGAATTTAACTATTTGTTAGTGGATAAAGCTAAGACACCGATTATCTACTTTCTGCCTAAAATACATAAAGGAGGAAAAACGCCACCAGGATGACCCATAATATCGGGTATTGGTAGCATGACTGAGCACATATCGGAATACATCGATATGTTTTTGATGCCATTTGTAAAAACTTTGGTGTCTTATATCAAAGACACCAAAGATTTTTTGCGTCAAGTGGAGAATATTGACTGGGAGAAGGGATACATTCTTGTGACTATGGACGTTAATAGTCTGTACACAAGCATTAAACATGAAAAAGGAATTGAAGCGGTTAAATATTTTCTATACACAAAATCTGCCAGTTATTTACAACATTCTAACATGATCTTAGATTTTTTGAATCTAGTTCTATCAAATAACTTCTTCTACTATAGAGATGACTTATACCATCAGAAAACCGGGACCGCTATGGGTGCTAAGTTTGCACCATCATATGCGAACCTTTTTATGGGTCACTATGAAAGGGAGCATGCTTGGAAATCCAGTAATACTTTTGATGACAACATTGTCTATTGGGGCAGATTCATAGACGATATTTTTATGATTTGGAACGGGAGTGAAGATAAATTGAAACTCTTTCATAGTCATTTGAATACCAACAATCACAATATAACTGTCACTCTTGAGTATAGTACGGAAAAAATAGTCTTTTTAGACGTTGAAATGTATGTCAGTAAGGGACATTTAGAGTCAAGACTCTATCGGAAACCCACATCTACAAACTCTATTTTACATGCCAGGTCAGGACATCTCAAAAGGCAGATTGATAATATTCCGTATGGGGAATTTTTAAGAGCCAAAAGAAACTGTAGCAATGAGAGAGAATATCTGAACATCAGTAAAGATATTACTGAAAGATTCCTCAAAAGAGGATATGAGAAAAAGCTTTTAGATCGAGCTAGAAACAAAGAAGGTAAAGTAAAAAGAGACACATTACTATATGACAGACCTAGACTAGAAATGGACAAGAAAGAAGTGATCAGGTATATCACGACTTATAGTGATGGCAACAATAGAGTATTTAGATCACTCTGTAAACATTGGGAAGTACTAACGATCGATAAAGATATCGCTGATGTTTTGGGGGTCAAACCTAATATGGTGTATAAAAAAGCCCCCACACTAAGGAGCATTCTTAGTCCAAGTGATACGAGATCATATCCTGTACAAAACACTGATCATGATCAATGGTCACGAATTAGTCAACCAACACCAGGTTCATACAGATGCAGTCAGTGTATCTGTTGTAAACATGTCATAAATAAAAAGACAACCTTCAATGACTTTACTAACAAAAAAACGTATAAAATCAAATCCTTTATTAATTGCAATACAAGCTATTGCGTATATGTTATGACTTGTGTATGTAAAAAGATATATGTAGGTTCGTCAACGAGAAAGCTTAAAACAAGATGGATGGAACATTTGAGAGCAATAAAAAATTGTGACCCAAAATATCCGATGGCAGTTCATTTTAAAGAAAAGCATAGACGAAATGAACTGAACAATATTGAGTTAATGGGAATTGAGCAAGTCACTATTGATCGGAGAGGAGGTGATTTAGAAGCGAAACTGAGATCCAGGGAAACGTTTTGGATTAATAAACTACAAGCGGTTAAGTTTGGTCTTAACATTGATAGAGAGATTTATACCCTTCTGATATAATATGGACTTTAAATGTCCCGTGATTAAATCTTTTTCACATATAACTTTTTTGATTTTGATTTATAAACTGTTTATTGATCCCGTACCTCTTGTGCATCAATAATTAATGTGTTAGATGAATGAACAATATTGAGGTATTCTTCTTTGATGGTGATCTCAAAACTTTATTATATTGGAATTATAACCCGGTCTTTTACTTCTTTTACTTCTTTTACTTTTTTACTTCTTTCCAAGAATTGTGTTGTATGATCTAACGTTTAATATGTTATCATTTTAATATGAAGTCAACCTATGAGATAGCTCACTTAACTAAAACCCCATACTATCGCATCTAGCAATACGGGGGTTCGAGTCCACCTCGAAGAGTCAAAAAAACAGACTTTTGATATACTTTTTATTTACAAATAAACATATAGATGGATCGAGTGTTGATATAATGGTACAAATTGGGAATAGATATCCTTATTCTTTACATTTAAAATATATAGATTGGGTAGCCACCATGTGCATTTCTTACTCTAATAATCGAGTAACAAATATTGGTAATAAATTCAAATAACCTATCCTTCTAATTACACATCTTGTTTACAAATAACATGATAGCTCACCTGGTCAGAAGATGTATACTCATGTGTTTACAGCGTTAGGAGTTCGAATCCCAATTTTAGATGCTAGGTATTGTTTTATTTTATTTTATTTTTCTCAAAAATATTATGTTACCATTTATTTTGTATTGATAAAAACAAGGCATATATGGGTTCGACTGATTAATGTTTTACAATCAAAATTATTTTACGTATTTACAGGCAATCCTGATAATGTATTGAAGTGAGGTGGCACTTTAAATATTTTCCCGCCGTTTTTCCTATCTACCAATTAGAGGAGGAGTATAAATAGAAGTAGGGTAACACCGTTTGGTTCACTTGCTGAACAGACGGATCGGGTTCTGGATGCTAATCGATTGAGCGGTAAGAAGGAATCCATGCGCACCCGCATTTGACTCTAACTGTGGGGATTTAAATATTGCTTGCTTAGATGAAGCTCTACTTTTGCTTGCTACTCTCAGAACTTATCTGATAGTAAATAGAAAGGTATTTGACCTGTGGTGATCTACTTTCAGTACTATCTTCATTATTTGCAGTGTTGTTCTATCTAGATGAACACTGCACTCATAACGCCGTATTAATTGTGCATAGATGGTCTGTAGTGAACATTGATAGTAGAGTGGAACCCAGTAGACAGCTTGGTATTACTTTTGTAACACAGGAATTATATCTGCAAGTCCAGGGTAATAAATTCAAATAACCTATCCTTCTAATTACACAGCTTGTTTACAAATAACATGATAGCTCACCTGGTCAGAAGATGTATACTCATGTGTTTACAGCGTTAGGAGTTTGAATCCCAATTTTAGATGCTAGGTATTGTTTTATTTGGAATTATATTTGCAAGTCCAGGGTGATCTAAAAGTTTGCTCTAAATTATTGTTTTTTAGATCTTATCATGGAGCGCTAAATGTATAAATCTTCAATTTGACCGGATTCTAATTGACTAATATTGATTAGTGGAATTTGAACATAAATAAGGTGAGATTATTTTATTTTAGTTTGGTATAAATAAACGTGGGTCTAATCAGACAAGTCATTGAACATTGTATTAAATAATAGATTTATCCCTTAGGAACTGGTTTTAAAATAGGAAGCCTGATATAATTTGGAACAACATTGGAGCCACTCTAACAGAGATTACATAAGGAATCAAAAGGTACAATTTTTTTTCGTACATTAAACCGATTATTAGATCACATAGCTATTAAATACTCACATTTACAAAATTTCGAGCTTAGGCCAATCCTCCATGAATCCCCCGAATTACTGAATTACCCAATTATCACTTTTCTCTTTCTTTCTCTTTTCACTCCTTTTTCCAACTCCTTTCTGTATTGAGTTACGGGGTACTGTTAAAATGTATAATGATGGAGTTCCTCTTTAATTTAATTTGAATATATTGATCTATACAATGTATGTGTAATTTGTATACAAACAAGTATGTATATATGAATAATGCAAAGATGGAGTTCCTCTTTATTTGAATATTGATTTTTTTCAAAATGTGTGTAGTTTGTAAATAAAAAGTATGTCCTTATGAGTTCTAAAGTATACTATTTTCTGTTTATGTGACAGCCCTGAAGACGCGCAGTTGGCGCGAAACACGTGTTGGCACTTTGTGTGTTATTTTTGTGAACTTTGACTTCTGACGGAACAAGAATAAAAACGAATGAATAAGAAGTCCTATCATCTGTTTCTGTTTTTGAATGTTAGACTTACATTGATCTCAGAAGAATCTGTGTTCAATATACTGTACTACACTGGTGGGGACCAGTGTCTGAGACTGTTTTAAGCGCCGGGCAATTGACCTGTAACCCACAATCTTTTTATTCTCTCTGATGTGAACTTTTATTTTAAATGTACCACCGATGCTTATAATTGCAGCATAAGCGACACATGGGAAAAACTAGTTAACTGGCAAAAAGAGGGACTCATCACATGGCAGGAATACTGTTTTCTGAAAAAAGATTTCCCCAAATTACCTATTCTGTATTTACTCCCTAAAATACATAAAGAGCCACAGGTACCACCAGGGAGACCTATAGTATCGTCATTAGGTAATGTCAACGAGAACGTATCTAAATACGTTGACTTTTTTCTTAGGGAGTATGTCACCCAGTTACCCTCACATATTAGGGACACCAAAGACTTTCTGAATAAAATCTCAGACATCGTATGGGCAGAAGAATATCTGCTCATTGCCCTGGATGTGAGCTCATTATATACCATCATTGATCACACCCAGGGCATTGAAGCATGTCTTTACTTTCTCAAGGCAAGAAACATCTGCTATCTGGAACACACCAACATGTTAGCTGACATGATGAGTCTTTGTCTGAACAATAATATCTTCCTATTCAATGGTGAACTATACAAACAGGTCCGCGGCACGGCCATGGGAACGTGCTTCGCACCTAGTTTTGCGAACCTCTTCCTGGGTAAGTGGGAGGAGGAGCTTCGCGCCAACAGTGACATGGACTCAGACTTTGGGAAAGTCCTGGTGTGGTTGAGATACATTGACGATCTCTTCGTCATTTGGAAGGGCAATGAAGAGGAAGCTAGGAAATTCATTAGTAAACTCAACAACAACAGCTACAACATACATCTCACTTCAAACATAAGTAGTAATAAAATTGAATTCCTAGATACCGTCATCACAATACAGGATGGTAAAATGGTTTCAAGCCTGCACCGGAAGGAAACTTCCGGGAATAGCTTACTCCATGCCCATAGTGCTCATCCAGAGCCTCTTAAATGGAGCATCCCCTTTGGGGAGGTATTAAGGGCACGGAGAAATTGCAGCACGGAGGAAGATTTCCAGAAGGAACTGGGTACCGTACTAGGCAGATTCAGGGAGAGAGGGTACCCGGAATGGGTATTGAATAAAGCCAAAAATAAGATCAGTAAAATCAGCAGACCCCAAGCCTTAGATTACTCTACTAGGAAGGACCAAGATGTAATACCAACAAGGGTGATAACTACATTTAATCACGAATCCAAACAGGTCCAGAAAATGCTGGCTGACAATTGGAGAATCTTGAAATCAGATTCTATCATTTGTGGGACCATCAGTGATAGACCCCTGATAACATACAGGAGAGGGAGAAATTTGAAAGACATTTTGGTCAGAGGGGACATCACAGAAATACCCAATAGGAACTGTTTCAATCTCAAAGGTTTCTATCCATGTGGCCATTGCAAAGCCTGCAAATTTAGCCACATGGTGAAGGAATTCATGATTACGGGATCAAGACAGAATACAACTATCCCACAGTTCCTTACATGTAGTACAAACTATGTAGTGTATATTCTGGAATATCCGTGCAGACTCTGGTATGTTGGGAGTACAACTTGCATGGTTAAAAAGCGGATACAGGAACACCTTAGAGCCATAACCAACAAGGACCAGAACTATCCCATTGCACGACATTCCCAGGATATACACCAGTCCAATAACTCTCTTTTGAAGTACTTCGCCATAGAACAGGTGCATGTTTCCAAAAGGGGAGGAAACAGAGAATTAGCCCTGAGGAAGAGAGAATCTAAATGGATAATGGAGCTAGAGACTAAGTTTCCTGGGGGGCACAACATGGACGAGGAACTGGCAACACATTTGCATGATGACTGAACCTTGAATCATGTCCAGTGATTTTATCTGTCTTTTATCTGTCTTGAATATCCTCCTAATGTATGCCAGATCAAGTAATGTGCTAGTACATTTATGTGATTGTTCAATAATTCAGAGCTGTTTGTAATTTTAACCTATGTTCTTCTCACCATCCAGGAGGAAAGGAAGGGACCATTCACTTCTTCACGACACGGCACAGGTTCCCTACCCTTTTCTTCATGAGGATGACACCCCACTCTCCTGGAGATAAGAACTACACACTTTTTCATATTTTTCATATATTCATTTTTTTCCTTTGTTATGTAGCATGCACTTTTGTGACTTTGTTTTTCGCTAACTACCAAGTGGTTGTAATTTGGATGTGCTAACTGCTCCTAGCTTTTATTTACCATTTGGTATTTGAGCTATGCATTCGGTTTTTACGGGTGTATTTTGAATATGGGGCACTAGTCCTTTGACAATTCAAAGAATTGAGTTCGTAGTTTGAGAACAATATAGATGCATGCCAACACGTTAACAATAACAAATGCGGCACTAGTCCGCTTGACGCATATGTAGTATAAGTTCACATGGCTTCAGTAACCCTGGTTACAAGTAATTGTCCGTGAGTGGCAACATGCAATCGATAAAGTTGGTTGAAATACCCTCTAGCCTGCACCAACAGCTTGGTGTATCGCAAACTCGGAACATGATTCTGATAATATGATTTTGCACTAACTCAATTTCTTGTGAACAACTTCTTGTCAACATGTTTATGCATTACTAGAATTTACAGTTTAGTAATGTTGCTTATCAAGCTGATGTACAGTCTAAACTGCTCTAGCAAGGGAACATGTACATATTCATTCAAATGCATGAGGCTTTAAACCTGTTTAGAAATGGCGGCCGCATATACAGCTTAATGTGAGCAATATGTTAGCACCTCTTTTATGTTTACATATACCTATATGTACGCTTGTGAACCTCGCAAAAATCGTGTGACCAAGACACGAGTTGTGTCGAAACGCGTAGCGATTTGTAATTAAAAAACGACTGACCTTTGAGAGTGCGTTTTCGCTTCTTTATACTGGTATATATATATATATATATATATTCAATGAAAAAACCATAGGTTTCACACATGTTATAGTTAGCGGAAATTTTACTGATAAAAAACCAATGAAATTCCCCCGTTATAGTTAGTGCAGGCAACTATAACTCACGCGACCGCAATCCTCTGCTGATGCTAATACTGTATTTAGACACTTATTTGCCCATGTCTTCTTCCATACATTTTTAGCTATACATATATTACAAATATTTTTTTTTCATAAAGATACATATGTCATCAGCAGAAGATTGCGGTCGCATGAGTTATAGTTGCCTGCACTAACTATAACGGGGGAATTTCATTGGTTTTTTATCAGTAAAATTTCTGCTAACTATAACATGTGTGAAACCTATGGTTTTTTCAGTGAATTTGCAAGGTTTTTTAAATGCTAATTCCTAACTATAACGTGTGTCAAACCTATGGTTTTTTCAGTGAATTTGTACGGTTTTTTAAATGCTAAGTTACTTTACGCCATTTGTGGCGTGCGCGGCCACTTAACGCAGTTCGTTCCGTGCGCGCACGGTGGGCACGCGGTGCGATGACAAAGCAAGAAAGCACGTCAACAAATCTGTTTCTGCTTTCCTCCGTGACTATGGTATGGGTGCCATTTACCACAACAACTTGCGTTATGACATGCAAGACATTTATAGAGGAGATGGTGTGCACTTCAATGATGAAGGGAACAGAGTCTTCCTCTTGAACCTTAGACTCTGCATCGGTACTTACGTGTAGGTACCACTAAAAAATCATTTCATAAACACAACGGCTCTTTTTAGAGCCCCCTAATATCTCAACACTTAAATCTGATTTTCATTTTATTTTTTTTATTTTTTCTACCGTACGCTTACCGTAAGCTTACCGTACGCGTACCCCGTGATTTTTTTTAAAATCAATAAATGTTTTCTTTGTACTTTACAGTCCTTCTTTGACCCCCTCACAAATGTAAGGGGGTCTGTAACTCTCCTCATTGCCCCCTTTTCTTGTTTTCACTCTTTTTTTTCTGAGTGAAATACACAAAATGGCGGCCGCCGCTTCCTGGTTTCGGCCGATTCGAATGTTTACTAAGATCTAAGAGCCAATCAGAATCGCGCTCGCGCACGCCACCGTACGCTTACGGTAAGCGTACGGTAAGCGTACCGTAAGCGGGCTCAGATATATATATTGATTTATATTTATTTATTGATTTTCTCAATGCAATTTCCATAGGAAACTTTAGACAAGGCCACAGGTCAAACTGCTGAATGGAATTACGCCAAATTTGGCAGGGAGAAAGGTCTTGGTGCAGAAAGCATGCTTTTGTTTAAATGGTGTAAATCTGTTCAGTAGTTTTTGAGAAATATCAAATTTGACTGATATAGATATTTGGGAACTCCGACATCTGATTGGCTGAGGGGTTACGAGCACGAGCTTGCAGCTGATTGGCTGTGAATGGTTAAAACTAGGAAGTGTTTACAGCCATTTTGTGATTCAGTCCGTCAGCTCGCATCTCTCTGTCTACAAGCCATCGGGTCCGTAGTTCTACCTCTGTGAGGCAACACTGAAAATATACAGCAGCTCTGTCTGTGCGAGATACCCCTTTCACAGTCCCTCTCCCCACATCACTGGCTCACGGCTCACTCCCCACATCACAGGAAACCAGGACCTCAGTATGTTGTGGTGTTCCAAAAACACACCTCAGTGCACAGAAACACCTATCCGGCTAGCTATAGTATCTCATTCATTCTCCGTACTACAGCGGAGCTACAAATGATTAGATATACTAGAACAATTCAACTCACTTCCTCTCAGAATTCGTGGGAACAAGACACACTTTCACTTAGACACTCATACCTGTTCACAATGTGAGTAACCAGAGACTTTCTTTAGTTTAAAATGTTTTTTTCAACTAACAAACTCTGTAATGTAGTACACGTGCTAAGGTGAGCAAATAAATGCATGTAAACAATACAATCAGCATAGTTACAATTGCATAAAGTAGGAATGGGGAAAGCATATTATAATGTCAGTGGATGAAGCCAAATAGCGCTTACCACCCTCCCCATGCTACGAGCTATGTTTATTATATCAGTGGACGACCTCTGACTCATTCGTTCTCCGTACTACAGCGGAGCTACCAAGGATTAGATATCCTAGAACAATGTGACTCAGGTCCTCTCAGAATTCGTGGGAACAAGACACTCTTTCACTTAGACACTCATACCTGTTCACAATGTGAGTAACCAGAGACTTTGTAAAGTTTGAAATGTTTATTTCAACTAACAAGCTCTGTAATGTAGTACACGTGCTAAGGTGAGGAAAGAAATGCATGTAAACAATACAATCAGCATAGTTTCAATTGCATAAAGTATGAATGGGGAAAGTATAGTATAATGTCAGTGGATTAAGCCATATAGCGCTTACCAACCCCCCGTGCTACAAGCTATGTTTATTATATCAGTGGAAGACATCTGGGCTTGGACAGCAGAACCACCTACCTCAAGTTCTATATGATAGGATTTACATCTCTTCCTCGGGAAAGATTGTTCTCCAAGTGTGTGTAATTTGCATCCTGTGCAATATTAAATGCACTAGAAATTTCAGAAGCGGAGTTCTGTTCCATGTTATGTCTATATGTGCATGGGACGGGCCAAAGTTGAACAACCAGCATTGTTGTTTTCTGCTCTTGAACACGGCGTACAGACGAGGACTCAGTGCACAGCGGAAATAGTGAAGGGCAGACAGTTCCCATGCGAAGCAGCGAAAACAGAAGTGTTTAGGAGAACCAATGCATTTACAGTTGTGTGGAAAAAGCGGGTAAAATGGCTGTGATGCAAGGAACAAACCCATTCTAACTTAGCAACTTTCGTTGGCACCTCCTAACCCCCACGACACCCTCCCCTTCGGGCAGTCCTACGCACAGTGAGCAAAGTAGAACACAGAGTCTAAAAAGTCTGGGCCAAGAATAGCAGATATCCAATATAGGAAAATGAAGTAGCCGAAGAATGTCAACAAGGTCGAAAAGAGAATAATTGTAATAATACCATGGTGAGAGAGAGAAAAAAAAAATGTGGTACCGCGAAATTAATCCATCAGTGTGTAAGAGCAGTAAGTTGCAACAACTTCCAACAAGAAATCATTATTTTCATCTGAAAAAGTAGACGCCATCCAATTCAGCAATTCGAAGGAGCAAACGTGCTCATTGATTATCGGTGCTTCCAGCACCATAGCAGGGCAACGTGCGTGGTACTCGATGGAACTCCGTTGCAGGAAATCATGTGCAGCCGTACATACATCCCACTGAGTTAGCACACCAAGTGCAGCAGCACATGACATGAAACCAATACCGGAACATTCGCGCTCATGATTCACCAAAGCGTTCATAATTAAAGCAAAATCCGGGTCAGGCGACGCTGTGTTTGTGAGGCAAAGATCCAACGCCCATTGGAAGGGACAGGAAATGCATGAGAACACTGGCTGGATGCAAGTATACCAGGGATAGCGGAAAGACAAATTGTAAGCCACGCTGAGAGTGGCCAGCAGCAAGGTACCATAACTGTCAAGCATGCGGTTGCAAATTAGCTGTAGTAGGGCTGGGTTGTGAACGAGCACAGGTAGAGCAGCCATTTCTGAGCATGCAGATCAAGAGGAAAAGTTCAGCAGCCAAAGCTAGTCGAAGTGGCAACACGCCGAAAACACTAGAGAAAATAGAATGAATGAAAGCAGGGATCACACCAAAAATAGTTTGAAAAGACGTTGCAAGGGTGGATCCCACAAGCTTAAAAAAATGTGCCTACCCTGCCGTATGCGAAGCATTGAAAATAAAATGAATTAGCTCACCAAAATGTTGTGGGAGATCAGTGTTTAAAAGATTATGAACTTCTGTTCTCGTGTTGGCCACCTGCAGGACATAAGTCTCACGGGCAGAAGTGAGAGAAACTTCTTTCAGGGACAATAAGGCTCATATTCGGCTCAGCTTGTCGAACTCTGCCTTCAAGGTCGGAAAGGAAGGCCAAATCGAGGTATCGAAACTCCCCTGTGAGGGAGGAAACAGCATGTTTTTACAGCAAACTACACGTTTTGACACAGTTACAATGTACGGAATACCTTTTAAGATGCTGCCGCATTTTTCATTATTCAAGAGAAAATAACTGCCATTACACAACATTGTTTTGTCTGTTGTTGATATTGTACAGGATGATGTATCTGTGTTATATCATGGTCAGAACCAATTGCGGCTCGAGGCTATGCCGTTAGAAACCAGTCCATTGGCTCACAGCTCTGCACCAGCAAGCCGTCGGGCCCGCAGCTTTACCTCTGTGAGCCAGCCAGTTAGCTCGTAGCTGTGTCTCTGCTAGCAGGCCCGTCGGCCTGTTGCTCTCCCTCTGCGAGTCAGACCACAGCTGTCCCTCTGCGAGCCAGTACGCTGCTGTGCCTTTGCGAGCTGACGGCCCGTAGCTCTCCCTCTGCAAGCCGATATATATATTTACTGAAAAAAACATACTTTTTACAGATGTTATAGTTAGAAATTTGCATTTAGAAAACCATTGAAATTCACTGAAAAAAACATAGATTTCACGGGTCTTATAGTTAGCTGGACATTTCACACGTACAAAACCAGAGAAATTCCACCATTATAGTTAGTTCAGTTAACTATAACTCGCGCCCCCGCAATGCACTGCTCATGATGTCACACATTACATCATTCATGGCATGGTCAGTGACATCACTGATGAAATCATCCAGAGATTGTGTGTTTCTGTAAAGTTTAAATATGTTTTATATATACACCAAGGTGTATTGAAGAATGAGTGGGTGTGTAAGTGTCTGGATGGACGATTTAGCAGGTGTGTGACTGATTGTATAAGTGAGTGATTAAACGTGTCTTACCGAATGCCTCGGTTAGTGACTAAACTGTGTGAATGCCTCTATCAGTCTGTCGGTTGTTGTGTAAACTTCTGCATGGATTGGTTAGTAGGTACATGAGTGTCTAAATGGGTTATTGTTTGTTTGCCTGAGTATTTGTATGGGAGACTGAGTGTGTGTGTGGGTGGGTGGGAAGTATGCATAGATGTGTGAATGGTTGATTCACTGGGTGTATGGGTTCAAGAGTGCATATGGAAACAGCTGTATGGGTGGGTGAGTGTCTGTATGACTGTGTTGGTGAGTGAATAGAAGTCTCAGTGGTACATGTCCAAGTAACCTCATACGTTAAATGCAGTATATGTGAGTGATGGTGTATATAAACAACTATATGTGAGAGTGAGTGATTCTGACATTGGCTGTATGGTTGAGTGTGTACTTGTATCAGTGATTATATAAGAGAGTAAGTATGCGTTACTATCTGTATGAATAAGTGAGGTGGTGTGTATATAATTTTATAGGTGAGTAAATGGGACTGTATTAGATTCTTTGCATGACTAAGTGGGTGTGTGAGTAACTGCATGGATGAGTAGCGGTGAGTGATTGTCTGTATAGGTGTATGAGTGCATATGATAGTATTGTATTTATGAGTAACTGTGTGTATGAGTGATTGTATGAATGAATATGTACTTGTGTGTGCCTAGAGCTAGCTATCAGTGAGTGCGTATGTAGTAACTGGTATTGGTGTGTTGACAATTTCGAAAATGGTTGTCTGTATTTTACAGTGGATGTATCAAAGGTTATATCAGACTGTGAAGAGGTGCATCAGATTTTCACGTGGAGGATGTCATCAGTGATGTCATTTGAGATGTCATCCGAGATGTCATAAGTGATGTCACTGACCATGTTTAACCACAAAGACCCCAGATGAGACCTAGGGAAGAGAACTAGAGGCAAGGGGCACTAGGAGAAGGCAGCCTCCAATCAATGATGTTTAACACAAAAAGAGCTGCTCCCAGTATGGTTTCCTGAGTGATACAGTGTTATTTTGTGAGTGAAGGCATCTCACAAAAAGTAAAAGACAGGTCTCACACACCACCTGGTGTCATGCTTCATCATTGACCAGTCCTCGCCCTCTAAAAACTTGGTTTGATAGAGGGCGGGCATACACCTGATGACAGGGATGCACTTCTAAAGCTAAGTGGGGGCCCCTTACAAAACAAAGAGTGAGGTTTAAAAAGCCATTACAGATGTCAAACTTTTTTAATGTAACTGGCATCTGTATGGTGTTTAAAATAAATGATCACTGTGTTAGGGATTCTATTGTTCCCCCACCGTGATGTAAGTGGTCGACATGTTTCTGCCTATTGGCCCAGAAGGGTCAGTGGCATTCATCAGGTCCTATGTTACTCAATTGGGCTCGACCCTTACCGTGCTATGATGGCAGGGTTCCACTGAGTTGGGTGATCACTATTACACTCCACCGATGTGCGGCTAATTAATTCAAGCCTGTATAGAAAGAAAACAGAGTGAAATCCAAAAAGTAGCAACATGTTCACAGGTATTGTGAAGGTCATCCAGTCAGCCACATACCCATGCAAAACATAGTGAGTTGCTATAACATGGAAAGTTCCAAGAATACACGACCATTATATCCATAGTGGTTGTGTATTCTTGGAACTTTCCATGGTTCCCGGATACTTGGTGACATCTATTGATTCTCCTGGATTTTTTTCCCTTTTTTTTTCTTTTTTATCCTCAAATACAGAGCTTGACCTAAGGGGTCTCTACCTCACCCTCTTATGGGGCTAGTAGGTCCCATTTGATAGGGTAAGCATGGAGGATTTCATTTCCCACTAAGTATTAAGTGCACAGATGAATGACACAGTCCGTTGCACTTATAGCCACTCACTCTTTTTTGTAAAGGGCCCCACTTAGCTTTATAAGTGCATCCCTGTCATCAGGTGTATGCCCGCATAAACATGTCACTGACCATGCCATGAATGATGTAATATGTGATGTCATGAGCAGTACATTGCGGGGGCGCGAGTTATAGTTAGCTGAGCTAACTGTAACAACGGAATTTCTCTGGTTTTGTACGTGTGAAATGTCCAGCTAACTATGACGCCCCTGAAACCTATGTTTTTTTCAGTGAATATATATATATATATATATATATATATTCACTGAAAAAACCATGGGTTTCACACACGTTATAGTTAGGAATTAGCATTTAAAAAACCTTTGAAATTCAGTGAAAAAACCATAGGTTTCACACACGTTATAGTTAGGAATTAGCATTTAAAAAACCTTAGAAATTCAGTGAAAAAACCATAGGTTTCACACATGTTATAGTTAGCTGGACATTTTACTCGTAAAAAACCAATGAAATTGCCCCGTTATAGTTAGTTCAGCTAACTATAACTCGCGCGCCCGCAATGCACTGCTGATGACGTCACATATTACATCACTCATGACATGGTCAGTGACATCACTCATGACATCACTGATGACATCTCAAATGACATCACTGATGACATCACTGATGACATCATCCAGTGAATGTGTGTTTTTCTGAAAATTAAATATGTTTTATATATGTATATCTCAAGGTCGATGGAAGAATAAATGGGTATATAAGTGTCTAAATGGATGATTTGTTTTTGAAAAATTGATTGTGTAACTGACTGATTAAGTGTATCATAGTGAATACATGGCTTAGTGAGTAATGTTTAAATATGTAAATATCTGTATCAGTCTCTCACTTTGTGTATAAGTGGCTGCATGGGTTGGTGAGTAGCTACATGGGTGTCTATATAGGTTATTAGTTGGTTTTTTGAGTATCAGTCTGAGTGTCTGC
This sequence comes from Triturus cristatus, assembly GCF_964204655.1. NCBI lineage: Eukaryota > Metazoa > Chordata > Amphibia > Caudata > Salamandridae > Triturus > Triturus cristatus. Next base: position 674,956,690 of record NC_140587.1, read on the forward strand.
ATGGTTCGGTGGGGGGTATTACGTAGAGCATAGGTGCATGAATGAGTGACTCACTGTTTGTATGGGTTGAACACAGCATGTGTGCAGGACTGTATGGGTGGATGAGTGTGTGTATGGGTGTGTTAGTGAGTGAATGACTGTCTCAATAGTGTCTTTATGAGTAACTACATATGTTTTAAACTAGTATATGTGACTATTGGTGTATATATGTGAGTATATGTGAGAGTGAGAGATTGAAAGAGTTCCTGTATGAATAAGTATGTGTTTCTATAAGTGATTGTTTAAAAGACTAAGTATGTGTAAGTTTCCGTAGAAGTAAGTGTGGTGGTGTGTGTATAACTGTATATGCAAGTAAATGTATGTTTGATTCTTTGTTAGCATGAGTGACTATGTGTGTGAGTAACTCTATGGATGAGTGGCATTGTGTAACAGGATGTATAGGTGTATGAGTACATATGATGAGTGAGTACATGTATGAGTGACTGAATTGGACTGTTGGTGAATGAGTGGATGTGTATGTGGATCTTAGAATTACTGAAAAGGTTGTTTTAACTGGTATTGGTATGTCCATTGTTTTGAACATTGTAGTTTCTATTTTTGAATGTGTGTGTCAAAGGTTATATTAGGGGAAGAGGAGGTCTGCCACTCTATCACAAGGATGATGTCATCAGTGATGTCATCAGTGATGTCATTTGAGATGTCATCAGTGATGTCATGAGTGATGTCACTGACCATGTCATGAGTGATGTAATATGTGACGTCATCAGCAGTGCATTGCGGGCGCGCGAGTTATAGTTAGCTGAACTAACTATAACGGGGCAATTTCATTGGTTTTTTACGAGTAAAATGTCCAGCTAACTATAACATGTGTGAAACCTATGGTTTTTTCACTGAATTTCTAAGGTTTTTTAAATGCTAATTCCTAACTATAACGTGTGTGAAACCTATGGTTTTTTCACTGAATTTCAAAGGTTTTTTAAATGCTAATTCCTAACTATAACGTGTGTGAAACCCATGGTTTTTTCAGTGAATTTGCAAGGTTTTTTAAATGCTAATTTTTTTTTTATTCTTCAATTTTTTCAAACATATTTTTAATTTAATTTTCTTACCTTTTATAAAGACTATGCTTTAATTTTTAAAATCCTTAAATATTTTTTTTTAATATATTTTTTAAAATAAACATGTAAAATTTATTTCCAGTTCTTTTTTTTTTTTTTATTTCTTTTTAGTACGCGTACCGTAAGCTCACGGTAAGCGTACGGTTTACGCAACGTCCGTAATCTATCTACGCTGCTTGCGTATAGTTACGCACTTTGCGTAGCCGCGCGTACTGCGCGTGGGACACGTGCACGCTTACGCCACACGCGCACGTTACGTGGAAGTGCCGGGGAGTGACTGTTATGCGCATGCGCGCAAGCGCGTGTCTTTTTTACGCGCACGCGTACTTTTTGCCGTAAGCGTACCGTAAGCGTACCGTAAGCGTACGGTAGGTCATGTGATCTTGAAACACAACTTTTGATTGGTTGAAACTACTTTCAGTTCTAGAACTCTCCTACACCACACCCATTCCCCTCATTTCTGCTTGTGATCCCTTGGGAGAAGGAGCTGGTTTGTCTTTGGGATACGATGGCAGAACAGCAGAGCTCTTCTGAGAGTGAGGCTAGCACTAGCAGCACTGTCTTGAGGCAGAGATCGAGGAAACAAAAGCCTTCTTATGTTTGGGATTATTTTACTTTGCCAGAAGGCCAGCAAAAGGTGAATGCACCCTTAGTTACTTGCAAGCTGTGTCAGCGTGTACTTTCTAGAGGTAATCCTAACAGGAAGTATTCCTTTGGGAATCACACCATGAAGAGACACCTCCAGGATGTACACAGAAGGACACATGGTCATCTTTTTGGAGGTAACTCTTCAGAAAGACGAGCCAGTACATCCACAGCAGCTCAGCCTGGACCATCACCTGCAGGGCTTACTCCTTCTTCTGCAGGTCAGGTGAGCCCTTCATCTGTGGGGGGAGAATCTCCTTTTGCTGGCCCTCTGGAAATGAACCCTCGATTTCGGAAGGTTGATATTCATTGCACATTTTGTAAAGATCTAATTTGCCATAGGGAGACCAGTGTTTCCCTAGTGAACAACAAAATAGATCAGCACATTTGTCGCTTTGAATAATTTTCCCATGCTTCCTTTCCTCTGTCCCTGCATGAACACAACGGTTCTTTTAAGAGCCAACCTTATCTTTCATCTTTTTTTTACATACTTTTCAGATTTTTTAAAAAGCCCATGTCCAGAGTGCTACACTCCAGCAAGGGCAACCAGCCTTAGTGAAGCTCAATGTATTTGCATTACAGACTTAAACCTGAAAACCCCACTCGCTTCTAAATACTGTGCATGACTATACATGGCAAGCACATGGGTGTGTGCTAAGACTCTGCTTCTTCCCCCAAAAATTCGCTCCCCCTTTCCATCTAATGCAACTGTGAAATCACCAGAGCAAGACGCAATAAATCTCTGCCTATAATTCTTCTATGCACACAGAGTCATGTTTTCACATTAGTCCCAAAACGAAATTTCTTTGCCAATTTGAAAGCACACTTACTGCTCTTTTTTTTTTTCGGGGCAAGTGTAAATCACTTTTACAGACTGACACATTATGAAACCACCATGTGTAACTACAACAAAAACAATTCCCATTTCTATTATTCATTTCTTAAGTTACCACATACATCCCCTCTCAAACTGTAAACTCACCTTTAAAATTAGTTAGTAGTGAAAGAAATGTGACACTCAAACAGCAGATTATCAGAGCCAGGATCTCTGTTGTGTTCACCTCTCTCCTCTCAGCAGAACCAGATAATGGCAAACTTTCCCTCTATTGTTCCACACATATACATGTAAGTTTCAAATCTCAGTGCTTCCCCCTTTTTTTCAAATGTAATCACACATTTCTATTGGTTGAAAACCAACCCTTTTCCAAAAGTACCCTTCCCCCAACTTGACTTCTGCCTAGTACCCTTCCCCCAACTTGACTTCTGCCTGCTACCATAGCAACAGCTCATGGAACACTGCTGTGTAGAGTTAGGTCAGAAGTTCGACACACAATGTTTCAATTCCACAGAGCAAGAGTGCTTGACTTTTCAAACCTTACAGCAAATCCATAGTACTGTTCTTTGGTTACACATTTTTTTGTACCAATACAAAACATGCTTCTATTAATTTACACATACAGCCTAGTTTTTATTCTAGAATGGTATGAAACAGCCAATCAGTTCTTTTTGTTTTGAAAAAAATATGTATGCCTCCATTTCCAAACTGTCTTTCTTTTCATATTGCCATTCTACTGAAAGACACCTCCTGAGTGCATCCAGTTCTCCTTTGAAGATGTTCACAGTGTGGATTGTAGGGCACAGCTATGTCTTCTGGAGTGAAAAGTTTGCAGAGAAAACAGGTATGGTGAGAGACCTTGCTTTGCCAAATGTAGACATTAAATGGATTGGTCAGAGAGGGTTAAAGTGGCACCAATTGATGCCATTGGTGAAATCCTTCATTCAAATCCAACACCCTGACCTCATAATAGTGCACTGTGGTGGCAATGACCTAGGCACTTTGACTGGGGTAGGTCTGGAAATGCTTATGAAGGACACCTTTGCACAACTGTTTACACTTTTCCCTAAAACTGCCTTTGTGTTTTCCAACATATGCCAAAGGCAAAAATGGAACTGGTCCAATCATTTCTGTCCGCAGATTGACAAAGCAAGAAAGCACGTCAACAAATCTGTTTCTGCTTTCCTCCGTGACTATGGTATGGGTGCCATTTACCACAACAACTTGCGTTATGACATGCAAGACATTTATAGAGGAGATGGTGTGCACTTCAATGATGAAGGGAACAGAGTCTTCCTCTTGAACCTTAGACTCTGCATCGGTACTTACTTGTAGGTACCACTAAAAAAATGACTTCATAAACACAACAGCTCTTTTTAGAGCTCCCTAATTTCTAAACTCTTAAATCTGCTTTTCATTTATTTATTTTTATTTTTTTTACCGTACGCTTACCGTAAGCTTACGGTACGCGTACCCCGTGATTTTTTTTAAAATCAATAAATGTTTTTTTTGTACTTTTCTGTCCTTCTTTGACCCCCTTACAAATGTTAGGGGGTCTGTAACTCTCCTCATTGCCCCCTTTCCTTGTTTTCTCTGTTTTTTTTCTGAGTGAAACACACAAAATGGCGGCCGCCGCTTCCTGGTTTCGGCCGATTCGAATGTTTACTAAGATCTATGGGCCAATCAGAATCTCCTTCGCGCACGCCATGTTTCTTCCGTACGCTTACCGTAAGCTTACCGTACGCGTACCCCGTGATTTTTTTTAAAAATCAATAAATGTTTGTTTTGTACTTTACAGTCCTTCTTTGACCCCCTCACAAATGTAAGGGGGTCTGTAACTCTCCTCATTGCCCCCTTTTCTTGTTTTCACTCTTTTTTTTTCAGAGTGAAACACAGAAAATGGCGGCCGCCGCTTCCTGGTTTCGGCCGATTCGAATGTTTACTAAGATCTAAGAGCCAATCAGAATCGCGCTCGCGCACGCCACCGTACGCTTACCGTAAGCGTACGGTAAGCGTACCGTAAGCGGGCTCAGATATATATATTGATTTAAAGGCTATTTTCTCAGAATCTACTGAACAGATTTACACCAAACCTACAAAAGGCACTTCCTTGACCTAGGGACTACCTCTCTGCCAAATTTTGAGTAATTCTGTTCAGCCGTTCGGGCTGTAGCTCGTTCTAAAGGTCCTATGGAAAAATGCATGGGAAAACGTGTTTTGGGACCCCCCTTTTATCTCAGCCCCCGCTTGACGGATCCCCCCGAGACTTTCAGGGTAGGAGCGGAGCGTAGCGCCCCACCTATTTTGAGAAATTCGCGAGGATTCGTCGACCGGCGCCAAAGTTATTCAAAATAGAATGTTGAGGTTTTCCTATGGAAACGTGGTCCTAACTATAACTACCTACTGGCGACCGCCAGTAGGTAATATATATATATATATATATATATATATATATATATATATATATATATATATATATATATATATATATATATATATATATATATATATATATCCAAAACACAGTATTCCACCTGGGGCCAGCAGAACTCGCGGCGGGTGCAACCGGGAAGTGGTGGTGGAAACCACTTATTACACAGCAAAAACAAGGAGTCCATGGTACTCCCAAGGTCCGGTGCACTCACGGGGTATGTGTCGGCTATAAAACATCCGCAGACGCGTTTCTGGCTCTTGCCGTCATCAGTGCGGAAAAGCCGTCAATAAAAACATCCCCTCGCCTGCCGCTGTTAGAACGAAAACTCTGTGAGTGTCCCAGATATGGTGAAGCACTCTAGCTTTGTATAAGCCACAACCTGATTAGGTCAACAGAGTCCGTAAGCGGCGGTTCAGCAGCCCAAATTGAATCCAAAACACAGTATTCCACCTGGGGCCAGCCAAACTCGCGGCGGGTGCAACCGGGAAGTGGTGGTGGAAACCACTTATTACACAGCAAAAACAAGGAGTTCATGGTACTCCCAAGGTCGGGTGCACTCACGGGGTATTTGTCGGCTATAAAACATCCGCAGACGCGTTTCTGGCTCTTGCCGTCATCAGTGCGGAATAGCCGTCAATAAAAACATCCCCTCGCCTGCCGCTGTTAGAACGAAAACTCTGTGAGTGTCCCACATATGGTGAAGCACTCTAGCTTTGTATAAGCCATCTGATTAGGTCAACAGAGCCCATAAGCGGCGGTTCAGCAGCCCAAATTGAATCCAAAACACAGTATTCCACCTGGGGCCAGCCAAACTCGCAGCGGGTGCAACCGGGAAGTGGTGGTGGAAACCACTTATTACACAGCAAAAACAAGGAGTTCATGGTACTCCCAAGGTCCGGTGCACTCACGGGGTATGTGTCGGCTATAAAACATCCGCAGACGCGTTTCTGGCTCTTGCCGTCATCAGTGCGGAAAAGCCGTCAATAAAAACATCCCCTCGTCTGCCGCTGTTAGAACAAAAACTCTGTGAGTGTCCCACATATGGTGAAGCACTCTAGCTTTGTATAAGCCACAACCTGATTAGGTCAACAGAGTCCGTAAGCGGCGATTCAGCAGCCCAAATTGAATTCAAAACACAGTATTCCACCTGGGGCCAGCCAAACTCGCGGCGGGTGCAACCGGGAAGTGGTGGTGGAAACCACTTATTACACAGCAAAAACAAGGAGTTCATGGTACTCCCAAGGTCGGGTGCACTCACGGGGTATGTGTCAGCTATAAAACATCCGCAGACGCGTTTCTGGCTCTTGCCGTCATCAGTGCGGAATAGCCGTCAATAAAAACATCCCCTCGCCTGCCGCTGTTAGAACGAAAACTCTGTGAGTGTCCCATATATGGTGAAGCACTCTAGCTTTGTATAAGCCACAACCTGATTAGGTCAACAGAGTCCGTAAGCGGCGATTCAGCAGCCCAAATTGAATTCCAAACACAGTATTCCACCTGGGGCCAGCCAAACTCGCGGCGGGTGCAACCGGGAAGTGGTGGTGGAAACCACTTATTACACAGCAAAAACAAGGAGTTCATGGTACTCCCAAGGTCGGGTGCACTCACGGGGTATGTGTCAGCTATAAAACATCCGCAGACGCGTTTCTGGCTCTTGCCGTCATCAGTGCGGAATAGCCGTCAATAAAAACATCCCCTCGCCTGCCGCTGTTAGAACGAAAACTCTGTGAGTGTCCCAGATATGGTGAAGCACTCTAGCTTTGTATAAGCCACAGCCTGATTAGGTCAACAGAGTATGTAAGCGGCGGTTCAGCAGCCCAAATTGAATCCAAAACACAGTATTCCACCTGGGGCCAGCAGAACTTGTGGCGGGTGCAACCGGGAAATGGTGGTGGAAACCACTTATTACACAGCAAAAACAAGGAGTTCATGGTACTCCCAAGGTCCAGTGCACTCACGGGGTATGTGTCGGCTATAAAACATCCGCAGACGCGTTTCTGGCTCTTGCCGTCATCAGTGCGGAAAAGCCGTCAATAAAAACGTCCCCTCACCTGCCGCTGTTAGAACGAAAACTCTGTGAGTGTCCCACATATGGTGAAGCACTCTAGCTTTGTATAAGCCATCTGATTAGGTCAACAGAGCCCATAAGCGGCGGTTCAGCAGCCCAAATTGAATCCAAAACACAGTATTCCACCTGGGGCCAGCCGAACTCGCAGCGGGTGCAACCGGGAAGTGGTGGTGGAAACCACTTATTACACAGCAAAAACAAGGAGTTCATGGTACTCCCAAGGTCCGGTGCACTCACGGGGTATGTGCCGGCTATAAAACATCCGCAGACGCGTTTCTGGCTCTTGCCGTCATCAGTGCGGAAAAGCCGTCAATAAAAACATCCCCTTGCCTGCCGCTGTTAGAACAAAAACTCTGTGAGTGTCCCACATATGGTGAAGCACTCTAGCTTTGTATAAGCCACAACCTGATTAGGTCAACAGAGTCCGTAAGCGGCGATTCAGCAGCCCAAATTGAATTCAAAACACAGTATTCCACCTGGGGCCAGCCAAACTCGCGGCGGGTGCAACCGGGAAGTGGTGGTGGAAACCACTTATTACACAGCAAAAACAAGGAGTTCATGGTACTCCCAAGGTCGGGTGCACTCACGGGGTATGTGTCAGCTATAAAACATCCGCAGACGCGTTTCTGGCTCTTGCCGTCATCAGTGCGGAATAGCCGTCAATAAAAACATCCCCTCGCCTGCCGCTGTTAGAACGAAAACTCTGTGAGTGTCCCAGATATGGTGAAGCACTCTAGCTTTGTATAAGCCACAGCCTGATTAGGTCAACAGAGTATGTAAGCGGCGGTTCAGCAGCCCAAATTGAATCCAAAACACAGTATTCCACCTGGGGCCAGCAGAACTCGTGGCGGGTGCAACCGGGAAATGGTGGTGGAAACCACTTATTACACAGCAAAAACAAAGAGTTCATGGTACTCCCAAGGTCCGGTGCACTCACGGGGTATGTGTCGGCTATAAAACATCCGCAGACGCGTTTCTGGCTCTTGCCGTCATCAGTGCGGAAAAGCCGTCAATAAAAACATCCCCTCGCCTGCCGCTGTTAGAACGAAAACTCTGTGAGTGTCCCACATATGGTGAAGCACTCTAGCTTTGTATAAGCCATCTGATTAGGTCAACAGAGCCCATAAGCGGAGGTTCAGCAGCCCAAATTGAATCCAAAACACAGTATTCCACCTGGGTCCAGCCGAACTCGCAGCGGGTGCAACCGGGAAGTGGTGGTGGAAACAACTTATTACACAGCAAAAACAAGGAGTTCATGGTACTCCCAAGGTCCGGTGCACTCACGGGGTATGTGTCGGCTATAAAACATCCGCAGACGCGTTTCTGGCTCTTGCCGTCATCAGTGCGGAAAAGCCGTCAATAAAAACATCCCCTCGCCTGCCGCTGTTAGAACAAAAACTCTGTGAGTGTCCCACATATGGTGAAGCACTCTAGCTTTGTATAAGCCACAACCTGATTAGGTCAACAGAGTCCGTAAGCGGCGATTCAGCAGCCCAAATTGAATTCAAAACACAGTATTCCACCTGGGGCCAGCCGAACTCGCGGCGGGTGCAACCGGGAAGTGGTGGTGGAAACCACTTATTGCACAGCAAAAACAAGGAGTTCATGGTACTCCCAAGGTCCGGTGCACTCACGGGGTATTTGTCGGCTATAAAACATCCGCAGACGCGTTTCTGGCTCTTGCCGTCATCAGTGCGGAATAGCCGTCAATGAAAACTACCCTCGCCTGCCGCTGTTAGAACGAAAACTCTGTGAGTGTCCCAGATATGGTGAAGCACTCTAGCTTTGTATAAGCCACAGCCTGATTAGGTCAACAGAGTATGTAAGCGGCGGTTCAGCAGCCCAAATTGAATCCAAAACACAGTATTCCACCTGGGGCCAGCAGAACTCGTGGCGGGTGCAACCGGGAAATGGTGGTGGAAACCACTTATTACACAGCAAAAACAAAGAGTTCATGGTACTCCCAAGGTCCGGTGCACTCACGGGGTATGTGTCGGCTATAAAACATCCGCAGACGCGTTTCTGGCTCTTGCCGTCATCAGTGCGGAAAAGCCGTCAATAAAAACATCCCCTCGCCTGCCGCTGTTAGAACGAAAACTCTGTGAGTGTCCCACATATGGTGAAGCACTCTAGCTTTGTATAAGCCATCTGATTAGGTCAACAGAGCCCATAAGCGGAGGTTCAGCAGCCCAAATTGAATCCAAAACACAGTATTCCACCTGGGTCCAGCCGAACTCGCAGCGGGTGCAACCGGGAAGTGGTGGTGGAAACCACTTATTACACAGCAAAAACAAGGAGTTCATGGTACTCCCAAGGTCCGGTGCACTCACGGGGTATGTGTCGGCTATAAAACATCCGCAGACGCGTTTCTGGCTCTTGCCGTCATCAGTGCGGAAAAGCTGTCAATAAAAACATCCCCTCGCCTGCCGCTGTTAGAACAAAAACTCTGTGAGTGTCCCACATATGGTGAAGCACTCTAGCTTTGTATAAGCCACAACCTGATTAGGTCAACAGAGTCCGTAAGCGGCGATTCAGCAGCCCAAATTGAATTCAAAACACAGTATTCCACCTGGGGCCAGCCGAACTCGCGGCGGGTGCAACCGGGAAGTGGTGGTGGAAACCACTTATTGCACAGCAAAAACAAGGAGTTCATGGTACTCCCAAGGTCCGGTGCACTCACGGGGTATTTGTCGGCTATAAAACATCCGCAGACGCGTTTCTGGCTCTTGCCGTCATCAGTGCGGAATAGCCGTCAATAAAAACTACCCTCGCCTGCCGCTGTTAGAACGAAAACTCTGTGAGTGTCCCACATATGGTGAAGCACTCTAGCTTTGTATAAGCCACAACCTAATTAGGTCAACAGAGTCCGTATATATTTATTTTTTCTCTTACTGAAATCAAATATTATAGAGACATTATAGTTAGGCTCAGGTTTCACTCGTACAAGACCAGGGACATTCAGCAGTTGTTATAGTTTGCTGAGCTAAGTATAACTCTTGCCCTTGTAATGCACTGCTTATAACCACACAAATTACATCACTCATGACATGGTCTGTGACATCACTGATAACTTCACAAATGGTATCTCAATGACATCACTGATGACATCATCCAGTGACTGTGAGTGTTTTTCAATATTTTATGAGTAATACATATATATACAAAGGTGTTTTGATGAATCAGTGGGTGTATGATTGCCTGTATGGATGATTCAGTGGGTGCATGATTGACTGTATAAGTGAGTGATTACTTGTCTCAGTGAATGTATTGGTGAGTAACTAGGTTGTGTGAATGTCTGTATTAGTCAGTTGGTGTCTAAGTGGCTATATGGGTAGGTGAGTGGGTTCCTGAGTGGCTGAATGGGTGATTGATTGGTTGCCTGAGTACCTGTATGGGTGTTTGAGTGTCTGTGTGGGTGAGGGTGAGGGTGAGTGTGTGACTGCCTGCATGGATGGGTGAGTGGGTGAGTCATTGGCTGTATAGGTTAGTGAGTGCATCTGTGAGGGGCTGTATGGGTGACTGAGTGTGTGTATGGCTGTGTCAGTGAGTGAATGGATGTGTCAGTGGTATTTGGGTAAGTAACTGCAAATGTGAAAGGCAGCATAGGTGAGTGAAGAAGTATATGAGTGACTATATTTGTGAGTGAGTGATTGTGAGAGTGGCTGTATGGGTAAGTGTGTGCTTTTGTCGGGGACTGTATAGGTGAGTGAGTATGAGTTAGTATCTGTATGAATAGGTGAGTGGGTGTGTGTATAACTGTATAGGTGAGTACATGGCTATGTGATTCACCCTAAAGGTGAGTGAGTAGGTGTGTGAGTAGCTCTATTGGTGACTGGCAGTGTATGCATGTCTGTACGGGTGTATGAGTGGATATATGAGTGGCTGTATTAGTGAGTGAGTTGGTGTATGAGTGGCTGAATGGGTGACTGAGCAAATGTGTGTGTAGACCTAGGAATCAGTAAGTGGGTATGAAGTACTGGAATGGGTGTGTCAATAGTTTTGAGAATAGTCGTGTAGAGGTTGGAGTGGGTATATTGGGGTGTGAGTGTGCACATCAGAGATTCTATGGATGATGTCATCAGTGATGTCATTTGAGATGTCATCAGTGATGTCTCTGACCATGTCATGAGTGATGTAATATGTGAGGTCATAAGCAGTGCATTGGAGAGGCACAAGTTATAGTTGAATTTATCTGGTTTTGCACTAGTGAAACCTGACACTAACTATAATGACTCTGTAAGCTTTGTTTTTTCAGTGAATTTCTAAGTTTTTTATTTTGTTGCTTAACTATAACTTCCCTGTAACCTTTGTTTTTTTCAGTGATTTCCTAAGGTGTTTTAAATGCAAATTCCTAACTACAACGTCCCTGTAACCTTGGGTTGTTTCTGTGAATTGTTATGGTTTTTTTAACTGGTAGTCAGTCAGTCAAAATTACTTTATTCGGTTCATAACAAAAACCATAAAAGCATATAAATATATAAAAAAACATACAATATAAATAACATTAACAATAAACACTACAATTGAGTTAAAAAGGCATACAAGACACTTGGTTTCAATTCATGAGTTACCCAAATAATTATTATATCCAAGAAATTTTCTTCCTTAATCTCATTGAGATTGCTAAAAAATTGGCAATATTAAAAATCTCCCACGTGGATCCCAGCAATTGTAAATATAAAAGGGCATGTTTAACCTGCCTAAATCCTTTGTCCTTAATAAGGGGGATAATACATTTTTTGCGAATAAGAGACATGTGTTTACAGAAGAAGACAAAGTGCACTGTGTCTTTGAGGGAAAATCCGTGACAAGAACAGATACCCAAATCCCTCTCCCTAGACCACCCTGGGGAATCGGTGAGCAAAAGATGGAATTTGTTCAGCCTAACTTGGTCAATAAAAAACGATGGTTCATATTGTTAACAGTGACCAAGTAGGGTTCAATACTGTTGGAAGTAATTACCAACTGGTGAGCCCTGACTGAAGGTTTAAGTAGCTCCTTATCTTCTCTTTCTAAAATTATCCGCTGTTTATATTCAGCTTTCACCCATTTCAGGTCCCCCTTAGTTAAGTTGCCAGGTAGATCGAATAATTCTGGACGACCTAATTCTCTGGATAAGTTCTTAATATAATTTATCCAAGGAATGGAGCTGCCATACTCAAGAGATAAACAATCCTTTAAAATCACATGATTTAATTCCAAATCAGGGTTTAACCAAATTGTAATCCATTTTAACAATGGAGCTAGAGCAATACGGTCCACTAAATAATCTATCCCGCATTCCTGATGAACAATAAAAGCAGGGGTTGACTGAGGTAAGCATAAGATGGATTTTAAAAATTTATCTTCAACTATTTGAAGAATTTTGACGTCTTTAATTCCCCATAAATCAGCCCCATACATTGCTATAGAAAGGCATTTAGCAACATAAATGTTCAAAATGGCCTGTATGGGCTTCACCCCCAATTTGCGAGCAAAGTCCAAGACCGCTAAAGTGGACCTAACAAATACATTGCGCTTAGCTGCCAATTGCGGAGACCAATTGAACTTATCATCAAAGATAACCCCCAAATAGGGAAATCTACTAACGCGGGATAAAACATGCCCTTCGCAGTACAAGGTCTTAACTTTTTTTGCTTTACAACCCATAATCATGACATGTGATTTAGAAAAATTCACACTAAGATCAAGTGCTTTCATAAAATTTGAAAATGAGTCCAGCAAATGTTGCAAACCCACAGGTGTACGTGCTAACAAGGCGGCATCATCGGCATATAATAGTGCCGGAATAGAAAACTTGCCAGCTCTTGGAATATCCTTGCACGACCTAGTTAAAACAGCACCTAAATCATTGATATATAAAGTAAAAAGCAGGGGGGCTAAAATACAGCCCTGTCTAACACCATTCGAAATTCCAATCCTACCAGTACAATTACCCAGGCGATCGTATCTGACGGTGGCGGAGAGATCCCTATGTAAATCAGCCAGGAAAAATACAATGTTTCCATCAATGCCGCACTTAAGGAGCAAATCCCACAGCTTTGACCGGTTCACTCGGTCAAATGCCGAGGACAGGTCCATGGAGGCAAGATATAACTTCCCTTTTTTGGCAATAGTGTATTTGCCTATTAATAAATATAGGTTCAGACTTTGGTCTATAGTACTTCGGCCTGCTCTGAACCCATATTGTAAACAAGAAAGGGTCTCGTTAACCTCCAACCACGCTGTTAGTTTCCCCAAAACTACACGCCCTAGGACTTTGACTGCAGAATCAATAAGGGAGATAGGGCGGTAACAACTGGGGTCCCCCCTGCAACCTTTTTTAAAAATGGGTATAATCACGGATTCAGACCAGGTGTCCGGGATGCCTGAAACACAAACCCTATTAAAAACATTCATTAAAACTACAGACCAGGTCTCAAGGTCAGATTTATAAAGGTCAACCGGAACACCATATGGGCCCGGGGCCTTATTACTTGTCATCTTTTCAATGGCCTCGACTACCTCGGTCTTAGTAACCGATAAAGTATATTGGTTTACAATAGGGGACGACGGGGTCAACGCCCCGTTTCTTACCCCTTCATAGACTGACTTAAAATGGGTACACCACAAGTCTTCCCCTATGCCACAATCTAATTGGCCGTTACAAGCGTCGCGAAAATAAGGTTTATTCACCACAGACCAAAATTTTGCACTATTTCTAAGTACATCCACGGAAGCTAATTCAACCCATGCATCCTCTCTAATCTTTTGCTTTCTCGTTTTCAAGGCTTTGTCATATTCTTTCCTAAGCATAGCAATGATCTGCCTATTAATAGGTTTACAACATAGAGCAGCCTTCAGCCTTCTGTTAGCCAAAGAGCAATTTCTATCAAACCAACCTAAATCAATATTATCATTACCCTTGGCTGGACAACTAAGGTCCGCAGAGATTTGGGAACAGATTGCCGAGTAAGCCTCTAGTACTTCCTTATTACCGGCGTCCAAACCCAGACAAGTATTTATCTCAGGACCCACCTTCCATTTTAGATTAGAATGAAAGTCCTCCGGGATTATTTTGTTCCATCTAATCCTGCGATTCTGATCAGAGGGGCGGATATTAGATTTGTCCGTCCTGCCCAAAGTTTTAGTAGGGATAATAAAAGTGTCCGAAATGCTAAGGACCACAGGATTATGGTCACTGAAATGTGACCAAATCGCCTTATAACCGTGAATCATATCACCAAGTGCAAAGCTAATAAAAATGTAATCAATGACAGAATGTTTGCCATTCCCTTTAAAAGTAGGAATTTCCTCAGACGTCAAAGAAGGGAGTATAAGACCATAATCTGCTAAGATTGACTCAAGACAGTCTCCCTGAGCAGAATGCTCAAAATGAGCATCACCTTGTGCAGACGAACCTAGAGGATCAAAAGACAAACAATTGTCTGGCAACCGTGGATATTAAAATCACCCAAAATGATAATAAAACAGTCATTTTGGTTAGCGTCCTTGTAAGCCGCCAAAAAGCGTATTAAAGCTAAGAGATGATCAATTGTGGTGACTCTATCAAAAGAATTATAAAAATTTACGATTAAAATAAAACCTCCCTCTAACAGGGAGATTTGTACGGCCAAACTGTTCCGTGAACCTGTATCTATTTGGGTCTGTTGACCCGGTATACTAGCGGAGATTAGAGTAGCCAGCCCACCCTTTGCCCTCCCCGCATTTGATGGTACAGCTGGAACAAAAAAACTCCTGTACCCATCAATGGACAGGGTATTCTCTATGTCCCATGTTTCTTGTAGACTAATAATGTGTCCTGAACCTATGAGTGTTCGCCAAGCTGGGTCATCAATTTTGTTTTTCAGGCCAGCTATATTCCAACTGACCAATCTAAATAGATTGCCCAATAAACCAGAAGTAGATGCGGCATGACTGTCAACCAATGGCTGCAATATGTTTTCATCACAGCCAGGTACCCAACTATCTAGAGTATTGCACTCTACCAATGTCCCTAGTCATTCATTATCATCTAGGTTTGAAAGAGCTTCAAATCTGTTAGAAATAGGGACAGTATAGTTGTTTAAACCAATACCCCTAGTGGGGTCACTAAATAACGGCCCAGCATGAAATGGAGGATAAAAGTAGCCCAAGGGAAGGACGTTAACAAAATCCGTCTGAATTCTCACTGTCCCCGCCTGTTTCAGTATATCCTCAACCAACCTTGGAGATCTGAAACTTACGACAATGCAATCACCCGTCAGACTCTTGTTTGTCCTGCCCACCCACGGGACCCTTCTGATCATCATAAAATTGTTGGCAAGATGTTGTCCCAAGACAGTTTTATTAGATAAGAAGTGGATGGCCTTGTTTTTCAGGGAAGTCCAGTGTTCTCTTTTATCCCCTTCCAATTTTGGGCCATTAGCTAAAATAATAGTGTATGGACAGGCCTCAACAGGTAAATGTAGGGAGTCCCTCTTGTCATAATTAACTAAAAAGCCGGGCCTCCCTTCAATATTCTGAGAACCCGAAACCGCCTCTTGAGTTGTACCCATAGGATTTAAAGCTAGGGGTGGTGGGTTTACACCAGTGGCCGAGGTGGTACCGTGAAGTACTGGTTGTTGGGGTACAGTAATTATTGTATCCAGCAAGTTATTGACCGAGGCAGTGACTGAACTAAGAGAGTTAATTGCCCGGGTACTGGGGCCAGGAATAGAAGCCTTAGGAGTGAGGTGTGACTCAATTATATTCAGCCGCTCCTCAATGCGCCTCAAGGTGACCAATAAAGGAGCAGTAAATAATTTAAGGTGCTCATCGAGAATATCTATAAGATCTGACATAGATTTATCGCTATTTCTATCGGTAGTACTATCAGTTGCTAATTTAGTGCCAACATTCCCTACCACTCCCAGAGTCTCGCTGACTGAACGGGGGGCCTCAAAATTGACTTTGTTCAATCCAGGAGCGGGATTACTAGATTTAGATAATTTTGCCGGTTTTCTGCTACCCTGAGGGTTATCCTTCGCCTTTCTTTTCCCCGTGGCAATTTTACCACCACCAACATTCAGATTAGGCCTAATCCTTAATTGTCTAGTGCGAACAGCCAGTGAGGGTTGTACAGGACTCACTATGATTGAGGGGGGTGACACGATTGTAGGACTGACATTACTACAAGAGCCATTCATGTTCTCAAGCAGGTGCACACCATCCAAAGGGACGTTATCTGATGAACAAACCACAGCGGGTGATAAAGGAACAGATAATCTAGTGGGGTCCACAGACAGTCTTCGTTCGACCGAAGCGATCTCTTTCACAATGGCAGATTCTGCCTGTTTTAAATAACTGTCCAAAGTCCCCATGCCCGCAACCCTAGTGCATGCTTTAGAAGACCCTTTCGACATACTTCCACCGAACAGTACAAAGCACAATCCTACCAAATAGTAATTGGCACGATAACTCGTGCTATATACTCCCCCTCGGAATCACCTGTACAGTCCCGAGAATGGATGGGCACTCCAACAGCAGTTTACAGTCACTTTACAGGGGGCAGTCCCAACCCAACCTCTATCGGCCTCTGAGGGCCTAAGAGGGCCCGCCCTTTGCCCGGGCTTAGCCCGGCGACCGCCCGCGCGCATCCCGCGACGCGGGAGATCAGCGTCCTTTTAAGCGCCTCCGGGCGCGCCGGTAGCGTCACGGGTCGCTAGGGCAGCTGGGAGTTGTAGTACGCTCCGCTTTCCAGGCCGCGAGATGGCGTTGCGGTGCGGCGAAGTCAGCGTGGCAGCCCAGGAGAGGAAGAGCAGGATTCTGATGAGGTAAGGAGAGCACCAATGACGACCCCCGACCAGCAGCAGGTCACACGCATTCAGCAGGGCTCCAAATTCAAACTTCCTGCTTTCCCGAGAGGTCAGCGTCCTTTTAAGCGCCTCCGGGCACGCAGGTGGCGTCACGGGTCGCTAGGGCAGCTGGGAGTTGTAGTATGCTCTGCTTTCCAGGCCGCGAGATGGCGTTGCGGTGCGGCGAAGTCAGCGTGGCAGCCCAGGAGAGGAAGAGCAGGATTCTGATGAGGTAAGGAGAGCACCAATGACGACCCCCGACCAGCAGCAGGTCACACGCATTCAGCAGGGCTCCAAATTCAAACTTCTGGTAGTCACATTTGCAGAGTGGCAGAGAACCCCACTGTGCAGGACTGTGCAGGACTTACAGGAGATACCAGGAGGGCTTATTGGCCCCCAAAGTCCATCAGGAGTAAAGTGGACTTTATCCCCCAACCAGTAGTGCACCACGAGATGCATTTGCAGAGTAGTGGAGAAAGGGGCGGGCCTCCAACAAGTTTCCAGCTTTTTTTTTTCTTTTTTAGGAAGAGGCGCTGTGAGACCCCCCTTCCCCATCCCCGGGGCATGACCCTTTTGTTTATTTTTTAAAAGAAAAACAGGAAGGGGACTGGCCAGCCCCCTTCCCAGGCTGATTCTGGTACCGGAGCCCCCATCCCCCAGCTCCCTGCTTTAATGAATTATTTTAGTAATTCAAAGTGAGACAGTTGCCTGACCCCTCCTGAGGCCAATTTTGGTCCTGCATACCCCTTTCCCTGGAGCCAGGCCTTTATATTTGCTTTTTCTTCAAAGAGGAGGTTGCCGCACAGCCCCCTTCCAGGGCCATTTTCAGCCCCAGGGACCACATCTCCTGAGTCTAGGCCTCTCTGTTGGGGATGGCAGGGGGAGACTGAAGGCCCCCCCGCAGTCCTTGCTGCCTCCCCACCTTCTGCAGAAGCCGACATTGCTTTTACAAGCAAGGAGCTGCTGACATGCAGCTCCCTGTGTATAAAAGCAAAGTGTGCTCCGCTTTGAGCAAGCAAGAGCAAAATGCTCCTGTTTGCTCAAAGCCGGAATCACTGTTTGCTATGGCATAGTTGTATCAGTGCTCCTGCCGTGCCATAGCAACATGCCATAGCAAACTACAATGTCTTTGGGGTGGGCAGCACGGGACATTGCGGGAGCTGCGGGTGGCAATCACCAGGGCCATGGAGGACTCCTTGAGGGGTGTCGCGTGGCCCCTCTCCTTTGCTCACTTTTTTCCCCAGGGAGGTGGGATCCCCAGGGCCAGGGGTCCACAACAGACCCTCTTAATTATTGCTTTTGTGTCCTTGGAAGGTGGTGGTTCCCGGGACTGTGGGGTAGGCCATGGGGCCTCACCTGTTCTTTTCGTGTTAATAAAGTATGTGCTCCGGGGAGGTGGCATTCCCTGGGGCAGCATGGGAGGCCCTACAACCTCCTCCTCTTACTTAAGAAAACACTGTGTGCCCCGGTAAAGTGGTGGCCACCAGGGCTGGGGGTCTGCGAGGCCCTCCATATTAGCTAAATTAGCACCAGGGAGTTGGCAGGTCACGGGGCAGGGGTCTGCGAGGCCTCCCCATATTGTTTTAATTTGCCCTTTGGATATGGCAGTCCCAGGGCCAGGGGGGTTAGTGAGGCCCCCCCCCCCACATAATTGGCACAAATCCCAGGGAGGTGGGGGGCTGTGGGCAGCCACATTTATAATGAAAAGTCCCCCAGGGTGGTGGTTTTGATAAGCCCCAGGAGGGTGGCGAAGTGTGCCTTTCAGGACTGGCCCGCCCAGGGCTTATTTTAAGGCAAGCATGGGAGCCAGTGTGTGCTTTTTAAATTTTGTATCCGGTATTGTGGATCCACGGCAAAATAAAAAAAATGCTTTGTACTCCCGGTGGGGTCCCTCAGGGACCATATCTTGGGCTCAGGGTATTCCTTCCTTGCCCCCTTTTCTTTTTTCTTTTTTTTCTGGGACTCAGCTTCAAGCCGAGTCCCATGATGGCTGCCAACACTTCCCGGTTGAAGTGTTGATGGCCAATCAAATTTTAGTTGGATTTGTGAGTCCACTGCAAAGACTTGTGTCCCCAGATATCTGTATTTTTTAAAGATAGATATCTCAAAAACTACTGAACGGATTTACACCAAATAACAAAAAGCACGCTTTCCGCCAAATTTGGTGTCATGGCATTCAGCAGTTGGGGCTTTAGTCATGTTAAAAAAATGAAAAATCGCATAGATTTAACATAGGGAATATATGTTTGAGACCCCCCCTTTTTTCTTGGCCCCCACTTGGCCGATCACCCCAAATCTTTCAACATTAGCAGCTAAACCAACAAGCATTTGCAATGCAATCAGTCTCGCCTTTGGGCCCTTATATGTATTTAGCTATGCAGCACATTAGCCTGGGTGCTGAAACTTCCACTGTTCTTTAACATGAAGGGAAAATGAGCACCAAACTGTGTGACACACCAGGTATGGGAACACATGGAGCGAAATGTTGCCTTTGAGCGGGAAATGGTACAGTCCGAAGCTCTGTTTTTAATATAAAATCAGGGCCTTCGTGGGCATATCACTGAAAATACAGATTTGAAAAAATATTATTATCTACGGGTGGTCGTGGAAGTCAATTTCTATGGACTGGAAACTAGAGAATGCTTAAGTGATTCTGGTATTTTACTGACCTCTACTGGTCGTTTTCTATCATGACAGTTAAATAGAGGCAGTTGAACAAGCAGAAAGCAATTCTGGCATTTTACTGACCTCTAATGGTCGTTTCCATCAGGACAGTTAAATAGAGTCAGTTGAACAGAAAAAAAGTCCCTAAGCGGAAGCAGACAAGTCCTAGGGCTGATCTTCAGAGCCCACAAAGTACATAAACATATAAGTATAAACTAAAGTTTATAAAGAGGTCTTGAAAGTTTAACCTACAAGGGGAAGTTTTGTGAAAATGTTGTTGAGATTTGTCTAGCGGTGCCAAAGTTAATCGTAAAACAAAAAATGCTTTTCCTGTGGAAACTTTGGTCCTAACTATAACTATCTACTGGCGCCTGTATATATACATATTTATGTGATCAAGACCGCGATGTAGCAGTCAAAATGCATCATGGATGTAAGGTAGATGCCTTGTGAACTCTTTTCATTTGAAAATGAAGCCTGAATAAAGCACTTTTTGAATATATCAATGTTGAGTGGTTCGTACCTGTATGGTGGCAGTGGAAATCTGCTGTTTGCCAGGATTGTGTTGTGTGTGTGTGTGTATATATATATATATATATATATATATATATATATATATATATATATATATATATATATATATATATTATATTCACTGAAAAAAACATAGGTTTCAGGGACGTTATAGTTAGTTGGACATTTCACTCATACAAAACCAGAGAAATTCGAACGTTATAGTTAGTAGAGCTAACTATAACTCTCGCCCCCGCAATGCACTGCTGATGACGTCACATATTACATCACTCATGACATGGTCAGTGAAATCACTGATGACATCACTGATGACATCTCAAATGACATCACTGATGATATCATTGATGACATCATCCACGTGATAATCTGACACACCTCCTCACACCCTAATATAACCTTTGATACACCCACTCTAAAATACAGACTACCATTTTCGAAACAATAGACAAATCAATAGCAGTTACTATATACCCACTGAATAATCCCTAGCTATACACACACATTCATTAATTCACCCATACAGTTACTCATACATGCAGTCAATCATCAATACAGCACTATTATATGTACTTATACACCTCTACAAGCAGTCATACACCGTCACTCAGCCATAGAGTTATTGACACACCTAGCTAAACATGTAAAGAATCAATACCACTGCCATTTACTCACCTATACAGTTATACATTCACTATCGAACCTATTCATACAGACACTAATATATACTTACTCTCTTATACAATCACTGACACAAGCACACACTCATTTATACTGCCACTCTCACAATTACTCACTCCAACATATAGTCATTTATATACTTCAACACTCACATATACTGCCTTTCACATATGTAGTTACTCACACATATACCAGTGAGACATACATTCACCACCAACACACTGATAAACACACTCACTCACCTATACAAATATTTCTACATGCACTAGTGAACCCATACACCCAGTAAATTATCCACTCACAAATGTAGGCAGAAAGTCACACACCGCCCACCCACCAAAACACTGAGGCACCCATACAGATACTCATGCAGCGAATAAGTAACCCATATAGACAGTCATGTACCTAATCATCAACCAATGCAGCAGCTTACACAACATCTAAGAGATTGATACAGACATTCACACAGTTTAGTCACTAACCCATGCATTCAGTAAGACACATTTAATCACTAACTTATACAGTCAGTCGCACACCTATTAAATCCTCCACCCACACACTTATACACCAACTCATTCTTCAATATACCTTGGTATTAACATACATAAAATATATTTTAACTTTACAGAAACACACATTCACTGGATGATGTAATCAGTGATGTCATCAGTGATGTCATTTGAGATGTCATCAGTGATGTCATCAGTGATGTCACTGACCATGTCATGAGTGATGTAATATGTGACGTCATCAGCAGTGCATTGCGGGGGCGCGAGTTATAGTTAGCTCTACTCAATATAACGTTCGAATTTCTCTGGTTTTGTACGAGTGAAATGCCCAACTAACTATAATGTCCCTGAAACCTATGGTTTTTTCAGTGAATTTCTAAGGTTTTTTAAATGCTAATTTCTAACCATAACGTCCCTGAAACCTATGTTTTTTTCAGTGAATTTCAAAGGTTTTTTAAATGCTAATATCTTACTATAACGTCCCTGAAACCTATGTTTTTTTCTGTGAATTTCAAAGGTTTTTAAATGCTAATTTCTAATTATAAAGTTCACTAAAGCTATAGTTTTTTCAGTGATTTTAAATTATCATTTCATTCTCAACTTGGTGAAAACAGCCGATATCGCCAGTTTTCCAGCAATAGCTTCTGCAAAAAAAACATCACCACAAATCAGAGCAACAACTAACGCTAATAATATGCACAGTAGGTGTTCCTGTGCAAAAATAACATGAAAACACCACTTCTCGATATTTTCAACGAGCAGCCAAATCTGCGGTACGATCCAAAAACAGGCGATAAGCTGCATTAGCAGTAGGAATTTACCATCTGCCTTTTACTAGTGTAAAGTAGGGCGACTACCTACAGTGTGAAAAGGAGCCCAGCCCAGAATCACATCTAAAGACCAACACATGTCATAGAGCTACTGATCATGCACCTCCGACCCTCAAGAAGGCCACAAAACCCACTGCCACTACCCTCAGGACCCCCCGGACCACCCCCCCAATACCACCAAGGCAGCGCACAACAGGACAGCGGACTTAACAAAAACGGCATGGCCCCTCAGCTACACAATAGCTGAATGTTGGGAGATGGAGTAACCAAACATGTTTGAGGGACGCAAGTCACCCATCAATAATAATGCACACAATACCAAGTGTAGTGGTGATGTGCTGGACAGACGTCACTATGCAGAGCACAAACCTCTCCATGTGTACGTATACTTCTGGTGCTTGTAGTGTTGTGGACAGTGGTTGCAACCATGTTACCTCAGGCAGTGAGGAAGATCTTGGTCATGTACCTGTATCGTAGTCCCCTGTAAGTGAAAGGGCAGTGGGCGGCCCCTAGTGTGAACGCGATGGGTGCGTGGCTCTCAGCGTAGCTCCCGCGTGAACACGAAGGGTGCGCGTCTCTCATCCGTTGCATACCAATCACGCACATGACGTGATCTCATACAAATATGACGTAACGCGGGGCCACGCATCCGTCGCAAACCTTATGTGACCCCTTCACGAATTTTCCAATATGGCGGCTGGAATACGCGTACCCGGGGGGATAGGTGTGTGTAGGGTACGTCACTCCAATATTTTTTGAATAAAAAAATATATATTTTAAAAGACAAAGGACATTACATAATTAAATTAAAAGAAAAAATAAAAGAATAATTATACAATATTACAGTTACAAAATATATATATTTTTTAAACTTGCAATTTCCAGAAAAGCACATAAGATTGTATAAATATTACATTTACAAATTAGCAATTAAAAAAATCTAGAAATTCAGTGAAAAAACCATATCAATCAATCAATCAATCACTGCATTTGTAAAGCGCGCTACATACCCGAGAGGGTCTCAAGGCACTGGGGAGGGGGGGTGCTACTGGTCGAAGAGCCAGGTCTTGAGGAGTCTTCTGAAGGCCAGCAGGTCCTGGGTCTGTCGTAGGATGGTGGGGAGAGTGTTCCAGGTCTTGGTGGTGAGGTAGGAGAAGGATCTGCCGCCGCCGGTGGTTTTTCGGATGCGAGGGACTGTGGCGAGGGTGAGGTTGGCTGAGCGGAGGCTTCGGGTGGGGGTGTGGAAGCTGAGTCGGTTGTTGAGGTAGGTGGGTCCGGTGTTGTGCAGTGCTTTGTGTGCGTGGATCAGGAGCTTGAAGGTGATCCTTTTGTTGACGGAGAGCCAGTGCAGGCCTCTCAGGTGGAGTGTGATGTGGCTGCGGCGGGGGAGTCGGGCAGAGGCGTTCTGGATGCATTGGAGTCATCTCGGGAGCTTGTTTGTAGTTCCTGAGTAGAGGGCGTTCCCGTAGTCGAGTCTGTTGGTGATGTGGGCCTGGGTAACGGTTTTTCTCGTGTTGAGGGGGATCCATTTGAAGATCCTGCGGAGCATACAGAGGGTGTTGAAGCAGGACGCAGAGATGGCGTTGACTTGCCTGGTCATGGAGAGAGTGGAGTCGAGGATGACCCCCAGGTTGCGTGCATGGTCCATGGGTTCCGGGGCTGTGCCTAGTGACGTGGGCCACCAAGATTCGTCCCAGGCTGATGGGGTGGGTCCGAGAATGAGGACCTCTGTCTTGTCTGAGTTCAGCTTCAGTCTGCTGTCCTTCATCCAGTCGGCTACGGCCTTCATTCCTCTGTGGAGGTTAGCTTTGGCGGTGTGGGGATCTTTGGTGAGGGATATGATCAGCTGGGTGTCGTCGGCGTAGGAGATGATGTTGAGGTTGTGTTGTCGTGCGATGTGGGCGAGGGGGGCTATGTAGATATTGAACAGCGTCAGGTTGAGGGAGGATCCCTGTGGGACGCCGCAGATGATCACGGTGGTTTTGGAGCGGAACGGTGGGAGGCGGACGCTCTGGGTTCTGCCGGAGAGGAAGGATGTGGTCCAGGCCAGGGCCTTCTCTTGGATACCGGCGTCATGGAGGCACGGTGATAGGGTGTGGTGGCAGACCGTGTAAAAGGCTGCTGATAGGTCCAGGAGGATGAGGGCGGCTGTTTCTCCTTTGTCCATCATGGTCCGGATGTCGTCAGTGGCGGCGATGAGGGCGGTCTCGGTGCTGTGGTTGCTGCGAAAACCAGATTGGGAAGGGTCCAGGATGTTGTTAACTTCGAGGTAGCGGGTCAGCTGTTTGTTGACAATCTTCTCGGTCACTTTTGCCGGGAAAGGGTGCAGGGAGATGGGCCGGAATTCCTTGAGGTCCTTGGGCTCCACATTGGGCTTCTTCAGAAGGGCGTTGATCTTTGTGTGCTTCCAGCTTTCTAGGAAGGTTGCTGTCTCGAAGGAACAGTTGATTATTTTCCGGAGGTGGGGCGCGATGGTTGCGCTGGCTTTGTTGAAGACGTGGTGAGGGCAGGGGTCCGATGGGGATCCGGAGTGGATGGAGTTCATGGTTTTGATGGTGTCTTCGTCGCTGACGCTGGACCAGACGGTCAGGCGACTGGTGCGAGTGGTAGTCGCAGGGGTGGTGGACCCGGTGGTGGGTGCGGGGGGGTCAGAGTTGAAGCTGTTGTGGATGTCGGTGATCTTGCAGTGGAAGAAGGTGGCCAGGGAGTCGCACAGGTCTTGAGATGGCGGGATGTCGTTGGTGTTGGAGCTGGGGTTGGAAAGTTCTTTCACGATGCTGAAGAGTTCTTTGGTGTTGTGTGCGTTGTTGTCTAGGCGGTCCTTGAAGGCGGTCTTCTTGGCGGGCCTGATGAGTTGGTGGTGTCTGCGGGTGGCGCTCTTGAGGGCTGTGTGGTTGTCTGGTGTTCGGTCGTGGAGCCATTTATTCTCCAGCTTCCGACAGTTGTGCTTGGAGATCCGGAGGTCCTCGGTGAACCAGGCAGCTATCTTGTTGGTGTGGTTGGTTGTAGAGGTCTTGAGAGGGGCGAGGGTGTTGGCGCAGTCGTTGATCCACTGTGTGAGGTTGGTCGCAGCGGTGTCTGGGTCGGTGGGGTTAGTGGGTGGTCTCAGGGCGAGGGCGGTAGTCACTTGGTCCTCGGTGACCTTGCCCCAGCAGCGGCGTGGTAGCTGTTTGGTGCGGTGGTGTGTGGGGGGTTTTCTGAAGGTGAAGTGGACGCATCTGTGGTCGGTCCAGTGTGGTTCGGGGGTGTGGTTGAAGGAGACGTGGGGCCTTGCGGAGAAGATGGGGTCGAGCGTGAGTCCAGCGGCATGAGTAGGTGTCGTTACGAGATGTTTGAGTCCGAGGTTGAGGAGGTTGTCGATCAGGGCGGTGGAGTTGGCGTCGTTGTTGTTCTCGAGGTGGAAGTTCAGGTCCCCGAGGAGGATGTAGTCTGTGGAAGCGTGGGCGTGGGTGCTGATGAGGTCGGCGATGGTGTCACTGAACTGTGGTCAGGGTCCGGGAGGTCTGTAGATGAGAGTTCCTCTGAGGGTGGTGTTGGGGTCTCTGTGGATCTGGAAGTGCATGTGCTCGGAGGTGGTGAGGGTGTCATCGGTGTTCGTTGACATTTTGATGGAGTCTTTGTGGATGATGGCGACTACTCCTCCCACTCTGTTAGTGCGGTCTCTGCAGGAGATCTTGTAGCCCTGTGGGATGGCTATGGCGATGTCTGGTGCTGAGGTGGCGCTCAGCCAGGTCTTCGTCAGGAAGGCGACGTCGGGGGCGGTGGAGTCTAGGAGGTCCCAGAGTTTGATGGCGTGCTTGCGAGCGGAGCAGGTGTTGAGGAGGATGCAGCAGAGGTGGTTGGGTTCTCTAGCTGGTGGTGTGGAGGGTTGGATGCTGGTGAATCTGCAGTTCCGGCAGGTGAAAGCAGGCCCCTGGGTGCGTTTCGGGGTGGCCCGGTAGCAGGGGTGGTCTCGTCTGGTGTTGAGTGCGTGGAGGGTGCTTGCGTCGTAGTGCAGTCTGGCGTTGCGAGGGGTGCGGGGTCCAGGGGATCTGGAGCTGGGTTGCGCTGGCTTTCCTTACGTGCCCGCTGCGCGGCCGCTTCACGGCCTCCATGTGAGGGCAGAGGGAGGGAGGAGCAGCCGGGAGGTGGGAGCGGGGCGGCCAATGGGAGTGAAGGGGGCGAGGCCGCAGGGGCTCAGCGGCGGGGTAAAACCCGGGGAAAAACCCAGGGAAAAAACGGCAGGAAAAGACTGCGGGAGAGGGACAACAGAGCACAGGGGTACAGAAAGCAAAACACAGGGGCACAGAATGAAAAAAAAAAAAGTGGCACAGAAAGCCAAGCGCAGGGGTACAGAATAAAAAAGGGAGCGAGCAGTCAGGCGGCAAAAGCGGCAATGGAGGTTCAACCCAGAGGGGGCTGTGTGGCAGTTGGGGGGAGCGACCTGCCTGGTGACAGGGTCAAAGGTCGCTCTCTACCACCGCTTCGCGGCCTCCATATGAGGACAGAGGGAGGGAGGAGCAGCTGGGAGGTGGGAGCGGGGTGGCCAATGGGAGTGAAGGGGGCGGGGCTGCAGGGGCTCAGCGGCGGGGGAAAACCCGTGGAAAAACCTGGGGAAAAAACGGCGGGAAAAGACGGCGGGAGAGGGACAACAGAGCACAGGGGTACAGGAAGCAAAACACAGGGGCACAGAATGAAAAAACAAAGTGGCACAGAAAGCCAAGCGCAGGAGTACAGAATAAAAAAGGGAGCGAGCAGTCAGGCGGCAAAAGCGGCAATGGAGGTTCAACCCACAGGGGGCTGCGTGGCGGATGGGGGGAGCGACCTGCCTGGTGACAGGGTCAAAAGTTTCAGGCCCGTTATACTTAGGAATTAGCATTTAAAAAACTATTGAAATTCAGTGAAAAAACCAAAGGTTTCATGGACATTATAGTTAGAAATTAGCATTTAAAAAACCTTTGAAACTCACTGAAAAAACCAATAGGTTTCAGGGACGTTATAGTTAGAAATTAGCATTTAAAAAACCTTTGAAATTGACTGAAATAAACCATAGGTTTCAGGCCCGTTATAGTTAGTAATTAGCATTTAAAAAACCTTAGACAGACACTGAAAAAAACATAGGTTTCAGGGACGTTATAGTTAGTTTGACATTTTACTCGTAAAAAACCATAGAAATTCCCCCGTTATAGTTAGTTACACTCGTACCCCCGCAATGCACTGCTGATGACGTCACATATTACATCATTCATGACATGGTCAGTGACATCACTGATGACATCACTGATGACATCTCAAATGATATCACTGATGACATCACTGATGACATCATCCACGTGATAATCTGATGCATCCTCTCACACTCTAACCTTTGATACACCCACTTAAAAAGGCAGACTAGCATCTTCGAAACCATAGACACACCAATATCAGTTACTACATACCCACTTACTGATTCCTATGGCTATATACACGTCCACTCATTCACCCATACAGTTACTCATACATGCAGTCACTCATCAATAGAGCTCTATCATATGCACTCATACAGCTATACAGATACTCACACACCACCACTCACCCACAGAGTTACTCACACACCTAGTCACTCATGCAAATAATCAATCACACTTCCATTTACTCACCTATACAGTTATACACACACCACTTCACTTATTCATAGAGATACTAACACATACTTACTCTCTTCTACAATCACTGGCACAAGCACACACTCATCCATACAGATACTTTTGCATTCACTCACTCTCACATATAATCATTTATATAATCCAACACTCAAATATACTGCCTTTCACAAATGTAGTTACTCACACATGTACAACTAATATGTCCATTAACTCACCAACACATCTATACACATACTCACCCACCTATACAGCCCTTCACTGATGCACTCTTGTACCCATACCCATACACCCAGTGAATCATCCACTCACACATCTATGCATAGAGTCACACACCCCCACACCCACAGAGACACTCAGGCACCCATACAGATACTAAGACAACCAAGCAATAACCCATATAGACACTCATGTAGCTACTCACAACCCATGTGGCCGCTTACACACTAAGTAAGAAACTGATAGACATTTACACAGTTTTCTCACTAACCCATGCATTCAGTAAGATACACTTAATCAGTCACTTATACAATCAGTCACACATCTACTAAATCATCCATACACACACTCATACACCCAGCATTGCTCATTGTCAGGAATAGTTATTTACAGCCTGATGATCATGATGTCACACAAATACAGCCTTCCTTTAACTTTTACATACAAAAATTACCTTGTCTCCATCTAATAAATGACCTCAAAGCCGTGTGCTTCTCTGAATGGGTCTGGGAGCTACTGGTAGCTCCAATACAACTGTTTGAAGAGCCCTGAGTAATTTGTGGGACAATACTCATAGCTGACATAATTTTCATTTGAATAGCCAACATTTCTATGTACAGTTTTAAAGAGTATATAATGTGTTTTCTAATTTCCATAATGTGAGTTTTCAATGTAGCACATGTAATTCAAATATATACATAAATATCTCTACATATACACCAATTAGAATCTACAACACATACTAGTGTTGTTTTTTTTTAACATTGTAAATTACTTAGAAACTCACAAAATCATTGTCCTCTGTAAGTAACAAAATATATGACACTTCACATCACTAACTATACTTCACTCAGGAATTCAAAGGGACATTGTAGCCTGTGTTAATGGGAAAAAAACAGTTCCCATACATATTTCAGACATCTACCTGTTCCTATGGTGAGCCATAGTGCCAACCATACAAGGAGAGGAACTTTTGTGCCAGCTACTCCAGCTCCTCGGTTGAGAAGACAGGGGCCTTCTCACCTTCTTCACCTGGCAACACAAAAGCAGAGGAATCTCAATGGCAGCTGTGTTAGGACATACGTGAGCTTTTTTCCAATCATCACATACATGAGTGCGATGTACATGATCGTCAACATAGAAAGAAACAGTCTGTCCTTTGTACATTACTTTAACAAACTTTAGCGTATGGCTGTGCCTTTTGTGGAGTTTACTGCCCACTCTACTGTCAACTTCTGGTGTGCCCATCTAATTACAAAAGTTCAAAATAGCGTGATTGCGACTGTTAAGTGAGTCACTTGCACTCAAAATGGGTACTAGTTTGTTACATATTCAAACTTCAATTGACACTCACGTTAAAAAAAAACATGTATATGTAGTGCATGACTGTGCTGAAAAGCATTTTGTGTGCAGTGTTGTTTACACCTCCATTGTCGGTATTTTTGGAGGAAAATATTTTGAAAAAAAAAGAATATACTTTTGGAATGTACTAATTACACTTTTTTATTTTTAGATTTATTTTAGGGTATAAATGTAATTTTCAAAGAAAAAATGACAAAATAAAAACGTTTTATTAAAATATGTGGTAAAACCTTATATATGTTACACAACTACAAGGGTTTAGTGTTAAATATCAAATATGTTGCTGTGGAAGTTGTGACAGAATTTCAATTGTTTTACCCCTGCAGACACATGAACCCGGGGGAAGGGGGGGTGAGGAGAAAACATCCTCAAGTGTTCTGCCTATTTCCAGACCTTGCCATTGTGAAAAAAGGGATATAATCACGACGTTGAGGTTGACGAGGCAAACTATATCATCAGCTTGAGCCAGATCTTCAGCCTCCCAACAGATATCCCACATCTATTACACCAATTGTCAACCTCATGGCTGTACTCCATTTTGTGACCATAGGATCTTTTCTATACACTGTGGCAGTATCTGGTGGAATATCACAACCAACTTTCCGTAGTGTGCTGCAAGAGGTTATACCTTTAATGAAGAGAAACATCAACAGCTTCATCCAGTTTTCATGACGGCAGGGTTTAGCCAATGTGAAGGGGGACTTTGCGGTTTGGGTCACCTACCACATGTGGTTGGAGCAACTGATGGAGTATGTATTGCCTTAGTGCCACCACACACCACAGAACAGGTCTACTGAAATTGGAAATACTTCAGTTCAATCAACGTGCAAGTTATCTACTTACCAAATTTGTACATCACAAGCATCTGTGCGCATATCCCCAGCTCTGCCCATGGTTCCTTTGTACTACAGAACAGCTTCATACCTCTGCAAATGTCACATCTTGGTCCTGAGAGGGCCTGGCTTGTTGGTCATTAAAATCGTATATCGTTTGGGGAATTTCTAGTTAAATAATCTGAAATTGTGTTATATTTTTTGTCACTTTTTTATCTTTTATCTAGGAGACTCAGCTTATCCCAATCAACCATGGTTATTGGCACTCCTGAAGAATCCAACAACAGAAGGGGAAGTCTGCTTCAACGAGGCCCATAGAAGAACAAGGCAGCCAGTGGAGAGGGCTCATTGGTTCCTAAAGGCAAGATTTCATTTTCTGAGGAAAGGTGGTGAAGCCCTCCTCTACTCACCCGATAAGGTGTGTAAAATCACCATAGCCTGCTGCATGCTCCATGCGCCATAGCATTGTCCTGCAACAGAACGTCCCTTACATCACAGATGATAGAGACTATGAAGAGACACTGGGTAGGTATCTTGAAAAGCCAAATGAAGATGATAGGAAAGATAAGAGGAAGTATTTGACTTAAGGCACGATGTAATTTATAACTACTTCTCATGGGTGTAAGTATATTATTATATGTTATCTCTTTCACCGTTACACCTTCTACTGATGTGATGATGAGAGAAAAATGTGGTGGTAATTTATTAGGAAGGGCAAGTTCAGGGAAATTCAGGCCAAAGATATTTGGTGACCACAGTTTTCACACATTGACTACTGTGTTTAGTTACATTGTGTATTTCTGATTGTTTTGTGAAACTGTGTCCTTCAAAAGTTGACTTTGTAAAGTGTCTATTATGTTATGTTTGATGGTAATCTTTTTGTTTTCATCTGTTTTAGGTTCCTTCACAATGCCATCTTCAATTGGTCTTTTCCGAGTTGTGAAATTTGCAGGTATATGGTGTTGTTTCAAAGTGCAAAGGGAACATGGGTTGATCTTGAGAAAGACAAACACAGATTTTGAGTATACAAATCTTCTACCATGTCAACTTCCACTGTGATTAAATGGAAGATTT
The DNA here is from genome assembly GCF_964204655.1 of Triturus cristatus. Classification (NCBI taxonomy): domain Eukaryota; kingdom Metazoa; phylum Chordata; class Amphibia; order Caudata; family Salamandridae; genus Triturus; species Triturus cristatus. Next base: position 674,987,932 of record NC_140587.1, read on the forward strand.
GAAGATTAAATTGGACTTGTTCTCCGTCATGTGTTGGCACTAACGCAATATGTGTGTCCAAAATACGACTGGCACCAGAAAGGTAAATGTATCCAGTAATAGTCCACAGAGTGAATGATAGTCACACGCTGGAGGAAATTAGAATCGGAGTTTCTGGCTGGTGATTGTGGAGGTCTTGTCATCCTCATCTCCTGATAATCTGGGTGGATGTCCCCTCCTGTGGGTGAGGGGAGATCTACAGTTGCAGGGACTGGGGTGGCTGCAGGTGGTTCTTTCTGTGACAGATTCTCCCTTCCTCTGGCTGTGGCAGAGCAGGTTTAGATGGGCCAGATGTTGCAGGACCACAGGAAGGGGTAGATAGTGCTGGGAAAGCCCTGCACATATGGGTATAAATGTCCTGCAGAACCCCAGTCACGGAGTCCGTATTGGAGTTGTGAGCCTCCATCTGATAATTGAGCTCCCTCTGCAACTGCGTTTATCTTCCGAAGTTCAGTGAGTACCTGGCCCCTAATGTCTTGAGACTGATGATAGGCTCCCAAGACTTGATCGATAGTGGTCTGGGTGACAGTGACCCCAGTGGCCCCACTATGCTGGCCCACAGAATCCCTCCTACAACCCCCACTACCCTGTGCCTTTGCCCAGTGTGCCCCATTCAACTAGGTCCCTGATGAGCTGAAGCTGGTGGTGCTGTGGTCTCAACACTACCCAGGACTGGGGGCTGTATGATTGGTGTTACAGTGGTAGGAACACAGGAAGTGGAGGCTTCGGTTAACAGAGGTGTTGCAGCTGGGGTGGGAGGTGTAGGTGTGGGCCCAGTGAGAGTCACTGAAGCTGTCTGCCCAGACAGAGCAGATGGACCAGGATCCTCATTGTCATCCAGATTACCGGAAGTGTTGTCCTCACTGATGGTTTTATCCAGGGCTGCAGTGGAGATTTCTTCATTGGCAGGTTCCTGGCCACATGCTCTGGCAGTTGGACCTATTGAGAAATTGAGCACATTTTTATTAGTAAAAGTGTGTATTATACTATACAAATCTTTTCAGATAAACAATGTAGATACCAAGAAAAAAGTTAGAGTTTATCATGATTATAGCTTTTAGTGCTATTGAACATATTACCCTAACATTTTGCAATTTCAAACAGTACAACTTCAAATATTTATGAAGTTATTAGAAGTATACCTAACATCTCCCAGCCATTCAAGCCAACACAGTGAAGAGGGGAAATGTGTAATTGACAATTCCAAGGCCCAGCTGACTTCAAAACAGATATTTGAACAACTTGGATGGATGTTTGGCTTTAGCCATCATGTGAACAGGGTAGAGTCAATTTTTACAATTACCACTTATATTCTGCATGTGAGCTTATCTCAGGGACCGTGCTGAACAAAGGCTGGGGGACAAAATTACAATTCAAACTCCGCCAAGTACTTACCTCACGGAAGGAGCAGGACAGCAGCCGAGTCCTAAAAACTTTTTCCATCCAACAAATATCAATTTTTGGATTACGAAGAAACAGTAAATACATCTCCAGGCAATATTTTTTACAATAGGTATCAATTAACAATAATAAAGATTTTCTTTTCACAAAACTAACAAAGGTTTATTTTTCTCTCTTTAAACTCTTTAAATTGAATACATTAAAAAAAAGTCTCAACAGACTGCATCACTTAACTGTACAATTTCTTTTATCTTTGCAAGCACAATTTCAATGAAGAAACTTTACCACAGTATTATTACATTCCACTCACATATTGTTATCCTATTTTTCTACAGATCATTGAAAAATGGAAACATCAAGGCATGGAAACTACATCCAATCTAAATGTGGCAATATCCTGTTAACGTCTAGTGGGTACATATATTCTAAGGAGAGATTAACTGAGCCCAGGAGTCATAGAGGGGTGTTGGGCAGTTTTCATTCCATTGCAAAGGAAGTGCGGTTAGTCTTGGTGACTGTGGAAAGATACACAGAGCATAACCACTCTGCCTCTGCAATGTAGATTGACGTTAGAGAACAGATACAACAAATAAAAATACTAGCAAACACCTTCAATGAACCATGTGGCTCAGTTTTGAGTAGGGGTGGGCGGAATTTGCAAAATCCACTTTCGCAAATTATCGCGAAAATGTTAAAAATTATCGCAAACACGCGGAAATATCGCGTAGATGCGGAAGTTTTTTTCCCGCATGTTCGCGAGATTTTCTGCATGGTTGCGGCTCGCCAACTTACCCATGTGGTTGCTCGCGGGCGCGGCCATCTTGTTTTCAGTTGTCTCGCGGTGCATGATCGCGAGAAGAAAGACGTGATCGCGCGACGCATGACGTCACTGCGGGCGCGAGCTGTCACGAGACAGCGCAAATGGCTAAAAACAATACATCATCTCATGGAGAACGCGACCGGATCAAGAAAACTTGTCGGCGAATGCAGGGATTCAGGTAAGACGATCGCGCGCACGAGAATGTATTATTTTACAGCGCAAGCAAGAAACAAATTATCGCCAAGCTGCGGAATGCGGAAATTTTGACATTTTCGCGCTTTCCGCGGAATGCGAAAATGTCAAATTATCGCAATTTCCGCGAACGGAACGAAATTTTAGCCCAGGCCTAGTTTTGAGGGAGAACATCCCCGTGCACATTGCTAGTAGTATGCCCACAATACCAAATTTACAGAAAAATGCTCAAAGAGAAACCCAGGTGAGTAATCCACAAAGAGTAACTCCTCAAACCTTTGAAGACATTAATATTCTTCCTTAACTCACTCTTTCTTTAAGTAACAAACCTTTTCTACTCTATGATAATGCAAACCCTCTGAAACTAATACTAATCTTTAGTGCAGTCCATAACAGTAACACTGAAGAACAGTGACATTTGAATGATGAATGCAACTTTTAAATCAACTGCCTATCCAGTCACCCAATTTTGTACTACTTATGCCAACATTAATAACACTGCCATCCCATTAGTTTACAGTTTACTCCCTGACAAACAGTCCTCAACTTATGCTGAATATTTATCAGTAATACAATCTAAAACAGTGAAGAAAAAGTCCTAGAGATATTATAATTGACTTTGAATTACAAATGATTAATACAATTAATAAAATGTATCCTAACACTTACATTCAAGGATGTATTTTCCACTTTTCCACGTATTTTGGCAAAAAAGTAAAAAAATATCCTTGTCTGAGGATTACATGTCAAGTAGTAAATGACAATGTGAATTTAAAAAAACTAACAGCTTTGTGTTTTGTACCTCCTGAATGTGCGGATCACTTCTACACTTCAATTATGCAATCAGAATACTTTACACAAAATGTTCCACTATAAAATTATTTTGAAGACATTTGGATTTTCCGTCTAAGCTTGTCGGGTTACAAAAGGAAGCTAAGGTTTCCCATTGACAGGTGAAACTGTTACCCAACCTGCTTAAAGGAAGGTACAAAAACAAATAATGCAATAGAGGGTTGGCTGGCTTGGCGTTTCGGCCCTGGGAGTCTGCCGACTACTGCCTTGTCATTTTGTTTGCCACTCTAGGCTGCCTGGGGCCCTTGCTGCCCTGCCTGGCTTGGGACCCATGAACCCTGTGAGGCAACTCTACAGCCCCCACTCTCCCCCTTGTATATTGCAGCCCAGTGGATTTTCTCCTTGGCCCTTGTGCTCTCGCGTTTACAGACTAGGAGTATGTGCTGAGCGAGAGGGGGCGGCCATTGAAGGCCGGGACCAGCAGCAGCAAGGGCTGGTGGCAGTCAAATACAGAGGACTTTGAGGACATACAGACCCTGCAATCGGATATGGACGCTTTTATGATACAGACAGCAAGGCGAGGTCTTTTTGCAGATTTGTGGACCCATCCCACTGCCAGTGTTTCAGGACAAGTATATGAGCAGAGTTTTCACATTTCCCAGGTTTTACAACTAATCCAGTCCAGTCTGTTTTCCTTTGCTTTCAGGGCCTTGTATCCCTGATTTTGTGACTGGATACAGCAGTGTGACCAGGGGCAGACCACAAGCCCCAGAATCCATCACAGCAGGAAGCCACCACCATCACGTCCATGCCCGAAGGCTCTTGCATAAATGGGACCCTGGGCTGTCACTCCAAGAGCTGGCCCATCTGCACCTGTCAGCGGCAGAAAGAGGCAGGGTGTGGTCATCCCTTTGGCCATCGGAGTTGAGAACTGTGGAGTGGAGGACTATCCTATGGCTGTATTGCTGTACCCATGTCAAGGTACTGTTTTCAATTACCCTCCTGGAGTGGCTTGCTAGACTGAGACTTTTGGGACCACAGGGACTATTGGGCAGCCTTGTGGTGATTTTCCCCTGGCAACCGAGAGTGGGGGCAATTTTGGTAGAGGACTTATGGTGCTAAAAGGTGCTGCGAAGATGGGGAAAAGAAAGGCCTTCCCAGTAAAACCCCACCCCTTTCCACAGCCCCTTGTGTTTCTACCATAGAAGGTTTCCTCCATTGAGCAGTGGGGGTTGTTTCTAAAGAGATAGAGTTGTTTGAAAAGAGACTTTTCTTGGGTAGGGATAGACCCTATGCATCTCCCCACAGACTGCCAGCCCATTCTGATCTGGTGGACCCCACTCTGAATTGGTTCCCCATAGTCATTTGTGTGGACAGGAGGAAACTTCAGGGAACAGCGCCCATGCTGATGAGAACGGTAACTCCATAACCTCCTCTACACCAGTTGTTAGCCCAAGGCACAAGAGGAAACAGAAAAATGGTGCCACTACCCAGTCTCTTGCTGAGTCCAAGCAGGATCGCCAGTCCACTATTATTTCAATGGATGTGGAGGGGAGTTTGGCCCTCAGGAATGTACTGCTCAGGGATTTTGAGGTAATGGTAAATAACAAATTGGATCCAATTCTGGTGAGGCTTTCCCGCATTGCAGAGAGGGTCGCAGAGATACTTTCCTCGATGAAGAAGGGGAGGGGGCAGAGTGAGAAAGTGGGTATCAGGGTCCTCTTGAGTATTCTTGCCTTGGGAGGGACCCTGTGTTAATCATGATGTTGTAGCCACAGATCCTATTGTTGTTACATATAAGTTAGGGAACAAGGTTGAAACTCAGGCTGCTGCTGCTCACCCCCGTCTTGTGGGTGTTGATGGGGGTAGTCAGTCCATCAGGTATCCCACTAAACCGTGATAAGTGCTTAACTTGCCTCCAGATGCAACCCCATGTGTAGTTGTTCTTGGCAATGTCCCTCCTCACCCCATTTCAAGTGGTGAATCATATCAAGACGTTAAGAACAAGGTAGTGCACTTGTTTACCCTGTAATAGGGGACTAGCACAGTCTCTCATCATGGCCAGTAGAGTAAGCTGGGTAGGTAAGGAGAAGATACCTTGGGGGCTGCATGGTGGTAAATTTCAACAACCCCTGGCAAGAAATTTAGGTAGCTGCTCCCCGCCCGATGCAATGCACACTAGGGATAGTGGTCCTTTCCTTGGGTTTCTTTTAAATGCTAGGCAGGCCAATTGTCTCATCAGACTCTCATTATACTCATATGGGGCCTGCCTAACCAGTGAACACTCTCAATTGAGGCAGTTACCCCTTGTGCCTATTTCTGATAGATTTTCCCAATTGTCTGGGCTGGAGTATTGTGATTGACTAGATTCTTGTGACCCTGCTCACTGCCCCGGGGGCCTTACGGTCCAGGACCCCCCAGTAGCCCCCACTCAATCTGTAAAAGGCCACACGCTGTTGTCCTGGAACATCGCAGGTCTATCTTCCAAGTTCTCTGATCCAAGGTGGGTCCAATTTGTAAAACCTTTTCATATTATATGCCTTCAAGAAACCTGGGAAATTGAAAATATTTTTTACCTTGAGGGATAGAAGACCTACTCTGAACCAACCATTACCTTTACGTGCAGATAGGTGGAAGGGTCACTTGACCATATTTGTTAAAGAGGAATTGAGTAGTCACATTTCAGATTTCCAGTGGCATGCGCCCTCAACCCAGGGGCTTTGACTAATATTTCCTAGCTTCCTCTTTTAGTTATTTTTTATATTAGCACATGTGAAAGTTCTGAGCCTGGTAGTTTCTTGCAATGTGATCGCCTTTTGCTCTCCATTCCAGCTGAGGGTGAAGGACAAGTTTTAACAGATATTTTGATTGCTTTAATTCTCACCTTTGTGATTTACCCCAAGACAGTTGTTGCACCAAATAGTAGCTGTCTGTTGAGGGAAGGGCTACATTTTTGAGCAGTTACATGAAGGCCATGAGCTCAATGAGCTCATGGATGGTTATAATCTGTAGGAAAGGAGGACCTACCTCTTATGGTTACCCCCACTTTCTGATTGATGTTACACTGTTTTGACTAGTCTGACTGGGATCCTGCTAATCAGGACCCCAGTCTATATCCTTTTTCCCTAAAATGTGCTGACATGTACTTAGGTACACTCCAGATTGGATACTGGAGTACCCTTAGAACTCCCTAGTATATGGTACACATTTACTCGGGGCATAGGTACACCAGAGGCCTCCCATGGACCGACGCATGTATTATGCCACCCATGAGAGGCCATGCAAAATGGAACTACAGGTCTGCCATTGCAGCCTGTGTAAGCTGGTGCATGCACCACTTACGTTAGATATAGGTTTACTATATCTATAGGTCACTACACTTAAAACCTATACGTCACCCCTATATTAGGCCTAAACAATCCTGAAGGCAGGGTGCTGGGTTTTACATGAGAGGGTGTCCCTGCATGAGCATAGCCCCTCTGCAGCCTTCGGAGACCATTCTCCTGGGTTCTCTGTGACACAGTCACACATATAGATAGAGGTGCATTATATCCTTGCAGTAAATGCTTTCTCGGGGAGGGTCCACTGAATCTGTCCAACACTCTCCCGTGGGTAAAAAAGGGCTTACCTGAATTTAGGACTCTAGATAAGACGTGGACAAGATTCGGAACAAGAAACCACTGACCTGCGACCGTCTGGACATGCCTGACTTTGCTGGGCATCAGCTGGGCCCTACTTTGTCTCCCTCTCCTTCCAAAGCATCGTCTGTGCCTGTGCACCATACAGGCTCCATGCAGGATCTGTGGAGCATCAAGGACAACTGAAGTATCTCCCTTGAGGTGAAGGAGTCCCTCCCCTGCATTTGCATGCACTGTAATGCAACTGACCAATCTGTGGAGTTCGAAGGCTCCAGCCACACAGGAGGTGGGTTCCTACGTTCCTTGAGGTCGAGCTGCACTCTCACTAGGTTTGAGGCCAGTATCCCTTGTGGGGACTGGGGACCTCATAACCTGAACCCTTGTGCACCACGTACATTTGCAAGTGCATTTCATACCATGGACACCGACCCCTCAGTACTCGACATCCTTTGTGAGCCAGCTCATATCCAACTCCTGGTCATCCTCAATGTCTCCTGCTCCCTACAGCTGTAGAGCCAAGGTCTCCTTCTTCACACCTGGAGCACCCGACATCAGTGGGCATTCGTATACCGAGCCCCTGGTCACTCTTGAGTGACCCAGACTCTGTCCTCTCTGCTTTCAGGTTCCTCCCATAAAGAATCCACCTGCAGATTCCACATGACACTTTTCTTCTTTCCAGCAGTGTCATTTCTTTGAAGACTCCCATTGAGAATGACTGCGGTTTCCGATGCCACCTCACCCCTATCCTCTGGGATAGGTAACTCTGGTACTTTGGTATCCACGGGTGGGGTGGCTCTCCAAACTTCTAAGTTCCAAAGGGGTTCCTTGTAATCCACTGGGAAGGGTCCTTAAACTTTTATATTGCAACCACCACTCCCGCATTGAATTTTACATAGCACGTGTTTGTGTTCTCACACTGCACCCGTCTTCCGTGGGGTCCCTACTTACTCACCTTGGGTGGTTCCTTGGGGTTCCAGAGATTCTATACTCTCTTAACACTGTCTTGACTCAAGCCGTGGTTATTATACCACTATTTTAGTTTATGGTTTGGTCTCCCCGGGAGCCCACTGTGTATAAGTATTACTTATGACTGTTTCTGTGCTACAGTATTGCGTGCTTTGTGTTTATCTGCATGTAGCAGATACTATGAGGTATTTAATGTATTATAATGATAAATATATATTCTTATAACTACTGTGTGGTTCTCTTTCATTTAACCAATACAATTAGTTTGTATTCTGGTAAAAAAAGCTACTTAACATTCCTTTAAGACTAAGCCTGAAGGCTGCTCTCCACAGCTACCACTTGGATAGCTTTCTAAGGTTATCTTTGACCTCTTAAATTGCCATAAGGGTTGTTTGGACTGGTGCAAGGTGCCCACTTTAATTAGTGGACATCATATACCAGGCAAACTTCTCACATAATCTCATCTTCCCTATGGATACATTGGTGAACTCTAAGGATCCTGTAATCTGCCGAACATTCAAAGGGAGTGGATGTGGTACGTTTATGGAATTTATTCTTGTCTCTGCACCACTATACTAGCTCGTCACCCATTTGAATATTATGCCCAGTGTTTTTAGTGATAACAACCCCTTATCTTTAATCCTGGATGTAGTGAGTGTTCCTCAGTTACAGCACGGGAGGTTTAATGGGGCTGTCCACTATTGACCAAGGGAGAAGACTGAAATGGTCTCAGCTGGATCCCTGGAACCTTCAGGCAGCACTTTTGCACTATGTCTTCATGAAGTAAATACCTGTCTTGATAGTGATGCTGGGGAAGGGGAGAACCTGGAAGCTTGTTAATCTATTGGTGCTGGGGTACTCAAATTGATGACAGCAACAGTCCCTAGTAGTAAGGCGTCACATATCCCCAAATCGTTTGATAAGGACTGCTTAAGGACACAGTGCCACTTGAAGGTAGCTCTGATGCAGGTACCGAGGGATGAGCAATTGGTCAAAGATTGCAGGCTGACCTATAAGTTGGCCAAAGCTAACTGTAAACATAATTTACAAGACTTTACTTGAGAAGAGCTTTTTCTCAAGCTGGTGAGATGAGGGACAGCTCTCTCTTTTAGAGTGGTAAATAGACCTTGCTTTGCGGGGAATGCTGGGTCATCTTTATGCCACCACATTTCAGAGCACCAATGGGTGGGTTATTTGGATGATGTGTATAATCAGGGGGTATGCGTGGGTGACATAACTTCCAATAGCTCAGTCACAGCTTGTGACCCAGTGGTTAGGACCTTAGAGAAAGTTACTAAGGGTATTCTTGCATTGGCGAGTAACGAGGCCCTGGCCCCTATAGTATCCCTCCAGCCCTGTTTAAATCTAATATTGAGGTCTGGGCTTCACTATTAACACAGGTGTTGAATGCAGCTGCCCTGGTGAGGACATTGCCCTCTTGGTCTGCCGCTATCATTGTTCCTCTTTTCAAGAAGGGGACACAGACAACCAACAATGCTATAGACCAATATAGTTCTTGGATCCAATGGTCAAGGTCCTAGGAAAAGTGATCTTAAATAGGCTAAGTGACTGGGCAGGACAGAATAACATCCTGTGCGATGTTCAATATGGTTTAAGAGCAAGGAGGTCCACCTCAGACCAATGCCTGAAACTCCATTTGATTATTAATAAATATGCTGTGGCTCGGTCTGAATCTATACATTTAGCCTTTATGGACCTGATCTCTGCTTTCAACAGGGTGAATTGGGCCAAACTTTGGACCCTGCTTAGTGGGATGGGGATAAACCCAAGTATTGTGGCCCTTCTAGCCATTCTGCACTCAGAGACCTCTGCCTCGGTCCGTTTCTCTCAGGATGCCGCCTGTACTCGTCCTTTTCAGACCAGTTTGGATGTGCCTCATGGATGCATTCTTTTTATGTACCTTGTATGTAAATGGGCTTGAGTCCACGCTGTTGTCAGCTGCGGCTGATTGCCCGAAGGTAGGTGACAGATTCCTCCCTGTGTTATCATATGCGACTGATGAGGTCCTTATAGCTCGAACCGCTCAGGGGCTGGACCTACTCATGGATAGGTAGGTGCCTTTCATGGCAAACCTTGTGTCAAAAATTAAAGGTACTCACGATTTACCTCTTTGACTTACAGGAGCAGAATGTTTGCTTATTTCTCAATTCCCAAAACAGGCCTTCGCTCGAACCCCTAGACTGCGGGTGATCAAGCAAACTCCGAAAGGGGATGGGGACAGAGAAGAGACTGCCTTTTAACTTTTCTGTGGTTCACTGCTACTCTTTCCTTCTGACACTTTTCTGGGTAACTATCGCTTTCTAGGTATTCACATGTGAACTGGAATTCAATAACGCAACACAAATTAATTTGTACTTCAAAACTTTCTTTAGTTTTCAAAAATTCTTACTAATTTATCTTCTCTTAACCTCAAAGCTAAGGCCTTTGTTTCTCTTCTTACTTTTTCTTTAAAAGTGAGTAATTAATGCATGAGGTAAATTATTCTTATCATTGCTTTTCTTTTGCCAACAAGTTAACCAATTGTCTAATTAATTCTTGTAATTAACTATGCCTTTTTCTTTTGTAGTTAATGCTTGAAGTTTGTCGTCACATTTGCAAGAAAAAACAGGTAATCTTCTGTTAATTCTTACTGTCTTTTCTTGTGTGTCCTTTTATCTCTGTTATATATAACACTCCTGACATTTTCTTTTTAAGACCTCCCTATCTAACTAACCATCGCTCTAGAAATTATATCTACCATAAACTATTTTCTAGTGCACGCTCATGAAGGAATAGCTACACTAACCAGCTGACTAACTAAAGCACAAGTGCAGTGACAACACACTCGTTGAAAGAAGTGCATGGCTTAGAATGCTGCCAGCACACTTCACTGCCATATCTGTCCCCGCACCTTCTGCAACCTGCGAGAGACTAGACCGGCAACCTTAGTAGTGTTTACCAGCCGCTTCCAGGCTCCTCTGTGAGCCTTGAAGCAGGTGGCAACTATCTGGAGTTTTCTGCTAACTTGTGCGCACCCAAGATACTGCTGACATGAAACAATGGTTGTACAACGAGAGATATTGTTTCTCGATAGCGGTGACCTGACACCTTGATCTGGCAGTTATTTCTCAAAGTCATATGTGATGGTTGCGGGCCCCAAGTCAACTAAGAGCAAGACCTTTAAGGTCGCTGATTTAACTTTGGGCAAAGTAAAGGTGTTCCCTTACCTGGGAGTTCTATTTGATGCTAACATTTGTTGGAATCCTCTGGTGTAGGCAAAAGAGCTGAGTTTCTCAGATCCACAAGGCGTTTTTTAACTTTGCACAGAGGGTTGGCTCTAGGATGTAGAGGGACCTGTACATTTTTATCAGGCTAAGTGCATCTCCCAGCTACGATACTATAGTGAGGTATCGGGGTATGCAACACTGGACCATATCCAATAAGCCGAAAAAAAAATTCTTCACAGATTGGTACAGGTTCCACACTCTACTCCAGCTTTCTCTGTACAGGTGGAGCTTGTACTTGTGTGCGTGTCTGATTTGATACCCCTTAGTCCGCTCCTGTTTTAGAATAAGATTAGGAGCAAGGCAGAACTGTTGCTAAATCAAATGATTTAAGCTGATTGTCTGGCTCTTGATCAGTCACACAAAATATCTTAGATAGAGGGTTGGTATAATTTGTTCAGCAACTCCATAGGGAAAACTTACACCAACCTGTTTCATTTCCTGTTAAATTTGAAGCAAGACAATTTTTTTAGGAAATTTGAATGATACAATAACTCTCATGTAGTTTGAATCCTCGTATATTAAAAAATAAACAGATGTCTGAAAAACTATTGGCAAAGATCAGTCAATTTTCAATGAAGGGAGCTTCAGACTACCTAGACAATATTTCTTAGAATTTTTTTTTGAATATATACTCAGGTATTAAAATGAATACCTAAGTGCTAATACACTTCTCAACCCTTTACCCCTATATCCCTTGCATCCCGATCTTAAGCTGGATATTGCATACATCTTATACTACTAACACCAACTAAACCGTCCAAAACTACTTGCCTGTTTTAACAACATAAACAAATTAAATGAGCATGTTTTTACATTTGTTTGGGGAAATTAAAAAATAGTTAGCGTTCATACCTATAGTTGTCTTCTTTATTCAACTCTCTGTGAGTTTTATAAAACACGTCACCAAGAGTCCCAAATAGTCTAACAACACACATAGAAGTAAACAGAAAAAAAGCCTTTACAAATTTTCTTTTAAAAAACAAACATTCCCTATGTTTCATTCTTCGGTCATCCACAAGTAAGATAATCTAAACAATCAAATTCCCCAAAAACGTTTGTTGTAAAAAAAAGATGTAAAAGAGCATCCAAATCCCAAAACGAAATCTAAAACAAAAAATCTAACAGAAATCCATCCAGGAATCCAGAAATGTTCTTCAAGGGCTTGGTATTTTTCTTCTGAAATGGATGACCGGCAAAAAAACAGGACAAACAAATTACATATGATGATTTTATTTCCAATAGGTTTCAAAAAATTGTATCCATGGTTTTGTTTTCACCTTTTCTAAACCAAAGTTGAAAAAAACAACTGTCCCAATGTATGCATGTGAATATAACATGGATGGAGATGTTAAAGTGGTTAAAACAACAAAAATAAACAATTTTTCAAAACTTAAAATCTATCTACCTTTCCCCATCTCTACATACAACAAATGTAGGCACCAATGTGTTTAAAAATTTAAATAACATTTTTCTTACCTGATGAAAGCTCCTCCTTGTATCTGATCTTGACTACGATGCTTCACCGACTGTAGAAATAGATGCAAAACAGTCTATGTAAAGCCAAAATGTAAAAACAAAAAAAGGACTACTTTTCCCATTGCAGTCTATGAAAAATAATGTTAAAAAGTAAAAAAAGTAAAATTTATATGTTTTGCTCAACTTAAAATGTTTTATATTTTTTTAAATAAATGTAATTAGAATCTATTTTAAAAAAGGTGTAAAAGATTTTGATTACGATGCCAGTTTAATCGGCATCTGCGGTCCTAACGGAGGCAGTCTGACAGTAGTGGTCTCATCAGAAGCAGTCAGTCCGACTGCCAGATTGCGATGCATGCCGACTGCTAAAAGACCCCTGAACCCGACAGCCTTTCTCCGACTGCCGAGATAGCTGTCGGAGAAAGACAACATTTCTAGGGCAGTACAGAGATCTCTGACCGCCGTCCGCATTATGACGTATGTTTGTGCCCAAAAACTGGCGTTCTGACCACCTGCCCCAAGTTAATGGAAACAATGGATTTGGGGAGCATGCTCACCCAAATCAGCTTCTCCCCAACAGTCTCCAGTGTGGATTCCTTTCTCCAGGTCCCCCTACACTGAAGCAGCTGAAGCCAGAAGACTATGACACTGTGCATGTAAGTCCACAGGTGGCATGTGTCCCCATTGCCTGGATTGTGCACAGATCGCCACACTCCAGCAATGGGGTACATGGTGCACAAGGCATATCCCCACAAGTCATGCATTCATGTACATATCACATGTTTCCTGTGATTTTGCATGCACTTGCAGCAACACATTCAGTAGTATGTGCACCACCGTAGAAGAGGCAACAGCAGTAGCAGTAGGTGCATCGTAATACGGTGGGGGAAATTTCCCGGCCTCTGTAGTTGGACCCGGCCCACTAGCGCTGTGGTCAGATGGACAGTCCGAACGGCATAGTAATCAGGCCCTAAGTGCTAATACACTTCCCCACCGATTACTCCTATATCCCTTGCATCCTGCCTCCTAAGCTGGATTTTCCAAAAATATAAACCCTATTATTGAGCAAATTAAAAACTTAACACTCAGGTATTACAGTTGCTACGTGAGTATAAATACACTTCCCCACCCATTACTCCTAGATCTCTTGCAGTCTGTTCCTAAAGCTTTATTTTGATATTCTTAAATTAAGTTAAAAACATTATGTAAAGCAGATCAAACATATTATTAAAAACAAAAATGTTATACTCATGAATTACATTTAATACTTGAGTATTAACACTTATCTACCCATAACTCCTATATCCCTGGCATCTCATTCCTAAAACTGTATTTCTATATTTTCAATTTAATTTACAGAAAGTATTTAAAAAATATGTTACCTACTAGTAAATTAATACAACATTAATACTCAGTTAGTACAGTTGATACCGGAGTATTAATACACTTTGCGACCCAAACCCCTATATGCCTTGCATCCCGTCCCTCAATAAAAAAAAAATTACATTGATTTTGCAAAAATATTTTTTTAAATATAAACCTTATTTTTAAATGTATTGAAAATTAATACTCATATATTACAGTTACTAACTAAGCCTTACTACACATCTCCTTCCAATGCTCCTACATCCCTTACATCCCGTTCCTAAAACTCTATTTAGATATTTTTGCATACTATTTAAAAAAGTATTTTAAGGGGGCGTGGCCGCAAGTTGGGACCGCTCCGTCAAATCTGTTTCCTTACTGCATATCCGCTATATTGATCCGGCCTTCGAGAGCAGATTACGCCGTTGGAAGACCTACTGACCCATCGAGGCGAGACCCGAGGCCGAGAGGCTCCTGCAGCAGAAGTTATCGCTGCCACCAGTTGCGGCCCTCGCAGGAGCTGAAGCCAGGCCATGGGGAGATTGCTGGAGCCAAGGGTGTCGCGTCCACCGGTGGAGGATGCCTGACGCGAGCCCGGGGACTGGGCCTGTATCTCTGAGTGTGGATTATCTGGAAGCCAGGGGTGAGAGCCGGCTATGAGGCCCTGCTCTGACTGCACCAGGAGAGGCAAGGGACTCGCTGCCTGAGGAGCATAGCTTGTGACCCTCACCGGTGCTACAGCCGAGCCGACGGTGGTGATGCACTGCCAGGAGTCCGAGGATTGGATTGGCGTGGAGTGGCGGCTGACATCGTACCACCGCTCCGACACAACAAGAGAGGTGCGTGGCTAACAGTCTGTGCTGAATTGTTTAAGGAAGGGGGAGCAACGTGGCAAACAGACCCCATGCTACGCCATGGCAGCCCTGCCTTGAGGAGGTGCGATAATGCAGGAGTAACATTGCCAGGCGCTGACTGATTGAGGCACGATGAAGGCCCTGAAAATACCTGCTCTGGTCTTGGAGGCACACCCCACATGCTTGTGGTGCCCCGCATCCGACGGCAGTGGAAGACAGCGGTGACTGCACCCCGGGGACATCAGGAATTGGAAGACAATCCTGTGACAGGTGTGGCTAGGAGTGCTGGGAGACCGGGGAGGCAGAGGTGAATCCGGACGGTGAGTCCCAAGCATCGGAGGCGCCTTCCTACCGCATTCAGGTGACACCCTCTCCTCCCTGTCTCATATGTCTGCAAAGCTCGAGACGCAGGGGCCCATATAAGGACACGACCCCAGCCAGTACGCTTGCATAGAGGGGTGATCAGAGCTGCCGCGTTTCACCATGACAAACCAACACAGGGCCGAGATCGGGGAGGGCCAAGATGTCGGGGACAAGGGGTCCTAAAGTAGTCGAGCATAATAAATTGGACCGCTATACACTTCCCAAGGAGTCGCCTCAGGACCAGGAAGCCAGAGACAAAGCGGTAGGTAGATCGGAGGGGGACCCACCCGAGCTCACTCTCAAAGACGTCATGCATGCTATATCTGGGGTCAGAACATCTCTGGAGCAGAGAATGAATACAATCTCCTCAGAAGTAACGCTTATCAGAGATGACCTCACAAAAATCAATTAAAAAGTAAAACAGCTAGAGGTCACTACAACAAGCTTGGTGGATGACACCTCGCACCTCCAAAATGAAATCCGAGACTTGCAAACTTTTCGGAAATTCGCTGAAAGCAAGCTCGATGATTACGAAAGGTGCACCCACAAAAATAACATACGTATTCTGGGGGTGCCAGACCGGGCAGAGGGGCAGGCACCAGATCTTTTCATAGAAGACCTTACCCTCACTCACTTACAACCCAAGGGCCTGTCAAAATTATCGAAAGAGCACACAGAGTTCCTGGAGGACGACCAAAACCTGGACCTCCACCGGCCAATCCTGGTGAGGATCCTAAACTTTCAAGAGATGGATATAATTCTACAAAACACCAGGGTAGCCCCGCCGCTTAGGTATGAAAATGCTGAACTCTCCTTCTTCCTGGACTTTATGCAAGCAGTACAGAAGCAGAGACGGTCTTTCCTCGCCATCAAAAAGACGCTTAGAGAAAAGGGTGAGAAGTATGCCATGCTGTTCCCGGCTCGGCTCCGGGTGGAAGCTGACAGCAAGACCTGGTTTTTTGACCATCCAGAGGCTGTTGCGGAGTGTTTGGAAGGATGGCGGGGGCAAAGGGACATAATTCATATTGAAAGAATAGCCAGCTTAGACCCTGGCCTAAATCACGATCATGCTCCAGGGTGCTGCGGGACCTCTTGCCTCTACGAATTTTCCCCACATCAGGGAATGACTCAGGTACCTTGCAACAAAAACAGTCACTGACTCGTTGGGTCATCATACATTAGACATGGGCATGGATCCTGGGACTCGGCCCCTCTTGGGGAGCTGTAAAACGTTGGTTGAATAGGGAGGGATGGAGTGACGAAGCACCAAATCCCCCCACGTTTCTACTTTTACTTCATCAGTTGGGCGACAGGCAATCTGCATTCTTGTATTAATGGGCGGTTTAGGTCCCAGAGTGCAGGGGAGCAGGGAGGAGGGTTGTTGGGTGTGGGGTTCAGAGTTAATGTATGTTGTTGTTGAATCAACACGAAAAGGTTGCGCTTTGACAGAGGAATTGATAACCTGCACATATTCAAATGGGTACACAGTGGGACAAAAACATTAAGATACTGAGTTGGAATGTCAATGGGCTTGGGGAGAAGGTCAAACGCAGCATGGTTCTACAATATATTAGAAGGCAAGCCCTGGATGTTATCCTTCTCCAAGAAACGCACTTGGTGGGCAACTCCTGAAAGGCACTGAACAGGTGAGGATACAAGCTGGTGGCCCACGCAGGCTTCACTTCTGGTTCAAGGGGAGTGGGTATAATGACAAGGAACTCCTTTCCCCTTGCCATACACTCAACATGGTCGGATGACTGGGGGAGATACATTGGAATCACGGGGCAGTGGGAGGGACGTACACTAACATACATGTATGTCTATGTACAAACAGGTCTTCAGAACCATACGTTTAAGGATTTGAGTGCAATATTACTCTCGCTCCCGGAGGGTCTGCTGCTGGTGGGAGGGGACCTTAACTCAGTGGTTTCAGGCACACTAGACCAGTGCACCCCGCAAGAGCTTGGGGCCTCATCTCGATGGTTGCCTGATTTTCTGGAAGCCCTGGGGCTCACAGATATGTGGAGAACGTACCACCCTGACTGTGTCCAACACACGTTTCACTCGGGGGCACACAATAGCCTCTCCGTTATAGATTACCTCATCGTCCCAACATCCCAAGACACAAATGTCCAAGAAATCAGACATATGGCGCAAGGCATGTCCGACCACTCTCCGACATGGGCTCAACTGGTCCTAGGTCAGGGGCTCAACTGGTCATGGGTCAGGGAAGAATAGGTAGAGTCGCTCCTATAATAAACCCATGGTATCTCTGCGAACCGTTGTGCGCAAGGCCCTGCTCCAAGCCTTTGACCACTCCTTCCAAGATAACGATGAACACCCCTGTTTCTGTGGGAGGCGTTTAAGTCAGTAATAAGGGGACAAGCACTCTTCCTGATAGCTGGGACACGCAAGGAAAGAATGAAGGAGTTAGTTGAAGCAGAAAACTGAATCCTCCGACTGGAGGACGAACTGGGGGAGGAGGTGACCCGGAGAAACTGCATACTTTAAAACTCAAAAGATATGACTATAAAGCATTAGCCACTGACAGGGCCAAAACATTGGGGAGAGAAAAAAGAGGGAAGGATGTATGACCTGGGTGATAAGGGAGGGAAACTGATAGCATGGTTGGATAAAAAAAAGAGTTGCATCCAGGTTGGTGCCAAAGCTGATAGATAAAGATGGTCAGTCTATTACTGATCCCCAAACCATTTCTAACACATTTGCTACTCACTATAGCAACATTTACCGTACAGGTACATCCTATACTGAGGATGATTCTCAGTCACTAGTCAAAGACATCATGCTTCCCACTTTATCAGCAGAGGAATTGAGGCTATTGGAGAGCGACTTCTCCAATGACAAAATTGCACTGGCAATCAGGAGTCTCCAATCAAGTAAGGCTCTGGGTCCCAACGGCCTACGTATCGAGCTTTACAAACTAAGGCCAGACAAGCTAGCCCTGCACATGTGGAACATGTTTGAGGATAGCAAGAAGCAAGGGACACTTCCACTGGATCAGAGGGTGGCCACACTGATTACTATCCACAAGGATGGCAAACCCAGGACGGACTGTGCCTCTTATAGGCCTATCGCCCTACTCAATGCGGAGCCCAAAATCCTAGCCAAGCTCCTAGCAAATCACCTTGTCAAGGTAATAAGCGGTTTGGTACACCCAGACCAGTCCGGTTTCATGCCCCAGTGCAATACTGCGCTGAATTTGCGAAGAGTACATGTTGATGGGGAGTATAGCCACGATCCAAGAGCAGGCGATTATAGTTTCACTGGATGCATCTGTGGCATTCGACACCCTCGAATGGCCATACCGCTTCGCAGTACTAACAAAGATGGGGTTTGTGCCTAGCTTTATTCAATGGATCATGCTCCTCTACTCGGAGCCCCTGGCACAGGTTGTAGTTAACAATAAAAAGAAGTGTTAGTGCTGGGTCGGGGGACACGCCAAGGCTGTCCACTGTCTCCCCTGTTTTTTTCCCTTACCCTGGAACTCCGAGCGGCATAGATTTGCAGGGTTCCAGTGATACGCGGGCTGTGGTGGGCACCGACATGGAAGGACCGCATCTCACTGTATGAGGACGATATTCTTCTGTTCCTAGCCTCTCCAAGAGCGTCGTTGGGGAGTGTGCTCAACATCTTTGCAAGCTTTTGTAGATTCTCTGGGTATTCCATCAATTGGAGTAAGTCTCTCCTATATGTCCTCAGCGGGGACCCACCCACCCCACCCTGGGGCTACCCCATACAAATTACCACGGTGGGCTTTAAATATCTGGGAATTTTCATCACGTCGGATCAGAAGCTCCGATACGACCGTAACGTGCTCCCACCATTACAAAGGTTAAAGTGAGATATAATAAGCTGGACAGCGTTCCCTCTCTCACTGCTGGGCAGGGCGGCACTTTTTAAAATGATGTCCCTGTCTTGCTTTCTCTATGGATTGCAAAACTACCCTGACCCTGTACCTGCACGTTATTTCAGGGAAATAGAGGGCCTGCAGAGGGATTTGCTGTAGGACTGGAAACCTTGTATAGCACTGACCAAACTCACCCTCAACTGGTATGACGGAGGGATCAGCCTTCCGGATCTCAAGAAATACTATTGGGCAGCCCACCTGGCGGCCATCAACCATGGCACCTACTGCCCTGCAGATGACCCGGGATATTCCAAGGACAGGTGGCTCCTACTGGGAGGGAACTACAACAGGGCCCTGTATTCTAAACCAAGCGGTACCCCCTAACTGGGCCAACCAGACATTCGGTCCAGGTGTGGCATGCAGTAAACAGAAGTCTGGGGTGGGAACATAAATTGACACTGGTAACACCTCTCTGAGATTCCGAGAAGTTAGGGAACCTGTGGGCATTGAAAGGGTTCGACAAATGTGACCTCATTGGGATCTCAAAAGTGGGGGACATGTGGGTGAGGGGCGACATAGTGACGTTTGCCTCCATGCAACAGGAATACAAACTCGCTAACCTGGAATACTTTAGGTACCTCCAAGTTCGCCAAGCACTACAGGCACACCTGCCAAAAGGTTCCTCCCCTCCGGAATCTTCACCCATTCAAGATAGGTTGCTTAACAGATACTTACCAGTGAAAGCCATCTCCCTGACCTATAAGATATTGCTAAATAACATTGCGGACCCTCTCCAGCACACCAGAATGAAGTGGGAAAGGGATGGCCTAGAGTTGGATGATGAGGAGTGGCAGGAGGAAGTGGCCTCCCCAAAGGAAGTGAAAATCTCGGCTAAATTGAGGCTCATCCACCTCAAAATACTGCACAGAGTGTATATCACTGGACCCTGCCTGTCCGCATGGGGAGAGCAGAAGGGGGAGATTGCAGACGTCAGTGTGGCGAGAAGGCACATTTATGCACATATTGTGGGAATGCGATCACATTCAGGTGTACTGACGCAAAATACATGATCTCCTTAGCGAAGTGCTGGAATTGGTTGTCCGCCCTGAGGTGAAGCGATGTCTTTTGAATGTATGGGAACCCACAGAGCTAAACAATATGGGAAAGATCTGGGTCACCCTAGGCCTCATAATAGCAAAGAGAAACATCGCGCAGTTGTGGAGAGCTGCATGTCCAGCCACCATAGAGGACTAGATAAAAAACATGGACGGGTGTATGTTCCGAGAAAAGACAGTATATCTAGCACTGGGCTGCCCCAAAAAGTGGTCCTTAACCTGGGGTGACTGGAATGCCTACCGGGGAAATATCTGTAGCCCTCCACGTAATTCCCTTCCTGATGATTTGCCCTCACCGTAAATGATGTAACCTAGACCTGTTCCTGTCACTAATGTGATTACCACTGTACTATTGAATGAATTCCTCATGTCTGTAAACTGCTATGTCGATTCATGATACTTAATAAAAAAGAATTATTTAAAAAAAGTATTTTATTATTAAATGATTATAAAATGAATGCTCAGGTATTACAGTTGATACTTGAGCATTAATACACTTCTTCAACTATAACCTCTATGTCTTGCATCCCCATCCCTAAAATTTAACTTGATATTTTAAAATTAATTTTCAGAAAAGTTTTTTAAATATTTAACATGCTATTAAATGAATAAAAAATGAATACTCAGGCATTACAGTTGATGCCTTAGTATGAATAAACTTCCCCACCTATCTCCCCTATATCCCTTGCATCTTGCACCTAAAATAATTTTTTGTGATTTTTATATGAATTTTTAAATATTATAATTAAAAACAAGACTTTACTATTAAAAAGAGTTACAACTGTATCACCATCATAGTTGACACCTAAAAAGTAATACACATCCCTACCCATTACGCCTATTCCTCTATCCTGCTCCTAAATTGATATATATATATATATATATATATATATATATATATATATATAATCACTGAAACAAACATAGGTTTCAGGGACGTTATAGTTAAAAATTAGCATTCACAAAACCTTAGAAATTCACTGAAAAAACCACAGGTTTCAGGGATGTTATAGTTAGATGGACATTTTACTCGTACAAATTTGGCTGTTATAGTTAGTTCAGCTTACTATAACTCGTGCCCCCGCATTGCACTGCTGATGACGTCACATATTACATCATTCATGACATGGTCAGTGACATCACTGATGACATCACTGATAACATCTCAAATGACATCACTGATGACATCATCCACATGATAATCTGATGCACCTTCTCATACTCTAATATAACCTTTGATACACCCACTCTAAAATACAGACTACCATTTTCGAAACAGAAAACGCACCAATACCAGTTAGTGCATACCCACTCAATAATTCCAAGATCTACACACACATCCACTCATTCACCCATACAGTCACTCATACATGAAGTCATCCATCAATACAGCACTAATATATGCACTCACATATCTATACAGACACTCACACACCGCCACTCATCCATACAGTTACTCACACACCTAGTCAGTCATGCAAAGAATCAATCTTATTCCCATTTACTCACCTATACAGTTATACACACACCACCTCATTTATTCAAACATATACTAACACATACTTACACTCTTATACAATAACTAATACAAGCAGGCACACATCCATACAGCCACTCTCACAATCACTCACTCTCACATATGGTCTTTATATACTCCAACATCCACATATACTGCCTTCACATATGCAGTTACTCACACATGTACCACTGAGGCATCCATTCACTCACCAACACACCCATACACACACTCACCCACCCATACAGCCCTTCACAGATGCACTCTTGAACCATACACCCAGTGAATCACCCACTCACAGATCTATGTATGGAGTCACACCTCCCACCAACCCACACAGACACTCAGGCACCCATACAGATACTCAGACAACCAATCAATAACCCATATAGACCCTCATTTAGCTACTCACCAACCCATGCGACCGCTTACACACCAACTGCCAAACAAAACTGTGTGAATGTCTGTATCAGTCACTAACGCATGCATTCAGTAAGACACATTTAATCACTCACTTATACAGTCACGCACCTACTAAATCATCCAGGCAGACACTTATTCACTTATACATCCACTCATTCTTCAATACACCGTGGCGCATATATATGTCTCTGACTTAAGCTCTGTACCCGGTAGTGAATCGGAGGGGGAATAAACGACCCCTAGCTCACAGTTGGGGTTTACAAAGTTTTCCCTGGGCCAGGAGTTGGACTGTCTTCGCCAAGATCGCAGGCAAACTCTCAGACCCCGGGTGCCCAATCGCAAAACAAACAAAGAGCCAATTTCAAACGCCGCCAGCGCAGAACAAGCCGCAAAAGGAGACAACAGCGGCAAGCCAAGTTTCAAGAAACAACAGAAGAAATGGGTTCGCAAATAAGTCCTCTTGCTGAGAATTCTCTGTCTATCTTAAACCTATCTGACATGCAACTCACGCTGGCTGAACGTGACATTCTTTCTTTGGGACTTTCATTTTGTCCACCGAACAACTTCAATTACACCCAGACCCGCATTGATCTATATAAATTCATCCGCAAACTCAAGCTCAATAAGTTTCATCTCCTGAATAAACCTGCACGCACAGCTTTGGAAACAACAACTGTTGCCATTCCCAGTTCCAGTCCATCTTGCTCGACAATAGGGGAATATGAACTACTCTGTGATCTACAGGAGTTGCACAGGGAAGGAACATTAGATCCAATTGCTGTTGAAGACAACTCACAGCCAAGATTGGATATGCCTGGTTGTTCTGGATTTAAACCGAAGTCAAAATTTAACCCCATCATGACACATGATAACATCAATGTGTACAATGACTTGGTTATTTCCCAACTCAAGAAATTGCATGTCTCAACCTTGCAGGCACAAAAGCAACGCCAGAGACAAAACAACTGCTTTGGTAGCCTTATGAAGAAACTACAAAGCAATGACAATGTTGTAATCCGGCAATCTGATAAGGGGGGCAACATTGTCCTCTGGCCTAAATCCATGTATATGGCTGAAGCTCTCCAGCATTTGAATGATCGCAATTGTTACCGACGTGGCGATTGGCAAGTTGTCAATCGAGCTTGGAATGAGTTGAATGCCAAGTTGCTATCTTGGAAAAGTATGGGCCTGCTTAGTGGTGATGAGTTCACATTTTTGAAAACCAACTACCCGGTGATTCCAGTTTTTTATTTGATTCCCAAAGTGCACAAGGATCCAGCCATGCCCCCAGGGAGACCAATTATCTCCGCAAGATCCAGTATGATGGAGAACATTTCACGCTATATTGACTTCTTTCTTCAGGATCATGTGAAGAATCTACCCTCATATTTACAAGACACTGGGGATTTCCTGAGAAAAATAGGCACTGTAACCTGGCAAGATGACTTTCTCCTGATGACATTAGATGTCACGGCCCTCTATACCAGCATCCACCATTTGGATGGAATCAGGGCAGTGGAACATTTCTTACGGACTAAACCTGTTCACATGTCACTACACAGTAAGATGCTAATTGAGATGATCCAGATCTGTTTAAATAACAACTATTTTTTATTCCAGAATCAGGTATACCAACAAATGCGAGGCGTGGTGATGGGGGCTTGCTTCTCCCCCAGTTACGCCTGTTTGCATATGGGACTGTGGGAGGAGCAGGTCCTCAGAGTACGTTTTGGTCATGTCCTCAATGATAACATCATAGCCTGGTATCGTTATATTGACGATTTATTTATTATCTGGAAAGTTTCTGAAGCCTCAGCTCATGTGTTTGTCAATGACATCAATGTGAATAATTAGAATTTGGTTTTTACAGCTTCCGTAAGTAATGTTTCAGTTAACTTTTTAGACACAGAAGTTTTCATCAGGGACAGTCACTTGGAGACCAAACTACATCGCAAGGCCACGGCAGGCAACACAATCCTGCACGCTTCTAGTCATCACCCCGAACACCTGGTGCGCAGTATTCCCTATTGTGAAATGCTGTGCATCAGAAGAATTTGTAGTAGGGATATTGACTGCGTAGCAGCTCAGTTGGAAAGCAGGAAGCGTTTTTTAAACAGAGGCTACTCCATCAAAGTGCTTGATGTAGCAATTCACAAAGCGAATTCTATCACACGCTTGGCTGCACTTAACAACTGCCCTGCCTTCCATCGTGTGCCTGAACAAGGTGGCCCCATTTCGGAGCCACCTAGATTGATCACCACGTATAATCGTCAACATAGCAAGGTACGATCAATCTTCAATAAGAACTGGCCGTTGGTCCAAAATGACCCGATCCTGGGTGAACAGTTGCCCAAGCTCCCAGCAATTACATTTCGTAGATGTCGTTCTATGAATGACATGCTGGTTAAGAGTAGCCCTGAAGTCAGTGTTAGCAGTACTTGGTTACAGAGCTCTAAGGGTTTCTTTAAATGTGCAAGCTGTAAGGCTTGCAGATTTGGAAGAAATAGGACATCATATACAACACCCTTTAATGATGCTCCAATACCAATCTCCAAGAAACTGTCTTGCAAGACAGAGTTGGGCGTGTATGTGTTGGAGTGTGCATGTGGCCTGCAGTACGTTGGGAGCACCAAACTGCAGGTTCACAAACGCATTCTCCAGCACATACGGGCAATTGGTAACAGTGACCCAACATACCCTGTTGCGAGGCACTTCAAGGAATTCCACAGTAACAGCCTGGAGTCTTTGAGTTACTCAGACAATTGGAAACGAGGGACATTCTTGAGCTAGACTCCAAAACCCCTAACGGTCTGAACTCCAGAGAAGACTTGTTTACCTGCCTATGAGACTTGCTGGTACCTTGGTTATAATCTGACAGCGGTAGGGTTGACAGACTGATTGATATATATGTGTCTCCCCACTTGGTCTCAGCGAAGGTGATTCTGGCTGACCTTGTATTTGTATAGCAAGTCATAACCTAGGAGCACGTCTGCATTTTTAGCTACTTTTGGATATATTTTTTCACTCCTCTTTTGTATAATCGATTCACTCAACATGTGACTCTCTTGCAGGCAGATTAGACATTAACAATGGAAGGGTTTCCGGGCTCGGGAACCTATAGGATACATTTTTCATACCATGTAGTCTTTTTAGCGTGATAGTCATAGATGTTGTAATATTGCATATGTTGCACATTTTTTGTTTGCATTTGCACTTTAATATGATAATCATCTAATGACGTTACCTCACTATGAGGAGTATACTTCTTGCACATGCCCAAGTTTTGCACATGCCATATTTTGCACATTGTCTTGATTTGCACAGCAATTTTCAGCCATGCAGATAGGGCGATATGAGCAGCGCACTGTTTACTGAAATTATTTAACATTTCAGACTTGAATGCGGACAATACATTAATAATGGATACTTATTCCATTAATGTTCCGCAAAATTCAAATATCTTTTGTATTTGTATATAATTGCACTATGCAGTTATTTGCACAGTCACCTTATCTTATTAGATGCGGTGATTCAATCTAATCCAAAGCGCTAAAGGCGAGTTTGATATTTCATCTACTCTAACATTGGTGGCATGGCACCAACAGTCATTTTGAATTTTTAATATTTTTGCAGTGTTGGACACGATTTATTTCTATGCTAAAATTGAACATACTACACTATCAATTTGGAATATTTATATTGATAACAGCTTGAGATCAGGTTAATGTGTTGCCTGTCTGAACGCTTAACAAGTTGTATAATTGCATTTGTGATAACACATATATTTCTTTTATGTCTATTGGCCTGTTTGTCACATGTTGTTTGCACTTGCACTTTAAATTTGCTGGCTTCCGCCTTAAGCGTCATGTGATCAAGGCCTCCGTGTTGAGGCCGAAACGCGTCATGGTGGTACGAGGTGCACAAATGAAATAAAAAATTACACCTTGCACTTTATCCTGTTGGGTCCGTGGTCGTCTTTCCCTGTGGATTGGATTTTGAAGACGAAGTTCTTGGCATATATATATATAAATATATATAAATATATATATATATATATATATATATATATATATATATATATATATATATATTATCTTCTGGCGGGCGCCAGTAGATAGTTATAGTTAGGACCGTGTTTCCATAGGAAATCAGAAAATTCTATTTTGAATAACTTTGGCGCCGGTTGACGAATCCTCGCGAAATTTGTAAAACTAATGGGGCGCTCCGCTCAGCTCCTACCCTGAAAGTCTCGGGGTGATTCGTCAAGCGGGGGCCGAGAAAAATGGGGGGTCCCAAAACGCATTTTCCCCATGCATTTTCCCTTAGGACCTTTAGTCGAAGGTACAGCCCGAACGGCTGAACAGAATTACTTGAAATTTGGCAGAGAGGTAGTCCTCAGGTCAGGGAAGTGCCTTTTGCATATATGGAGTCAATCTGTTCAGTAGTTCCTGAGAAAATTGCATTTAAATGCACATACATATCTATAGCCGCACACCGTGCGCGCACTGTGCGCGCACCATGCGCGCACCCTAACGTGCGCAAGCGTAATTCTGATTGGTGGTTACATGTCAGTCAACATTCGAATCGGTCGAAATCAGGAAGTGTCGGCCGACATTTTGTTTGTTGTGGGTGCGAGAGTGAAAAAGAGAGGTGGCGAACGTGAAAAGGGGGCAAGGCAGAGAGTTCCTGACCCCCTAGCCTTTGTCAAGGGGTCCCTAAAGGACCCCGAAGGGTGAAAAAACATTTTATTTTCTATTAAAAAAAATCGTGGTGTGCGCGCACCGTGCGCGCACCCTGAAAAAACATTAAAAAAAAATAAAAAAATTAGCGTTTAAAAAACCGTACAAATTCACTTAAAAAACCATAGGTTTCACGCACGTTATAGTTAGGAATTAGCATTTAAAAAACCTTGCAAATTCACTTAAAAAACCATAGGTTTCCCACATGTTATAGTTAGGTGGACATTTCACTCGTAAAAAAACAATTAAATTCCCCCGTTATAGTTGGGTCAGATAACTATAACTCGCGCGACCGCCACTCTATCACAAGGATGATGTTATCAGTGATGTCATGAGTGATGCCACTGACCATGTCATGAGTGATGAAATATGTGACGTCGTGAGCACTGGATTGCGGGTGCGCGAGTTATAGTTATCTGACCTAACTATAACGGGGGAATTTCATTGGTTTTTTACGAGTGAAATGTCCACCTAACTATAACATGTGTGAAACCTATGGCTTTTTAAGTGAATATATATATATATTACCTACTGGCGGTCGCCAGTAGGTAGTTATAGTTAGGATCGTGTTTCCATAGGAAATCCGCAACATTCTATTTTGAATAACTTTGGCGCCGATTGACGAATCCTGGCAAAATTTTCAAAATAGGTGGGGTGCTCCGCTCCGCTCCTATCCTGAAAGTCTTGGGCGGATTCGTCAAGCGGGGGCTGAGAAAAAGGGGGGTCCCAAAACATGTTTTCTCCATGCATTTTTCCATAGGACCTTTAGTCCAAGCTACAGCCCTAATGGCTGAACAGAATTACTTGAAATTTGGCAGAGAGGTAGTCCTCAGGTCAGGGATGTGCCTTTTGTAGGTCTGGTGTAAATGTGTTCAGTATTTGCTGAGAAAATAGCATTTAAATCAATATATATATCTGTAAGCGCGTTCCGAGCGCGTACGGTAAGCTTACCGTACGCGCACGCTGCCGTGCGCGAGCTTAATTCTGATTGGTGGTTACATGACTATTAACATTCAAATCGGTCGAAATCAGGAAGTGTTGGCCGCCATTTTGTGTGTCTCACACTGATAAACAAAGGAGGAGAACGTGGAAAGGGGGCAACGAAGAGAGTTGCAGACCCCCTAGCATTTGTCAGGGGGTCCAAGAAGGTCACAAAAGTATGAAAAATACATTTACATTTTTTTTTTAAAAACCTTGCAAATTCACTTAAAAAACCATAGGTTTCACACATGTTATAGTTAGGTGGATATTTCACTTGTAAAAAACCAATGAAATTCCCCCGTTATAGTTACTTCAGATAACTATAACTCGCGCGACCGCCACTCTATCACAAGTATGATGTCATCAGTGATGTCAAGAGTGATGCCACTGACCATGTCATCATGAGTGATGTAATATGTGACGTCATGAGCAGAGGATTGCGGGCGCGCAAGTTATAGTTATCTGAAGTAACTATAACGGGGGAATTTCATTGGTTTTTTACGAGTGAAATATCCACCTAACTATAACATGTGTGAAACCTATGGTTTTTTAAGTGAATATATATATATATAACATATTTAAACTTTACAGAAACACACATTCACTGGATGATGTCAGCAGTGATGTCATCAGTGATGTCATTTGATATGTCATCAGTGATGTCACTGACCATGTCATCACTGACCATGTCATGATTGATGTAATATGTGACGTCATCTTCAGTGCATTGCGGGTTTTGTGAGTTATAGTTAGCTGAACTAACTATAACGGCTGAATTTCTCTGGTTATGTATGAGTAAAAAGTCCAACTAACTATAACATCCCTGAAACCTGTGTTTTTTCAGTGAATATCTAAGGTTTTGTAAATGCCAATTTCTCACTATAACGTCCCTGAAACCTATGGTTTTTTCAGTGAATTTCAAAGGTTTTTCAAATGATAATTTCTAACTATAATGTCCCTGAAACCTGTGTTTTTTTCAGTGAATATATATATGTGTACATTAGAAGTGGATAAACAAGACATGTCAATCCTAATGACAGCCATTCTAGTCTTCCTCTGATGGTAACAGTTTCAATTAATATACATGTGCTGCTAGATACTCATTAAGCAGCCCCCCACCCCAGCCTTTACTGGTGGGGGGATTTACAGTTCTTCATTGGAGAGGGACACGGGAGGGTGTCAGTTGCTGCTGTCTTTGTTAATAATAATAATAATAATAAAAGTTATTAATGGTGTTTTCATGGTTTTGTCATTCATATCTTTATACATCTCGTCGTTGCTCAGACTTTTCCGGCCGTATAAAGAGAGGGTTGAGGAGCTGGTGGTGGTGGGAGAAAGAAGGGACCACCGTGAGAGCTGAGCAGGTACTGGGGGGAGATATGAGCAGAGGAGGAGAGGGAAAACTGCTGAAGATTTGGAACCACCGGGCGGGTGATGGGAGCGGACTACAGCAGTCCAGCACCCAGGCGGGGTGAGGGGTAGAGGGGGGGTGGAGCAAAGATCCAAAGGAGGAGGAACCACTGTGGAAGTCAAGGTACACTGGTGCTAGAGGAGGGGTAGACAAGTTTGAAAACAAGGAGGAAGAGTGAAAAAGAGTAAGAGGGAGAAGAGTAGGAAGAGAAAGAAAGCAAGATAAGAGATGAGAAGGGGAGAGGGAACCGAGTGAGAAGAGAATGTCAGAGGAAAGGAAGACAGATGAAGAAGCGAGGGAGGAGTGGAGACGAGAGTCATTTATGAAAGAGAGATGGAGCGAGTTATGGGGGTGACCTGAAAGGGGGGCGGCGGACAGCCCAGAAAAGAGTGTGCACCAAGCAATAGGAGAGCTAGGCGAGAGTGTGAGATGTTGCGAAGAATGAAGTGGAGGAGGCAGGGAGGGAGGGAGGGAGGGATGGAGGGAACTGCTGAGGAGAGAAAGAGAGAGGGCAAGGTGCAGGTGGTTCATGTTGCACCGGCTCCTCGCATTCTTGCAGCTGTGGGGTAAGGGCAGGCGGGGTAGTGGGGGTGTAGTACGGAAAAATTAAGGAGAACTGGGTGGACAGTAGACCGTGGGGAAGAGAGTTAGAGTGGAATAGAAGGTGGAGGAGGACGGAGGCGTGAAGATAAGGGAAGGTATAGGAAGGGTGAGGCTGCGCAAGAAGGTGAGGAGAGATTGAGAGATGATGATATGAGAGTGAGAGAGAGAGAGGGAGAGAGAGAGAGAGGAGTGGGAATAGAGATACAGATAAAAAGAGCGAAAGATAGATGGTGAGAGACAGATAGAGAGAGAGAGGGTGAAATACTGAGAGGGAGGATGAGTGACAAAGAGATAGAGGGAAACAAATAGAAAGAGACTAAGAGAAAGAGAGAGAGTGCGAAACATTGATAGAGAGGG
Organism: Triturus cristatus; assembly: GCF_964204655.1. Lineage (NCBI taxonomy): Eukaryota > Metazoa > Chordata > Amphibia > Caudata > Salamandridae > Triturus > Triturus cristatus. Next base: position 675,018,138 of record NC_140587.1, read on the forward strand.
GAGAGAAAGAGCGACATATAGACAGAGGAAAACAAAGAGAAAGATACTGAGAGAGAAAGAGAGAGAGAGAAACAATGAGAAAGAGGGGGAGAAAGAGTGACGTAGAGAGAAAGGAAAACAAAGAGAAAGACTAGGAGAGAGAGAGAGAGAGAGAGAGAGAGAAAGAGAGAGGGGGCAAAAGAGTGACATGGAGAAAGAAAGAGAGCAAGGGAAACAAAGAGAAAGAGAGAATGCGAAAGAGAAAAAGAAAGAGAAGGGGCTGTGATGTATGCACCCCCGCGCCCAAACAAGCTGGGGGTGGCATAGGGGAGGGGGCCCTCAGTCTAGCTCGAGAGCCCCCGATTGCGATTATTCCGTTCACCCTGACACAAAATGTTATGTTACCCGTCCTCCCTAGAATGTAAATACACTGTGCAGCATGCGGTTGCGCGGGTGCGTGCCAGCTCCTCCGCCTCTCATGCACACAAGACCCATAGAGTGGCCCCAAACACAAGCACATAGCGAGAGATTCACGTCCACAGTCTACACAGACAAAATTGCCTGTGCAAAGTACTATAAAGATACACACGTTGGGCCCGATTTACAGAACTAACTTAAGACAAAATCCTAAACTTACTACCATTTTGGTATTCACAGAAGGCACTTACTCATTTTGGTATTCACAGAAGGCACTTACTCATTTCGGTATTCACAGAAGTTAGGAGTCCTAACTTTAGGACTCCTAAATGCCTTCTGTGAATACCGAAAGTCTTAAAATTAGGATTTTTCTCAGTTTAGTAGTAGTATAGTTAGGACTCCTAACTTTAGGACTCCTAAATGCCTTCTGTGAATACCGAAAGTCTTAAAATTAGGATTTTTCTCAATTTAGTAGTCCTAAGTTTAGGACTACTAACTTTAAGACTCCTAAATGCCTTCTGTGAATACCGAAAGCCTTAAAATTAGGATTTTTCTCAGTTTAGTAGTAGTATAGTTAGGACTCCTAACTTTAGGACTCCTAAATGCCTTCTGTGAATACCGAAAGTCTTAAAATTAGGATTTTTCTCAATTTAGTAGTCCTAAATTTAGACTTAGAACTACTAAATTGAGAAAAATCCTAATTTTAAGACTTTCGGTATTCACAGAAGGCATTTAGGAGTCCTAAAGTTAGGACTCCTAACTTCTGTGAATACCGAAATGAGTAAGTGCCTTCTGTGAATACCAAAATGAGTAAGTGCCTTCTGTGAATACCAAAATGGTAGTAAGTTTAGGATTTTGTCTTAAGTTAGTTCTGTGAATCGGGCCCGCAGTCTCCAGGCACCTCCCAGGACCCCTAAATGCAGCCGCCTGCAGACACCCTCGCCCCATGTACAACCTATAAATTCCCAACCCCGTGTCTGTACACACTGCACATGCAAACACAGGCCATTTCCTACCCCGTGTAGGCACAGACAGCACATGCACATACAGATCACTGCACGTACACATACAGATAATTCCCAACCCTTGTAGGCATACATGCACACACACACAGGTAATTTCCAACCTCACATAGGCTCTGACTGCACGAGCACATACACAAACCATTCCCAGCCCCATAGGTGCTAATCTGATGCACACACACAGACCATTCTCCCCAAAGCCACAAACTGCACACAGACCATTCCCAACCCCATAGAGGCACACACTGCACGAGCACACTCACAGACCATTCCCAACCCCATAAAGGCACACACTACACACACACACACACACACACACACACACACACACATACACACACAGACCATTCCCAACCCCATAGAGGCACACACTTCACAAGCACACTTACAGACCATTCCCAACCCCATAAAGGCACACACTGCACACACACACACACACAGATCATTCCCAACCCTATATAGCCATGCACTGCACATGCACACACACAGACCATTCCCTACCTCATAGAGGCACACACAACCATTCCCAACCCCATATATGCACACATTGCACGTGCACACAGACATGTTAACGTAATGTATATTCCAAACTCATATAAACACACGCCACTCGCTCACATGCACTAGGTTCGTTCCTAACTGAAAAGACACATATTTAGACATTATAGACACTGATCGTTTTGATGTCATCGATAGCTGCTGATCTATGAATAATTTCTGTTAGGGTGTCATTGATAGTCGTAAGATAGAAGTATCATGGCTATGATGCCACTGATGACTATTGCAATATAATAATGCAATATTGTGATATAACAGATACCATTGCGTGACATCATTATTTCTGTTCTGATGATTTCGTCGATAACTGTTGAAATATAATGAATTATTTATGTCATCACTATCGGTTGTGATATGGGTTAATTTCATAATACTTTGATAAATGTCACGATACTGTGAAGTAGTTATATCAGTCGCTTTTATGAAATGATGCCTTACATTTAAAGTGCCATTAAACACGCTTGCGATCTGAATGAAGGGTTGATGTAACGAAGCCATCGAAGGCTTTTGTGACATCATTGCTAGCTGTCGTGATGACACGTGAGCTGCCACGCGTGCCCATATTTCGACAGAAGCCTCCACTCCATGGGGAAAGCCCGCCCAGAATATTAGTGGGTACATCGGGGTGCGTGGGTCTCTCGGAGGCGGTCCGCCCGGGTTTCCTTTCTCGTGGCCCTGCCACTCTCATGTGGTCTAAGAGCACATGGTCTGCGCTCGTCAGTCCAAACCTCTTCCCTGTGAGTCAATATGCGACAGGGGTCACCGGTGCGGCACTCTTGTACCCTACATAGCATGTCACAGCACAGGGAACCGTATCTTCATCCGAATGTGTGTGTGCTATATTACCGGATGTTGTGTAGCCCACTGTTTGCTAAACACCTGAGCTCTTTTAAAGTCCCAGGTCCATTGCGGCTATCATCTCGCTGGGTGTTTCCGCGCTAGGGTTCCAGGTTGATATCATTATACGGCAGTAGGTTGGCCTCAAGGCGCTCCCCGTTCTCAGCGTGTTGGTAAAAATATTGATAATTGGGGTCGACACTAGTGTTTTGATGAAAAAATCACTTAGTGATTGGCTGGCACATGCTTTGCTGTGAGTCCAGGGAGCTGTCAACTCCCGGATCGGGTTCCCATGACTGACAGCGTCTCCGTGGCAGCCCCATCCCCTACTCCCACCACTGGCTCCTGCCCGCCCCGGGGTTATGTGTCCTACCAATTAGCGTGCGTCCGGGCCCTTCTCATGGCCACTTACAATAATATTATGAAAAAGCTGCCGGGGCAGCCTGAGAGAGCGAGCTGACTGCAGCACTCTATCACAGTTAGCCCCATGCTGCTGAGAGGCTTCAAGTTAAAGGGTGGGGGCGCACTCCCAGCGCCACTGGAAAGCCGAGACAATAGACACCCAAAGTCAAGTGCCTGCGCAAGAACTTCACAAATGTTTTCAGATTTTCCTAGCAAGATGCCAATGCTTGTATCCACTCCCCACCACTATTATTTGTCCCTCCGTCTGAGGTACAATATGGCTGCCAACACTTCCTGGTTTGAAGTGTTGGCAGCCAATTAGAGCCAAACTCGTGCTCGGAGGGTTAGGCTCCGCCCAGAAATCAAGACTTTTTTATTTTTTAATATCTCAGTAACTACTGAATGGATTTACACCAGTTAACAAAAAGGTCTCTTTCTGAACTAAGGGCTACCTTTTTGCCAGATTTAGTGTAATTCCGTTGAGCAGTTTGGGCTGTAGCTGTATCTAAAGTTTCAAATAGAAAATAACATGAGGAAAACACGTTTTGGGACCCCCCTTTTTTCTCGGCCCCCGCTTGGCAAATCACCCCGAAACTTTCAGGATAGGAGCTGACCGGAGTGGGTCATAAGTTTCGACAATTTCATGAAGATTCGTCAACCCGGCGCCAAAGTTATTGGGAAAAAAATAACACTTTTCCTATGGTAACTAGGTCCTAACCATAACTATCTACTGGCAACCGCCAGTAGATAATATATATATATGTGTGTGTATATATATATATATTTACTTTAAAAACCATAGGTTTCACACACATTATAGTTAGCTGGACATTTCTCTCGTAGAAAACCATTGAAATTCCCCCGTTATAGTTAGTACAGCTAACTATAACTTGCGCGACCGCAATCCACTGCTGATGACGTCACATATTACATCACTCATGACATGGTCAGTGACATCACTCATGACATCACTGATGACATCTCAAATGACATCACTGATGATGTCACTGTTGAAGACATCAATGTGATAAATTACCACATCTTCTCACACCCTTATAAAACCTTTGATATACCAACTGAAAATTACACAGTTCCATTGTCAAATCCATAAATAATGCAATACTAATAACTGCATACCCAAAAAATAACTTTTAGGTCTTCATTCACCTCCACACACTCACCTGTGTAGGCGCTACTGGTGCAGTTACTCACCTCTTGCTTGGTGTTTGAACAGAGAGGTCGTTTTCCAGCCACAGCGGGACTTTGGCTTTCATCGGAACAGCGCACCCTTCCGGGACTGCGAGGACCAGGTAGCCCGTCGTCAATCCGCCCGCCACACCTGATTCCTCTTCTCGGCTCCTCCCTGCCAGCGTTCTTCACGCCTCGCGGCCCCGCTTCGCGGGAGCCGCTCGTAGGCGCTACTGGTGCAGTTACTCACCTCTTGCTTGGTGTTTGAACAGAGAGGTCGTTTTCCAGCCACAGCGGGACTTTGGCTTTCATCGGAGCAGCGCACCCTTCCGGGACTGCGAGGACCAGGTAGCCCGGCGTCAATCCGCCCGCCACACCTGATTCCTCTTCTCGGCTCCTCCCTGCCAGCGTTCTTCACGCCTCGCGGCCCCCGCTTCGCGGGAGCCGCTCGTAGGCGCTACTGGTGCAGTTACTCACCTCTTGCTTGGTGTTTGAACAGAGAGGTCGTTTTCCAGCCACAGCGGGACTTTGGCTTTCATCGGAGCAGCGCACCCTTCCGGGACTGCGAGGACCAGGTAGCCCGGCGTCAATCCGCCCGCCACACCTGATTCCTCTTCTCGGCTCCTCCCTGCCAGCGTTCTTCACGCCCCGCTTCGCGGGAGCCGCTCGTAGGCGCTACTGGTGCAGTTACTCACCTCTTGCTTGGTGTTTGAACAGAGAGGTCGTTTTCCAGCCACAGCGGGACTTTGGCTTTCATCGGAGCAGCGCACCCTTCCGGGACTGCGAGGACCAGGTAGCCCGGCGTCAATCCGCCCGCCACACCTGATTCCTCTTCTCGGCTCCTCCCTGCCAGCGTTCTTCACGTCTCGCGGCCCCCGCTTCGCAGGAGCCGCTCGTAGGCGCTACTGGTGCAGTTACTCACCTCTTGCTTGGTGTTTGAACAGAGAGGTTGTTTTCCAGCCACAGCGGGACTTTGGCTTTCATCGGAGCAGCGCACCCTTCCGGGACTACGAGGACCAGGTAGCCCGGCGTCAATCCGCCCGCCACACCTGATTCCTCTTCTCGGCTCCTCCCTGCCAGCGTTCTTCACGCCTCGCGGCCCCCGCTTCGCGGGAGCCGCTCGTAGGCGCTACTGGTGCAGTTACTCACCTCTTGCTTGGTGTTTGAACAGAGAGGTCGTTTTCCAGCCACTGCGGGACTTTGGCTTTCATCGGAGCAGCGCACCCTTCCGGGACTGCGAGGACCAGGTAGCCCGGCGTCAATCCGCCCGCCACACCTGATTTCTCTTCTCGGCTCCTCCCTGCCAGCGTTCTTCACGTCTCGCGGCCCCCGCTTCGCGGGAGCCGCTCGTAGGCGCTACTGGTGCAGTTACTCACCTCTTGCTTGGTGTTTGAACAGAGAGGTCGTTTTCCAGCCACAGCGGGACTTTGGCTTTCATCGGAGCAGCGCACCCTTCCGGGACTGCGAGGACCAGGTAGCCCGGCGTCAATCCGCCCGCCACACCTGATTCCTCTTCTCGGCTCCTCCCTGCCAGCGTTCTTCACGCCTCGCGGCCCCCGCTTCGCGGGAGCCGCTTGTAGGCGCTACTGGTGCAGTTACTCACCTCTTGCTTGGTGTTTGAACAGAGAGGTCGTTTTCCAGCCACAGCGGGACTTTGGCTTTCATCGGAGCAGCGCACCCTTCCGGGACTGCGAGGACCAGGTAGCCCGGCGTCAATCCGCCCGCCACACCTGATTCCTCATCTCGGCTCCTCCTTCCCAGCTCATTGGTATATAACGTGGCCTATCCCTGAACGCGCTAGCGGGACGCGCGTGGAGCTCAACCCGGAGCGAAGACCGGGCAAAGAGCGGGCCCTCTAAGGCCCTCCGAGGCCGATCGAGGCAGGGCTGGGCCTGGTCTCTGTGTCTTTGGGTTCCAGGGGTTCCTCATTACTATAAGTATAATGGCCCTGAGTGGGAGCGATTCGTCAGGGGACACGATGAGGGGCGTGGTAACTGGCCCTCTAGACAGTTATTTTAAGAAAAATATCCTACGGGTTGATGATCAAGGTGATACTATGGCTGAGCGTAGATCTGAACGACAACGCTCCATTGAGAATATGAAACGTAGGGCTCTAGGTGATCCTAATCCTCAGGTACCCGTAGACGTCTGTAATAGCTGTGGTAATAGCGACGTCCTTCCTTCTCAGGAGGATGTCCCGCTACTATTACGCGAGTGTTCCCCTACAAATGATGTTCCCAGTGTTCATGTTCCCAATGATTCCCCTTCCTTAAATGTTATAAAAAACCCCAAGGTCTCTAACACACGACCTCCAGGCCGGAGGTTACAAAATGGGAAAAAGGCTAAGATCCAGGCCACGAGGAAAATTTATGGTCCCCCACCTAGGAAAATAAGACGTAGGGAGGGGGTGGCTCCCATTAACCCTAGGATCCACCATTCGGAGTTTGGTAATTATACAAGGTCTCGAAGTGGAACTGCTACAGGGCCAGCTTTGGGGCCAGAATGTAGGCCAATTCCGGCCACTTGTACCTTCTCTGGGGGCCCGGATTTAGTCGTAATTATTCAGGAGCCCACTCAGCCCATTGTTAACTCTCCGCAGGCGCCCGCTATAGACACTGTTTCTCTAACTAAACTGGGGGATATGTTCAGCATACTCATGTTGCCCATTATGGACAACCTGAAGAGGCTGGAGCATAGGCTTGAGAATATGGAATCTACACTGAGAAAACAGACAATAGTAGAAAAGGTGCAAACAGATGTTAATAGCTTCCAGGCCCCAGCACTTACTATTAATAATATTCGCCAAGAAACTTCTGATTTTAGTAGTAATGTATTCCAGGGCGGGGAACGTACAGCTCCTGACTGTGTCAGCAAGGGCCCTCAGATGCCTATGGAATTCCCAATTAGCAAGCCTGTTACTACCCTTGGGGAGGAGATTAGTACAGCACCCCTAGGGATTACACGTCAGGAGCAGGTTAGCTCAATGCGGGATCGGGATCCTAGGTTCACCGGCCCACAGGTTGACTTACCCCCAGAAGCCGTGCCCTTGGTGGTGGTTTTGACAGGGGTCCCGATATTGGCCGACAACAAGAGAGAAGATTTCTACCAGTTGAAAAACAAAATCATACACTGGTTAAGAATACATAGACCTATAAGCAGGAATATCAATGGAGAGATACTATATGCCAGACGCCTCCCCTGGCTTGGTGGTAAAAGTAAGGACGTTGAAGGAGATATAGTCCTGATTAACTTTAGAGATCCACAAGTGGTTGATTTTATATTAAACTGGCCTTTGGGTAATGGCAACAGCCAAATTAGTCCTCGAGCCCTGACCTATTTTTATCCTAGGTCCTTAGTGTTACCCCTAACCTATGCCGGGAAAAACCATAGAGACTATCCAGCCATCCCCATAGCACCACATGCTATGAACCCGCGATTCGACCATCAAGGTTGGAATACGATACCTTTTAGAGGTTCCAGGTTCAATAAGCTGAGAGTGGACCATATGAGGCCATTCACGCCCCTAGAGCTAGGGAATAGGTTTGATGTCTTTTACGGCATGGATGATTGCGATTGAAGATTACAGCATAGGAAGGGTAATCGGGATAGCCAAAGTTTAGGCAGATTAAAGGGGAGCGCAATTGTGATTTCTAAAGTAGCTGATGAATCCCAAACTAGCGAGAGGGTATCTCCACCCCCGGTAACTGGAGCAGCTGTTGGTTTCTTAGCCAACACCCACCATTTATCTGTGGGAGGTAGTACTTGTGATACAGGTAAACAGATGCTAAACCAGGTAGAGCCTTGTGAAATAATCGATTTAGGGGCAACGGTTGGAGAAAAGCTCAGTTCAGTCAGCTCAGTCCCGTTTACTAGTGGTAAAAACTTAATTCACCTATTGTCTTGGAACATAGCAGGGTTGGGGTAAAAAGTGGTTCTCCCGGATTGGAACAACTTCATTGAAAAATTCGATATTTGTATGTTCCAAGAGACCTGGAGTTTATCACCAGTTTACAAAACTGGCTATGCCACCTATTGTGTGCCCGCCTTCAGTTGTGGAAAAGGTAGACCCTCTGGGGGTTTGCTCATCTGGATAAAAATAGACCTAAATTGGAAAATCATAGTTCATGATCTGGAGTGTAGGGACATCCAACACCTTTCTTTTCCAGGCCAGGTGAAGGGAAGCAAGGTGGAGCTTTTTAACATTTATGCTAGAGGGAATCAGGGAGTTAAAACACCTTGTATATTTACGATTTTAGAACAGTCACTAGCTAATTGTACCCCAAACTCTAAAAAAATTGTTGGAGGCGATTTTAATTGTACATTCGAACCCTTAAGTGAGGATGACCCTTTGGGCATAGAGGAGGATGACGCAAGCTGGTCTATCCCCTCACTGGCACTGCCCCCAATTAAAAAGTGGTCCGCTAGAGCATTACAGATCAATGCTCTGACCGTGGAACATAACCTAAGAGCAGTGAATGGTAGATCGCCTTCTGATAGGAATGGGGCGATGACGTTCAATAGACTTAATAGTCCATCCAGAATTGATTACATTCTACTGGACGTCACCATGTGGCGTGACTTAGTGGATATGGAGGTAGTTCCCTCTCAGGATAGTGACCACAACCCCCTATGTTTGTCGTTAGGGTGGAGAAATTTAACAGGAAGCCCAAACACTGCTCCACCGAAGATAACAAAGGAGGTAACCCCCTATGATGGTAACCGAAGATTAAAATGGGACAAGGTTGCCTCTCACCCAGATAAATTGATAAAGATTAAGGCGCACATTGATGTGTTGACTAGTGAGTTGGAGACTCTTGCCTTGGGGATAGGGGCTGTTCAGGACACACCCCTTCCTCTGGTATATAATAACACCATTGAAGAAGTGGGTAAATTATTTTTAATTAAGAGCAACAAAACAATAGCTCCCAAGCCTAGTAACCCCTGGTACACTACTAAGTGTCGGGTAAAAAGACGTGAGTTAGCTGCCGCCCTCCTCAAAAAGAACCAACCGCTAGTTAAAATAGTTAGAAGGGAGTATGCCCGCGAACTAGCACGGGCTAAAAAAGAGTGGGAGGAACAGCATTGGCAGGACCTTAAAAATGCATCTAAAACGAAAAATGGCACACTGTTTTGGGACTTGATTAACAAGGCCAGAAATTTTAATAGGCCCCTGTTGACTAATCATATTACTAGCCAAAAATGGCATTCCCATTTTTCAACAATTTACGGTGGTCAAGATGCACCCGAACCTTTTTTCCGGGATCCAGCCAACCGGGCCCCTCTCGTTGCCACGCTTGAGAACCCATTTGTGCCCTCTGAGATAGTAGTGGCCATAGGTCATCTAACCCCGAAGAAGGCAGCGGGCCAAGATGGTATTCCGGGGGACCTTCTTATGACCGACCCCATAGCTTGGGCCACACTCATTGCTTTAATAATGAACCTAATAGCCAATGGACACCCCGTCCCTGACTCATGGAAGGGGGCAGAAGTGATTACAATTTTTAAAAAGGGTGACAGGGATGACCCTGCCAACTACAGACCAATTAGTCTGATAGACGTGATTCAGAAAGTGGTTGGCAGGGTCATCATCCTGAGAGTAGGTGCATGGATGGAGGAGGAACAGGTCCTCTCTCACTTCCAGGCCGGGTTCCGGAAAAAAGTGGGCACAATGGACCAGGTCTTCCGCTTTTTTGCGATCTATTGGAAAACTGTGTTAATTAACCAGGGTAGTCTCTACCTGGCGTTTATAGATCTCAGGATGGCGTTTGACCTGGTCCCCCGAGCTAGGCTATGGAAAGTTCTGGAGGAGATGGGCTTGCCGGGTTATCTTCTGGATCTTATAGTCAAGCTCCATGAAGAAAATTATGCAAGAATCAGATGGGGTGCCCAAGGCCAATTGACCGAGAGGATTCCTGTGAGGAGGGGTGTCCACCAGGGATGTGTCATGGCGCCAACCCTATTCTCCCTATTTGTGAATGGTGTGGTGGATCATCTGAGGGATGAGGCGGCGGATGCGCCATCCCTGGCTGGGGAAAAAATACCAACTCTCCTCTTCGCGGACGATACCATTTTGATTTCAAAAACCCCGGCTGGTCTTCAAAAGCTACTTCATCGCTTTAGTGATTTTTGTAATGATAGGGGCCTTACAATTAATACCTCGAAAACGAAACTAATGGCCCTCTCCCCGTCCAGAAGCTTTCGGAATAACTTTTCGCTCAATGGGGAGTCCTTGGATACGGTGGAGTCCTTTGATTATTTGGGTGTTAGGGTGAATAGTCGGATGCGTTGGAACGACCATCTGGCTAAAATGTTATTAAATTTTAAAAGAACTGCTGGGGTGGTATTACGTGAGCATAGGGAGTCAGTGAGTAAACCCGCGGCCCCGGCCCTAGCCATTTATGGAGGCCAAATTCAGCCAAGTGCCCTGTACGGCTCGGAACTTTGGGGGTTCGAGAATGTCCAGGATTTAATCACCTCAGAAAATAAGTTCTTGAGAGATCTGGTTGCCTTACCAGCTTCTACCCCACTGACACCATTACGTTTAGATATGGGCAGGCGCCCCCTTAAAGAGATAGTGCGCCCACGCCCTCTTCTATTTTGGGTACGGCTGAGAAGGACGGAGGAGCTTAAGAACTATGCTGACGCATTGGACGAACTTATCCTGTTGGACAAAGGTAACAGGATTAAGTGGTTGAGCAACCTACGGCAGCTGGTGGGACTTATAGGTCTAAGCGATGTATGGAAGAGCCAATCCCCGCCCCCGAAATTAGTTATTAAAAAGCTTTATTGGGAGTGGGTCCAGCTGGAGAGCTTGCGTAGAGGTGCTGTGCGTTCTCTCACCGAGCGGTTCCTAGAGATAAAGGGGACATCCCAATTTGAACTATTCCTTGATTACATCGAGAAACCACTGGATAGATCATTATACTTAAAAGTTAGGTACGGAACCCTACCTGTAAATGCCTTTACCTCCGGGTGGACTGCACAAGGTAGTTCATCAAAGGGGTGTCCGTGCTGTGCAGCCCCTAGTGAGACTGTGGCGCACTTTATGTTTGCTTGCCCGGCTTACAGAGTATCCAGAAGAATATGGTTAAAACCCTTATGCAGGGGCTTGGGCCTTCGATGTCACGTAATGGCACTGCGAGTTCTCTGTACCGACACATCCTCTTCATCAATGGTGTGTGGTGTCGCCAAATTTATTGGAAGTGCTTGGGTGATCCGTATGAGGAGATTAAAGCTCCTACTCACTATGTAGGCCGGGACGTCACTTTGAAGGAATGGCTCAAGGGCTAGGTTAGTGGCCAGTGCAATTTATTTAGTAGGGGAAATGTGTAGTTACGCAGAGTAAAATTGATGTATTTTAATTAGTATCTTCTGTATTGAGAAATTTTTATGTGACCTGGTGTTGTACAAACTTTTAATGAAGATGTATTTTGTATTTGGTAGTATGTGTCTACACAGGTCATAAATATTGTATATTACTTTTATGATGAAATTTTTTATCGAATAAAGTATCATTGAAATTGAAAATTGAAAATTGAAAGTTATAGTTAGCTGTACTAACTATAACGGGGGAATTTCAATGTTTTTTTACGAGAGAAATGTCCAGCTAACTATAACGTGTGTGAAACCTATGGTTTTTTAACTGAATTTGCAAGGTTTTTTAAATGCTAATTCCTAACTATAATGTGTGTGAAACCTATGGTTTTATCAGTGAATTTGTATGGTTTTTTAAATGCTAATTTTTGAATTATTAAATTATATATATATTTAAAAAAAAAAAATCCTATGTATTCATTTATATATCATCTGTATCCTTTTATTTGTTTTTTTTTTTAAACTTTCAATTAGGATAAAGTTGAACAGTATATTTAATTTTTTCTATTAATTTTTCTCCACTTTTTTTTTTTTTTTATATAAATTCTTGGGGTGCGTGCTCAGAGCGCGCACCTAGTACGTTTTCGTAAGTTTTTTATGAATACCGTCGTACGTTATTTACGTACGCATACATACATTTTAGTGCGCGCTGGTAGCGCGCACCCAGTACGCATGCGTGCGTACGTACGCATGCGTGCGTGCGTCGTACGCGCTCCACGCGGTTCACTTCCGCATACGCTTAAATGCCGTGCATTTACGTTCGCGTATACGTGTGTACTACGTATGCGCGTTACGTACGCGCATATGACGTATGCGCATGCGCTCCTACGCGTTCGCGCATGCGTAATTACAAGGTGCGCGCTCGGAGCTTGCACAGTGCGCGCACCTCGGGTTATGTGCTTAATAAAACAACACTTCTAATTGGTTTTCATTACTTTCAGTTTCTGATTGTTTCAACACCACACCCAATCCCCTCATGGCAAGTCATGTGATCATGAATCATCACTTTTGATTGGTTTGAAGTACTTTCAGTTCCAGATTCTTCCCAAACCACATCTACTCCTCTCATTATTAGTTCTGATTCCCTTGGAGAAGGAGCTATTCTGTTGTTGAGAGACAATGGCTGAACAGCAACCATCTTCAGACAGTGACCAGGACACTCTTGAGAGGCAGAGGAACAGGAAGCAGAAAGACAGCTTTATATGGCAGTTTTTTACTTTCCCAGAGGGACAAAAAAAGGTGAATGCACCGAAAGTTACTTGTACATTGTGTCAAAAAGTCTTATCACGTGGGAATGCTAACAAGAAGTATTCTTTTAGTATTCATACTATGATGAGGCATGTTGAGGCAATGCATCCAGTGACTTTTCGTCGAGCTTCTGGAGCAAACCCTCCACCTGCTCAGCCGACGACATCTGCAGCAGCTCAGCCGAGCACACCTTCGGCAGCTCAGGCGAGCACTTGGTGCCTTCGCCTTCTTCCACACCTCTTGTTGGACCACCTTGTTTGGCGAGGTTGTCCACACGCTGCACTGATTGCGGTCGACTTATTTCTGTGGGTGAGACCAGTCTTGATCTCATTCAGAGAAAATTTGATGCGCATGAGTGCAGTAGGCCATAGATGTTTTTTCTTTTTTTTCGTTTTTCTCTTCCTGTTTCCCTATATTAACTCAAGGGCTCTTTTAAGAGCAACTTAAAAACTAAACCCCCAAGGATGTTTTTTTATTTTTTTTTTTAATTTTAATGTACAAAGAGAGGTGAAGAAACACAATTTCATTTTTTAATTTTTCTTTCTAGTTCTGCAAAAAAAGAAAAAAAGTATTACTATACAATCAAACATTTTAAAAAGCATTACATGTTTTTACATATTTAACAAAGCAATTTTTTGCCCTTTTTTTTGCTGTTTTCAGAATTTTTTAATTTTCACTTAAAATAGTGAAAACAATTGTATTCATCATTTAACAGCGGGCAAAAAAAAACAATCTGAAAGATTGTTTAAAAAAAGCCCCAAAACTATCCTCACTAAAATATACCTTGTTAGAAATATTACTTATATATTACAAATACTTTTCTAGATGAATAACATTTTTCTAGATAAACCGTCTTTAAACCTTGTTGCAAAAGCACACATGCCAAAATAATTTCTGTCAAATGAGTCCACAATTGTTTTTATTACTTTTCCTTTAGGCCAAATAGTAATTTCAAAATCCTTTTTAAGTGATATCTTCAATTATAATCCTTTAAAATGACAAAAAATGCTTTCTTCAGATGCAGTTTTTAGTTTTCAAAATTTAGGTTTCAGAAAAATTAAGTAAGAATTGGGTAAATCATAGGCAAACGTTGCTTGAAAATCAAGTGGGAATCATTACACAGTGTCCAGCCTTTTTCACATTTAAGATAAACTGTGTAATGTCCAGAAGTTACAGTAGGTCCCTCATGAAAAATGATTGCAACTGTAACAAAAGTTGTTCCAGAAATTGATAATTGTTGTCCTATAAACTTCTTTATTAAAGTATCCAATTTTGAACCATCAGCTCTACAACGTTGCATCATTAAAATTACATACTGACCATATTTCTGTAAAAATAACGTGGAAAACATGTCAGATTTACATTCAGAACATTCCATGTTGTGATTGGCATCTTTAACTAATTTACTAAAAGTCACTGATTTACTTTGTGGTAATGGTAAAAATATGAACCTTTCTGAATCAACATTACTACTGCATGTGTTCATACAGTTTTCACAGCAATGTTCCCATTTGTAAGAGACACCAAATAAGTTTTCTACTTCTACTCCTTCATCTTCAAGTACGCTCAGTATATATATTAAGAATTCCTGTGCATCTTGCTGGACATTTTCTTTAAACTGTGTAGATCCAGAACATACATCTAAAAGATTTCTTACATCATAAGCACTTTCTATTTTAGTTTTATCATTACTTAGCTTCTCATAAAGGAGACTCAGCAGAGAACACAATCTTTTTCCATGATTTACTATTATCTGTTCTTGCAACTTTTCAAGATAAAATACAACATTCAGCACTACATTTGCATAGCAGTTGACACCAGAGCTATTTTCAAAATGGCAACCAACAACCTCTTCAACACTGTCCTTTTTCTTTTTCCTTGCTATCACATCACTGTCCTTTTTTTTTTTGTTCTGTTCATCCACATTACAGATATTTTCAATTCTCCTTTTCCGAGAAACAACATGTTTTTCAATCACAGGATACTGACCTAAATGAGGAGCATAGGTTCTTCTTAATCTATTATACTCCTTTACACAGTTTGTATCAGCACTAACTTTTGAGTCATCAAAGTCTATCATAAATAAACCAGATAATGTTTTTACTCGTGACAGAGCAACATATGCCATACCTTCTTTGAACACAGTAGAACCAATGTTTACAAAAGCACTATCTACAGTCAATCCTTGAGACTTGTGAATAGTTACAGCATATGCTAGAGAAATTGGAAACTGCTTTCTACGCACATATAAGTCTTTCACAAGCATGAAACGAACTGAACAACGACAAATGTCTTTAACTTCTTCTATCTGATCAAATTTTATTTTTAAACATTAAATTCCATCTTTTTTCTGGTAATTAATAAAACCCACAACTCTTCCCATAGCTCCATTCACTAAACCTTTTTCTACATCCAAATTTCTCCTTAAAATCACTCGACAATTCATGCAAACATATAGATTTTTTTCTCATCCAGCTGTTTTGGTAATGTTCTTCTCTAGTGAATCCAATTTATTTTTCAGTTTGCCTGTTAATGTAATAGTAATTCTTTCATGCGGAATTTTGTCCTCTGCTTCCATTTTCTTAATCTCTTCCTTTTCCAATTTCAAAAGTTCCTCATTGAATATTGAGCACTCACGTAGTGTTGGCATTAAACAGATTACAGTATTTTTTTCAGCAATGTTCTTGTATATTTTCTCTGCAACTATTTCTTCATTTGGAAATACTTAGGGGCCGATTACGATCCTGGAAAAACCCGGTACAAACCGTGGGTCGGAGCTTTTTCTCCGTCCGACTCGTACCGGGTTGTAAAACTTTACAAACATGCAATTACGATTCGTACAGAAACACCATTCCCGTACGATTCGGAAAAAAGGCCAACCGACAGAAAAATACATACAAATGTGATCCGGGACACCGCGGACGTGACGTCCGGACGGAGTTAGGCATGTTTTTACGTACCAGCAATTACAATTCGCACCGACTGCAGTCTGGATGGGAAAATTTTTACGGCACCTAAAAAGTGCCGGAAAAGCTAAGTACGCAGCGATGCGAGCTGATTAGGGGGCCCGGTACGCGCCGTACCCCCCCCACCCCCCGTATGTACGGAGCGTACCCCCAGCCCCCCGTATGTACGGAGAGTACCCCCGTACCTCCCAGCCCCCGTATGTATGGAGCGTACCCCCCAGCCCCCCGTATTTATGGAGCATACCCCCCAGCCCCCTGTATGTACGGAGCGTACCCCCGTACCCCCCAGCCCCCGTATGTACGGAGAATACCCCCCAGCCCCCCGTATGTACGGAGCGTACCCCCCAGCCCCCGTATGTACGGAGCGTACCCCCATACCCCCAGCCCCCTGTATGTACGGAGCGTACCCCCACCCCCGTATGTACGCTCTGTACATACGGGGGGCTGGGGGGTACAGGGGTACGCTCCGTACATACGGGGGGCTGGGGGTACGGCGCCCCCATCCGCGGGGGGGCTGGGGGTACGGCGCGAACATACGGGGGGTGGGGGGGGGGTATGGCGCGTACCAGGCACTTGTTTGGACATCTCCATGGTTGCTATGGGAGTTCGCTCCGGACGGTCTTTTTTCCATACAGTTGTACAATCGGACGGATGGGACGGATCGTAATTGCGCATTGGGACTTCAGTTTTCCCATTTGTACGTAAAAATGTCCGGGGACGTGTCGGAGACTTTTCCCGACCCGAGGACGTGTGGGGGAATTTTCCCAATGCGATTTGTATGGACTTTTTCCCATACGAATCGTACTTGGCAGTTTGTACGGCGCTTTTACCATTTGTATGGAAAAAAGTCCAGATTCAATTCGGTTGGGGAAATTTTTTCCAGGATCCTAATCGGCACCATTATGTAGCATCCTACTCTGTAATGCTTTTTTGCCAACTTCTGTGAGTAGTCCAATTCTGATATCTTTCAGAATACTTGCATAATCTTCATCGTTTGCTTGCCTCATATTGGTAGTGAGTTCTTTGTACTCAAAGAACGACCAAATATTCGCATTACCAATGCTTCCTAATGACTTCTTCGTGTCTTCATGTGTGACAGTATTAAACACGGGTTGTCCTTTAACTGGAGTGAGCTGTAAAAGATCCCCAAAAACTATGACGTGTTTTCCTCCAAATAACACGTCATAGTCTCTTAAATGCACAAAGGCAAGCATTAAGTTTGATACCATGCTCACCTCATCAATAATGAGAACTTGCATCTTCTTCAACACTCTTGAAACTTCAAAGCATGCTTCTCCAGTTAGCTTGTGGTATTCTATTTTGTTCTCATGCTCCACTGGTAACATTAGCAAGCGATGTAAGGTAATTCCTTTTATGTTATAGGCTGCTAACCCAGTTGGAGCAGTTACCACACAAGACAAATTTGAAGCTGTTTTTTGCTGTAGGTAGCTTCTGATGACTTTTATTAAGAAACTTTTACCAGTTCCAGCTTGTCCACTCACATACATCCTGAGTGGTTCAAATGATGTGCATGAGCACTGTTTTTTTTCATGTAGTAATCCATGATCAATTTTTTTGGTGACTTCTTCATGAATTTGTTTTTGTTCTTCATTCAGTTGTTGTTCCAGATTTAGTAAGTCTATTGAATCTTCCTGTGCTTGATTCATAGCCGTTTCTACTTCAGTCATGGCTACTGCAGCTTCATTTTCTACGATTGGTTGTCCTAGGGGATCTTGACTGAGTGTTCCAGAACTTTGGCTATCTTGAGAACTGTCTCTAGCTACTTCAGCTGCAATTTTTGCTTCCTGTTCATTTTCTTCATTTAACATTTGGACATAAGTTGTGAAAGTACTGCATTCTATGCTGTATTTGGTGGCATTAAAAGAATCTTCATAGCTTTGAAATTCTCCCAGTAGTTCGTCCTCTGAACGCCATGGTTTAAACAGCTGTAAAAGTGCCAAGTAGTAAAATTCCTTTTTGTCAGTAGTGTCGCAACTCAGCTTCCTGTGATTTATCAAACTTCCTTTTGTTTGCTTCACCAAACATCCTTCCTCACCAATGACTTTATATTTTCCATTGTTGATGTCTTCTGTGGCTTTCCGTGAAAAAATGTAGTTCTGCAGCACTTCATAGAGACACATGTTCTCAAGATGATGACTTCTTTTTGGGTAATATGTGTCCAACATGTTTGTTTTCTAAATATCTGTACTTTCTGGGTCATTCTCGGCCAAATATTCAATTTCTCCAACAGATTTCAATACCCGATTTCGCATTCCTGCAAGGCCTAAACTGACCCAAATTATTCTTCTTGATTTCGAGTACAGACTTGCAGATGATAACCTATCTGAACATTCGTAGGATCCAATTTCACGATGCGATAACATCTTTAAACTGAAACTGTACAGCTTCTTACTGACAGTCTTCTCGTGAGAAATCTCTTCCCACATTTCCTTCAATTCTGTTTTCTCAGATTTAGTGATGTAAAATGTGACATACCGAGCAACAGCAATAGACTTGTCTGACACATACTGAATAAAATGACTGGGTTGTAGTCATTTATAAATTTTGACTCTTCTTTTCTTCTTAGGTTGTATGTATTTTTGGGAGATATTCTTGTTATAGTATGTCGCACAGCTGACATAAAACTGTTGACTCTTCCTTTTGAAAGAACAGGTCTAGGAAATCCAAATCGACACTTTGTGTAGAATTTATCTTTGGTCTTGTACTTCCGTCGAAAGTATTTTCCACACCGATGACTTTGGAAACGTAAAACTTGCTCTTTTAACTTTTTCTCTTCTGTGCTTTTAGGTATAGCACATGTTGCATATTCTTCAATGAAAGATAACACTGCTTCATCAGCATCTGTTCCAAATTTTGGAGCATCCTTGATCCACAACAGCATATGAATATGAGGAGCACCTCTTGCCTGGCACTCTTTTCTCCAAAAGAAATCCACAACTTCTCCAAGAGGTGTTTTTTTTATTGCAGATGAAGGACATCATAGCCTCAAATCTGTGATTGAAATATCTGCAAACATTAACCGGATCCAATGAGCACAGTTCTCCTGCTGTCTTGTATTCGATGTTTTTAATGTTTGAATTTGCCTCTCGTAGAAAATCCAATAAATCATCCCAAGCGTACTCGGCACAGCTTAGGGTTACGAACCATGTAGGAGTTCCTAAATTCCGTAACATACATTTCAATTCTCCATGGCGTCGGTACCAATATTCATTCGTCCCAAGCTGACAAGACATGAGATTGATCAATTGAGATTCCAAATGATCATCTCGCTGTTGCACTTTGTCCATAAAATCCTTAGCAGACACATTATGTAGATGTACTCCACTTTTTAAAATGTGATTTACTGCATAAGATAGTGCAGACAAGTCGCTTTCAAATAAAAGATGGAACAAATAAGGAATACTTTGACGAAATCTCGGATCTTCTGCATATAGTCTTGTAGTCCGATACTCAGAAGCTGGAATCTGTATTGGGCGATCATCGTATCGTCCTCCTTTTCCTGTAGGAAACAGCTGGGGAAAACATCGAGCTTCCAAGCTCTCCTCCCATACACTCACGGGAGTTCCTTTTGCTTTCTTCATCTGAAACAGATCAATAGCGTTTCCGATAACTTCTTTTGAGTGAAGAGGATGAATGCTAAAATGTTCATAAATTTCTTCTTCTTTTGACTTGTCCACTTTTTCAATTTGCCCAGTTGGTGTTTCTGTGTCTTGTTGTAAATCTTCTTCTTCTTCATCTATATAAATTGATTCATACCATTTATTATTCCTTTTCAAATATAAATTTGCTCTTTGTACTTTCCGTACATCTACCAGCTCCTGCCAAATCTTCTTATTCTTTGTAGGTACACCATTAACCAGAATAACTAATGGTTCAGTTTCCAAAGTATCTGCATCAATAGTTTCCATATTTTTTTTCAAATCCAATGGCAAATACACCACTCTTCCTTTTAAACCTCTCAGTAAATCTGAAGGAGGTAATTTACCAGTTTTGGGCTCCATACGTACTATGGTCTGGAACGGATGAACACATTGAATGAGTATAGACTCATATGTATTTAAATCAGAAAGTTCGGCAGGAATAGCATCCAATTCTAAATTATTATGTACAGCTCTGGTCGGCATTCTATATTCTTATTATAACAGTATTTACAAATACGCTGATCTTCACCCAATTCATAACAATTTTCCAGAAATATATATGTTGCAAAATCCTTCCACTTATAATTATCTTCATTTTCACTTTTTTTATACAGATCAACATTCCTTGTTTGAATTTTGTAATGGCTTCTCCGGCAACAAATACAAGTAATATTTGGTCTTTCATTGGAGATGATTGTAAATTTTGTCATTTCATCCTCAAAATTTTTAGTAACAGTGAGTTCTACATTCTCTTCCACATTTTCCTCATTAACTGTGTCCTTTTCTGCACTTTCTTCTTCTGGACCGAAGTAACAAAACTGAATCTCATCAGTAACCTTTACTACATCTGATACAGATCCACGGAACAGAGCATTATTTAACTCATTTAACTTTACTGCTGGACTTTTAGCAAAATACAATGTTCTCACAAACTTTCTCATTTCAGTATGATGAACAGCCAGCATCCTAAAATGGTGAAAAACACTTTGACACACTTTCCTAGATAGACAAGCCAGAGAATGTCCTTGCAAACCAGAATTCTCTCTCACTCTGCATGGATCTAGTCTTTGAAGCACCTTAATCTTCTGTTTTACACTCTTTTTACTCTTAGAAACTCACGTAATTTATCAATAGATTCCTGACGCACAGTACAAATACTACTACAATTCCAAGTGTACACTGGGGCTTTTGGACGTCTCCCCATAGCCTCAGCAGCCATCACTTCTTCCTCATTTCTTGGAACCATTTTCTCCTTTTCCATCACACAACCATCTCTAACTTCATATGCTCTACCATTGGTGTCAACTGCATGTAACAAGCTATTACTTTGAAGATAACTCTCTTCATTAAAAAATGGTTCAGTACTTGATCTGTGCTTCCATTCTCCCAAGAACACTTTACAAAAGTTACTTTTTTTCACTTCTCTTTTCCTTTTGCTTTGTGACTTCATTGCATTGACTAATTTATCTAATCTACGCATCCTATTCAAAATTAAAATAAAAAGTTTTCTTTTTATTTCCAAAGCCTTACTTACAATATTTTCTATAAATATTTTTTCTTAATAAATTTTGTTTTTTATTTATTTTTTTCACATCCTTTAGCACATTTAACATCACTCTTCTCTGAAACATTTTTCGACGAATGTTTTTAAAATCTAATTTTCGTGTTAAATCACTTTTACTTACTTCTGATTGTACATTAGCTTTTGTTTTTTGCTGTTGACTCTGTTGTTGCTTAGTACCTAAAACACTGTTTGTTTTACATTTATTTTTTCCATTTTTTTGTTTTTTGAAGATCTTTTTTAAGAAATCTCTACTCTGCTTACCAGTAGACTTTTTCTTTTTGCCATCACCAGCTTTTCCTCCTATTTTTTTTTCCAGTTTTGTCCAGATATAGTTGTTGTTGCTTTTCTTTCCTCTTTCTTGTCCTTAAAGGCATTTTTTTATTTTTTCACTGTTGCTCAGCAATACCTGCAAGAAACTGTAAAAAAAATACCTTTTTTGTAATTATAATTCATTTAAATTTTTTTTTAGCTTTTCAATAATTTAAAATTTTTTAGCTTTTGCCTCTCATTTGCGTTTTAGTGTTTTCTGCTGAGTGCTAACCACCACATTTGAAGAAAACAAGCTGTCCCTTTCCTGCAAGTGCATGTTTTACAGAACAACTGCAACACAAATTACATCTCTGGCCACAATTCCTGTGCGCACACAGCCTTATGGTGTGATTCTAAGCAGAAAACAGAATTTGATTGGCAATTTCAAAGCACATTTACTACTGTGGTAGAGCAAGTGATAATTACTGACACATTTTCCTTGTAGATTACAGAGGCAGAAAAGAGCACATGTCCTTACTGCTTTTTCATACCATGAGCATGTGCAACCTGGGTGAGTGACTACACTAGAGCAAAGGAAATGAGCCTTGGTGACGTTGAATGTGTTTGCGTTACACAGTGCTATCTGAAACAGCACACAGAGCTGAGTACTACGCATGGGAGTGTTGGAGAAGCTGCTGCGTGTGTGCCAAGAGTGTGTTTGTGTTGACTGTGTATTGTCTGGTGCAAGACAGATGAGCAAAGAGACTTCCAAAACTGCATGAAGACTGCTGGGATGTATGTAACAGTGCATGTGTGCTAAGGGTTATTTTCACTTTTGAACATATGGCAACTACCTGTGCCTTTGCTATTTTGAAAGGGAAATCTACCCTGTTGGTTTCAAATGTTTTAGCTTTTACCTCTCATTTGCGTTTTAGTGTTTTCTGCTGAGTGCTAACCACCACATTTGAAGAAAACAAGCTGTCCCTTTCCTGCAAGTGCATATTTTACAGAACAACTGCAACACAAATTACATCTCAGACAACAATTCCTATATGCACACAGACTCATGCTGTGTTGGTAGGCACAAAACACAGGCTGCCCCTTTCCTGGGACTGCAATTCTTACAGAACTAATGCTAATTTCAAATGTGTTGCCATTTTCCTCTCTTTTCTTTCAAAGTGATTTTGGCTAAATCCTAACCATCACAATTAAAAAGAAGCTGTCCTTTTCTTTCAACTGCAAGTCTTACTTTTCAACAGCAACACAAATTAAATCTCTGTCAACAATTCTTCTCTGCACACAGACTCATGGTTTGATGGTAGGCACAAAACAGTATTCCTCATTGTTACCAGAACATATGGCAACTACCTGTGCCTTTGCTATTTTGAAAGGGAAATCTACCCTGTTGGTTTCAAATGTTTTAGCTTTTACCTCTCATTTGCGTTTTAGTGTTTTCTGCTGAGTGCTAACCACCACATTTGAAGAAAACAAGCTGTCCCTTTCCTGCAAGTGCATGTTTTACAGAACAACTGCAACACAAATTACATCTCAGACAACAATTCCTATATGCACACAGACTCATGCTGTGTTGGTAGGCACAAAACACAGGCTGCCCCTTTCCTGGGTCTGCAATTCTTACAGAACAACAACTTCACAAATTAAATCTCAGACAACAATTCCTATATGCACACAGACTCGTGCTGTGTTGGTAGGCACAAAACACAGGCTGCCCCTTTCCTGGGACTGCAATTCTTACAGAACTAATGCTAATTTCAAATGTGTTGCCATTTTCCTCTCTTTTCTTTCAAAGTGATTTCTGCTAAATCCTAACCATCACAATTAAAAAGAAGCTGTCCTTTTCTTTCAACTGCAAGTCTTACTTTTCAACAGCAACACAAATTAAATCTCTGTCAACATTTCTTCTCTGCACACAGACTCATGGTTTGATGGTAGGCACAAAACAGTATTCCTCATTGTTACCAGTACACATTAACTTATGGTGAAAACATACTCCATAATATCTTAGAAGTTCAAAACAGTTAAATATCTCCCAAACCTCAAAATGTAAAACATAACTTTTGAAGGAGATTCACAATTCTAATATTTATCTCAAAAATCACCACATACTTTCCCTCTCAAACTCATAACTCACCTTTAAAATTAGTTAGTTGTTTAAGAAATGTGGCACTCAAACAGCAGACTATCAGAGTCAGAATATCAGAGCTCTACACCTCTCTCCTCTCTCCAGAACCAGTAAATGGCAATGTTTCCCTCTCTTTTTCACACATATACATGTTAATTTCAAATCTCAGTGCTTCCCACGTTTTTTCAAATGAAATCACACATTTCTATTGGTTGAAAACTGCAACCCCTTTCCAAATGTACCCTTCCCCCAACTTGACTTCTGCCTGCTTCCATAGCAACAGCTCATGGAACACTGCTGTGAGGAGAGAGGTCAGAAGTTCAGCACACAATGTGCAAGAGTGCTTGACTTTTCAAACTTAACAGCAAATCCATAGTAATGTTCTGTGGTAACACATTTTTCTGAACAAATACAAAACATGCTTTTAAAAATTTAAACATACAGCCTAGTTTTAACTGTAAAATGGTTTGAATCTGCCAATGAGTTCTTTTTATAAAAAAAAGTATGTGTGCCTCCATATTTCAACTGTCTTTCATTTCATATTGCCTTTCTACTGAAAGACACCTCCTGAGTGCATCCAGATCTCCTTGGAAGATGTTCACAGTGTGGATTGTAGGTCACAGCTATGTCTTCTGGAGTGAAAAACTTGCAGAAAAAAGAGGTATGGTGAGAGACCTTGCTTTGCCAAATGTAGACATTAAATGGATTGGTCAGAGAGGGTTAAAGAGGCACCAATTAATGCCTTTGGTGAAAACCTTTCTACATCTCCCACAGCCTAACCTTTTTATTGTGCACTGTGGTGGTAATGACCTAGGCACTCTAACCGGGGTAGGTCTGGAAATGCTTATTAAGGACACCTTTGTGCAATTGATGTCGCTTTTTCCACAAACTGCCTTTGTATATTCTAATATATATATTCTAATATATGCCAAAGGCAAAAGTGGAACTGGTCCAACCAATTTTGTCCACAGATTGACAAAGCAAGGAAGCACGTCAACAAATCTATTTCTGCTTTCCTCAGAGACAATGGTATGGGTTCTATATACCACAACAACTTGCGTTACAACATGCAAGACATTTATAGAGGAGATGGTGTACACTTCACTGATGAAGGCAACAGAGTCTTCCTCTTGAACTTTAGACTCTGCATCGGTACTTACTTGTAGGTACCAAAAACACACACAATTAACACAAGGGCTCTTTTTAGAGCCACCTTATATCTAAACACTTAAATGCGATTTTTTTTTGGGTGCGCGCTGGGTGCGCGCACTCGGCGATATTTTTTTCCAAAATATAAATCTTTTTTTTTGCCCTACAAGGTCCTACTGTGACCCCCTTACAATGCCTAGTGGGTCAATATCTCACCACTCTGCCCCCTTTTCACGTTCTCCCCCTTTGTTTCTCACCCCCTCTTTATGCGAGAGACAAAATGGCGGCCACCGTTTCCTGATTTCCACCGATTCGAATGTTTACTGACATCTAACAACCAATCAGAAGTGCGCTCGCGCACGGCAGGGTGCGCGCACAGGACTTGCTCAGTGCGCGCACGCTGCGCGCATATAGATATATATATTGATTTAAATGCTATTTTCTCTGGAAATACTGAACAGATTTACACCAAACCTGCAAAAGGCACTTCATGGACCTTATGGCTACCTCTCTGCCAAATTTCACATAATTCTGTTCAGCCGTTCGGGCTGTAGCTGCGACTAAATTCCCTATGGAAAACTCCATGGGGAAAACGTGTTTTGGGACCCCCCTTTTTCTCAGCCCCCGCTTTACAAATCACCCCGAGACTTTCAGGGTAGGAGCGGAGCGGAGTGCCCCATTAGTTTTAAAAATTTCGCGAGGATTCGTCAACCGGCGCCAAAGTTATTCAAAATAGAATTTTAAGATTTCCTATGGAAACACGGTCCTAACTATAACTACCTACCGCCAGTAGGTAATGAAAATATTTCCCAACCTTATCTGATTGAAGAGCCAGCACTCACCATCGTGGGGGTTCTCTCGTTTATTGCGCGGGCTCAGGGTCAGAACCCATGCCGGACCCAGTATCCAGTAGGGTAAGCTATTCGCGTCGGGACCTCCTCAGTCTCAGACCCTCCAATGACAGTTCATGCACTTATGTTCACGGGCTAGAAGGACCATTTTTTAACTGTTCACTCTGCCGCCCAGCTCAGCTGCAACTCCCTAGGTCTCCCGGCAGTCCTCCGACGCTGAAACTGGCTACTCTGAATTGTCGCTCACTCCCTATGCATGCGCTGCTCATCAACCACCTAATGGAAGACCACGAGCTAGACATTCTATTCCTCTCTGAAACATGGCTCACGGACCATTCGGATTCAGATGTTGTGCTAGCCCTCCCTCCGGGATTCCTCATCCAGTCCCAACCTCATCCATCAGGCAGAGGAGGAGGACTGGCCATCATCCACCAGAACTACTTCTCCTGTAGAACCAATGACGCTCATATCCTGGACTCCGAAAGCCTGTACTTCACAATCCAGCTAGCGCCGACTAGCTCATTGTCAGGCCTCCTAGTCTATCGTTCCCCTGGCCATGTGGGCCCTTTTACCAACGCTCTCCTAGAGTCCATAGCGTCTCAGGCCCACTCCACATCTAACTTCTCGATACTAGGAGACCTCAATATACACTTCGATGACCCCCTAGACACAGGGGCAGTCGAATTGGTTTCAGAATTGGCTGCCTATGGTCTCCACCTCACCAACTCTGGAGCCACACACATCAAAGGCCACTTGCTCGACCCGGTGTTTACTAACATCCCCACCCTCAAAGCCAAAGAGTCCCTCCCCCTCCCATGGACGGACCACTTCATGGTCCCTCTTCAATTACCAGGAGCCTTTAAGAAACCCCACAAACCCAGGACCTATACCAGGGACAGGGCTTGGTCCAGACTCTCCGTGGAGGCATGGTCCACAACCCTGAACTCTACTACCCCCACCCCTTCCGAAGATCCGGTCACCGCAGATAGTAAATTCAGGGAGTGGATTTCCACATCACTGGACTCCATCCTCCCCATAAAATCCCGTGAGGACAAAAACGGGAAACTAGGTTCAGCCCCCTGGTACACCCCGGAACTACGGTCTCTCCGCAAGAACTGCAAAAAAGCAGAGCGACTATGGAGGAAAGACTGGCTGCACGCCAGCAAGGAAGCCTATCAGAGGTCAGTGAGACTTTACAAGTCAACTCTGAAAATCACTAAAACCTCGCACTACGACACCAGAATAAAAAATTCCACCAACTCGGCAAGAGAATCTTTTCTCATCGCCAAAGAGCTCTTGAAAATACCATCCTCCCCCTCCTCCAACACACTCCCAGCGGATAGAAGTGACGAACTGGCAACCTACTTCAATTCCAAAATCGCCCAGATCCTAGCCTCCCTCCCCCCTCCCTGCCTGCTGAACCCCATGGACCATGATGCATCTACCAACCTTACAGGAAACAACAGGCATCCTCAGCTGACCGCTTTCAGGGCAGTAACTTTGGACGAAGTAGGCTCAACCATGGCCAAAATGAAAAGCGGCTCCCCACTGGATCCCGCCCCATTAGATTCCTGAAAACAGTAGCCCCTGCCATCGTGCCCACGATCACGGAACTAATAAACATCTCGCTCGCTCAAGGCTCGGTCCCCCCTAGTTGGAAGAGCGCAGTAGTTAAGGCACTTTTAAAAAAACCTCATCTGGACCCCGCCGACATGGCAAACTACCGACCAATCTCACTCCTTCCATGCGTCAGCAAAATGGCAGAGAAACTGGTCAATGGGCAACTGTCTCAGTTTCTAGAATCGAACAACCTTCTGCGGCAGTCCCAAACTGGGTTCCGCCCGGGCCACGGCACAGATACCGCCCTTCTCGCTGTCATCGAAGAGGCAAGGTGCATTCTGGGTTCGGGAGGGTCAGTGGCAGTGATCCTCCTGGACCTCAGCGCAGCCTTTGACACGGTTAACCACTGTGTCCTTCTCCATCGGCTGGCCGTGGCAGGGCTCGCAGGCTCCGCGATTACTTGGATAGAATCCTTCCTTTCAGGGCGCTCGTTCCAGGTATGGGATGGCAATTCACACTCTGCCTCCCTCCCCCTCCTGAGCGGAGTCCCCCAGGGGTCCTCATTAAGCCCCACTTTGTTTAATGCTTACATGGCCCCCCTTGAGGATGTCGTCGCCCCCTTCGGGATCAAGATAGTAAGTTATGCGGACGACACGCAATTGGTCGTCTCTCTCTCACACCTTGACAAACACCCAGACAACCTACTGAATTGCCTCCAGGAAATTCACCACTGGATGTGCGAGTCATCGCTCAAGCTAAACGGCTCAAAGACAGAAGTCATGCTTCTGGGCAAGCAATGGACATCCATCCCCTCATCGGTCTGGCCAGATGTTTTCGGGGAAGTTCCCACCCCGAAACAAGAAATCAAGACCTTAGGAGTCTGGCTGGAACCTGAGCTGTCGCTGAAAACTCAAGCAGTCAAAACAGCAGGCATCTGTTTCGGGCTCATGCGCTCTATCCGCAAGATCCTTCCACTACTTCCGCCCCTATCTAGGAAACTCCTGGTCCAAGGTCTGATCCTGGCACGGCTAGACTACAGTAACATGGTCTACCTAGGAGCTCCGGAAGCCACCATGGCAAAACTTCAGCGCACGCAAAATGCAGCTGCCCGGCTCCTTTTGAATCTCCCTTCCAGAGCCTCAGCCAGACCAGCGATCAAGGCCCTCCACTGGCTCCGTATTCGACAAAGGGTAGAATTTAAGGCCCTGTGCACCTCACACAAACTTTTCAATGGTCTTGGCCCTGCTATCCTGAGAGACCTGGTCACCCCTTACAAAGCCCCCAGATCCCTACGCTCGGACAATGAGCGGCTGGCCAACGTCCCTAGATACAGGAAGGCACGCACCGGCGGCCGTCGCTTTTCTGTAAAAGTCTCCTCCGGATGGAATTCACTTCCTCGCCCTCTGAGGACGGAACCCAGCCATCTCCTGTTCCGGAAAAAAATTAAAAACGTTGCTGTTCCCAAAATAAGGTCGCCTGTCCCCTCTGGTCTCTACAATGTTAAAGCGCGGGGATGCCTTCGGGTCACCAGGCGCTCTACAAATCGCTAAATAAATAATAAATAAATAAATAGACCCATGGACAAAACAGGTTCGCGTTTCGGCAGTCAAGCTGCCTTTCTCAGGTTGAGAAAGGCAGGTTGAGAAAGGCAGCTTGACTGCCAAAACGCGTTCCTCTTTTGTCCATGGGTCTATTGAAGCCTACGCAATAAACGAGAGAACCCCCACGATGGCGAGTGCTGGCTCTTCAATCAGATAAGGTTGGGGAATATTTTTGTACATACTGAGCGCTAGCGGTAGCACCACCTTCCAAGCACCACCAGCGATTTGGCAGCACACCAGTTTTACCGCAATTTGGATTTGGCATATATATATATATATATATATATATTCACTAAAAAAAACATCGTTTTCAGGGACGTTATAGTTAGTTGAACATTTGACTCATATAAAACCAGAGAAATATGCAAGTTATAGTTAGTTTAGTTAACTATTACTCACGCACCCGCGCAGCAGTGCTGATGGTGTCACATATTACATCTCTCATGACATGGTCAGTGACATCACTGATGACATCACTGATGACATCTCAAATGACTTCACTCATGACATCATCCAGTGAATGTGTGTTTCTATAAAATGTAAATATGTTTTATATATATATGCCAAGGTGTATTGAAGAATGAATGCATTTACAAGTGCCTAAAGGAATTATTTTGTACGTATGTGACTGACTGTATAAGTGAGTGCTTGAACGTGTTTTACTGAATGCATGGGTTACTGACTAAACTGTGTAAAAGTCTGTATTAGTCTCTCCATTGGTGTGTAAGCAACTGCATGAGTTGCTGAATACCTACATGAGTGTATATATAGGGTATTGATTTGTTATCTGAGTAGCTGTATGGGTCCCTGAGTGTCTGTGTGGGTAGGTGGGTGTATGAGTCTGTGCATAGATGTCTGAGTGGTTGATTCAGTGATTGTATGGATTAAAAAGTGCATCTAGAAAGGGGTGTATGGGTGAGTTAGTGTGTCTATGGGTGTTGGTTAGTGAATAAATGTCTCGGTGGAATATCTGTGACTAACTACATATGTTTTAAGCCACTATATGTGAGTGTTGAAGTATATAAATGAGTATACGTGAGACTAAGTTATTTCAAGAGTGGGTGTATAAATAAGTGTGCTTCTATCAGTGATTGTATAAGACAGTAAATATGTGTTAGTATCTGTATGAATGATGTGGTATGTCTAAAAATAACAAAGTTGATATATATAATTGTATACATGATTAAATGGGTATGTGATTCATTCTTTGTATTACTGACTAGGTGTGTGAGCAACTCTATGGATGAGTGGCAGCGTGTGACTGCATGTATAGATGTATGAGTGCATATTATATCCTCTATTGATGAGTAACTGCATGTATAAGTGACTGGATGTGTGTGTAGACCTAGGAAATAGTGAGTGCTATGTAGTATATGGCATTCTTCTGTGTATGGTTTAAAAAATAGTAGTCAGCATTTTAGAATGGGTGTATCAAAGTTCATATTAGACCATCAGTATGTGCATCAGATTGTCACGTGGATGATGTCATGAGTGATGTCATCAGTGATGTCATTTGAGATGTCATGAGTAATGTCATGAGTGATGTCACTAACCATGTCATGAGTGATGTAATATGTGACATCATCAGCAGTGCATTGCAGGTGCGCGAGTTATAGTTAGCTCAACTAACTATAACAGGCGAATTTCTCTGGTTTTATATGAGTAAATGTTCAACTACCTATAACGTCCCTGAAACGTATGTTTTTTTTTGTGAATTTCAAAGGTTTTTTAAATGCTAATACCTAACTATAACGTCTGTAAAACATATGTTTTTTCAGTGAATTTCAAAGGTTTTTTAAATATTAATTTCATATTTTAATATTTATTAAACCTATATTTTTTCTATTATATTTTTAAATATTTTGAACTCTATTATACTTCTTGTTTTTAACTTTAAAAATCATGTAATGTTTTATATGTTCCCCAAAAAATATGTATATATTTTTTTTTTTAAGAGAAAACTGCACTCCCATACCGGTAGCCTACCAAGCTCCATCACCACATGAATCTTATCCACCATATTGCTAAACTTGTAAATGATGCGCATTTTGTATCCGACGAGTTCGTGGCATCGCGTCCGGCGTAACATCATATACGCATGAAGTCACCCAGGTACTACTTTGGTATCCGACGGGTACGAAGTACCAGGCAACGTGTTACATCATGTACGTATTGGGTCGAGCCTGCTGCACGTTGCGTATTCGACGAGTACACGCTGCCAAGCCCTGTGTTAAGTCACAGACATATAGTATCACGCTGGGTACGCCATTCCCTTTTTTTTGTCTCAAAAGTATATCTAAATAACTTTAAACAGTTTATGAGAGCACGCGAAAATCTAAAATATTTTAAACATTTATATATTTCTAACTGTAATAAACTTATATTATGATAAATAAATTTTTACAAAATCGCATCGGGTGCGGCCTCCTTGAGCGCTCGGTGCGCGATTGCCATGTGCCCTTAAAAAAAAGCATTTGATTGGTTCATAACATTTCCCATTGTAACAGTTGTACGACCCCACCCATTTTACTCATTCTCTCTACAGCGTTTGATGAGAGACACTTCTTCTGCTTAGAAAGCTTTTTTGAAAAGTGTTTTCCTGTATACATATATCTTATACTACACACAACATGCAATGATCATCTTGATCAATATTCATGCTCTGTACATTAGCCTTCCACGTGTGATTGCCATGCATCTCAAACATTCCATCAAAAAACAAATATGTGTTACACGATGCCCCTGGTGTGTGTGTCTGAACATTATTGTGCTGCCTTTAGGCCTGGGTATTGCTGGCTCTAAGGAGCATCATCAGCCATGGGCAGACTGCACATCCTAGATCACATGCCATCTCATTAACAATAGTTTCCGCCCTCCCAACACATGCTACACTAATCTAAATTGCACACTCTGCGAGGTCAAAACTACAAAAGAAACACACATAAGTACACTTCCTGGCCAGGCAGGAACTGAACAATGCCCAAGTCCCCGGAATAATTATTCACACCCCTACGCTGGACTGGCATACGCAAGCCCATCCCACTTTGCCTACGTATAAATAGGATAACCACGACGCCACACGTCCCTCTTCTTCCACACTACCTCAAATGATTTGCCGCATCCACCTCGCATATCACAATGTGCAATAAAAAAAAGTAAAAAGAAATGGATCCATGAGGTGTACTCCATCCTGGCAATCAACACGGGCTCTAAATTGTGAGCCCTACTGCCCGTCGTCTACGAAAGGAATCAATGAGGTGTACACTCTCCTGCAATCAACACTACATCTGAATTGTGAGCACTGCTGCCCGTAGTGTTTGCTCACACAACAATGACAGCAGGTAAGCAGAGCGGCCTTGGTGCACAGGGCCTCCAATTAAGCGCGCTGCGGCGAGAGGGGTGGGGTGCTTCAGCCTAGCTGCGCAGGTCCGAACAAACGATATTGCCATGTGTTATGATGTGATCTTTGACCTCATTCAGCCACATCTCTGTCTCATTTTAAAGACCTGCTGAACTGTACTGTAGGCCTGAGCCAGCGGACAGCGCTTCCCTACAGACACCTTTTCAGCGCGGTGCAGGGGGGTGGGATGGGATGCATCAGCCAGACTGCGCACATGCGAATAAGTGATATTGCCACGTGTTATGATGTGATCTTTGTCCTCATTAAGTCACATCTCTGTCTCATTTTAAAGACCTGCAATACCATAAGGTAGGCCTGAACCTACGGGCAGTGCTGCCCTAGAGACACCTGTTGAGGGCGGTTCTCCGGGAGGGGTGGGGTGCATCACCCTGAGTGCGCACGTGTGAAAAAGTGATATTGCAGTGCGTAATGATGTGATTTCTGACCGCATTCAGTCACATCGGTCTAATTTTAAGGACCTTCTGGACCATACTGTAGGCCTGATCCAGCGGGCTGCGCTGCCCTACAGACATGTGGCATTGGCTTTTAGGACACTGTAGTGAGCTCCTTACTAAGTGCAAAATAGTGTTGTCCCCGTGCACTCTAGTTTAGATTGTAATGTCTAAAAGTTCCTGTTGGCGCTTCCTGTGTCACACGGAGTCCAACCGTGTCTTTAAATGAAGAGAATTTGTGGAGAGTATCACCTACCCACCAAACAGGTGCGCGCTGTGTTAAATGAAACACTAGGGTTTCTTCACATGTCTCAGTTTATTGTTTAGAAAATAATATCTCCATCAATTCAATTTCAAATATTATTGGATCAATTGCATGTTGTATACATAATCATCGTCTGATGAAATCATTCATTAATGGTTTTCAATGTTAGACATCCACCCAATGCATTTCGAGTCAATAAACTCTGACCCTTCGTCAGGGGTCTATAAGAAATAAAACAGGACCATTAAGTTCACTCTACAATTCGATCAACAAGATATACAGTCTAATCAAACAAGATATGCAACAGCACATGAAAGCAAAACATGAACTCAAAAATACATCAGCATGAGTTGGCAAAATAATCAACATGAACGAACTTCAGTTTACGCGCCCATTCAATGGCGGTTAAAAAATGAAAGGTCTTAAAACCACTGATCTGTTGTGGTAGTAGCCACGTGATCGCGATGCGCTTCATGCAGGGGCGTGTTTGGTGAAACGGCCAATCCTATGCTAAATTCTACAACGTCTGCCCCACGTGATCGGGGAGACGACGGTGGTAACTACGGATGCTCGTAGTGAAAGACACTTGCTAGATTAATAAAGTTAAGAAGTGTTATTAGAAAAAACTCACCAGAGTGTAGTGGTATTAGCCCATTAACCGCCATTGAATGGGCGCGTAAACTGAAGTTCATTAGCAGAGTATGAACCCATGGCGACTGAGACCCACTGGTCCTACGTAAGTTCTTGCTATTGAAACGGTGGCGTATGCTCATAATAGAACTTCATTGAGGTTACTCGTTTCATGTCAGTAATTATAGATTTGCACCGTTAATGTGCGTAAAGCTATACATTTATACCATTCACTATATCGAGGTCTTTGAAATTAGTTTGTCCCGCGCCACATCGCAGTGTGTTTATTGTTTAAAAAAACCTTCCAGAGTTAAACTGTTGGTTATTGCTCATCATGTTGATTATTTTGCCAACTCATGCTGATGTATTTTTGAGTTCATGTTTTGCTTTCATGTGCTGTTGCATATCTTGTTTGATTAGACTGTATATCTTGTTGATCGAATTGTAGAGTGAACTTAATGGTCCTGTTTTATTTCTTATAGACCCCTGACGAAGGGTCAGAGTTTATTGACCCGAAATGCATTGGGTGGATGTCTAACATTGAAAACCATTAATGAATGATTTCATCAGATGATGATTATGTATACAACATGCAATTGATCCAATAATATTTGAAATTGAATCGATGGAGATATTATTTTCTAAACAATAAACTGAGACATGTGAAGAAACCCTAGTGTTTCATTTAACACAGCGCGCACCTGTTTGGTGGGTAGGTGATACTCTCCACAAATTCTCCTCCTTACTAAGTGTACATGCACACAGGCTCCCACCACTGCATTACACGTGCACATTATGCTTCTAGCATGCGCTCTGTTCCTTTGTATGTGTACGTTGGCATAACATATTATTATTTAATCTTGTGTATTCTTGTGCACTTCAACTCCTCTTTTTGTCCACGATTACCACTAACAGTTGGTAGATCGTACTTCAAAAACTAAGGATGCACTCAACTCCTATTTTCTATCAAGCTTGAAATAAACCTTCATTTACCTCCAGACGTTTCCACCATTAAACAATTTCTCCCTTTTCAGACATTCCATTGATTGCCACTAGAAGGGTGGAGCGGGAGCTGACCCCGCAATGATGCCCTGGCATTCTGACACCTTCCATCGTGGTAGCAAGACACCGTCCGCGACCTGAGACCTGCTCTATCGGACAATCATACCCCGGACTAGGAGCTTGCAGCAACACAGGGTGCACAGGTGTATGCAAGCGATTTTCCCGTAGCTAATAATGTAGGACTATATTATCAAACAACGGCGATAACATTATCTCCACTTTACCGGCAGGAAACTGCCGCTAAAGCGATGATAAGGGGTTGATAATCTGCCCTTTTAAATTCCCATAGAAGCCCAGGTTCACACCAGAACCTGGGCTTCTAAGGGAATTCACAAGGGCATATTATCAACCCCTTATAGCCGCTTTAGCGGCAGTTTCCTACCACTACAGCGGTGATAATGTTATCGCCCTTCCTTCATAATATGGCCCATAATCTCTGGCCTCATGTATTTAATTTTAAGGACTTGCTGAACCACAATCTTTCTCGCAGAGTTCAGCATCCTAGACAAACGGGTGGCAGAAGGTAAACACTAAGGGCTGGGTGCAAAAGGCCAACGCTCTGTCTCCTCCTCCCTCTCTTCTTTTGACTCTCCCTCCCCTTCTCCCTTCCACCCACTTCCCCTCCTTTCCATTCTCACTATGGTCCTTTCATTCGGACTACCTTTCTTTACCTCTTCCACATAGCACACATACTTATGTTTCATTTTTGTCTTGCAGGTTTCCTACGCTGCTTCCACTGGAGTCCAACCCACATTATTTCTGTTTTAATAAAGGTTACTTATTTTTTCAAATAAATAACTGAGTGTATAGGTCTACTTTTTCTGACGACACTTGTCTATTGTTTATTGTGAAAATCATGTTTATACGAGATTTTAAGGACAACATTATTTAATATTAAAGTGCACCTACCAAACATAATTTAACTGACTATTAGACAAATGAAGCCTGAGTAATTGTACAACTGCAAGAGTTCTATGAGTGTATCACTTTATAACACCATAAGTACTGCCTGAGTGATTACAGAACAAATAAGGCACTGCCTAGGACCACCGAGGCTTCAGGGACTGCCGAGGCCCACCCTGCATATTTAAATAAAGACCCGGACTGTGGCGATCCCCGGACTTCAGTTGGCCTCGAACCCCCGAACAATTAGTAAACAATACCCGGGAAGGTGCCGTTCCCCTAGGCTGCAAAATGTCTCTGTGCCCTTCCGCGCCTTATTTACATGTGACATTAAGATCCCCAGTCCTACGAAGACCCCGCAATATAATAATTGCATTGGCCACAGAACAATACCCACCCACCAGGGGCCTCATTTAAAAGAACGAGTGAGACCCCGCTTTTTTTTTCTCTCCGTTTTTACCATCCGCATACCTTCTATTACAGCAATACGAGGTTTTCCTCCTCTCGCTTCAAGTAGTCAAACAAGTATTTGCTATCACAGAGTGGAAGCCATGCACTACCCTTAAACCCTTTAATAGCAAACACAAATGTCCAGCGAATGCACACCCCGGGACATTGTATGAACTGCGTCTGAGAGGTCGCCCTCCTTACTACTATGATGCATTTGTTAGTATAAACGCATACTAACACTACTTACACATGTGTAGTACAGCGACCAGAATGTAGTGAAGAAGCAGAGGAAGCGCAAAATCTAAAAATATAAATCCTACCAGAAGTCGGATGACATAGTTCAATGAGCCGACGACCCTGGCATGAGTAGAAACAGCTACACAAGCAAAACGGGTCTTCAGCACAACGCAAGCAATTTTGAAATATTGCTGAGTGGTGCCTTCGTTTTGCCTTCTCCCACTCATCGCCAAATGTATGGAGTGAAGAGGCAGAAGCAGTGAATCCAATAAGTGGATTTATTACAAGAACACAAGACACCTGAAACAACCACCAACAGGAGCAGACAGCAAAGCAACCGTCTAATCCAGCACCGTGTACAAACTCTGCAAGCTTCCCCTCATGACAGCCCTACATTCTAACATTAAATACTGAGGGCCATATTATCAAGGAACGGCGTTAAAATTATCGCCGCTTTAACGGCAGGAATCTGCCGCTAAAACAGCGATAATGGGCTTAATAATGTGCCGTAGAGAATTCCAATGGAAGCCCATTTTCTCGTGTTAACATGGGCTTCTATTGGAATTCTTTAGGGCATATTATCAAGCCCATTATCGCCGTTTTAGCGGCAGTTTCCTGCCGCTAAAGCGGCGATAATTTTAACGCCGTTCCTTGATAATATGCCCCTTAGATTCTAGGAGAATTACATGCTAACAATCTACTATGACTTACGATGGAATACTACACATAGCACATGACTTTAAAGCTCATAGTTTCATCCATGAGTCTTGACACCGGTAGGGGTAAGACTTTCACTTCCCACTCCCTATATTGTATAAACGTAAACTAACACTTCTTCCACTAATATGCTACAGCGCCCAGAGCACATCACTTTACAGCAATGAGCTCACAATTTAGGCTCACGGTTTAATACCTGAGTCTTCACACCAGTAGGTATGAGTAGTTCGCTTCCCACTCCCTATATACTATCAACGCATACTAACACTACTTACACACTTATACTACAGCGGCTAGTATCCTACACCGCCCAGAGCCCATCACTTTACAGCAATCAGCTCGGTTTCATCCGCAAGTCTTCACACCGTAAGGCGTAACTACTTCGCTTCCCGCTTCCGGTATTCTATCAACACACAGTAGCGGTCAGTAGTTCGCTTCCCACTCCCTGTATGGTATAAACGCCTACTTGCACACGTATGCTACAAACACCAGACCACATCACTTTACAGCAATGACCTCACGGTTTAGACTCTTGGTTTCATGCCCGAGTGTAGCACCATATCATATCAACACCATGCCACTCTGAGCAGCACTGCACTTTCAGACTGTTAAAAGTGATAACTACCTACCGTTGACCGCCAGTAGATAATCTAGAACAAATTACAATAGTTCCTTGATTCTTTTAGCTTTCAAAAATTCTCTCTATTACTGTCTTTCTACTTTTCCATAAAATAGTTTTTTAAATATTCAAGTACACATCGAAGTCAGAAATGCAACGTATTCTATCAATACACTTTCTAGGACATTCTACAACATGTGGAGGATAAAAGTCCATCAATTTTTTTAAACCTAACGATATTTTTTTGCAACATTTTCTCGAACATTTAACGGCACGTGCAGGTTAAAAGTTCACGATTGTTTTAAGTTCGAACAGTGCCTTACAAATGCAAGTAGCAGGTGTGGTTGAGTTGAGCAAATTTTATCCTATAATATGTACTATAATATGTACGTGCAAACTGCTTTTTCTTAAGCAATGACAAACATACTTTTCCACAAAACGAATGTGCACCCTACTTTTAAAAAACAATGCTTTTCATCTCCCAATCAGGTACTGTTTTGTATGCGAAAATAAACTAGTTCCCCATCTTTAAACATATCTCTTATTCTACTAAGGAACTGCATGAACTACAGACATCTTTCCATACCTTCCAGCCATACCTTCAAAATGCTAGTGTGGATCATAGGACATAGCTATGTTTTCTGGTGAAAGAGGTATGCAGAACAGAGACGTGTTGACTTAGACCTAGGTTTACAAAATGGGGACATTAAATGGTTTGGACAGAGAGGATTGAAGTGGCACCAATTGTTGCCTTTGGTTAAAACCTATTTACATCTCCACCACCCTGACCTCATGATTATGCACTGAGGTCGAAACGACGTAGGCACATTGACTGGGATAGATTTGGAAATGCTTATGAAGGACACCTTTGGACAATTGATGTTACTTTTGCCTCAAACTGTCTTTTTATATATCAATATATGCCAAAGACAGAAGTGGAAATGGTCCAAAAAATTTTGTCCTCAGATTGAAAAATCTCAGAAAAAAGTCAACAAAGCTGTCTCTGCATACCTCAGAGACCACAAAATGGGGTCCATTTAAAACAACAACATATGTTTTGATATGGCGGATATATACAGAAGTGATGGAGTACACTTCACAGATCAGGGAAACCGAGTTTTCCTGAATAACTTGAAGCTGTGCATCCGCACTTATATGTAGCTCCAACTAATTAACACAAGGGCTATTTTTAGAGCAACCCTATAACTTACAACTTAGGCCCGCTATTTTAGGGCTAGATAATGCCAACTCCCGCACCCTCACCCAAATTTATTCTCCACACAGCTGTGGTGCAGCGGCCAGACCATCTCACTCTGCAGCACAGACCTCTCGCTTTGATCCCCAGCTCTACTCACCCATAGGGGTGAGTAGTTTGCGCTCTACAAATACCATATTGAAGAACCTTCACACTCCCTATACAACACCACCTAAGCACCATACACAAGCTACAATGTTCTAAGCAAAAGTTCATCCAAGTACCTATAATTACATGCTGACACTACTTGCTGCACATATGTGGCACAGTGGCCAGAGCACATGACTTCACAGCATATGACACACAGTTTGGGCTCACGCTTTAATCCCCGACTCCAGCAGCAGCTCAGCTTAGCAAAATGAGACTCTAGACAATACCTCACATATATACTGTACCACAGGACTTTCATACCAGTACGGGTCAGTAGTTCGTCCTAGTAGTTATAAACACATGAGGACACTACTTCCACAACTGTAGTGCAGCGGCCATGCACATGACTTCACAGCATAAGACACACAATTTGGGCTCACGCTTTAATCCCCGAGTCCTGCACCAGCTCACCTTACCCGCATCTGACTCTACCCAATACCTCACTTAATTTCCGTAGCCCACCACTTACACACCGGTTGGGGTAAATACTTAGCTTGGTACCCCCTCTATAGCACACCCTAAACACCCCACAGAGGTTACAGTGCTCTTACCCTCCTATTTCCCACTTCTTTCCCCCTTTTTTCACCTTACTCGCTTCAACGGAATCACAAAATGATGGCCAACACTTCCTAGTTGCAAATGCTCGCATTGATCGCAGCCAATCAGTAACAAGCTCATGCTCGTAACGCCTCAGCCAATCAGATGGGCAGAATTCCCAAATATCGATATCTGTAAATTTCAATATTTCTCAAAAACTACTGAACAAATTTACACCAAATAAACAAAAGTGTGCTTTCTAGACCAAGACCCTTTTCCCCGCCAAATTTGGGGAAATTCCGTTCACCCATTCGACCTGTAGCCTTGTCTAAAGTTTCCTACGGAAATTAACATGGAGAAAACACGTTTTGGGACCCCCTTTTTTCTCAGACACCCCTTGACAAATCACCCCCAAACTTTCAACATAGGAGATGATCTCAACAAAGAATTCGTTTTGAAAATGTCACGAAGATTCATCAATCGGCGCCAAAGTTATTGTGAATAGAATGTTCCAATTTTCCTATAGTAACTAGGTCCTAACTATAACTACCTACTGGTGACCGCCATATATATATATATATATATATATATATATATATATATATATATATATATATATATATATATATTACCTACTGGCGGTCGCCAGTAGGTAGTTATAGTTAGGACCCTGTTTCCATAGGAAAACCGCAACATTCTATTTGGAATAACTTTGGCGCCGGTCGATGAATCCTCGCGAAATTTTCAAAACTAATGGGGCGCTACACTCCGCTCCAACCCTGAAAGTCTCGGGGGGATTCGTCAAGCGGGGGCTGAGAAAAAAGGGGGGTCCCAAAACGCGTTTTTCCCATGCATTTTTCCAAAGGACCTTTAGACACAGCTACAACCCGAACGGCTGAACAGAGTTACTTGAAATTTGGCAGAGAGGTAGTCTACAGGTCAAGGAAGTGCCTTTTCTAGGTCCGGTGTAAATCTGTTCAGTAGTTCCTGAGAAAATAGCATTTAAATCAATATATATATCTGTGGCAGCTTACGATGCGCTTACGGTGTGCTTACGGTAAGCTTACCGTAGGCGTACGGTGCCGTGCGCGAGCGCGATTCTGATTGGCTGTTAGATCTTAGAAAACATTCGAATCGGTCGAAACCAGAAGCTGCGGCCGCCATTTTCTCTCTCGCACTCTGAGAGGGGGAGGAAAAACAAAGGTTGAAAACATGTAAAGGGGCAGTTTAGACCGCTCCTAACCACCTAGCCTTGATTAAGGTGTCCCAAAAGAACCCCCAAGGCCAAAAATTCATTTTTATATTTTTTCGAAAAAACGGCGATTACGCTTACCGTACGCGTACGGTAAAAATTAATTATAAATTTTTTTTTCCACATTTTACCCCCCCGTGTGCAAAAGGTGCCTGTAGGGCTCCTTTTGTGCATGACTTATCTTGTTACGGAACATTTAATAGTTTACCTTTCACAACGAAGGGCATAATATGTCCTCCGTGTGCGGACTGTGCGTGAAGCGCATCGTGCGTACATGGCCCATCCAGCGTAACGTGGGCACGCGGTGCGCCTAGCGCACCGCGTGCCCACCGTGCGTGCACGGCACTAACTGCGTAAAGTGGGCGCACGGTGCGAACTGCGTTAAGTGGGCGCGCACGCCACGAACGGCGTAAAGTAACTTAGCATTTAAAAAAACGTACAAATTCACTGAAAAAACCATAGGTTTCACACACGTTATAGTTAGGAATTAGCATTTTAAAAGCCTTGCAAATTCACTGAAAAAACCATAGGTTTCACACAAGTTATAGTTAGCTGTACATTTCACTCGTAAAAAACCAATGAAATTCCACGTTATAGTTAGTGCAGGCAACTATAACTCACGCGACCGCAATCCTCTGCTGATGACATATGTGTCTTTATGAAAAAAAAATATTTGTAATATATGTATAGCTAAAATTTAATGGAAGAAGACATGGGCAAATAAGTGTCTAAATACAGTATTAGCATCAGCAGAGGATTGCGGTCGCGTGAGTTATAGTTGCCTGCACTAACTATAACGTGGAATTTCATTGGTTTTTTACGAGTGAAATGTACAGCTAACTATAACTTGTGTGAAATCTATGGTTTTTTCAGTGAATATATATATATATATATATATATATATATTCACTGAAAAAACCATAGGTTTCACACATGTTATAGTTAGCTGGACATTTCTCTCATACAAAACCAATGAAATTCCCCCGTTATAGTTAGTTCAGCTAACTATAACTCGCGCCCCCGCAATGCACTGCTGATAACGTCACATATTACATCACTCATGACATGGTCAGTGACATCACTCATGACATCACTGATGACATCTCAAATGACATCACTGATGACATCACTGATGACATCATTCAGTGAATGTGTCTTTTTCTAAAAATTAAATATGTTTTATATATGTATATCTCAAGGTCGATGGAAGAATAAATGGGTATATAAGTGTCTAAATGGATGTTTTGTTTTTGAAAAATTGATTGTGTAACTGACTGATTAAGTGTATCATAGTGAATACATTGCTTAGTGAGTAATGTTTAAATATGTAAATATCTGTATCAGTCTCTCACTTTGTGTATAAGTGGCTGCATGGGTTGGTGAGTAGCTACATGGGTGTCTATATAGGTTATTAGTTGTTTTTTTTAGTATCAGTGTGAGTGTGTGTACGGTTCGGTGGGGGGTATTACGTAGTGCATAGGTGCATGAATGAGTGACTCACTGTTTGTATGTGTTGAACACAGCATGTCTGCAGGACTGTAGGGGTGGATGAGTGTGTGTATGGGTGTGTTAGTGAGTGAATGACCGTCTCAATAGTGTCTCTATGAGTAACTACATATGTTTTAAACTAGTATATGTGACTATTGGTGTATATAAGTGAGTATATGTGAGAGTGAGAGATTGAAAGAGTTCCTGTATGAATAAGTATGTGTTTCTATAAGTGATTGTTTAAAAGACTAAGTATGTGTAAGTTCCCGTAAAAGTAAGTGTGGTGGTGTGTGTATAACTGTATATGCAAGTAAATGTATATTTGATTCTTTATTTTCATGAGTGACTATGTGTGTCAGTAACTCTATGGATGAGAGGCATTGTGTAACAGGATGTATAGGTGTATGAGTACATATGATGAATGAGTACATGTATGAGTGACTGTACAGGACTGTTGGTGAATGAGTGGATGTGTATGTGGATCTTACAATTACTGAAGAGGTTGTTGTAACTGGTATTGGTATGTCGATTGTTTTGAAAATTTTAGTCTCTATTTTTGAATGTGTGTATCAAAGGTTATATTAGGGTGAGAGGAGGTCTGCCACTCTATCACAAGGTTGATGTCATCAGTGATGTCATCAGTGATGTCATTTGAGATGTCATCAGTGATGTCATGAGTGATGTCACTGACCATGTCATAAGTGATGTAATATGTGACGTCATCAGCAGTGCATTGCGGGGGCGCGAGTTATAGTTAGCTGAACTAACTATAACGGGGGAATTTCATTGGTTTTGTATGAGAGAAATGTCCAGCTAACTATAACATGTGTGAAACCTATGGTTTTTTCAGTGAATTTGCAAGGTTTTTTAAATGCTAATTCCTAACTATAACGTGTGTGAAACCTTTGGTTTTTTCAGTGAATTTGTACGTTTTTTTAAATGCTAATTTTTGAATTATTTAATTAAAAAAAAAAAAATTATATTAAAAATAAAATTCCTATGTATTCATTTATATATTATCTGTATCTTTTTATTTGTTTTTGCTTTTTTTAAAAAATTTCAATTAGGATAAAGTTGAACAGTTTTTTTAATTTTTACAATTAATTTTTCTCCACTTTTTTTTTTAATATAAATTCTTGGGGTGCGCGCTCTGAGCGCGCTCCTAGTACAATTTCATGAGTTTTTTATGAATACCGCCGTATGTCATTTACGTACGCATATATACGTCATAGTGCGCGCTGGGAGAGCGCACCCAGTACGTATGCATACGTACGTACGCATGCGTGCGTGCGTCCTACGCGCTCCACGCGGTTTACTTCCGCATACACTTAAATTACGCGCAATAACGTTCGCGTATACGCGTGTTCAACGTATGCGCGCTATGTACGTGCATGTGACGTATACACATGCGCTCCTACGCGTTCGCGCATGCGTAATCACGAGGTGCGCGCTCGGAGCTTGCGCAGTGCGCGCACCTCGGGTTATATGCATAATAAAACAACACTTCTTATTGGTTATCATTACTTTCAGTTTCTGATTGTTTCAACACCACACCCAATCCCCTCATGGCAAGTCATGTGATCAAGAATCATCACTTTTGATTGGTTTGAAGTACTTTCAGTTCCAGATTCTTCCCAAACCACACCTACTCCCCTCATTATTAGTTCTGATTCCTTTGGAGAAGGAGCTATTCTGTTGTTGAGAGACAATGGCTGAACAGCAACCATCTTCAGACAGTGACCAGGACACTCTTCAGAGGCAGAGGAGCAGGAAGGAGAAAGACAGCTTTATATGGCAGTTTTTCACTTTTCCAGAGGGACAAAAAAAGGTAAATGCACCTAAAGTTACATGTGTACTTTGTCAAAAAGTCTTGTCACGTGGGAATCCTAACAAGAAGTATTCTTTTAGCATTCACACTATGTTGAGGCATGTTGACAAAATGCATCCAGTGACTTTTCGTCGAGCTTCTGGAGCAAACCCTCCACCTGCTCAACCGACGACATCTGCAGCAGCTCAGCCGAGCACATCTTCGGCAGCTCAGCCGAGCACTTCTTCTGCAGTGGTGCCTTTGCGTTCTTCCACACCTCGTTTTGGACCACCTTGTTTTGCGAGGTTGTCCACACGCTGCACTGATTGCGGTAAACTTATTTCTGTGTGTGAGACCAGTCTTGATCTCATTCAGAGAAAATTTGATGCGCATGAGTGCAGTAGGCCATAGATGTTTTTTTCTTTTTTTTCGTTTTTCTCTTCCTGT
Organism: Triturus cristatus; assembly: GCF_964204655.1. NCBI lineage: Eukaryota > Metazoa > Chordata > Amphibia > Caudata > Salamandridae > Triturus > Triturus cristatus. The sequence continues at coordinate 675,062,579 of NC_140587.1, forward strand.
TTCCCTCCATTAACTCAAGGGCTCTTTTAAGAGCCACTTAAAAACTAAACCCCAAAAATTTTTGGGGGGATTTAATATTTTTTTTTTGGGGGGGGGTGCGCACACCCTGCGCGCACCCGAGGTTTTTTAAACATCTTTTTTTTTTTTTTTTAAATTTAATGTACAAAAAGAGGTGAAGAAATGGAAGCATGAAAAGGGAGGATTGAGAAATACTAATATTTTGCACTTATTTTTTTTGCAAGGGAACAGAATTTTTTTTTTTTTCTCTTTCCAGTTCTGCAAAAAAAGAAAAAAAGTATTAATATTCAATCATACATTACAAAAAGCATTACATGTTTTTACATATTTTACAAAGCAATTTTTTGCCCTTTTTTTGCTGTTTTCAGAATTTTTTATTTTTCACTTAAAATAGTGAAAACAATTGTATTCATCATTTAACAGCGGGCAAAAAAAAAAGAATCTGAAAGATTGTTTAAAAAAAGCCCTAAAACTTTCCTCACTAAAATATACCTTGTTAGAAATATTACATATATACAAGTACTTTTCTAGATGAATAAAAATTTTCTAGACAAACCGTCTTTAAACCTTGTCGCAAAAGCACACATGCCAAAATAATTTCTGTCAAAGGAGTCCACAATTGTTTTTATTACTTTTCCTTTAGGCCAAATAGTAATTTCAAAATCCTTTTTAAGTGATATCTTCAATTATAATCCTTTAAAATGACAAAAAATGCTTTCTTCAGATGCAGTTTTTAGTTTTCAAAATTTAGGTTTCAGAAAAATTAAGTAAGAATTGGGTAAATCATAGGCAAACGTTGCTTGAAAATCAAGTGGGAATCATTACACAGTGTCCAGCCTTTTTCACATTTAAGATAAACTGTGTAATGTCCAGAAGTTACAGTAGGTCCTTCATGAAAAATGATTGCAACTGTAACAAAAGTTTTTCCAGAAATTGATAATTGTTGTCCTATAAACTTCTTTATTAAAGTATCCAATTTTGAACCATCAGCTCTACAACGTTGCATCATTAAAATTACATACTGACCATATTTCTGTAAAAATAACGTGGAAAACATGTCAGATTTACATTCAGAACATTCCATGTTGTGATTGGCATCTTTAACTAATTTACTAAAAGTCACTGATTTACTTTGTGGTAATGGTAAAAATATGAACCTTTCTGAATCAACATTACTACTGCATGTGTTCATACAGTTTTCACAGCAATGTTCCCATTTGTAAGAGACACCAAATAAGTTTTCTACTTCTACTCCTTCATCTTCAAGTACGCTCAGTATATATATTAAGAATTCCTGTGCATCTTGCTGGACATTTTCTTTAAACTGTGTAGAACCACAACATACATCTAAAAGATTTCTAACATCAGTAGCACTTTCTATTTCAGTTTTATCAGTACTCAGCTTCTCATAATGGAGACTCAGCAGAGAACACAATCTCTTTCCATGATTTACTATTATCTGTTCTAGCAACTTTTCAAGATAAAATACAACATTCAGCACTACATTTGCATAGCAGTTGACACCAGAGCTATTTTCAAAATGGCAACCAACAACCTCTTCAACACTGTCCTTTTTCTTTTTCCTTGCTATCACATCACTGTCCTTTTTTTTTTGTTCTGTTCATCCACATTACAGATATTTTCAAATCTCCTTTTCCGAGAAACAACATGTTTTTCAATCACAGGATACTGACCTAAATGAGGAGCATAGGTTCTTCTTAATCTATTATACTCCTTTACACAGTTTGTATCAGCACTAACTTTTGAGTCATCAAAGTCTATCATAAATAAACCAGATAATGTTTTCACTCGTGACAAAGCAACATATGACATACCTTCTTTGAACACAGTAGAACCAATGTTTACAAAAGCACTATCTACAGTCAATCCTTGAGACTTGTGAATAGTTACAGCATATGCTAGAGAAAACGGAAACTGCTTCCTACGTACATATAAGTCTTTCACAAGCATGAAACGAACTGAACAACGACAAATGTCTTTAACTTCTTCTATCTGATCAAATTTTATTTTTAAACATTCAATTCCTTCTTTTTTCTGATAATTAATAAAACCCACAACTCTTCCCATAGCTCCATTCACTAAACCTTTTTCTACATCCAAATTTCTCCTTAAAATCACTCAACAATTCATGCAAACATATAGATTTTTTTCTAATCCAGCTGTTTTGGAAATGTTCTTCTCTAGTGAATCCAATTTATTTTTCAGTTTGCCTGTTAATGTAAAAGTAATTCTTTCATGCTGAATTTTGTCCTCTGCTTCCATTTTCTTAATCTCTTCCTTTTCCAATTTCAAAAGTTCCTCATTGAATATTGAGCACTCACGTAGTGTTGGCATTAAGCAGATTACAGTATTTTTTTCTGCAATGTTCTGGTATATTTTCTCTGCAACTATTTCTTCATTTGGAAATAAATTATGTAGCAACCGACTCTGTAATGCTTTTTTGACAACTTCTGTGAGTAGTCCAATTCTGATATCTTTCAGAATACTTGCATAATCTTCGTCGTTTGCTTGTCTCATATTGGTAGTGAGTTCTTTGTACTCAAAGAACGACCAAATATTCGCATTACCAATGCTTCCTAATGACTTCTTCGTGTCTTCATGTGTCACAGTATTAAACACTGTTTGTCCTTTAACTGGAGTGAGCTGTAAAAGATCTCCAAAAACTATGACGTGTTTTCCTCCAAATAACACGTCATAGTCTCTCTTAAGAATTTGTTGCATTCTTAAATGCACAAAGGCAAGCATTAAGTTTGAAACCATGCTCACCTCATCAATAATGAGAACTTGCATCTTCTTCAACACTCTTGAAACTTCGAAGCATGCTTCTCCAGTTAGCTTGTGGTATTCTATTTTGTTCTCATGGTCCACTGGTAACATTAGCAAGCGATGTAAGGTAATTCCTTTTATGTTATAGGCTGCTAACCCAGTTGGAGCAGTTACCACACAAGACAAATTTGAATCTGTTTTTTGCTGTAGGTAGCTTCTGATGACTTTTATTAAGAAACTTTTACCAGTTCCAGCTTGTCCACTCACATACATCCTGATTGGTTCAAATGATGTGCATGAGCACTCTTTCTTTTCATGTAGTAATCCATGATCAATTTTTTTGGTGACTTCTTCATAAATTTGTTTTTGTTCTTCATTCAGTTGTTGTTCCAGATTTAGTAAGTCGATTGAATCTTCCTGTGCTTGATTCATAGCCGTTTCTACTTCAGTCATGGCTACTGCAGCTTCATTTTCTATGATTGGTTGTCCTAGGGGATCTTGACTAAGTGTTCCTGAACTTTGGCTGTCTTTAGAACTGTCTCTAGCTACTTCAGCTGCAATTTTTGCTTCCTGTTCATTTTCTTCATTTAACATTTGGACATAAGTTGTGAAAGTACTGCATTCTATGCTATCTTTGCTAGCATTAAAAGAATCTTCATAGCTTTGAAATTCTCCCAGTAGTTCGTCCTCTGAACGCCATGGTTTAAACAGCTGTAAAAGAGCCAAGTAGTAAAATTCCTTTTTGTCAGTAGTGTCGCAACTCAGCTTCCTGTGATTTATCAAACTTCCTTTTGTTTGCTTCACCAAACATCCTTCCTCACCAATTAGTTTATATTTTCCATTGTCTTCTGTGGCTTTCCGTGAAAAAATGTAGTTCTGCAGCACTTCATAGAGACACATGTTCTCAAGATGATGACTTCTTTTTGGGTAATATGTGTCCAACATGGTTGTTTTCAAAATATCTGTACTTTCTGGGTCATTCTCGGCCAAATATTCAATTTCTCCAACAGATTTCAGTACCCGATTTCTCATTCCTGCAAGGCCTAAGCTTACCCATATTATTCTTCTGGATTTCGAGTAAAGACTTGCAGATGATAACCTATCTGAGCATTCGTAGGATCCAATTTCTCGATGCGATAACATCTTTAAACTGAAACTGTACAGCTTCTTACTGACAGTCTTCTCGTGAGAAATCTCTTCCCACATTTCCTTCAATTCTGTTTTCTCAGATTTAGTGATGTAAGATGTGACATACCGAGCAACAGCAATAGAATTGTCTGCCACATACTGAATATCCATGTTAGCATTCCACATGGATAAAATGACTGGGTTGAAGTCATTTATAAATTTTGACTCTTCTTTTCTTTTTAGGTTATATGTATTTTTGGGATATTTTCTGGTTATAGTATGTCGCACAGCTGACATAAAACTGTTGACTCAATTCAATTCAATTCAATGAAACTTTATTCGGATCGTTGAGAATCCATAAAAGTACAAAAAGACAATTATAAAATCGTACAATAAAATAAAATACTATTTGCACATGAGAAATAATCCATCTAAACTTTAAGACATAGTAGACCGGGCACGAACCGCAGTTTTTAAAAAAGAGCTCACACGAAAAACAAGTTCATCATCGTCCAAGGCCAAAATCATTGAAAATGCAAGTTCCAGGCTAATAGGTTTTGTTTTTTTAAAATACGGAGTTAAAAACCATTTAATATACTTCATATAAAATTTACAGAAGAATAAAAAATGTAGAGTTGTCTGCCTGCTCTGGGAATCACAAGGGCATGGCTCAACACATTGGTCATTAAAATTCCATAGGGGGAAGCTAAGTGCATGCTTGATGGTGCCTGCCCTAAGGCGAAATATAAGGCCTCGCTCCCAATGACTCAACGGCAGGGTTAAATATCTGGGTGTGGGATGTATTATAAAATTGCAAGCTAAATAACCAGAAACACTAGATTTCAAGGTCTCCCTTACTACCCTTTCGACATCAAATAACTTATAAAGTACTTTTTTAAATTCACATTTAGTGGGGTGCTTAGTGGTAGAGGGTTTAAGAAAAATGTCTTCAGAGTTCACGCTGCGAAAAATGCTATGCACTCCTGATAGCCAGGGAATGGTCATACCCCTGTCGCAGCGGAGGCAATCCTCAATGATGTCCCTAGTCAGTTTGGCAGCGGGGTTTTTCCAGATCGACAGCCAAAAAAGGGCTGGACGGGCACGGATAAAATCCCCTATAAAATGCAAACCCAATTCCCTATGGCATATAAAATGTGGGGAAGTAATGGGAACACAGAGAAGTTTCCTACAAAATCTATGTTCCTCAATAATTATGTCTGAGCAACTGGCAGTACCCCAAACCTCAGCGCCATAAGTGGCAACCGGGACGCATTGAGTTTTGTATATTTTTAGGATAGCAGGCAATGCCCCGGTCAGTTTTGGACGGGGGAGGCTCAAAATTGAGTTAATGGACTTTGAGAACTTACTCCTGGCGTGGGCAATATGCCCACTCCAGGAGTTGTTCGCAGCAAAGACCACTCCCAAATACGGGAAACTGCCAGTTGACCCCAGTCTTTCTGCCCCCACAACTATGCTGCCAATATGATGCCTCTTCGGGCCGCAAGACATTACAAAAGACTTTTTAAAATTGGTCTTCAGATCTAGGGAATCCATATGTGCAACAAAGCCATTCACCAATATACGTAGTGCATTTGGGGTGCGTCCCATAAGGACCGCGTCGTCTGCATATAGCAGTGCGGGAAGAAGGTTATCTTTTATGGACGGGACATCACCGGTTAAAGAGACCAAATGTTTGTGTAGGCCGTTTATGTATATTATAAATAAAAGGGGGGCTAGGACACATCCCTGTCTAACCCCTCTGTTAACTGTAACAGGCTCGGAAACCTCACCCCCAATGCCAATCCTGACACAGGCCTTCAGATCCCTATGCAAATAGGCCAAAAATGTGATGTAAGATGTGACATACCGAGCAACAGCAATAGAATTGTCTGCCACATACTGAATATCCATGTTAGCATTCCACATGGATAAAATGACTGGGTTGAAGTCATTTATAAATTTTGACTCTTCTTTTCTTTTTAGGTTATATGTATTTTTGGGATATTTTCTGGTTATAGTATGTCGCACAGCTGACATAAAACTGTTGACTCTTCCTTTTGAAAGAACTGGTCTAGGAAATCCAAATCGACACTTTGTGTAGAATTTATCTTTGGTCTTGTACTTCCGTCGACAGTATTTTCCACACCGATGACTTTGGAAACGTAAAACTTGTTCTTTTAACTTTTTCTCTTCTGTGCTTTTAGGTATAGCACATGTTGCATATTCTTCAATGAAAGATAACACTGCTTCATCAGCATCTGTTCCAAACTTTGGGGCATCCTTGATCCACAACAGCATATGAATATGAGGAGCACCTCTTGCCTGGTACTCTTTTCTCCAAAAGAAATCCACTACTTCTCCAAGAGGTGGATTTTTTTTATTGCAGATGAAGGACATCATAGCCTCAAATCTATGATTGAAATATCTGCAAACATTAACTGGATCCAATGAGCACAGTTCTCCTGCTGTCTTGTATTCAATGTTTTTAATGTTTGAATTTGCCTCTCGTAGAAAATCCAGTAAATCATCCCAAGCGTACTCGGCACAGCTTAGGGTTAGAAACCATGTAGGAGTTCCTAAATTCCGTAACATGCATTTTAATTCACCATGGCGTCGGTACCAATATTCATTTGTCCCACGCTGACAAGCCATCAGATTGATCAGTTGTGTTTCCAAATGATCATCTCGGTGCTGCACTTTCTCCATAAAATCCTTAGCAGACACATTATGTAGATGTACTCCACTTTTTAAAATGTGATTTACTGCATAAGATAATGCAGACAAGTCGCTTTCAAATAAAAGATGAAACAAATAAGGAATACTTTGACGAAATCTTGAATCTTCAGCATATAGTCTTGTAGTCCGATACTCAGAAGCTGGAATCTGTTCTGGGCGTTCATCGTATCGTCCACCTTTTCCTGTAGGAAGCAGCTGAGGAAAACATTGAGCTTCCAAGCTCTTCTCCCATACACTCACGGGAGTTCCTTTTGCTTTCTTCATCTGAAACAGATCAATAGTGTCTCCCATAACTTCTTTTGAATGAAGAGGATGTATGTTAAAATGTTCATACATTTCTTCTCCCTTTGACTTGTCCACTTTTTCAATTTGACCAGTTGGTGTTTCTGTGTCTTCTTGTAAATCTTCTTCTTCTTCATCTATATAAATTGATTCATACCATTTATTATTCCTTTTCAAATATAAATTTGCTCTTTGTACTTTCCGTACATCTACCAGCTCCTGCCAAATCTTCTTATTCTTTGTAGGTACACCATTAACCAGAATAACTAATGGTTCAGTTTCCAAAGTATCTTCATCAATAGTTTCCATATTTTTTTTCCAATCCAAGGGCAAATACACCACTCTTCCTTTTAAACCTCTCAGTAAATCAGAAGGAGGTAATTTACCAGTTTTGGGCTCCATACGTACTATGGTCTGGAACGGATGAACACATTGAATGAGTATAGACTCATATGTATTTAATTCAGAAAGTTCGGCAGGAATAGCATCCAATTCTAAATTATTATGTACAGCTCTGGTCGGCATTCTATTTTCTTCTAACTTGTTATAACAGTATTTACAAATACGCTGATCTTCACCCAATTCAAAACAATTTTCAAGAAATATATATGTTGCAAAATCCTTCCACTTATAATTATCTTCATTTTCACTTTTTTTATACAGATCAACATTCCTTGTTTGAATTTTATAATGACTTCTGCGGCAACAAATACAAGTAATATTTGGTCTTTCATTAGAGATGATAGTAAATGTTGTCATTTCATCCTCAAAATTTTTAGTAATAATGAGTTTCACATTCTGTTCCTCATTTTCCTCATTAACTGTGTCCTTTTCTGCACTTTCTTGTTCTGGACCAAAGTAACAAAATTGAATCTCATCAGTAACTTTCACTACATCTGATACAGATCCACGGAACAGAGCATTATTCAACTCATTTAACTTTACTGCTGGACTTTTAGCAAAATACAATGTTCTCACAAACTTTCTCATTTCAGTATGATGAACAGCCAGCATCCTAAAATGATGAAAAACACTTTTACACACTTTTCTAGATAGACAAGCCAGAGAATGTCCCTGCAAATCAGTATTCTCTCTCACTCTGCATGGATCTAGTGTTTGAAGCACCTTAATCTTCTGTTTTACACTCTTTTTACTATATTCTCTTAGAAAGTCACGTAATTTATCAATAGATTCCTGACGCACAGTACAAATACTACTACAGTTCCAAGTGTACACTGGGGCTTTTGGACGTCTCCCTATAGCCTCAGCAGCCATTACTTCTTCCTCATTTCTTGGGACCATTTTCTCTTTTTCCATCACACAACCATCCTTAACTTCATATGCTCTACCATTGGTGTCAACTGCATGCAACAAACTATTACTTTGAAGATAACTCTCTTCATTAAAAAATGGTTCAGTACTTGAACTGTGTTTCCATTCTCCCAAGAACACTTTACAAAAGTTACTTTTTTTCACATCTCTTTTCCTTTTGCTTTGTGACTTCATTGCATTCACTAATTTATCTAATCTACGCATCCTATTCAAAATTAGAATAAAAAGTTTTCTTTTTATTTCCAAAGCCTTACTTACAATATTTTCTATAAAAAAAAATGTCTTAATAAATTTTGTTTTTTTCTTATATTTTTTCACATCCTTTAGCAAATTTAACATCACTCTTCTCTGAAACATTTTTCGACGAATGTTTTTAAAATCTAATTTTCGTGTTAAATCAGTTTGACATACTTCTGATTGTACATTAGCTTTTTTTTTGCTGTTGACTCTGTTGTTGCTTTGTACATAAAACACTGTTTGTTTTACATTTATTTTTGCCATTTTTTTGTTTTTTGAAAATCTTTTTTAAGAAATCTCTACTCTGCTTACCAGTAGACGTTTTCTTTTTGCCATCACCAGCTTCTCCTCCTATTTTTTTTTTCCCAGTTTTGTCCAGATATACTTGTTGTTGCTTTTCTTTCCTCTTTCTTGTCCTTAAAGGCATTTTTTTTTTCACTGTTGCTCAGCAATACCTGCAAGAAACTTTAAAAAAATTCCTTTTTGTAATTATAATTCATTAAAATATTTTTTTTTGCTTTTCATTAATTTCAAATGTTTTTCCATTTGCCTCTCATTTGTGATTTACTAATTTGTGCACAGTGCTAACCACCACAGTTGAAAAAAAACAAGCTGCCCCTTTCCTGCAAGTGCATGTTTTACAGAACAACTGCAACACAAATCATATCTGTGGCCACAATTCCTGTGCGCACACAGCCTCATGGTGTGCTTCTAAGCAGAAAACAGAATTTGATTTGCAAATTCAAAGCACATTTACTACTCTGGTAGATCAAGTGATAATTGCTGTTACAGCCTGACACATTTTCCTTATAGTTTACATAGACAGAAAAGAGCACATTTCCTAACAGCTACTTCATACCATAAGCATCTGCAACCTGGGTGAGTGTTTAGAGTAGAGCAAAGAAAATGAGGCCTTGGTGACGTTGAATGTGTTTGCATTACACACAGACCTGAGTACTACGCATGGGAGTGATGGAGAAGCTGCTGCGTGTGTGCCAAGAGTGTGTTTCTGCAGACTATGTATTGTCAGCTGCAAGAGAGATGAGCAAGGAGAATTCCAGAACTGCATGAAGACTGCAGGGATGTATGTAACAGTGCATGTGTGCTAAGGGATAATTTGTGTAAACACAACAGGCTGCCCCTTTCCTGGGACTGCAATTCTTACTGAACAACAACTTCACAAATTAAATCTCTGCCCACAATTCCTGTGCGCACACAGACTCATGCCATCATTTTAGGCACATAACACAGGCTGCCCCTTTCCTGGGACTGCATTTCTTACTGAACAACATCTTCACAAATTAAATCTCTGCCCACAATTCCTGTGCGCACACAGACTCATGCCATCATTTTAGGCACATAACACAGGCTGCCCCTTTCCTGGGACTGCAATTCTTACTGAACAACATCTTCACAAATTAAATCTCTGCCCACAATTCCTGTGTGCACACAGACTCATATCATCATTTTAGGCACATAACACAGGCTGCCCCTTTCCTAGGACTGCATTTCTTTCAGAACAACAACTTCATAAATTAAATCTCTGCCCACAATTCCTGTATACACACAGACTCATGCTATGTTTTTTGGAACAAAAGAGTGTTCCTGAATAGTACCAAATTACTGTTACAGCCTGACCCATTTCCCATATCATTTACAGAAGCAGAAAACAGCACATGTCCTAACAGCTCCTTAAGACCATGACCATGTGTTACAGGGTGAGTGATTAGACTAGATCAATGTAAATGAGGCCTTGGTGACGTTGAATGTGTTTGCAATACACAGTGCTATCTGAAACAGCACACAGAGCTGAGTACTACACATGAGAGTGTTGGAGAAGCTGCTGCGTGTGTGCCAAGAGTGTGTTTCTAGACACTGTGTATTGTCTGGTGCAAGACAGATGAGCAAAGAGACTTCCAAAACTGCATGAAGACTGCAGGGATGTATGTAACAATGCATGTGTGCTAAGGGATAATTTGTGTAAACACAACAGGCTGCCCCTTTCCTGGGACTGCAATTCTTACTGAACAACATCTTCACAAATCAAATCTCTGCCCACAATTCCTGTGCGCACACAGACTCATGCCATCATTTTAGGCACATAACACAGGCTGTCCCTTTCCTGGGACTGCATTTCTTACTGAACAACAACTTCACAAATTAAATCTCTGCCCACAATTCCTGTGCGCACACAGACTCATGCCATCATTTAGGCACATAACACAGGCTGCCCCTTTCCTGGGTCTGCAATTTTTACTGAACAACAACTTCATAAATTAAATCTCTGCCCACAATTCCTTTGTGCACACAGACTCATATCATCATTTTAGGCACATAACACAGGCTGCCCCTTTCCTAGGACTGCATTTCTTTCAGAACAACAACTTCATAAATTAAACCTCTGACCACAATTCCTGTATACACACAGACTCATGCTATGTTTTTTGTAACAAAACAGTGTTCCTGAATAGTACCAAATTACTGTTACAGCCTGACACATTTCCCTTATCATTTACAGCAGCAGAAAACAGCACATGTCCTAACAGCTCCTTAAGACCATGACCATGTGTTACAGGGTGAGTGATTAGACTAGATCAATTTAAATGAGGCCTTGGTGACGTTGAATGTGTTTGCATTACACAGTGCTATCTGAAACATCACACAGAGCTGAGTACTACGCATGGGAGTGTTGGAGAAGCTGCTGCGTGTGTGCCAAGAGTGTGTTTCTGGAGACTGTGTATTGTCTGGTGCAAGACAGATGAGCAAAGAGACTTCCAGAACTGCATGAAGACTGCAGGGATGTATGTAACAGTGCATGTGTGCTAAGGGTTATTTTCAGTTTTGAACATATGGCATCTACATGTGCCTTTGCTATTTTGAAAGGGAAATCTACCCTGTTGGTTTCAAATGTTTTAGCTTTTGCCTCCCATTTGCGATTAAGTGATTTCTGCTGAGTGCTAACCACCACATTTGAAGACAACAAGCTGTCCCTTTCCTGCAAGTGCATGTTTTACAGAACAACTGCAACACAAATTACATCTCTGGCCACAATTCCTGTGCGCACACAACCTCAAAGTGTGCGTCTAAGCAGAAAACAGAATTTGATTTGCAATTTCAAAGCACATTTACTACTGTGGTAGAACAAGTGATAATTACTGTTACAGCCTGACACATTTTTCTTCTAGATCACAGAGGCAGAAAAGACCACATGTCCTAACAGCTACATCATACCATGAGCATGTGCAATCTGGGTGAGTGACTACACTAGAGCAAAGGAAATGTGCCTTGATGACGTTGAATGTGTTTGCGTTACACAGTGCTATCTGAAACACCACACAGACCTGAGTACTACACATGGGAGTGTGAGAGAAGCTGCTGCGTGTGTGCCAAGAGTTTGTTTCTTGAGACTGCGTATTGTCTGGTACAAGACAGATGAGCAAAGAGACTTCCAAAACTGCATGAAGACTGCTGGGATGTATGTAACAGTGCATGTGTGCTAAGGGTTATTTTCAGTTTTGAATATATGGCAACTACCTGTGCCTTTGCTATTTTGAATTGAAAATCTACCCTATTGGTTTCAAATGTTGTAGCTTTTGCCTCTCATTTGCGATTTAGTGATTTCTGCTGACTGCTAACCACCACATTTGAAGAAAACAAGCTGTCCCTTTCCTGCAAGTGCATGTTTTACAGAACAACTGCAACACAAAATACATCTCTGGCCACAATTCCTATATGCACACAGACTCATGCTGTGTTGGTAGGCACAAAGCACAGGCTGCCCCTTTCCTGGGTCTGCAATCCTTACAGAACAACAACTTCACAAATTAAATCTCAGCCAACAATTCCTATATGCACACAGACTCATGCTGTGTTGGTAGGCACAAAACACAGGCTGCCCCTTTCCTGGGACTGCAATTCTTATAGAACTAATGCTAATTTCAAATGTGTTGCCATTTTCCTCTCTTTTCTTTCAAAGTGATTTCTGCTAAATCCTAACCATCACAATTAAAAAGAAGCTGTCCGTTTCTTTCAACTGCAAGTCTTACTTTTCAACAGCAACACAAATTAAATCTCTGTCAACAATTCTTCTCTGCACACAGACTCATGGTTTGATGGTAGGCACAAAACAGTATTCCTCATTGTTACCAGTACACATTAACTTATGGTGAAAACATACTCCTTAATATCTTACAAGTTCAAGACAGTTATATATCTCCCAAACCTCAAAATGTAAAACATAACTTTTGAAGAAGATTCACAATTCTAATATTTTTCTCAAAAATCACCACATACTTCCCCTCTCAAACTCATAACTCACCTTTAAAATTAGTTACTTGTGAAAGAAAGGTGCCACTCAAACAGCAGACTATCAGAGTCAGAATATCAGAGCTATACACCTCTCTCCTCTCTGCAGAACCAGTAAATGGCAATGTTTCCCTCTCTTTTTTCACAGATATACATGTTAATTTCAAATCTCAGTGCTTCCCACTTTTTTTCAAATGAAATCACACATTTCTATTGGTTGAAAACTTCAACCCCTTTCCAAATGTACCCTTCCCCCAACTTGTCTCCTGCCTGCTACCATAGCAACAGGTCATGGAACACTGCTGTGAGGAGAGAGGTCAGAAGTTCAGCAGGCAATGTTTCATATCCAAAAAGCAAGAGTGCTTGACTTTTCAAACCTAACAGCCAATCCATATTTATGTTCTTTGGTAACACATTTTTCTGTACCAATACAAAACATGCTTTTTAAAATGTAAACATACAGCCTAGTTTTTAGTGTAGAATGGTTTCAAACAGCCAATGAGTTCTTTTTATAAAAAAAACTATGTGTGCCCCCATTTTTCAACTGTCTTTCATTTCATATTGCCTTTCTACTGAAAGACACCTCCTGAGTGCATCCAGATCTCCTTGGAAGATGTTCACAGTGTGGATTGTAGGTCACAGCTATGTCTTCTGGAGTGAAACATTTGCAGAAAAAAGAGGTATGGAGAGAGACCTTGCTTTGCCAAATGTAGACATTAAATGGATTGGTCAGAGAGGGTTAAAGTGGCACCAATTAATGCCTTTGGTGAAAACCTTTCTACATCTCCCACAGCCTAACCTTATTATTGTGCACTGTGGTGGTAATGACCTAGGCACTTTAACTGGGGTAGGTCTGGAAATGCTTATTAAGGACACCTTAGTGCAATTGATGTCGCTTTTTCCACAAACTGCCTTTGTATATTCTAACATATGCCAAAGGCAAAAGTGGAACTGGTCCAACCAATTTTGTCCGCAGATTGACAAAGCAAGGAAGCACGTCAACAAATCTATTTCTGCTTTCCTCAGAGACTTTGGTATGGGTTCTATATACCACAACAACTTGCGTTACAACATGAAAGACATTTATAGAGGAGATGGTGTACACTTCACTGATGAAGGCAACAGAGTCTTCCTCTTGAACTTTAGACTCTGCATCGGTACTTACTTGTAGGTACCGAAAAACACACAATAAACACAAGGGCTCTTTTTAGAGCCACCTTATATCTTTTTACTTAATTGCGAATTTTTTTAAATTTTTTTGTTTTTAAAAAATTTTCGGGTGCGCGCTGGGTGCGTGCACTCGGCGATATTTTTTTTCAAAATATAAATCTTTTTTTTGCCCTACAAGGTCCTACTGTGACCCCCTTACAATGCCTAGTGGGTCAATATCTCCCCACTCTGCCCCCTTTTCAAGTTCCCCCCCTTTGTTTCTCACCCCCTCTTTATGCGAGAGACAAAATGGCGGCCGCCGCTTCCTGATTTCCACCGATTCGAATGTTTACTGACATCTAACAACCAATCAGAAGTGCGCTCGCGCACGGCAAGGTGCGCGCACAGGACTTGCTCAGTGCGTGCACGCTGCGCGCTTACAGATATATATATTGATTTAAATGCTAATTTCTCAGGAAATACTGAACAGATTTACACCAAACCTGCAAAAGGCACTTCATGGACCTTATGGCTACCTCTCTGCCAAATTTCACATAATTCTGTTCAGCCGTTCGGGCTGTAGCTGCGACTAAAGTCCCTATGGAAAAATGCATGGGGAAAACGCGTTTTGGGACCCCCCTTTTTCTCGGCCCCCGCTTGACGAATTACCCCGAAACTTTCAGGGTAGAAACTGAGCGGAGCGCCCCATTAGTTTTGAACATTTTGCAGTGATTCATCAACCGGCGCCAAAGTTATTCAAAATAGAATTTTGAGATTTCCTATGGAAACACGGTCCTAACTATAACTACCTACTGGCGACCGCCAGTAGGTAATACATATATATTAATATATATTCACTGAAAAAAACATAGGTTTCAGGCCTGATATAGGCAGGAATTAGCATTTAAAAAACCTTAGAAATTCACTGAAAAAACAATAGGTTTTAGGGGTGTTATAGTTAGCTGGACATTTCACTTGAACAAAACCATTGAAATTCCTCCGATATAGTTAATTGTACTAACTACAACTCGCGCGCCCGCAATCCACTGCTGATGATGTCACATATTACATC
The DNA here is from genome assembly GCF_964204655.1 of Triturus cristatus. Lineage (NCBI taxonomy): Eukaryota > Metazoa > Chordata > Amphibia > Caudata > Salamandridae > Triturus > Triturus cristatus. The sequence continues at coordinate 675,077,625 of NC_140587.1, forward strand.
ATTCATGACATGGTCAGTGACATCACTGATGACATCTCAAATGACATCACTGATGACATCACTGATGTGGTTTGGTTCGTTATTTAAATATGTATTATATATATAGCAATTTGCATTGAAGAATGAGTGGATATATAAATATAAATATCTGGATGGAGGATTTAGTAGCAGTGTGATTGACTGTTTACTTGACGAATTTATAATGTCTCACTAAATATATTGGATAGTGACTAAACTGTGTGAATATCTGTATCACTTTGTCAGTTGTTGTGTAAACTGCTGCACCAGTTGGTTACTAGCTATGTGAAAGTCTATATTATTTATTGATTAGTTAACTGAGTATTTGTATGGGAGAGTGAATGTGTGTGTGGTTCGGTGGGGGGTGTGTGACTGCCCAAAGATGTGTGAATAGTTGATTCAGTAGGTATATGAAGTTAAAACTACATGTTATACCAGTTGTTTGGGTGAGTAAATATCTTTATGGGTGTGGCGATGAGCAAATATATGTCTCAATGGTACATGTCCAACAAACTAGAAAAATAAAAGCCAGTGTATGTGTCAGTTGTTGAATATAAATAAGTATACATAAGACTCAGTGATTGTCTGAGTGACTGTATGGATAACTGTATAGTTGCAATAGTGATTTTATAACACACTAAGTATGAGCTATTATCTATATGAATAGCTGAAGGGGTGTTTTTATAAGTGTATAAATATGGAATAGATAGACCTCTGAGGCGGAAGCCGGAGGTGTAATTTGCTCGTTTTTATAAAACTTTGTGTGAAACTGTGATTATTTGTATTTTAATTCTCTGCACCTACCTGAGCTAGTTGTAGACATTTCCCGCCAGCAGGCACCTACTAACAGCGGATTCTAGCGCTGTAGAAAGGGTAAACATCGGACGCCATCGCTGGTAACGCGAGGCCACGCCCATATCCTCTTTCCATAAATGTGCGTCCCACGTAAGCGCAGCGGAAGAGCGCAGCGGGAGCGCCGTTTGCGCGCCGAAGGCGCGCCTAAGGCAAGCCCGTCTGCGCCCGTCCGCGGCCGGACGGGGCGCGGGGCTTCGGACCCTGTCACCTTCAAGTCCCAAGAGAGGCGGTATGATAGACAGGTATTGCTGGATCTATGCCCTAATACTGCACTCCCCTGCAAACACTCTATGGAGGCTATATCGCTACATGGTTGCAACATATGTCCCTTCACTCCTGATAATAATTGCCTCACCACTTCTAACACGAAAGGGCTGCTAAAAGCGGCATTATTGAATTGCAGATCCCTTAGGAAGCATTGTAATCAAATCTATCATCTCCTTGAGGATGAAGAACTCAATATCTTGTTTCTCACTGAGACCTGGTTAGATGAGCATTCTGACCCTGTCATAATTGAGGCCTTGCCACCGGGATACTCCCTCTCCAGACTTGATAGGAAGGATGGTAGAGGTGGGGGTATCGCTATAGCAACTAGGGCACCTTTAGAATGCTCCCTATCTTCTCTTTCGATAGATCATAGTGAAGCAGGCTCCTTTACCATCTTAATAGGGCCGAAATATTCCCTCTCGGGTATCCTTATATACCGACCCCCAGGAAGACTCTATGACTTTACATCTAGCCTTATGGAGGCTACAACTCACCTAGCACTGAGAAAATCCAGATTGCTAGTGTTGGGAGACATGAATGTCCACTTTGACAACCCCCTTGACAATGAGGCAGCTGACATAAAGTCTGATCTGCTCTCTTTACAGCTAGAGCTTAAAAACCAGGACCCAACTCACCAATTAGGACATTTGCTGGACCCCATTTTTGGGAACTGGACTGGAGTACTCCCTCTGGCCCCTCTACCGATACCCTGGTCTGACCATTTCGTGATTCCGATGCAAATACAGATCCCTGCTACCGAACTCAGCTCTGATACTGCTTATCGCTATCAATGTAGAAAATGGAAAAATTTCTCCCTTGACTCTTTTATTAAGAAATTTGATAACGCTGGACCTCCTGGAGGGTCTGATTGTGAAACAGCTTATAGTCAGCTACAAAAATGCATCACAACTGCTTTAGATAGCACTGCCCCGATTCGTATGCTGACTAACATCAAGAGAGCCAATAAATCTAATCCGTGGTTCACTCACGAACTACGTCTAGCCAAATCCGCTTGTAAAAAACTTGAGCGGACATGGCGTATCAATTTTTGCCCAAAAACTAAAACCCTTTACAAAGAAGCGCAAAAAACTATTATAGAATGATCCGAGCCTCCAAAGCATCCCACTATAACATTCGCATTATAGAAGCAGAGAATTCCTCGAAGGAGCTTTTTAAGATCTTTAAAGAAATCTCTGTAACTGCCTCTAATAATATTTCCCTTAATGATTCATGATACTTGCAATAAGATCGCTAAGTATTTTTCCGGCAAGATCACTGACATCTATGACAACTTTTCGGGCAACATAAAACCAGGACATGACTTTGCTGAGAGTGATGATGCCGCTCCCACAGATTTATGCCTGCATAATTTCACGGTCCCTTCCCTGGAAATCTTTGTAAAAATCTGCCAAAGTATTAAATCTGGTTCCCCTCGGGATCCGGCTCCTCCCAAAATAATAGCTGCTAGTCTGGCTGTTTTGGAGCCCCACCTTAGGCACGTGCTACAAATTTCCTTTTCTACAGCCTGTCTGCCTGAAGACTGGAAAAAAGCAATCGTACTTCCAATAAAGAAAAAGCCCAATGTGAGTCAGGATACCCTAGACAATTTAAGACCTATATCTCTGCTACCTTACCTAGCCAAAGTCGCAGAGAAAATAGCAAATATTCAACTCATGGCCTATCTCGAATCCCAAAATGCTTTACACTGCTCTCAGTCTGGTTTTAGATCAGGCTATTCAACAGAGACAGCGCTCCTGAGAGCGACTGAAACTTTACGGGAAGGCGCAGATGAGGGTAAGACCATGGCACTCATTATGCTGGACCTCAGTGCTGCGTTTGACACTGTAGCACACTTCATCTTGCTACAGTGTCTAAACAAAGCTGGGGTCACCGGGAAGGCACTGGGCTGGCTGAAAGCTTTCCTAACCAACCGGAGCTTTCAGGTTCAGAGAGGCAATTTTCTCTCGGACAGCATAGCGTTAGAACAGGGGGTACCTCAGGGCTCTGCCCTGAGTCCCACCCTGTTCAACCTGTATATGGCCCCACTGGCAGGGGTGGTCCAATCGTACGGCGTAGAGCTAGTCTCTTACGCCGACGATACTCAACTGCTGATCTCCCTGTCCCAAGTTCCCTCCTTGGCTGCTGAAAATTTTTAAACCTGCATGAGCAATCTTGCAGATTGGATGACCCAACATTGCCTCAAACTTAACGGCTCGAAGACTGAGGTGTTGATAATTGGAGGCAAGGACACTAGCTGGACCAAGGAGTGGTGGCCATCCTGTCTGGGGCCTCTGCCTACTCCCGGCAGAGAAGCAAAGAATTTAGGTGTCTGGGTGGATACCAAACTCTCCTTTGACAGCCATGTAAATAAAATTGTAGGGAAGTGCTTTGGGGTCATGAAAACTCTCAACCGTACCCTGGACCTTCTCCCTTTGGAGGCCAGGCGTACCTTGACTCAGGCCCTAGTAACCTCTCGCATGGACTATGGCAATGTACTTCTTCTTGGTACTTCGGAAAAGAACATCAGGAGACTGCAGGTACTACAAAACTCGGCAGCACGGCTAGTATTGAGATTACCCAGAAGAGTTGCTTCTAAATCCACCTTGGCAACCCTTCATTGGCTGCCCATCAGGAAGAGAATTCTTTTTAAAGCCCTTCTCTTATGCTTTAGAATTATCTCTCACAGTGCACCGTCCTACTTGTCTGACCTAGCTGTCCCTTACGAGCCTAACAGAGCACTTCGCTCGATGGGAAAGGGCCTCCTCATGATCCCCCGTATAAAAAAATCCAGAATGGGAGGTCGATCTTTTCGTTCCCTGGCAGCAACCAAATGGAACACCCTTCCCATCAATATTAGGTTAGCAAAAAATGAAGCCACCTTCAGGAAACTTCTAAAAACACACCTATTTGCCCTTTAGGCTCTTCCCCTCCTCTGATCTCTGACTCTATTCCTCAGCGCGGGGATACGCCGGTAGGCGTCACCATGCGCTCTACAAACCCCTTTATTATTATAGCTAAGTAAAAGGAAGTATGATCCATTGTTTGCATAAGTGAGTAGGATGACTTCATAAGTGATTAGGATGTGTACTGGTGTGTAATGTTGTTACAGGTGTATAAGGATATTTGATAGTGTTCTATTGATCATTGACAGCATGTATGAGTGAATCTATAGGTAAGTGATTAGATGTGTGTATAGATCTAATAATCACTGACTGGGTGTTTAGAAAGTTGTATTGGTGTGTCAATGGTTTTAGATCTGGCACTCTGTATTTTACAGTGAGTGATGAAAGGTTATACTAGTGTACGTGGATGATGTCAGCAGTGATGTCATCAGTGATGTCACTGACCATGTCATGAATGATGTAATATGTGACATCATCAGCAGTGGATTGCGGGCGCGTGAGATGTACTTAGTACAACTAACTATATCGGAGGAATTTCAATGGTTTTGTTCGAGTGAAATGTCCAGCTAACTATAACACCCCTAAAACCTATAGTTTTTCAGTGAGTTTCTAAGGTTTTTTAAATGCTAATTCCTAACGATATCAGGCCTGAAAACTATGTTTTTTTCAGTGAATTTCAAAGGTTTTTTAAATGCTAATTCCTAACTATATCAGGCCTGAAACCTATGGTTTTTTCAGTGAAGTTCAAAGGTTTTGTAAATGACAATTCTTAATGTATTAATTGTTATACTGATTTTTTTTATACTGATTTACTACATTTTTTAAACTGTTTATTTTTAGATTTTTTATTTTTCTAATTACATTATACATTACAATCCAAAATATACTTTCTCAGAATGAATTACTTTAGTTTAAATACTTTGCAAATAGGCAATAGACTTTTAAGTACAGTAGTTACAGTTGTTGCAATGGGCAATGCAATTTCAAACACAAAGCAACATTGAGCTCAATGTGAATTTCTAGTCAAATGCAATTACTTACTTTATGGATTACTTTTCTAACCACAGGACTGGATCCTAGATTCAGTCCTTGGACATCTCCTGTAAACAGTTCAGTAAAAGCGTTTTGGTTACAGTAGTGATTTTTAAGGATTATTATTGTATTTTAAAAGTTGACACTGAGAACATTTTTCACATAGAATCACCAATGTTATCCTAAGGCAGAAAAAAATTCACTTAGCAGGTAAGTAGTGTTATCGTTACTTTTTCTTACTCAGTGGTGATCCTAGATCCAGCACAGGTGAATCTCCTCTAAACAGTTGAAAGAATGTGTTTAAGTCATACAGACGATTTTTTAGGAATATTTTTATTTTGTGAAAATAGACACTTAGAACATTTTCTGCTTAAATGCACACTTCCTATAGAAGGAAATACAAGATACTGGTAAGTACGCTTAGAATTACTTTTTAGGCTCATTGCTGCTCTAAAAGATGCAGCACTGGGTTCTCTCCTGATAAAAGGTGAGTAAATTGGTATTCGTAGTTCGGCTGATTGTAGAGGAATATTTGTACGTTTCAAAAATGGACACTTAGAAACTTTTCTGGTGAAAACCACACAATGGATTCCTATGGAAGGAAATACAAGTTACTGGTAAGTACGCTTAGAATTACTTTTCAGGGTCGGTGCTGGGCTAAAAGATGCAGCATGGGGTTCTCTCCTGATAACAGGTGAGTAAATCGGAATTCATAGTTCGGCTGATTTTAGAGGAATATTTGTACAATGGTGAAGGAAGGGGACGGGGCCTGAGGTGACGTGTGCAAACCCGCCCTGTGGCGCGTTTTAAGTTGGGGAATTAATTCCTCTTCAATCCAGAGGTCCCCTGGGGGCCAACTAGCCCACCAGTTACTTCCAGTATACGCCACGCCCCTTTTTACAACACACTGGAGGTACCTGGTGGGCTAGTTGGCCAGAGGGGACCTCTGGATTGAAGAGGAATTAATTCCCCAACTTAAAACGCGCCACAGGGTGTGTTTGCACACATATCACCTCAGGCCCTGCCCCCTACCTTCACCACTGTGCAAACGTGCCCCATGGCGTGTTTTAAGTAGGGTGATTAGGTCCCCTTGAATCCTGTGGTCCCCTGGCGGTGAACTAGCCCACCAGGTACCTCCAGTATGTGCAAGGGAGCTGCGTTTCAGAGAGGTGCTCAGAGGCCATGTCCCTTTTTACAACACTCTGCAACGCAGCCACGTGGCACTTAGTGGAGGTACCTAGTGGGCTAGTTGGCCCCTAGGGGACCTCTGGGTTAAAGAGAGATGAATTCCCCAACTTAAAATGCGCCACAGGGCGTGTTTGCACAGTATCACCTCAGGCCCTGCCCCCTACCTTCACCACTGTGTAAACGCGCCCCATTTCCCTTTGACCCTATCACCAGGCAGGTCGCTCCCCCCATCCGCCACGCAGCCCCCTCTGGGTTGAACCTCCGTTGCCGCTTTCGCCACCTGACTGCTTGCTCCCTTTTTTATTCTGTACCCCTGCGCTTGGCTTTCTGTGCCACTTTGTTTTTTCATTCTGTGCCCCTGTGTTTTGCTTTCTGTACCCCTGTGCTCTGTTGTCCCTCTCACGCCGTCTTTTCCCACTGTTTTTTCCCTGGGTTTTCCCCATGTTTTCCCCTTCCGCTGAGCCCCTGCGGCCCACCCCCTTCACTCCCATTGGCCACCCCGCTCCCACCTCCCAGCTGCTCCTCCCTCTCTCTGCCCTCATATGGAGGCCGCGAAGCGGTGGTAGAGAGTGACCTTTGACCCTGTCACCAGGCAGGTCGCTCCCCCCATCTGCCACGCAGCACCCTGTGGGTTGAACCTCCGTTGCCGCTTTTGCCGCCTGACTGCTCGCTCCCTTTTTTATTCTATACCCCTGTGCTTGGCTTTCTGTGCCACTTTGTTTTTTCATTCTGTGCCCCTGTGTTTTGCTTTCTGTACCCCTGTGCTCTGTTGTCCCTCTCCCGCCGTCTTTTCCTGCCGTTTTTTCCCCGGGTTTTCCCCGGGTTTTCCCCCGTCGCTGAGCCCCTGCGGCCCCGCCCCCTTCACTCCCATTGGCCGCCCCTCTCCCACCTCCCAGCTGCTCCTCCCTCCCTCTGCCCTCATATGGAGGCTGCGAAGCGGGCGCGCCAAAGGCAAGCCCGTCTGCGCCCATCCGCGCCTGGACCACACCCAGCGCCAGAACCCCTGGACCCCGCACCCCTCGCAACGCCAGACTTCACTACGACGCAAGCACCCTCCACACACTCAACACCAGACGAGACCACCCCTGCTACCGGGCCACACCGAAATGCACCCAGGGGCCTTTCACCTGCCGGAACTGCAGATTCACCAGCATCCAACCCTCCACACCACCAGCCAGAGAACCCAACCACCTCCGCTGCATCCTCCTCAACACCCGCTCCGCTCGCAAGCACGCCATCGAACTCTGGGACCTCCTAGACTCCACCGCCCCCGATGTCGCCTTCCTGATGGAGACATGGATGAACGCCACCTCAGCACCAGACATCGCCATAGCAATCCCACAGGGCTACAAGATCTCCAGCAGAGACCGCACCAACGGAGTGGGCGGAGGAATCGCCATCATCCACAAAGACTCCATCAAAATCTCAACGAACACTGATGACACCCTCACCACCGCCGAGCACATGCACTTCCAGATCCACACCGACCCCAACACCACCCTCAGAGGAACTCTCATCTACAGACCTCCCGGACCCCGCCCACAGTTTAGTGACACCATCGCCGACCTCATCAGCACACACGCCCTCGCTTCCACGGACTACATCCTCCTCGGGGACCTGAACTTCCACCTCGAGAACAACAATGATGCCAACTCCACCGCCCTGATCGACAACCTCGCCAACCTCGGACTCAAACAGCTCGTAAAGACACCTACTCACACTGCTGGACACACGCTTGACCCCATCTTCTCCGCAAGCCCCCATGTCTCCTTCAACCACACCACCGAACCACACTGGACCGACCACAGATGCGTCCACTTCACCTTCAGAAAACCCACCACACACAACTGCACCCAACAGCTACCACGCCGCTGCTGGGGCAAGGTCACCGAGGACCAACTGAATCCACCGACCCACCGACCCAGACACCGCCGCGACCAACCTCACACAGTGGATCAACGACTGCGCCAACACCCTTGCCCCTCTCCAGACCTCTAGAACCAACCACACCAACAAGAAAGCCGCCTGGTTCACCGAGGACCTCCGGATTTCCAAGCACACTTGTCGGAAGCTGGAGAAGAAATGGCTCCATGACCGAACATCAGACAACCACACAGCCCTCAAGAGCGCCACCCGCAGACACCACCAACTCATCAGGACCGCCAAGAAGACCGCCTTCAAGGACCGCCTAGACAACAATGCACACAACACCAAAGAGCTCTTCAGCATCGTGAAAGGACTCTCCAACCCCAGCTCCAACACCAACGACATCCCGCCATCTCAATACCTGTGCGACTCCCTGGCCACCTTCTTCCACCGCAAGATCACCGACATCCACGACAGCTTCAACTCCGACCCCCCCGCACCCACCACCAAATCCACCACCCCTGCGACTACGACTCGCACCAGTCGCCTGACCGTCTGGTCCAGAGTCAGCGACGAAGACACCATCAAAACCATGAACTCCATCCACTCCGGAACCCCATTGGACCCCTGCCCTCACCACGTCTTCAACAAAGCCAGCGCAACCATCGCGCCCCACCTCCGGAAAACAATCAACTGTTCCTAAGAGACAGAAAGCTGGAAGCACGCCGAGATCAATGCCCTTTTGAAGAAGCCCAAGGCGGACCCCAAGGACCTCAAGAACTTCCGGCCCATCTCCCTGCACCCTTTCCCGGCAAAAGTGACCGAGAAGATTGTCAACAAACAGCTGACCAGCTACCTCGAAGTTAACAACATCCTGGACCCTTCCCAATCCGGTTTTCGCAGCAACCACAGCACCGAGACCGCACTCATCGCCGCCACTGACGACATCCAGACCCTGATGGACAAAGGAGAAACAGCCGCCCTCATCCTCCTGGACCTATCAGCAGCCTTTGACACGTCTGCCACCGCACCCTATCAGCACGCCTTCATGACGCTGGTATCCAAGAGAAGGTCCTGGCCTGGACCACATCCTTCCTCTCCGGCAGAACCCAGAGCGTCCGCCTCCCACCCTTCCGCTCCAAAACCACCGAGATCATCTGCGGCGTCCCACAGGGATCCTCCCTCTGCCCGATGCTGTTCAATATCTACATGGCCCCCCTTGCCCACGTCGCACGACAACACAACCTCAAGATCATCTCCTATGCCGACAACACCCAGCTGATCATATCCCTCACCGAAGATCCCCACACCGCCAAAGCTAACCTCCAAAGAGGAATGAAGGCCGTAGCCGACTGGATGAAGGACAGCAGACTGAAGCTGAACTCAGACAAGACAGAGGTCCTCATTCTCGGACCCACCCATCAGCCTGGGGTGACTCTTGGTGGCCCACGTCACTAGGCACAGCCCCGGAACCCACGGACCACGCACGCAACCTGGGGGTCATCCTCGACTCCACTCTCTCCATGACCAGGCAAGTCAACGCCATCTCCGCGTCCTGCTTCATCACCCGTCGTATGCTCAGCAGGATCTTCAAATGGATCGCCCTCAACACGAGAAAAACCGTTACCCAGGCCCTCATCACCAACAGACTCGACTACGGGAACGCCCTCTACTCAGGAACTACAAACAAGCTCCTGAGACGACTCCAACGCATCCAGAACGCCTCGGCCCGACTCATCCTCAACGTCCCCTGCCGCAGCCACATCACACTCTACCTGGGAGGCCTGCACTGGCTCCCCGTCAACAAAAGGATCACCTTCAAGCTCCTGATCCATGCACACAAAGCACTGCACAACACCGGACCCACCTACCTCAACAACCGACTCAGCTTCCACACCCCCACCCAAAGCCTCCGCTCTGCCAACCTCGCCCTCGCCGCAGTCCCTCGCATCTGAAAAACCACCACCGGCGGCAGATCCTTCTCCTACCTCGCCTCCAAGATCTGGAACACTCTCCCCACCATCCTACAACAGACCCAGGACCTGCTGGCCTTCAGAAGACTCCTCAATATCTGGCTCTTCGACCAGTAGCACCCCCACCTCCCCAGCGCCTTGAGACCCTCTCCAGTATGTAGCGCGCTTTACAAATGCAGTGGTTGATTGATTGATTGATGGTGTGTTTTAAGTTGGGGATTAAGTCCCCTTGAATCCTGAGTTCCCCTGGCGGCCAACTAGGCCACCAGGTACCTCCAGTAAGCGTCACGGAGCTGCGTTACAGAGAGGTGTAAAAAGGGGCGTGGCCTCATTACACCTCTCTGCAACGCAGCCGCCTGGCGCATACTGGAGGTTCCTGGTGGGCTAGTTGGCCCCCAGGGACCCCCAGCACTCAAGGGGAATTAGTTCCCTCACTGTAAACGTGCCAGGGGGCGCGTTTGCAGAGTGGTGTAAGGAGGGGGCGTGGCCTCTGGCCAGATGCTGTCTTTTTTTTCTACTTTTTTTAGAAGGGGTGCTGTGCCCCCCATCTTTTTCTATTTTTTTGGGCCTAGGGACCGCATCCCCCATGGCCTGGCCCCAATTTTTATTTATAAAACAAAAAAAATCGGGAAGGGGGCCGCGTGGCCCCCCACCAGAGGCCATAATTTGCCCCGGTGACCCCATCCCCCGGGGCATGGCACTTTTATTGAAGTTTTTTATGGAGGGGGGTTGCGTAACACCCCTCCTCTGGCCACTTTAAGGCCCCGGGGACCCCATCCCCTGGGGCCGGCCATTGTTTTTATGTTTTTTATCTGGGAGGAGGGCCACGTGGCCCCCCTCCTAGGCCACTTATGGCCCCGGGGACCCATCCCACGGGGCTTGGCCTCTGTTGGGGGCCGTGGGGGGGTCCCCAATACCCGCACGGTCCCAGCCGGCTCCCCACATCCTGCGGGAGCCAGCATTGCTTTTCCACATGGGGAGCAGCTAACATGCTGCTCCCTATGTGGAAAAGCAATCAGCTTCGCTTAATTGAAGCGAGAGCAGGTTTCCCTCCCCTCGCTTCAATGAAGCAAAGCAGTTTGGAATGACAGGGCGGGAGCCGCGAGGCTCCTGCCCTGTTATTGCAAACAGCAGTGTCCCTGGGTGGGCACCCCAGGACACTGCAGGAGCCGACCCTGGGGGGTGGCGGTCCCCAGGGCCTATACATAGCTCCAGGAGGGGGGCCACGTGGCCCCCTCCCACATTGACAAGTTGCCCCGGGGGTGGCGGTCCCCGTGGATGGGGGGGCTGCAAGCCCCCCGCCCATTTTCAAGAAGCCCCGGGGGTGGTGGTCCCCAGGGCTGCGGGGGGGCCGTGAGCCCCCCACATATACTATCTTCAAGCCCCAGGGGGTGGCGGTCCCTGGGGCAGTGTGGGGGGGATTTGGACCCCCCCACACTTTGTTTTTTATTAAGCCCCCAGGATTTGGCCCCCCGGTGGCAAATTAGCATATTCAGCGCGGAAGCCCGCACTGAATTTTTTTTTGTATCGGGAGGATCCGCGCATCCAGTGCGCATTCTCCCGTTTTGAAAAAAAATTGGGGGCCTTGGGGGACCCCCTGAGCAGGCCTAGGGTGTCAGGGTGTTTCTACCCTGCCCCCTTGTTGCGTTTTGCGCCTTTTGTTTTGATTTTCTTGTGCCTCATTTCTACCGAGGCACAAGATGGCTGCCAACACTTCCTGATTCAGAGTGTTGACAGCCAATTAGAATACAGCTCGTGCACGGCAGGGTGCGCGCTGGGTGCGCATAGGGTGTGCGGATCCTCCGAGGCCTTAGATATATATGTACTTTTAACTCACATTTTCTCAGGAACTACTGAATGGATTTCCACCATTTAAGCAAAAGGCATGAGTCTAAACTGAGGACTACCTCTTTGCCAAATTTGGTGTAATTCCGTTCAGCAGTTCGGGCTGTAGCTGTGGCTAAAGGTCCTATGGGAAAATGCATAGGGAAAATGCGATTTGGGACCCCCCTTTTTTCCAGCCCCCGCTTGACAAATCACCCTGAAATTTTCAGGATAGGAGCGGACCGGAGCTGGCCAAAAGTTTAGAAAATTTCGCGAAGATTCGTCACTCTGCGCCAACGTTATTCCAAATAGAATGTTGCGGATTTCATATGGAAAATAGGTCCCAACTATATCTACCTACTGGCGACCGCCAGTAGGTAAGATATGTATATATATTCCAGAATGTTGTGTTCCAACAACTAAGAGGAGTGGCAATGGGGGCTTGCTTTTCCCCGAGCTATGCGTGCTTACACATGGGCATGTGGGAAGAGCAAGTCCTCAACAAAGATTTTAGTGATGTCATGACCAATAACATCATTGCATGGCATCGCTATATTGATGACCTTTTTGTGGTTTGGAAGGGGTCGAGAACAGCAGCCTCTGACTTCATTCAGGCCATTAATGTCAATCAGCTGAATTTGCAGTTCACAGCCCAGATCAGCCAAACCCAAGTTAACTTTCTAGACGTAGAGGTTTTCATTCTTGAGGGTAAACTACATACCAAGCTGTTCCGCAAAGCAACTGCGGGTAACACAGTGCTGCATGCACACAGTCATCATCCTGAGCATCTCATACGTAGCATCCCCTATGGGGAGATGCTGCGTATAAGACGCATTTGCAGCACTGATGAACACTGCTTGGCAGCCCAGGAACAGAGCAAACTCAGGTTCCTAGCAAGGGGCTATTCCCCGGCAGTTATTGACAAGGCTATGGCTCGAACTAGATCCATGGCTAGAGATCAAATTCTGAGTACCAGAACTGTAAATTCCAATTCTGAAGTTGCCTCTAGTCCAGCATCCACCCAAGGGGACACACCTAGACTGATCTTAACCTATAGTCGCCAACAACACAACTTGCGTAGAATCTTCAAGAAAAATTGGTCGCTCATTCGCCATGACCCTGTAATTGGTAGTAATGTATCAAATGCCCCTGCCATAACTTTTCAGAAGGCTCGCTCAATGAGCAATATGTTGGTAAAGAGCAGTCCCGAATTAAGTGGCAATACAAGCAATTGGCTACAAGCCAGCAAGGGATTCATTAAATGTTCTTCTTGCAAGGCCTGTATGTTGGGCAAGAGCACAACTACTTATACCTCTCCGTTTTTCAGCACACCCTGTAAAATTACAAATAAACTTACATGCAGGACAGACTTTGCAGTTTATGTGCTGGAGTGTACGTGTGGCCTGCAATATATTGGCAGTACCAAATTGCAGGCACACAAACGTATACTCCAGCACATGAGGGCTATCACCAATCATGACGCATCCTATCCAGTAGCAAGACACTTCAGTGATAAACATAACAGCAGCCTTGAACACCTTAGCTACTTCGTCATCGATTCGGTGCTTCCACTCAGACTTGGTGGTGATCGGGAAGCCATCCTTAGAAAACTGGAGACGCGGTACATTTTGGAGCTAGATTCCAAGGTACCAAACGGATTAAACTCCAGTGAGGACTTCTTTACATGGCTCTGAATTTAACAAATACTGCAAACTTGCCCTTTACGTGTAATCTGCACACTGTGAAATAGCACATGTCCCTCCAGTAAGTACAGATAAGATGAAACTGGTGATCATTTTTCTTCTTAAACTGTTTTTCCTTACATTTTTTGTTATCACCCTTTTGTTTCTTCCTTTTGTTCACAAGTCACCACAATGCTGGTTTTAAATATGGCAGCACGAGCACTTTTTGAATGTAGTTAAGTTTAGGAGGTCTCAGCAACTATAATGGCCAACTTGACTTTTGGGCAATGTTTAACAAAGTTGCACCGGATTGAACCAGTTATATGTAGCAACTTGCTCAAGTAGAAGCAAACCGAGTTATAAATTTTGGTCAGTTTCACGCTCCAATCCATAAATTAATTATGGAGTGGTTTACATGTGACATGTATTTATGCCTGTGGCGTGTCAACATATGGGGTTCCTGTATGAGTTATTTGAATCTACTGCAAAAATATATATGAAATCTTTTCCAAGTAATATTTGCTAGGTTATATGGTGCCCTTAAGTTATGCCCTAATAGATTCAGATATTTGATATATCTCTATATCTCTGTGGCCCTTTCTCGCTGTTTCTTAGAAATTATAATGTATTTTACATTTATGAAAAAAAGTTTACGAATTGTATGCTTATCTTGCACATTTGTGTTTTAGAAACGGCGTTACATTCTGATTTCTATGTTCATTGCTATGATGTCACGTAATCCTGCACTTGCACTTTAAAAATTCAGGCTTCTGACGACAGCGCCATGTGATCAAGGCCTCCAGTAGGCCGAAACGCGTCATGGCGGTGGTGCAGGTTTTGGACTGAATAAAATCAACTAGCACCTACCTTTGGTTCCGTGTTCGTCTGGTTCCTTGCGCGTCTATGCTGTGTAACCTTTTGATGCGATTCCTTGTGGCATATCTATATCTATATATATATATATATATATATATATATATATATATATATATATATATATATATATATATATATATATCTTACCTACTGGCGGTTGTCAGTAGGTAGTCATAGTTAGGACCTTTTATCCATAGGAAATCCCCAACTTTCTATTTGGAAAAACTTTGGCGCCGGTTGACGAATCTTCGCGAAATTTTCCAAACTGGTGGGGCGCTCTGGTCCGCTCCTTTCCTGAAAGTCTCGGGGTGATTCGTCAAGCAGGGGCTGAGAAAAAAGGGGAGTCCCAAAACGCATTTTCCCTATGCAATTTTCCATAGGGACCTTTAATCACAGCTGCAGCCCGAACTGCTGAACGGAATTACACCAAATTTGGCAAAGAGGTAGCCCTTGATTCACACTCGTGCCTTTTGGTTAAATAGTATAAATCCGTTCAGTAGTTGCTGAGG